>NC_058086.1:197501731-198101731 GCF_014858855.1 Bufo gargarizans
TGTCCGTCAAGACACTGGACGATCCTCGACCCAAATTAAGGCCCTTACTGGTGCTGACTGCAGCCCCATAACCATCAGGCGGCATCTGAGACTGAAGGGCTTCAAAAACAAAAAACGTCTTCAAAGACCTCGTCTCCTTGAACGCCACAGAACTGCTCGTTTGGACTTTGCAAGAGAGCACCAAACACGGGACATTCAAATGTGGAAGAAAGTTTTATTCTCTGATGAGAAAAATATTTAACCTTGATGGTCCTGATGGTTTCCAACGTTACTGACATGACAAGCAGATCCCACCTGAGATGTTTTCTACGCGCCACAGTGGAGGGGGCGCCATAATGGTCTGGGGTGCTTTTTCCTTCAGTGGAACAATGGAGCTTCAGGAAGTGCAGGGGCGTCAAACGGCCGCTGGCTATGTCCAGATGTTGCAGAGAGAATTTCTCATGACTGAGGGCCCTTGTCTGTGTGGTAACGACTGGGTTTTTCAACAGGACAACGCTACAGTACACAAGTGCCTCGCAGGACAAGGGACTTCTTCCAGGAGAATAACATCACTCTTTGGCCCATCCTGCGTGTTCCCCTGATCTAAATCCAATTGAGAACCTTTGGGGATGGATGGCAAGGGAAGTTTACAAAAATGGACACAGTTCCAGACAGTAGATGGCCTTCATGCCGGCCGTCTTCACCACTGGGAGAAAGGATTCCCACTCACCCATGGAAACGCTTGCATCAAGCAATGCCGAAACAAATTTGGAAGTGATCAACAATATGGCGGAGCTACTCGTTACTGAGTTCAGGTTTGGAAGTTGGATTTCTGTTTTGGGGGGGGAGTTTAGTTTTTTTTGTAGGTGTGGTCCTAAACTTTGATCAGCTGAAAAACATCCTGTTTCAGTTTATTCGTTGTTTTCATTAAATTGAATGCTCAAAAAATGTTTTGTCTCGCTCCCATTTCTTCTTGTTGCATGCTGAAGCTCTACTTGGAACCTTGTTAGGATCCAGCCATGCTAAATAGGATTGTTTGCCATTTTTCAAGTGGTCTTAAACTTTTGATCAGGACTGTAATTACCTCTTTATAAATCCCTCGTAAGCCCACATCTTGATTATTGGAATCAAATTTGGGTTCCATAAACTATAAGGAATACAGCTAAAATGGGTTTAGAGAAAGGCGACCAGCCTATTAATCCCTTCACCAAACATGTACTACACATGTTGGGTCTTTAAAGATGACACCTGTTCTGAAGTGGAGCGGGCGCCATAGTCCCCAGATGCCTGACATTTTGCACAGCAGACACCCGGAGCGAATGTCTGTGATAGGTGATGATGTCGATCAGACATTTGATCCCTCAATTGCCGTGGCCAATTGTGACCATGGCATTTCAGTAGCTTTTCGCCAGGAAAGCTGCACTCCCAAGGCCTGAACGGCTCCCCCATTCAGAGATCGGGGAAGCTGTTCATTACACAGCAATACGCGCCTATGCAGGGCTCTACAGGAAGATATTGAAACTCCATTACAGTCAATGGGACAAGAAATCAGATGATCACATGTTCAAGTCCCCTAAGAGGACTTAATAGAAGTTTAAAAAAAAAGGTAAAAGGTTTTTTAATTATATAAAAATTCTAATTACTCCCCTTTCCCCTAATTAAAAAAAAATAAAGATAGTTTGCTCCACTGCACCCAAAAAATGCCCAAAGTATTGAAATATAAATGTATTTGTCACATACCGTGAATGCTGTAATGAACCAAAAAAAAAAAAAAAAAAAAAAAAAAAATCTAAATGGCAGGTTCCCCATTTTTTATTGCTGAATGGAAAAATAAAAATAAGTTATGGCTCCAGAAGGCAGGGAGTGAAATATGGAAGCTGAAAAAAATAAATAAAAAAAATATAAAAATCGCACACTTGGGACTTGGGAAGGGGTCGAATGGGATGGAAGGCCTCTATTATAATGAGAAGCTTGACAAATTGATTGCTCTGCTTAGAAAAAAATATATTGCACGAGAGTGTGCATCCATTTTTGGGTCGTTTTGTATCAGTTTTTAATGCCCATTAAAAATGGATGAATTTGATAGTTTTTTTTTTAATCCCAACCCCTGCCCTCAGTATATATGAAGCCCCCCCCCCCACCAGTACAGATAATGGCCCCCAAGTATTAGAAATTGCTCCCTTTAGTGCACACATACACACAAAAAAAAAAACACAAAAACCTCACCTTAACCCCTTGCATGCGCCAGAACACTTGCTCCTCACTGAAGACAGCAGGACCTGCACTCTGTGTGATCAGGTGTCATCATCACTTTGTCATGCTGCCCATCGTGAGGAGCGAGAGGTCCAGAGTGTGTAAGTGGTTGAGGTATTACTTTTTTATTTTCACCTTTGAAAGGTCCTTTTTAATGAGAGTTAAACAAGTGCTCTTCTGTCTAAATGGATGTTAAAGACGGTCTCATTGATTTCAACCGGGTCTGTCTGGCAGTAAAAACTGCCCAAAAAACCTGTCTTATTTTTAAATTGCCACTATTCACATAATGTTAGGGCTCATGCACACGAGCATGTTCTGGCCGGGCCTGTGCTGCAGACCGCAAATCCGACGGTCCGCAACGCAAAAAAGTACTGCATGCACCACATCTCCAGGATTGCAGACCTATTCAAGTGAATGGGTCCGCATCCATGCTGCAGAGTGCACACGGCCGATGCCCGTGAATTGCGGGCCGCAATATGGCGTTGGCCTTAAAAATAAAATAGACATGCGAATAGCCCCATAGACTTTAATTGATTCAAAAAACGGTCGGTTTACACTATCATGTCAGTTTCAGACGAGCATGTTTACGCGCTCCCATATGAGCTCTGCATCTCTGCCCGACCTCAACTGTAAAGACGGCATTATCAGGTCGGGCAGAGACGCACAGCATTCTAAATGATAATGCCATGCAGTCCAGTCCTAGTGTTCCCTAGAGGAATTCATGCTGTGAAGACGCGCGTCTGAAACTGGCCTTAGAGGTAAATACATGCGTGTCCAATACATAGAGCCGGCACACATTACAGGAGACCAGAGGCATTCATTATGTGTGGACGAAAGGAGATCAAGATATCAAAACAGGAAAGGATTCTTTACAGCTCGAGCAATCACAGTGTGGGATGCCCTACCCCAAGAGGTAATAAGGGCAGAGGCAATGTCAGCATTTAGATAAGGGAGAGAGTCTTAACTAATAACATTTAGGCCCCTTTCACACGGGCGAGTATTCCGCGCGGATGCGATGCGTGAGTTGAACGCATTGCACCTGCACTGAATCCTGACCCATTCATTTCTACGGGGCTGTGCACGCGAGCGGTGATTTACACGCATCACTTGTGCGTTGTGTGAAAATCGCAGCATGCTCCTCTTTGTGTGTTTTTCACGTAACGCAGGCCCCATAGAAATGAATGGGGTTGAGTGAAAATCGCAAGCATACGCAATGCGCAAGCATCCGGATGCGGTGCAATTTTCACGCACGGTTGCTAGGGGACGATCGGGATGGAGACCCGATCATTATTATTTTCCCTTATAACATGGTTATAAGGGAAAATA
Source organism: Bufo gargarizans (assembly GCF_014858855.1). Taxonomy (NCBI): domain Eukaryota; kingdom Metazoa; phylum Chordata; class Amphibia; order Anura; family Bufonidae; genus Bufo; species Bufo gargarizans. The sequence goes on from NC_058086.1 coordinate 197,505,290, forward strand.
ATAGCATTCTGAATACAAAATGCATAGTACAATAGCGCTGGAGGGGTTAAATTTTTTTTTAATTTTTTTTTAACTCACCTTAATCCACTTCATCGAGCAGCCGGCTTCTCTTCTGTCTTCTTTGCTGTGTGCAGGAAAAGGACCTGTGGTGACGTCACTCCGGTCATCACATGATCCATCACCATGGTAAAAGATCATGTGACGGACCATGTGATGACCGGAGTGACGTCACCACAGGTCCTTTTCCTGCACACAGCAAATAAGAAGACAGAAGAGAATTTATTTTTTTTACCCCTCCAGCACTATTATACTATGGATTCTGTATTCAGAATGCTATTATTTTCCCTTATAACCATGTTATAAGGGAAAATAATACAATCTACAGAACATCGATCCCAAGCCCGAACTTCTGTGAAGAAGTTTGGGTACCAAACATGCCGATTTTTCTCACATGCGTGTAAAACGCATTAGAATGTTTTGCACTCACGCGGAAAAATCGCGCAGGTTCCCACGACGCACCCGCACATTTTCCTGCAACGCCCGTGTGAAAGGGGCCTAAGGGTTATAACTAATCCAGAAAGAAGGGGTGAACTTGATGGACCGGGGTTTTCTTTTTTCCCCCCAACCTATGTAACTCCGTATATGGTACAGCATGAAATTCAATTGTCTCTCTGTGTAAATTGCCAGAGCTAAAGACTGCAACAGTCAACTACATGGCACACTATAAATATGTCAATTACCATGCCGATACACTGGTCAATAACATTTTATCCCATATTGGTATTACACAAAATGTTAAAAAACAGATACATTAAAAAAAAAGTAATAGAAAGCTCCACAATAACATATTGTGATTCACTAAGTACCACCAAAACTTTACAACTTGTAGACTCTATGGTGACGTATGTTGGCAGGTGGGAAGGGTTATTGCAACCATATTAAGGCTTCGTTCACATCACCGTTCAGCCTTTTTGTTCTCCTGATCAGTTTAGGAGAAGGAGAACGGAAAGGACGGAGAAGGCACACAACTGAGCCCTTGGGACCCCATAGACTATAATGGGGTCCGTTATGTTTCCGCTCAGAAGATAATTTTCAAGCGGAGACAAAAGTCCTGCATGCACAATTTTTGTCTCTGCTCCAATATCATCTTCTGAGCAGAAACATAACGGACCCCATTATAGTCTATGGGGTCCTATGGGCTCAGTTGTGTGCCTTCTCCGTCTTTTCCGTTCTCCTGCTCCTAAACGGATCAGGAGAACGGAAAGGCTGAACCGTGATGTGAACGAAGCCTAAGGCTGTCCAAACCTAAGCTTAATCTGCATTTAAATGGTCACTGTGCTTTCAACAAACTTTGTACAAATCAATAGTACAGGTGAATACAAGAAACTATGTAATATATCTTATCAGAGAAAATGTCTTTCTCCCCCTCCTAAACTAAATCTCTGCTGAATCTGTCTTAAAGAGGACCTTTCATATGTTTAGCCCTAGTCAAATTAGGGTCTTACTATATAGGGTGGCCCCCACTGATGTCATCACACTTTTTTCATCCGCTGTTGTCCCTGTTGATTTCGGCGCATTATATTTTAATTAGTCGACTTGGTTATACTAGGCGGAGACTGGAATGGCTGTGAGCGCATACAATGTGATGACATCAGTGGGTGCCGCTGTACGCTATAAGGTAAGACCCTAATTAGACTAGGGTTAAACAGATGAAAGATCCTCTTTAAGGGACCATTCACACGTCCGCAAATGGGCCCGCATCAGTTCCGCAATTTTGCGGAACGGGTGCGGACCCATTCATTCTCTATGGGGACGGAATGGATGCGGACAACACACAGTGTGCTGTCCGCATTTGTGGAGCGCGGCCCCGATCTCCCGGTCCGCAGCTCCGCAAAAGATAGATCATGTCCTATTCTTGTCCGCGGCTGCGGACAAGAATAGGCATTTCTGCAGGGTGTGCCAGCCGGGTGTATTGCGGATCCGCAACACACCACGGACGTGTGAATGGACCCTAAGACTGTTGTCAGCTCATTGAAGAATTACATTACATGCTGCTTATAGAAGTCCATGGAAATAGGAGGGGTTAGGAGAAGTTATCTGCTAGAGCGAAAAAAAGCCTTTTTTCTGATACAATATATTATAAAGTTTCTTATATTCACCTGCAATGATGATTTATGCAAAAAAAATTGAAAGCATGGTGACCATTTAATAAGCTTGCATAAAATAAACATTGAGCCAAGATTAAAATAACTATGGAAAAGAATAAAATAAACGTTAACATCTCAGAGAAATGAGGCCAAGATCAAATGTTACATGACTTTACCATACAGATGAATGGGGTTTACACTTGAATTTTCTAGTTAACAGAGCAGCAGCCCGGGTCACACTTACTATTTCTATAAGGGCTCATGCACACGAACACATTTTCTTTCCGCTTACATTATTTTTGTGGACCGTATGCAGAACCATTCACTTCAACGGGTCCGCAAAAACAACGGAAGGTACTCCGTGTGCATTCCGTTTCCATATTTCCGTTTTGCAAAAAAGTTGTGCATTTCCTATTATTCTCCGCAAATAACAGTCTGGGGCCCTATTCAAGTCAATAGGTCCGCAAAAAAATTCTGAACGCACACGGAACACATCCGTACTTTGCGGATCCATACTGTAGAAATGCTTTGCCCATCCCATATTGCTTGTGTGTTTGGTGATTAATAAGTTACTGTTTACGTTTCCGATCCGCAAAAAACAGATCGCGTACGGAAACCATACTGATATGTTTTGTGGAATAACGGAACGGAAAAGGACTTAAATCAGAGAAAAAAAAAACAACTCAGATACGGAACGGATCCGTGAAATACGGACCGCAAAAGAACAACGGTTGTATGCATGAGCCCTAAGCCTGCTAGCTAGCATTGCATTTGCCACTTCATTCCTGTTAGTATACTCTAACACACTTTCTTGACTCTTTGCTGATGCTGCTGTAATCACAGGAACCTACTATCATATTTCCTCTACAGCTTGTCATCCCCTGTTTGGGTAAAGCATGGATTGGCAACTTTCAGTACTGCAGCTTTTGGGAGATTACACCTTAGCACATTACATTCACTTGTATGGGTGGTCTACGAATAGATAGGCAAGTGTGCATTCACAAGAGAGGCAATTCGTTTTGCAACAGCTGGAATGCTGGAGGTTGCTGATGCTTGAGGGTAATGACATTTAACCAATGCTATTTATGTAGCTCTCTCAGCAGAAAGTAAAGGGCTCCAGTAATTGACATTTCTTACAAGTTTGCCCCTCTTAGCAGGGTGGGAGTAAAGGTTTCCAGTAAGTGTTTTCCTACTCTGCCCATTATTGAAATGAGCGAGCAGTATGTAAGTGATCAAGCATCAAACTTGAATGTAGATACTAATATATATATTCTATGAGTTTTATATATCACAGGAGGTACACTTTAAAGGGGTTACCCAGGAAAATACATTTATGACTTATCCTCAGGATAAGTCCTCAGTATCAGATCTGCTGGGGTGCGACACCCAGGATCCCACCGATCAGCCATCAGAAGAGGCCTTGAGCGCCGCAGCCCCTTTCCTAGGCTAGTGATATCACTGTACATCGGTCACATGACCTAGTTACAGCTCCGCCCCATCCATGTCAATGGGGCCGATTTGAAATACCAAGCACAGCCACTATACGATGTGCGGCGCTGTGCTTGCAAAGCTGCCGGGAGCCTGCATCACTCACCGGCTCCCTGAAACAGCTGATCGGCAGGGATGGCAGTACTTTAACCCCCGTTGATGTGATAATGATGACCTATCCTGAGGATAAGTCAACGTAATCTTTTCCAGGATAACCTCTTTAAAGGGGTTGTCTCACTTTTGCAAGTGGCATTCATCATGTAGAGAAAGTTAATAGAAGGAGCTTACTAGTGTAAAGTGATTCTCCATATTGCCTCCTTTACTGACTGGATTGGTTTTTCCATCACATTGTACACTGCTCGTTTTCATGGTTACGACCACCGTGCAATCCATCAGTGGTGGCCGTGCTTCCACACTATAGGAAAAAGCATAGACCTCTCTGGTGGCTGGGACTGTGGGAGCACAGATAGGCTAGTGCTTTTTCCTATGGTGTGCAAGCACGGCCACATCTGCTGGATTGCAGGGTGGTCGTAAACATGGAAACGAGCCGTGTATAATGTGATGGAAAAATCCAGCCAGCAAAGGCAGCAATATGGATAATAACAATACATTAGTAAGTGACTGGTATTAACATTCTCTACATGATGCATGCTATTTGATGAAGTCAGACAACCCCTTTAAGTATTGTGATCCCTTGAAGGCTGTTGGTTGGCCAACAAACCGTATGGCCAGAATTATGCAAACAGGCTGTGCCATCTTTCTACTTACCCCATACTCATCTGCATCAGGAGGTCCACAAGCTGGAAACAGGTGAAGTGAACATGGGCATTTCGGGTACAGTTTACGAGACCCAATAACTTCAGACTTTACTATATACAATATATATTTTGTATAGCGTGTAGATCTGCTCTTGGATTTTAACAATTCAATGCTTTATTTGTTCCAGATAAAAGCAGTGCCAGGTGTGTGCCGAACATGCTGGTCATAGTCGTGTCTATGGCCAGTTTTACCTGTGCAGCCGTCCTGTTAAAACGAAGCCTTCGTACAATACAATGTGACTGGAGTTGAGCCTCATTGAGGAGAGAGAACAAGCTGTGATATCATTGGTGATGGTAGTGAAGCACTTAAAGGGGCCAAGGTTTAAACATGTTCCCAATGCACTGGATCGGGGATACCTGTCAGACCCGTGCAGGTCCCCCCCATCCACTAGAACCTCCATGATCAAGAGGTTGTAGGTCTCTCCCCTCAAATGAACTGCATCCCACCAATTAGACACATATTCCTATTTTGTGGGTAAGGGGTAACTTTAAAACTTGGCACAACCCCTTTAAGTCGAGCTAACTAATGGTAGATGGCCAAGGCAGAAATAAATCAGATTCAAGCCTTGGAGCCAACAACCCCTGGGTTCTTCCCTTCTCTCCCTAAACCAGGCATCCTCAAACTGCGGCCCTCCAGCTGTTGCAAAACTACAACTCCCAGCATGCCCGCACAGTCTACAGGTATCAGCCTACAGCAGGGCATTGTGGGAGTTGTAGTTTTACAACAGCTGGAGGGCCGCAGTTTGAGGATGCCTGCCCTAAACAAACAAAAAAAACAAAGCCCTCACCTGTCTACTGTCCTGCTCCATTCTTGGACGCTTCTGGTCCGGTGACCGCTGCGCGCAATCACAGGCCTCCGTTGTAACAACGGCTTGAACAGTACATCACTACTGGGACTGGCTGGAGGGGGACTGGTCTGGTTGGGAATGAAAATGGCCAGGATCGGAGCAGGGGATTTTTATGTTCAGGGTAGGTCATGTCAGCACCAAGTTTTTAGGAGAGCTACATAGCTATGGACACAAATATATTGAGTTACATACCAATAAGGAATGGTCTACGGAATTAGAATAAAAAAATAAAAAAAGTTTAATTCCACTTTTACAACCCCATTCTGGTACCACTGATGTGCTCCGCTTTCCAATTTCCCAATTTGATAAAATGTCCTTTAACAAAATGCAGACTGAGCGACCAATGAAACTGTTGAATATGCAGAGTTGTTTTATTGTAAAGAGAAATCCAACTGTTATAATTCTTCATTTTTACATCCCAAATTCTATGCTGCTGATTTATTTTTACTACTGCAGCTTTATTTCTCTGATAAAACAGAGCTATATGATGACAACCTACATGCAGCCATCTCTAGGTGGAGCCTACAGAAGAAACACTGATTTTAGAGTTCAATGGAATGTGTGAGCTCCCTCTAGTGGTGGCTGCAGGAAGCTAGAATACCGTCATGTGGCCGTGAAGCAGAAGGGTCTGAGCTCTGTAACATAACAATGGAGCTCCAGGCCCTATGTAAATATATTATATAATGAATCTCCAATGAACTTTGGACCCAAAAATTAATTTATGTTTATAATCGACCCAATGTTTAAAAAATAAACCTCTCATTGCAACTATTAATGTTACATCCATTCTGAAATATGTGATCTCAAGAGAAAGGTTAAACACACGGTGTAGAAGGTGAGGTATATTTTAAATGGTTTATTAATTATTAACAAGATGCCACCTGTCTCATCTATACAGTGAAACGGCTACATACTTACATAGTGGTTTATGGTACAACGTTAGTATCGTGCCTCTTCTTTACATATCCTGGGAGACAGAGTAATGCCGAAATGATAGAATTATCATTACTAAATATCTAAAGCCCCTTATAGCCGATAAAGGGATAGAAAGAGGGGTTCAGGCGTACCACACACCTCTTCATGCAGTATATCATTAAGTTCGCTATTCGCAAACGGAGAAGAAAGCTCAGTATAAAAACAGAAGAGTCATGTAAAGCAAACATTGCAGGTTCCAACAAGCCGTACAATGTACTTTCATTGATATAAAAAAAAAAAGAAAAGTGAAAACTTTATTTTTTCAATTTGCCCTTAATTTTCAGATACAACAAAAGTTAAAACCCTAAAAGAAACAAAAATCACTCTCCCAAAAAAGTACCGTATTTTTCACCCTATAAGATGCACTCTCCCCCCCCCCCCCCCCCCCCAAGTCTGGGAAAATGGCACTGCGTCTTATAGGGCGAATACTATTGAGTATTTTCAATATGGAAGCCCTTATTAGTACAGAAGGACCAAGGAGCAGTGAATACAGCACTCCCTGTGCTGGCTCTGTACTCACTAATCCCTGGTGATCTGCTGGTGCCGCACAGTGTGAGGATGTAGCTGCACACTGACGTTGGGTCACAGCACAACAGGAAGAGCGCTGGATCTGCGAGTGGCGGCTGCATCCGGAACAGGAGAGGAGAGGGTTTTTTTGTTTGTTTTTTTGTCTAATCTGAGGTCTGAATAACATTGGGAGTCTGAGCTGAGTACTAATTAACATTGAGAGTCTGATCTGAGGTCTGAGCGGAGTCTAACTAAGATTTGAGCTCTGATCTGAGGTCTGATTAACATATGGGATCCGAGTTACTAATTAACATTGGGGTCTGATCTGAGTAGGAATTAACACTGGGGGTCTGATCTGAGTAGGAATTAACACTGGGGGTCTGATCTGAGTAGGAATTAACACTGGGGGTCTGATCTGAGTAGGAATTAACACTGGGGGTCTGATCTGAGGTCTATTTAACATTAGGGGTCTGAACTGAGTATTAACATTGAGAGTCTGATCTGAGATCTGATTGGGGGTCTGAGCTGAGGTCTGCTTAACATTGGATGTCTGAGATGACGTCTGCTTAACATTGGGGGTCTGATCTGAGGTCTGCTTAACATTGGGGGTCTGATCTGAGGTTTGATTTAGATTGGGTGTCTGAGATGACGTCTGATTAACATTGGGGGTTTGAGCTCAGCACTAATTAACATTGAGAGTCTGATCTGAGGTTTGATTGGGGGTCTGATTGGCTGAAGTCTGATTTAAATTGGGGGTCTGATCTACATTGGGGGTCTGATCTGAGGTCTGATCTACATTGGGGGTCTGATCTGAGGTCTGATCTACATTGGGGGTCTGATCTGAGGTCTGATCTACATTGGGGGTCTGATCTGAGGTCTGATTTACATTGGGGGTCTGATCTGAGGTCTGATTTACATTGGGGGTCTGATCTGAGGTCTGATTTACATTGGGGGTCTGATATGAGGTCTGATTTACATTGGTTGTCTGATCTGAGGTCTGATTTACATTGGGGGTCTGATCTGAGGTCTGATTTACATTGGGGGTCTGATCTGAGGTCTGATTTACATTGGGGGTCTGATCTGAGGTCTGATTTACATTGGGGGTCTGATCTGAGGTCTGATCTACATTGGGGGTCTGATCTGAGGTCTGATTTACATTGGGGGTCTGATCTGAGGTCTGATTTACATTGGGGGTCTGATCTGAGGTCTGATTTACATTGGGGGTCTGATCTGAGGTCTGATTTACATTGGGGGTCTGATCTGAGGTCTGATTTACATTGGGGGTCTGATCTGAGGTCTGATTTACATTGGGTGTCAAAGATGAGGTATGATTAACATTGGGTGTCAAAGATGAGGTATGATTAACATTGGGGTTCTTAGCTGAGGTCTGATGAAAAATATTTTCTTATTTTCCTCCTTAAAAAAAAAAGGGGGCATCTTCAAGGGGCGAAAAATACGGTATTTATTAACCAACAGAAAAAAAAACTGCACCAGTGCATCATGGGAAAGAATGACTGATATGCACTTTTGTAACACAAGGATTAAGATTAAATACTTGAGGGAGAGAAATAAAACAAAAGAGCACACACAAAAAAAGAATAAAAGAAATAAAAAATAAAGCTCAAATAATAAAAGACAATAATCAAAAATGTAAAAAAAGACAAAAGTGAGTATTGTATATACAGGAACCATAAAGAATTTTTTTTTGTTTTTTTTTATAACTAGGAAAGTCACAACTGCATTCACGCTGGTAGCAAGTGTTAAGACTCCTGGAGAAGTTTTTCGACTTATTGGCTCGGGGAAGCCATGTATACTTGGCCTGAAATTGACAGTTTTTACTGTAAATTTACAGTTGTACAGTCACTAAGAGAAGGCCTGTGCACCCCAGAACCATGAAGGGTGTTTTTTTTATGTTGCTTTATCAAAAAATTTTAAGTCCTCCTACATCAACAAACCTTCCGTTCTGCCAAACCTGGCCACCGATACCGTGAATTATTTGCATTACATCTCTTTTTGTAACAGGTCCTAAGACATTCCACAACAAGGCAGTTTGCACCGAGCAACTAAGTAACCTTCATGTAAAGAATATTTAAACAGGTCAAAACAAAAAAAGTAAAAATATACAAAAAGGGATAATTGTGATGCACATTTCCTGCATGATTTAAAAAAAAAAAGGGGGGGGTGGTGACTAGGATTAAAAGACTGCGTGTACATTATACATATTCTAAACTACCAGAAAAATAGTTTATATTTATATAATAGGGTAATCCTTACAAAGGAAAAAAGTATAAAAAAAAAATCACTTTGCCATCTTTTCAACGCTTTGCTAGGTAAATGTATCTTGCAGAATGTTGCCGGTAGGAAAGTGCCAAACGTTTTTGTCTATATACCGCACACCGTAAAAATAGAGTGACGTTAAGCTCAGCGCCAGGCCTTCAATAGGAAATCGGTCAATTCATACGGGCAACATTGTACTGGTGTTTAAAGGAACAGTAAACCTAGATGAACTTGACCACACGTTTTGTCAGTTTGCATGATTTTCTACAAGTTTCAGAAACAGTTCAAACAACAGGATTCATCTCATGATCGCTTCCGTTTTTGACAGGCAATGGAGCAGGTGTGGCTTACCTAAGAAGGTGGGCCTTAATGGGGCGGGTGAAGCCAATTGTCTCATCATAAGACATTTTTGAGCACGAAGAGGGGGAAATGGCAGATTAAAAAATATATATATATGTATATAAAAATGTTTGTGTTCTTTAAGAGTCCATTTATTCCAGATGGACCCCCATGGTTCTATGAACTTGAACTTCCAGCACCATAGATATTTGAGGGATACGGAATAGAATAGGATACGGACTTGTATGGGTCACTAAATAAATACAAGGTAGACAAGGCGGAAATTATTGTGCCCTAGTCAGCACTTGGGTGAAACATTTTAAAATATTTAGCGGAAGGTTGGTTTTTAAATTGTAATATTTTTCTAAAAAAGCTAAAAAATAATAATCTGAAAAAAAAAAAAAAAAAAAAAAACCAGACTCTGCATATATATATATATGCCTTCGTGAGGCAAGTCGTATTGCTAGGAAATAGCGTCCGTTCCGTAATGCCGTTTTCTAGTGCGATTCTGACACAATCCTCATATTAGCTACTCATAAATGATGCATTACAGTCATTCAGTTGGACTACTTATTCAGCATGATAAGTACGTGGGGGTGTTTTTTAATTAATTTTTTGTTCTTTTTTTTTTCGTTTTACTTATGTAAGAAAAATATTATCTTAGAATAAAAAGAACACGTACAAAATATTTTCTCACAAACCGATAAATCCAGATAGAAAATATGCACAATGTTTCTCACAACCTACAAAAATGGCTCTATGTATGCAATGTATAAGGAAAGTATCTGTCCGCTATTAATCTAGCAAGAGGAAAAAGTTTTTAGTTTTTTTTCCTTTAATTGTCCAAGAATATGGAAATTGTTCTCAAGTCATTAACTTTTTCCAAAGAAACAAAACGACTCTACAGTTCTTCTTCGACTTTCAAGATCATACCGGAGTATGCTTCCGTTCCGGAGGGACCACCAGACTCGCCACTAGCTGTTCGGGGAGTTGGTCGGGTGGTGGAAGGACCTTGCTTACGTTCCTGTACAAAATGAACCGTCTCCCTGTGCAAATGGTTCCCATCCACCATTTTTTCCAAGGTCCGGTTTAAAGACTCCACATTGTCTGCCAAGCGTCGGCTTTGTTCTACAAGGTTCTCCAGTATGAGGTTTTGCTGGACCATAAGGGATGTTTGTTGCTGATACCAAGACGATAAAAGCGTGTTCTGTTGTATCTGACTCTCCATCAACTGTTTTTCAAAATCGGAGACTTCTTGATTCCGGCGCATGTGCGGAGTTGCTGGAGAAAGTCTCCTCATGTAGCTTGATTTCATCTGGATCTGAGGAGAGGATGGAGGAGATGGAGAAGAAGCAGAAGTCTGAATGATCACAGGATGATCAGACATATCGGGTTCATTTGAAACAGCCATTTCTATTGTTTTTAGGGGTACCCATGTACAACCAGGGCCATTTTCCTCCTCATCTGTGGGAATTAAAAAAAATTAAATAAATAAATGAAATTACTAACGGTAAAAAAAAAAAAAAACCTGTGTCGAAAACATGACCAATGCAAAATTAGTATCCACAGAGAAGAAAATTAACTAACAAATTACGAAGCTCAACACTTGAATGACCCCCAGCTACTACTCATTGATCACTGACCCCAACCACTACACTCAAGCACTGATTTAATTTTCTTTCCTTTTGTCATAAGGCTACTAGTTATAGCCAAGCCATACAACAACTCTGCCAATGTAGAAAAAAGCTTAAAAACTACAAAACGACTGGTAACATCGATTAAAAGGTCTACCGCTTTGCCACCAACTATAAGTCTAAGAGCTTTGGTTGCTCCAGACGTTTTTACCTGACTGAAGCTCCAGAGCAATATGTGGGGCGTCAACTTCCACATCGATGTCGTCATGATCGTCATCATCATCTTCGCCTCCATATCCAGGATAAATATCACTATTTGTATCATTGTGTAGAAGCGAAGGGCTACAGTTCCTGGTCACACCACCTGTGGTCACAACCGACCGTTTTATGATTGCCAGCTTTTCCTTAGTCCGTCTCTTCATGTCATCCCATCGCCTTCTCAAGTCTCTAGTGGTTCTGGGAGATCGGGCCACTGAATTGATTTTCTTGGCAATTTCTAACCAGATCCTTTCTCTAGCTGGTTGGCTCAGATTTACTCTCTCACTTCCGTAGAGTTTCGAGTGATGTTTGGTTACTTCGGCCACCAAAATTTCGAGTTCGAGAGGGGAAAATTTCTCTTTCCTCTTCCTGGGTGCACAGGCCATTCTAAAGTTGCGCCTCTTGTAAAAATGAAACAATAAGGGCTGTTTGAAACTACATACCACAAAAACCAAGAAGTGACACAAAAACTTTCAACATAGTTTTAAATTTACCACTCGTATAACCTGCAGCAGAAGCAAACTTTTTGAGAGCCGACCGACTTCAGTTCAATAGGAAACATGGCAAGATTCCCATAATATGGCATACACGGCAAAATGGAAGGCTAGACTGTCAGATCTTTACGGTTATATGGCTCTGAAGGCGAAAAGACCCAAGAAAAAGGTTTGGCCAAAATAGCTAACTTGGACAATTTTGGCTGACAGCAGACTGACACAAAAGTGCTTCGTCACATTGAATCTTTGGCTGAAACTAGACATCAGCCGAGTACACTCCCTTTGAGAAACTGTGAAAATTTTTAAAAAATATATGCGCTGAAGGTGCCAGTTTAGTTCTAGCACATTGCTGGTGGGACGATCTGACGTATGATTGATTAAGCTTAAAAGGAAACCTCTCTCCAGTTTTTACGCCTATAAACCGCCGACCACCATGTCTGACATGAAAAAAAGCTTTCTAAAGCTATTAGTCCTTTGCAGAGCCGAATAACTTTGAAAACAAACTTTGAGAAACTCACGCGTCACATGGTAATGAGAGCTCAAGTGTCTGCAGAGCGTATTCAGACCTTCCAAGTGTCCTGAAGAATCTTCGTTACAAGTGCCCATACACCTAAAATTGTGGGTTCGGTGGAAAGTTTAGGGGCTGTAAGTCAGACCCTGGTCTGTTGACTGGTATAGATGACACCTCCAATGTCATCCACTGGCCGTTCCAGCAGAGAACTGATGCATGCGCAGTGCGTTTTCCCTTGTGTGGGCAGAGGCATCATCGTCGTTCTGCACAAGCGCTGGTTCCAGTCTCACAGAGTGATCGGCTTTGTTCTGTAAGGTATGCAGCGCTTAGAGGGACTAATAGCTGTAACTTTAGAACAGTCTTTTCATGTCAGACAAAATGGTGGGAAAGGTTTACGAGGATAAAACCTGGCGACAAGCTCCTTTTACAGGTCAGCTTGGAAAAGGAAAGACAATAACTGGGAAAAAGCAAATTTAGGACTCCATGTCGAGCACCTGAGGGTTCAAATTCTACAAGTCTGATGCAACCACCTCCATAAATATGTCCATGAGAACACCAGACTTTTGGATGCCAGATTAGTGGAATTTTCCTGATATTAACGAGCCTCTATCAGCATGATCAATCCTATTAAACCAGGTATACTGCCTGGGAGTGTTGATCAAGCTGATTAGAACGATACCTTTCTTTTGTCTCTATATCAGCTGTTTGTATTCGTATGCAAATGAGCATGTTAGAGCACCAGGGATGGGGCGGACTCCTCGGAGCACTGCTGTTGTAACACCCTTGTGCTCTGCACACTACCCTCTCCCCTTGATTAACAGACATCAGCATGCGGAGGGCAGAGCTGTACTCTAGCAAATACATATATATACACTGCGTGCTATAGCCTTACAATAATTAGAAGGTCAGCCTTGCATGTAGAGATCCAACGTTTAAGTCCTAGAAGAGACTTCTAGATCTATTTTCTTCAGTTATTTTTTTCTCCCTCATATAACCCATAATAAAATGCTACAGCCTTAGTATATAGAGAATAGTGATTTTTTTATACTTAGAAAGCTAATACCTATTACTAGTTTATTCACAGCCACAATATATGATTACAAAGAAACGTGTGTGTGTGTGTGTGTGTGTATGTGTATATATATATATATATATATATATATATATATATATATATATAGAGAGAGAGAGAGACACATACACTGGTTTCTTTGTAATCATATATTGTGGCTGTGAATAAACTAGTAATATGTTTTAGCTTTCTAAGTATAAAAAAAAATCACTATTCTCTATATACTAAGGCTGTAGCATTTTATTATGGGTTATATGAGGGAGAAAAAAAAAAAAAAAAAAAAATATAAAGACAGACCACTTACCTCCAGGCTACAGCCTTATCCTATTAGGAATAATGTTTTTTTTCTATGCTTAGAAAGCTAATATTACTGGTGGCTTTATAATTATATATTGTGCATGTATAAAGCAGTAATAGCACAGAAACCCACTCTTTTTTTTATTATGGTAAGGGTATATTAAGTAGTGTATATGATATGCACATGCTATGACACAGCATACTGATGTTTAGCCCCGTCAATCAAGGGGAGGGGGGAGTGTGCATAGCAAAGGGGTGATACAACAGCAGTGCTCCAAAGATTCAGCTACGCACCCTGGTGATCCAACAAGCTCCTTTGCATATGCAATAAAAACGCAGGTATCACTGCAGCTGTTTAACAGACAAAAGGAAGAAATAGTTTTAATCAGCATGATGAGGCCTACTAAGCAGTATGCCTGGTTTAATAGGGTTGATCATGCTGCCAGACAGCTCTTGAACCATTTTCAGTCGAGCCCCCAAAAACATCTGTCCAGAGAGTTAAAGTATCCAAAAGCAAAAACAAGCCATTCCCTGCACCATCACACTATGACATGCTCCCAGTTTATGGAGTAACCTGTTAAAAATGACACAAAATACTCACCAACCTGAAGGCCTAGATATTGTTCTACTCTATTTTACGGGCTGCTACCCTCGGCTTACAGCATCTTTTCATTGGGTTGACTTATGTGTTTCATAAGCAGAGACTTAACCACAAAAATGATGAAGGAAGGCTGCACTGCGGAACTAAAAGCTATCTTGGCCAAAGCAATTAAAATGCACTACGGAGACTGTTAATTTCTACGAATATCTGGAGCTTCCAGTTGCATTATTTAGTGAGAACTTCATTAAGTGCTGTAGATCTGAAGATGAAGCACATGAGGTGCTGATCCATGGAGGCATCTGCCAAGCCAGATATGAGCCAATACTGCAGCCTATTAGGGCTCTTTCACACGAATTATGCTCCATGTGAGAGAGGGATTGTGCGTTCTAGACTTAGCAAGCGCACAAGATTATCATGATTGATAATGCAGTGTGCCTCTGTGTGACTTGTATCTACAGAATTATACTGACAGCTTTATGTCAGTATGATTCCATTACAGAAAGGTCACACAGAGGCACACAACATTATTAATCATGATAATGCCGTGCACTTCTGTAGTCCAGAGTGCAGGATCCCTCTCTCACACGCTCGTGTAAAGGAGCCCTTACAGCTTCAAGACTATCGTGCCATATAGACGGTGCAGTTCATACAGTCAGCTTCCTATCTTCTCTTATGTCACACAGTATTAATGGTCTCCACCAATCTCTAGACTGTAGGGATTGTGATGCTCTTTCAAGCTCTCAACAGAAGCTATGATGGTCCAATAGCATTCCCCCAGTGAAGTCAATAGGGCATGGCTTTCGTACGATCATCACAACCCTTTAGTTCTAGCGAGGAGCAGGGCTCCTCCACCAATATGGCCACCTGCCATGTCTCTATGACAAATCTAAATATAAGCTTTTCCCATCTAAACCACTGGTGATAAGTGTGTAATTGCTGGGGGCCCAACAGCAGGGACCTCCATCGATCATGAGAGCAAAGGTCCCATGTGAACCGACCACTGCACCATTCAATTTTATGGGACTGCCAGAGAGTGAGCGGAGCAGTGGTCATGAATATGCACTACCGCTCCATACACCAAGGAGACTCCTGGACCTTCATTGTCATGAATGATGAGGTCCCAGTGGTCGGACCTTCAACAATCAGACACTAATCCTCTATCCTGTGGAAGGAAGCAAAAGTCCTTTGTAAAAACAACCCTGGAAGACATACAAAATAGATCGACGCCTTACCCAAGAACCATCTAATGGTGGTGCCCCAACCTGTATATATCAGTAAAAAGAAGGGTTGGGCAAGTTGGATTTCAAAAAGTCCAACACTTTATTTTCAAGGGGGATTAGTCGCCACCAGAGGCGTCTGACAGCTGCTTATTTCCCTCCGACTATTAGAAGACATGGAAGTGTGGCTATGTGGTGAACAACATCAGGCTAAAGTGTATGGCTAGCTTTACTTTAAAAGTTTAAAGTGTATGTCTAGTCCCAGTGAATCCATTAAAGCCACTGGAGTCCACAAAGCCAGACACAACTCGTATGACTGTAGCCTAAGCGCCATACTGGTCTGAGAAAGAGGCAGCATACACATCTGTAGATCCAGTCATCCAGTCCATGCGAGACTGAACCTGTGCACCCCGCGTCACCATACTCATGCGCCTTTCGTTTAACCTGATGTATGGACAGCACATTCAGCACGGAGTCCTGGATTCAAATCCAACCAAGGACAACATCTGACAGGAGCGGGCACGTTCTCCTTATGCTTGCACGGGTTTCCTCCCACACTCCAAAAACAGATAGGCTAATTCGGAATTTAGATTGTGAGCCCCAATGGGGACAGGGATGGATGTGAACGGTCTGCTGTAAAATCCTTGTGTGGATTTGTCATGGATTTTGCTGCAGATTTCACACCATGCATTACAAAGCGTGAAATCTAAAACACAGATTGACATGCAGCCGAAATCCTCACCGCAAGTCATTTTATATGCCGATTTTGCAGGGATTTTTTTTTTACATAATATGGATGAGATCTGGTAAAATCTCATCCATGTTGCTGCTACGCGTTGTAGACTTTCTGCCTGCAGATTCCAGATGGAAGATCAGCAGCGAAACCTCCCAGTGTTTTCATACCCTACAGGAGTAGAACTAGGACGCGCCAACGCTTTGGGTCTGACTGCCGGAACCCTCACCCCAGTAGCTGTGCACAGAACTGTAAGTGGCTGCACACGGCGCAGATGTGCGTGCAGAAAAACTGACCCAAAACTGCAAAGAAAAAAAGCACTCAAATCTGCACTATTTATTCTGTTTTTGTGCAATTCTTGGCACAAGAAAAACAAATCAACATTTTACTTGCTGCAGATTTCAAATTCCGCACAGGTGAACGTCTGCAGCTTAGAAAAGAGCAAAGTCTGCGCGAGATCTGTCTGCTCACACGCTTTGCTGGTACTGAGAAAAATAAAAAACGTGTGTAATCCGCACTGTGTGAAGGCACCCTAACACGGCTCCATGCTTTATGGTACTCTGTACACCAAGTGGCGGCGCTGTGCAGTAAAACCTGAGGGCACGGCTAGACTGCTTGTTGACAGTTTCCATGTAGCGCAAATTAAAATGATAAAATAAATAAAAACTTTCATGATTTATTACAGATACTGGATTTTGTTGGCAATGAGGGAGATGTATTTGTAAGGCTTCATCAACAGATCAGATGTCAGCAGCACCGCGCACCTCATCTAGGAGGGAAGAAAGGTTTTGGAAAAATAAAAACACCACCACTAGCTTTGGGAGATGTTGGGGAACAATAGGCAGCCCACTGGACGGGCTGCCTCTCTAGTGCCGCCCACTGGACGGGCTGCCTCTCTAGTGCCGCCCACTGGGCGGGCTGCCTCTCTAGTGCCGCCCACTGGGCGGGCTGCCTCTCTAGTGCCGCCCACTGGGCGGGCTGCCTCTCTAGTGCCGCCCACTGGGCGGGCTGCCTCTCTAGTGCCGCCCACTGGGCGGGCTGCCTCTCTAGTGCCGCCCACTGGGCGGGCTGCCTCTCTAGTGCCGCCCACTGGGCGGGCTGCCTCTCTAGTGCCGCCCACTGGACGGGCTGCCTCTCTAGTGCCGCCCACTGGACGGGCTGCCTCTCTAGTGCCGCCCACTGGACGGGCTGCCTCTCTAGTGCCGCCCACTGGACGGGCTGCCTCTCTAGTGCCGCCCACTGGACGGGCTGCCTCTCTAGTGCCGCCCACTGGACGGGCTGCCTCTCTAGTGCCGCCCACTGGACGGGCTGCCTCTCTAGTGCCGCCCACTGGACGGGCTGCCTCTCTAGTGCCGCCCACTGGACGGGCTGCCTCTCTAGTGCCGCCCACTGGACGGGCTGCCTCTCTAGTGCCGCCCACTGGACGGGCTGCCTCTCTAGTGCCGCCCACTGGACGGGCTGCCTCTCTAGTGCCGCCCACTGGACGGGCTGCCTCTCTAGTGCCGCCCACTGGACGGGCTGCCTCTCTAGTGCCGCCCACTGGACGGGCTGCCTCTCTAGTGCCGCCCACTGGACGGGCTGCCTCTCTAGTGCCGCCCACTGGACGGGCTGCCTCTCTAGTGCCGCCCACTGGACGGGCTGCCTCTCTAGTGCCGCCCACTGGACGGGCTGCCTCTCTAGTGCCGCCCACTGGACGGGCTGCCTCTCTAGTGCCGCCCACTGGACGGGCTGCCTCTCTAGTGCCGCCACTGGACGGGCTGCCTCTCTAGTGCCGCCCACTGGACGGGCTGCCTCTCTAGTGCCGCCCACTGGACGGGCTGCCTCTCTAGTGCCGCCCACTGGACGGGCTGCCTCTCTAGTGCCACCTACTGGAGGGCTGCCTCTCTAGTGCCACCTACTGGAGGGCTGCCTCTCTAGTGCCACCTACTGGAGGGCTGCCTCTAATGCCACCTACTGGAGGGCTGCCTCTAATGCCACCTACTGGACGGCTGCCTCTCTAGTGCCACCTATTGGACGGCTGCCTCTCTAATGCCACCTACTCGACGGCTGCCTCTCTAATGCCACCTACTCGACGGCTGCCTCTCTAGTGCGGCCTACTGGACGGCTGCCTCTCTAGTGCCACCTACTGGACGGCTGCCTCTCTAGTGCCACCTACTGGACGGCTGCCTCTCTAGTGCCACCCACTGGACGGCTGCCTCTCTAGTGCCGCCCACTGGACAGGCTGCCACTCTAGTGCCGCCCACTGGACAGGCTGCCACTCTAGTGCCACCTATTGGGTGGCTGCCACTCAAACCCTCACCTGCATAAAAAATACAAGGCAGGTATGAATTTTATCAGCAGGATCGACCCTATCAGACAGTTTACCTGGTATTCCTCAGTTGTTCCTTCTGATTGGTGCTCTTTATTTAAAGTAAAAATACCACCCAGAAATTTTATTCAGAATAAGACCCCCGGACATCTCTACGATGACCCTGCTGAAACCGCTCAGATTATAATTGGCTGCAGTCTCCATATGTAACTTCTGAAGGAAACTGGAGACTTATATGGACCATGGGGATCTTAAGGGGGAATCATCCTTTTCCAAGTCACTGTTTGGTGGTAAAAGGAACCTAAAACTGTGGCGTCCTGACACATTTGCCCCACGCTTAGAATTACCCATCAACATGTGGGATCACTTTGTCACTTCTTCATGTCTCATACTCCAGTCACCTCCAGAGCAGTATTCAAGATTCTGCCTGTTGCTATTTGGAATCAGTCAGCACTGTGCTGACAGGCTCCTAACCGTTTAGCTGAGCCCTCCGAGTGAAGAGCTTACCGCTGATTATCCAAGTCAGTAATCCGGCTCCACAGCAAGGTCCCCCAAAAACAGCAGCAACAATTGTGACTTTTACACAAGTCATGACACTCTGATCTCTGACTTGTGGGCAGACAGAGCTGTCATCAAATCAGTGGCCAGTGCTTATCAGCTGTATTATCACAGACACTGAACCAGCAGGGGCTGATGGAAGCTCAGAATTCTTGAATGCAGCTTTGGATGTGACCAGAGTAGGTAATAGGTTAATGAAACAATAGGCTCATTAATGGCAGTCTGCTATATTTACTGCTTCTCCCAAGAATTACGTTTTTGCACCCCATAAAAAAAATGCACAAGCAAAAGAATTTCTGGCCGTGGAAATACCAGGACCTTAATACGCTGACAGGTAAAACAAACAAAAAGTGACAAGGACTTCAAACGAGTGACCTTTCCAGGCGGTATCACTGGAAGAAGCAGATGGCGGCGTCTCCCGAGGAGACCTTATGTATAATTTACAAAGTGCAGACTTACAGGTCGGCTCCTTTTATCTCCCCCGCTTTGCCACTTAACGCCAACATATGATAATTGCACGGACACCGGGTTCTCTGCATGTTAATGAATTGTAATTACTTTCTATTCAGACGATCCGATTGTTTCAACCAGGACCCGGAACATCTGCAGTCACCATACCAGAAGAACCGGACCAGCTCATCTACATCCATGTCCAGATCATCTTACGATGGGTTTTATAGAAAGGTGTACAGCAAAGTTCTAAAAACTTTTCAATACCATTTTTGGCTTAGTTCCGCACTAGTTTCAAGATCTCTGCTTGCTGTCAGCGACATCCTTGTTAACATTCTGAAGCAGAAAGCAAATATAGACTTAAATGGACATGCTCTTCTTAGATATTTATGGATTATCCGCAGGATATAACGAATATCTGATAGGACCAGCCACCTTCTGCACTCCAGTTTCTGTGAAACTACAACTCCCAGCATGCTTGGCTGTTCTTCTAAGGCCGAATGCACACGGCCGTCTTCCGCGGCCGAGAGCGGTCCGTGGTATGCCGGGCTGGATTTCTGTTCAGAGCAGGAGCGCACAGCGTCATTGGTTGCTATGACGCCGTGCACTTTATGCCGCTGCTGCACTACGGTAATAGACTGGTATGATCTATACGAGTGTATTACTGTACAGCAGCGGCGGCATGAAGCGCACAGCGTCATAGCAACCAATGACGCTGTGCGCTCCTGCTCTGAACAGAAATCCAGCCCGGCATACCACGGACCGCTCTCGGCCGCGGAACACGGCCGTGTGCATTCGGTCTAACTCCCAAAGAAGTGAATTCGGGTATTTGTAGTTTCTGAACAGCTGGAGTGCCGGAGGTTGCTGATCCCTGGTCTAGAGGATGGGAGTCCCACCATCCGGGGAGCTGCTGGCCGCCACACTGATGTGGAGAATGGAGAGGTGGTCCACTACATTCACTTCTACAGGAGCCACAGAAACAGTCAAACACCTCTCCTGGACACTGACAGAAGAGACTGGGGAGAGCCACCGAAATGCACGGCCACTTCTCCACCTGCCTGGATGAGGCCGCTGTGTCACGAGGCAGGACAGGGGTCAGAAGACCCCCCTCATTCTGGAGATTGGTGTGGGTTCTGTATCTTGTGGATATGCCATACATGTCTATAAAGTGGGGATATCCCTTTAATAAGTCACAAATGTATCCATAAGTTAAACATCCTGGAATCCAAACGGATACATAGTAACAAGCCTTTCCCAACAGGAGAAAGGTCTCTGCTCTTGCATTGCACTCTCAGAGGATTGTTAAAGGGCATCTGTCAGCAGTTTTGCCCCTATGACACTGGCTGACCTGTTACATGTGCGCTCGGCAGCTGAAGGCATCTGTGTTGGTCCTGTGTTCATATGTGCCCTCATTGCTGAGAAATATGAAGTTTTAGTATATGCAAATGAGAATGGGCTCAGCTCTCTCTGCAATGGCAACGCCCCCGTTGCTCCTAGAGGCTCATTTGCATATATTAAAACATCATTTTTCTCAGCCATGTGGGCACATATGAACACGGCACCAACACAGACTCCTTCAGCCAGGTCAGCCAGTGTCATAGGGACAGAACTGCTGACAGATGCCCTTTAAGGCTGGAAATATCTGTAACAAACCCTCAGCTGTGAGATGCATTAGTACTGTACACATTTTTAGTCCCGTTATGTTCAAGGCTTTTCTCATTCGCTGACAGTGATCAGAGATCTCAAGTGGTGAAGAAATAAAAAAAAAACAATCCTATTAGAAAGAACTTTCCATTATAAATCTGGCTATGGAAGTTGAGGGATAATCGGTTCCCGGGCTTAATTTGGCACCGCTTATCCCGAGGGGTCTGACCGGCTGGATTTTTCCATCTTGTTTAACAGACGAGAGTCAAGATGCCTCAAAGACCTTATATTGTCTAAGGAAGGTGCCTTGTCCAGAAGCGCTGCGACGAGATACAAGACGGAAAGTTGTGACAACTCCAACAAATTTTTAAAACTGCAGCAAAAAAATAAAATAAAAAATGTCAGGGATCAGGACAAAAATTGTGTCCTCCGCCTGTACCGGCAAGTGTCGTATTCCCGACACAACTTAGAGAAGCTCTGCTCACAGGTAACCGGATTCTGAAGATCGTTTCATAAAAAAGAAAAAATAAATTTCATCCTGATGGAATAAAAAAATAAAAAAAAAATAAAAAAAAATTCTCACCTGTTTTTGTTTACAACAAAATAAAATCAGGTTCTGTGCCCAGAATGAAATGTGTGGTGAGTAAAACGTGAGCTGGGGCTGAAACCAGCACAGCCAGGGGCAGACGTCTCCACTAGACTCACCATCAGAGTAAGGATAAGAGGGCAAGAAAACCCCTCAGAGAAGAAAGAGGGATCCGCACCGGGTTTTCTTGCCCTCTTATTCCTGCCAGTAATTTGACGTTTCAGGGGAGCCGCAGCCAGCGTATACAGCGTACGGGCACGTGAGGTTGTTGTGGGCCGTCCAGAACATCATGAGGGGAGGACCCACCTATTAAGCCCTGGGGGGCTCTGGTGCTTTATGTGGCGCTCAACACTGTTCATTTGGTTTTAAGCCCCACCCCTAATTATTCCCCAAATCTGCCGGAAACGCCCACTCTTATCCATATTTGCAGAAGCCCTGTCCTCTTTGGGGTCAGTGTCATTAGACCAGTCATATCCAAACTGCGGCCCTCCAGCTGTTGCAAAACTACAACTCCCAGCATGCCCTAATAGCTGTAAGCTATCCAGGCATGCTGGGAGTTGTAGTTTTGCAACAGCTGGAGGGCAGCAGTTTGGAAATGCCTGCATTAGACAGTCTCGCTAAGAAAACATGATGTTTGGGATGTAAGGGTTCCTTCTTCTGGATCAACACAGCATCGCTCATAACAGAATGAATTTGAAAGAAGACGACCTAAGAATCAAGTCATAAATTCCTGAACGGTGTGGACACACCCGTATCTAGACGGCGGGGTCTGTCGTGCTCCACAGCCTTTACCCTCTATGCCCCCCTCTATTCAAGTCTATTAGGGGGTTATGGAAAGAGTGGTTAAAAGGGGAATCAGAGGAAACACAGGGAGTGGACCAGCAAACAGCTCCTTATATCTCAGCTTCCTGGACCTCCTTTTGCTCCTGCTCCAACACTTTAAAGGGAATCTGTCCGCCGAACCCCCCTCCCCCCAAACTAGAGTATTCGGTGTATAGTGTACGGGATGGCGAGTCCGGTTATGTCATTTTATTTATGATGTTTTTACGGGACATGAAATGTAGGATCGGGAGTTTGTGTCATTTATAGGGCTGGACTGAAAAGAATAAAAGCTTGTGAACACGCAGTGTGCGTGGTCTGATGGAGGGCGCACCCGAACCCTGGGGACCGCGGTTTCAGATCTTCAGTAAATCAGTCACTGACGGCTAAGAAGTGACAACCCCTTATAGATGGGGTGCTCAGAACGTCTGAACGAACATGAACCGTAAGCGGACTGATACATAAGTTCGATAAAAAGCTTGAGTATTTTGAAGGTGATCACTGCATGAAGGGGCCCCGTGGTTACACCACGTGTGCCAGTCTGTAGAGCCAATGATCAGCACTGCAGCAGACTGGACGTCCTATCCTGGACACGGCTGGCCGTCCGGGACCATCTCACACGTGACTGGCATGCGCTGATCCGCGGTTACACCACGTGTGCCAGTCTGTAGAGCCAATGATAAGCGCTGCAGCAGACTGGACGTCCTATCCTGGACACGGCTGGCCGTCCGGGACCATCTCACACGTGACTGGCATGCGCTGATCCGCGGTTACACCACGTGTGCCAGTCTGTAGAGCCAATGATAAGCGCTGCAGCAGACTGGACGTCCTATCCTGGACACGGCTGGCCGTCCGGGACCATCTCACACGTGACTGGCGTGCGCTGATCCGCGGTTACACCACGTGTGCCAGTCTGTAGAGCCAATGATCAGCACTGCAGCAGACTGGACGTCCTATCCTGGACATGGCTAGCCGTCCGGGACCATCTCACACGTGACTGGCATGCGCTGATCCGCGGTTACACCACGTGTGCCAGTCTGTAGAGCCAATGATCAGCACTGCAGCAGACTGGACGTCCTATCCTGGACATGGCTGGCCGTCCGGGACCATCTCACACGTGACTGGCATGCGCTGATCCGCGGTTACACCACGTGTGCCAGTCTGTAGAGCCAATGATCAGCACTGCAGCAGACTGGACGTCCTATCCTGGACATGGCTGGCCGTCCGGGACCATCTCACACGTGACTGGCGTGCGCTGATCCGCGGTTACACCACGTGTGCCAGTCTGTAGAGCCAATGATCAGCGCTGCAGCAGACTGGACGTCCTATCCTGGACATGGCTAGCCGTCCGGGACCATCTCACACGTGACTGGCATGCGCTGATCCGCGGTTACACCACGTGTGCCAGTCTGTAGAGCCAATGATCAGCACTGCAGCAGACTGGACGTCCTATCCTGGACATGGCTGGCCGTCCGGGACCATCTCACACGTGACTGGCATGCGCTGATCCGCGGTTACACCACGTGTGCCAGTCTGTAGAGCCAATGATCAGCGCTGCAGCAGACTGGACGTCCTATCCTGGACATGGCTAGCCGTCCGGGACCATCTCACACGTGACTGGCATGCGCTGATCCGCGGTTACACCACGTGTGCCAGTCTGTAGAGCCAATGATCAGCGCTGCAGCAGACTGGACGTCCTATCCTGGACATGGCTGGCCGTCCGGGACCATCTCACACGTGACTGGCATGCGCTGATCCGCGGTTACACCACGTGTGCCAGTCTGTAGAGCCAATGATCAGCGCTGCAGCAGACTGGACGTCCTATCCTGGACACGGCTGGCCGTCCGGGACCATCTCACACGTGACTGGCGTGGAGGTCGGGATACCGGGCGTCTATGGAAACCTACACGTGTATATATCTACATTATGGCAACCTGAGTGATCCTATATTCTGGATTATCGGACTGGTGGAAAATAAACATATCACATCAAGAGCAAGGGAAGAACGTTTGATTGGCCGCTGCACTATAACGGTGGAGTATGGGATTTCTGGATTATCAGATATACAATAGGAGACGTGTGAAATGACGACTGGGCTGCATGAGTCAAATCTTACATTATGGACCCCCCCCCCCTTTTATATATGACAGAATACGGTGATAGGATGCTCTCTGGGCCTGCATACTAAACGCCACCCATCCTGCTACTCAGGGAACCCCCAAACCATAGCTCTTGAATTACGGTGAAACTACAACTCCCAGCATGCCCTGACGTGGGAGCTCCAGTTTCACATCAGGGCGGGCGTCCTAAAATCCCACTCATCCCAGTTACTGCCTATTGAGGGAACGCTCTCCGCTGACACAGACGAAACGCTCTGCAGTCGCCGCCGCCAGCCATTAATAGGGGGACAGAGAACTTCACGTATTTCATGTCATGAGATTTTTTTATTTTTTTTTGCAGTTATCAGCAGCGGCAGCAAAGAGTAAAGAAGGAATAAGAAGCTTCTATTCATGTATTATACGTGTGTGCCTGCTCGCCGCTGATACCGCGGCTTCCGACCGCTCTAATCTTACTTACTTGGTGCTGACTTGCTTTGGCCAACTGGCGATTGGCAGATTCTACATGTGATGAAGCAGTCTCAATATTGGCTTCAATGCTATCTGTGAATTCAGGACAGAGCGTTAGATGTCTGCTTATCTCCCCCACTCTAATAAGAGACTGTCCGCCTTCTACCAGGGGCTAATGTGATTAGGGCCACGTCCTCAAATCCTCATCCCAGCTAAAAGCCCCGAAATCTATCATTACAATATCACGTTTCAATGCTCCTGCCATTAGCGTGAAGGGTACCTATTCGGGGGGGGGGTCCCTGCCTGCCATGGGGATTCCCTCAGCACTTCAGGGGTTAAATCTACTCTCCATGTCTATTAACCTTGAAAAATTATTTGTTTTAGTAATCCCATGTCGGCCCCGAGTAATAGAGAGACTTCTACTCCAGTCGCATCCAAAGCTGCAGCAGAACAAATAGCTGTCAATCAGAATCTGAAATAAAAGTGGTGGTGGTCCAAACCCTGGCCGTACATATAGCCAGCGGGGGAGGGTAATAAGTCGCCGCCGGATACCTCTGGTGGCGGCATCCCTCCCTTGGGAGTTGGGAAATGTGCGGAAAGACAACATTCTGTCATCAGGCGAGAGTGGGCACAATGCCACCGGTGGCCGTCTCACTTATGTGTATGGGCACCATTAGGGTGAATTCACATGCCGCAGATTTGCACACGTGAACGCCACTTGCAGAAATCCGCGCACCTGCTGCAGAAACAGTCCTAGTCAGATGTACGAAAAGCGTTTCTTAGGGCTGCATTACACGGCCGGATGTGGCAGGCGACTGGGGGGGGGGGGGGGGGCGTTCCCTCCCAGCAATCGCCTGCCCGCCAGTGGAGGAGACCGCGGCTGTTACAGGCGGCTATGCCATCACTCGTCCCCGGGCTGTCTAGTGGTCTGCTGGTGGCAGATCGTCCATCTGCTGCCTTCAAACATGTAAAAAGATTTGGCAATCGGCGGCAGTATTACACTGCCAGATGACGGCTAACGAGCCTCTGCAGCTGTGATACAGGATTCGGAACGTTCCTCATCAAGTCTACCGCTTGTGAATTCACCCTAATAATTTAGTAGAAATCTTTTATAATGGATTGTACTATTGCCTTAATGTGATCAGCACTACACCTCCACACAGCATGCCCACAACACACTGCGATACAGTCAGAGCACGCCCACAACACACTGCGATACAGTCAGAGCACGCCCACAACACTCTCCGATACAGTCACAGCACGCCCGCAACACTCTCCGATACAGTCAGAGCACGCCCGCAACACTCTCCGATACAGTCAGAGCATGCCCACAACACTCTCCGATACAGTCAGAGCACGCCCACAACACTCTCCGATAGTCAGAGCACGCCCACAACACTCTCCGATAGTCAGAGCATGCCCACAACACTGTCCGATACAGTCAGAGCACGCCCACAACACTCTCCGATACAGTCAGAGCATGCCCACAACACTCTCCGATAGTCAGAGCACGCCCACCACACTCTCCGATACAGTCAGAGCACGCCCACCACACTCTCCGATACAGTCAGAGCACGCCCACAACACTCTGCGACACAGTCAGAGCACGCCCACAACACTCTGCGACACAGTCAGAGCACGCCCACAACACTCTGCGATACAGTCAGTGCACGCCCACAACACTCTGCGATACAGTCAGTGCACGCCCACAACACTCTGCGATACAGTCAGTGCACGCCCACAACACTCTGCGATACAGTCACAGCACGCCCACAACACTCTGCGATACAGTCACAGCACGCCCACAACACTCTCCGATACAGTCACAGCACGCCCACAACACTCGGCGATACAGTCACAGCACGCCCACAACACTCGGCGATACAGTCAGAGCACGCCCACAACACTCTGCGATACAGTCAGAGCACGCCCACAACACTCTGCGATACAGTCACAGCACGCCCACAACACTCGGCGATACAGTCACAGCACGCCCACAACACTCGGCAATACAGTCAGAGCACGCCCACAACACTCTGCGATACAGTCAGAGCACGCCCACAACACTCTCCGATAGTCAGAGCACGCCCACAACACTCTGCGATACAGTCACAGCACGCCCACAACACTCTCCGATACAGTCAGAGCACGCCCACAACACTCTGCGATACAGTCAGAGCACGCCCACAACACTCTGCGATACAGTCAGAGCACGCCCACAACACTCTGCGATACAGTCAGAGCACGCCCACAACACTGCGATACAGTCAGTGCACGCCCACAACACTCTGCGATACAGTCACAGCACGCCCACAACACTCTGCGATACAGTCACAGCACGCCCACAACACTCTCCGATACAGTCACAGCACGCCCACAACACTCTGCGATACAGTCACAGCACGCCCACAACACTCTGCGATACAGTCAGAGCACGCCCACAACACTCTGCGATACAGTCAGAGCACGCCCACAACACTCTGCGATACAGTCAGAGCACGCCCACAACACTCTGCGATACAGTCAGAGCACGCCTACAACACTCTGCGATACAGTCAGAGCACGCCCACAATACTCTCCGATAGTCAGAGCACGCCTACAACACTCTGCGATACAGTCAGAGCACGCCCACAACACTCTGCGATACAGTCAGAGCACGCCCACAATACTCTCCGATAGTCAGAGCACGCCCACAACACTCTCCGATACAGTCAGAACACGTCCACAACACTCTCTGATAGTCAGAGCACGCCCACAACACTCTCTGATAGTCAGAGCACGCCCTGAACACAGATACAGTCAAAGGCATAAAACAAATCACCATTATGTAAAAAAATAAAAAGACAATCGCAAAATAAAACAGATTAGAAAAAAGGTGGTGCTTTATATTATTAATTAGTAGGAAAAAAAGTGATAAATTCCAAAATTCCAATGCAGCTTTGTATGCAATTAGAGCAAAAGACATGTCATTCAAAATCAGTACACAAACAAAGCAAAATATGTGAATAACGCATTCAACATTAGATCTAGATAAGAACTAAAACCATTTGGAGAAGAATATTCATGAATGTATCGGACACAGAGAAGCCCCCATTACTATGACACACGAGTGATACAAGCAGAGCAGAGTAAGCGCATACTTACCTATATCGTGACCTTGTTCATACACAATGGACGCCAAATCTTTCATTATCTGATTGACATCCAGCATATCACTCTGTAAAAAACAATAAAAAAAAGGTAAAACCTACTATAAATCAGACAAGAGCAGGACATATATCACAAGTAACGTGGTGGGATTCTGACTGCAGCTCTGGGTGTGACTGAAGGATGAGATGTGCCTCGTCTCCAGATTAGTACAGACAGAGCACAGGACCAGCAACGTTTAAAGGGAATGTGGCGCCATTTTTTTCTGCCAGTTAAAACCAGATAAGGCTACTTTCACATTTGTGTTTCTATTTTCTGGTATTGAGATCCGTCATAGGGTCTCAATACCGGGGGAAAAAACGCTTCCGTTTAGCCCCTATTCATTGTCAATGGGGGACAAACAAGCTTTTATTTTCTGATGACCGATTTTTCTATTCTCTATCCCCAGCAGTTCTTTGCAGCATTTACAAGGGATTAAGAACTTGCTTTATGGCAGGCCATAGACACAATGGTCAGGAGGGGACCTCGTTGATTTCTATGGGAGGGTTTTCTGGGCTTGCTCTGTGACCTGTGCAGAGGGCATTGTACAAGGAAAGAATAGATAAACTTTGACAATTCCCTATTGTGAATGGAGGATCCTGTCTTATCTATACACAGAGGTGGTATCATGACAGGCAGGATTAAAACGACACATAATCAGATAACTGCAGTAAAGTGATCTTTACAGACCAAGAATTGGTGCCTTTAAGGCTTACTGGCCAACGCGAAAACTGCAGGATTTTATGATTTTTGTTAAATATTGTAATTGACATGGAAAAATATAAATAAATAATAATAATAATAATTTCGGTCAATCTCTGACTACACATTCCCTTAAGGGTCTATTCACACGTCCGCAAGTGTTTTGTGGTCGGCAAATTGCGGATCTGCAAAACACGGACACCACACCGGCCATGTGCGTTCTGCATTTTGCGGACCGCACATGGCCGGCACTTTAAATAGAAATGCCTTTTCTTGTCCGTGTCATGTTCTATTTTGTTGCGGAACGGAAGTGCGGATGCGGACAGCACACAGTGTTTTGCAGCCCCATTGAAAATGAATGGGTCCGGATCCGTTCTGCAACGCTGCGGAACTGATCTGGACCCATTTAGCGATGTGTGAATGGACCCTTAAAGAGGACCTCTCCCCACTCCTGACATTTAATAGCTTCATGCATTCCCCTTGTACTAACAATTCTGGAGCATCTATTCTTACGGCTCTATGATGTGCTGTTCCTTTATTATTCCTGCTAGAAGTTATGAATGAATTGCTAGCAGTCTGCAGTAAGGGTACAGAGACAAGCTGTAGTGTCTGAACACGGCCTGTGACCTTCTGATACAAGGTTTCAAAACAAAGATGCCCAAAAAAAAAAAAAGAGCCCTGGGAGTAATAAACCTGGGACATGCCGCGCAGAGCTCTAGTGTGAACACAATTCAAGTCTGGTTATAAGTGTCCGACTGACAAACTCCAACCAAAAACATTGTTAAAAGCATCATCGACTTTAGAGATCTCTGCAACTGCAGTGCCCACAGACCAGGCAGTGAAATCATCATCACACCTCGACAATCAAAGTGCAGAGAGAGCAGAGCCTCTAGGTGTAATGGTAACGCCCCCGTTGCTCCTAGAGACTCATTTGCATATAATAAAACATCATATTTCTCAGCAATGTGGACACATATGAACACGGGACCAACACAGATGCCTTCAGCTGCCGAACGCACATGGAACAGGTCAGCCAGTGTCATAGGCACAAAACTGCCGACAGCTGCCCTTTAAATGGAACTTCCTTTTAAGCCTCACATAAGACAACTTCTGAAAAGGGGCAGTGCAAAAGCAGATGACCCCTTAAAATCCCATGTCCCATGATGGCCATGAACAGTTTCTGGGCCCTCCGCACACTAAATGGGTCCATGGAGCAGATATACGAGGAATTACAGAGTAAAGGAAGTTGTTCTATTATTCTAATGCTGATAATTACGACTCTGCCCTCAAAGGAATACAAAGCGCCGGGTCCTGTCGTCTTTGGAGCAGCTTATTAAAATGTTCCAACATTTCTGGAACCCCAGATATTGAAGAGGGAAGGTGACATCACTGAAATAAAAGCATCGCCCCGAGACGTTCTCAGCCTTTCATATTTCCCTTTGAAGTGGACGAGCTAAGAGGAAAAATGGTATCATCGTAGATTCAATTATGAAGTAGACTCCGGTGTGTGAACACGAACGCAGAGAATGTGTATATAATAATAATAATGCAGACACCCTGGTGTAAGGAAGCCATGAAAAATCACGTTTTTACTCCGGCCACTGGTGCAGCTTATATTACTTTGCTGTGTAGACTGGGATGGGGTCTGCAGAGTCAACTCATCACTAGAGGGCAGGGTCAGCGGGGTCATCTCATCACTAGAGGACAGGGTCAGCAGAATCCTCTCATCACTAGAGGGCAGGGTCAGCGGGGTCATCTCATCACTAGAGGGCAGGGTCAGCGGGGTCATCTTATCACTAGAGGGCAGGGTCAGCGGGGTCATCTCATCACTAGAGGGCAGGGTCAGCGGGGTCATCTCATCACTAGAGGGCAGGGTCAGCAGGGTCATCTCATCACTAGAGGGCAGGGTCAGCGGGGTCATCTCATCACTAGAGGGCAGGGTCAGCGGGGTCATCTCATCACTAGAGGGCAGGGTCAGCGGGGTCATCTTATCACTAGAGGGCAGGGTCAGCGGGGTCATCTCATCACTAGAGGGCAGGGTCAGCAGGGTCATCTCATCACTAGAGGGCAGGGTCAGCGGGGTCATCTCATCACTAGAGGGCAGGGTCAGCGGGGTCATCTCATCACTAGAGGGCAGGGTCAGCGGGGTCATCTTATCACTAGAGGGCAGGGTCAGCGGGGTCATCTCATCACTAGAGGGCAGGGTCAGCAGGGTCATCTCATCACTAGAGGGCAGGGTCAGCAGAATCATCTCATCACTAGAGGGCAGGGTCAGCGGGGTCATCTCATCACTAGAGGACAGGGTCAGCAGGGTCATCTCATCACTAGAGGGCAGGGTCAGCAGAATCATCTCATCACTAGAGGGCAGGGTCAGCAGGGTCATCTCATCACTAGAGGGCAGGGTCAGCAGGGTCATCTCATCACTAGAGGGCAGGGTCAGCAGAATCATCTCATCACTAGAGGGCAGGGTCAGCGGGGTCATCTCATCACTAGAGGGCAGGGTCAGCAGAATCCTCTCATCACTAGAGGGCAGGGTCAGCAGAATCCTCTCATCACTAGAGGGCAGGGTCAGCGGGGTCATCTCATCACTAGAGGGCAGGGTCAGCGGGGTCATCTCATCACTAGAGGGCAGGGTCAGCAGAATCATCTCATCACTAGAGGGCGGGGTCATCTCATCACTAGAGGGCAGGGTCAGCGGGGTCATCTCATTATCATTAGAGGACAGGGTCAGCAGAGTCATCTCATCACTAGAGGACAGGGTCAGCAGAATCATCTCATCACTAGAGGGCAGGGTCAGCAGAATCATCTCATCACTAGAGGGCAGGGTCAGCGGGGTCATCTCATTATCATTAGAGGACAGGGTCAGCAGAGTCATCTCATCACTAGAGGGCAGGGTCAGCAGAATCATCTCATCACTAGAGGGCAGGGTCAGTAGAATCATCTCATCACTAGAGGGCAGGGTCAGCGGGGTCATCTCATCACTAGAGGGCAGGGTCAGCAGAATCATCTCATCACTAGAGGGCAGGGTCAGTAGAATCATCTCATCACTAGAGGGCAGGGTCAGCGGGGTCATCTCATCACTAGAGGACAGGGTCAGCAGAATCATCTCATCACTAGAGGGCAGGGTCAGTAGAATCATCTCATCACTAGAGGGCAGGGTCAGCGGGGTCATCTCATCACTAGAGGGCAGGGTCAGCAGAATCATCTCATCACTAGAGGGCAGGGTCAGCGGGGTCATCTCATCACTAGAGGGCAGGGTCAGCGGGGTCATCTCATCACTAGAGGGCAGGGTCAGCGGGGTCATCTCATCACTAGAGGGCAGGGTCAGCAGAATCATCTCATCACTAGAGGGCAGGGTCAGCAGAGTCATCTCATCACTAGAGGGCAGGGTCAGCGGGGTCATCTCATCCCTAGAGGGCAGGGTCAGCAGAATCATCTCATCACTAGAGGGCAGGGTCAGCAGAATCCTCTCATCACTAGAGGGCAGGGTCAGCAGAGTCATCTCATCACTAGAGGGCAGGGTCAGCGGGGTCATCTCATCACTAGAGGGCAGGGTCAGAAGAGTCATCTCATCACTAGAGGGCAGGGTCAGCAGAATCATCTCATCACTAGAGGGCAGGGTCAGCGGGGTCATCTCATCACTAGAGGGCAGGGTCAGCGGGGTCATCTCATCACTAGAGGGCAGGGTCAGCAGAATCATCTCATCACTAGAGGGCAGGGTCAGCGGGGTCATCTCATCCCTAGAGGGCAGGGTCAGCAGAATCATCTCATCACTAGAGGGCAGGGTCAGCAGAGTCATCTCATCACTAGAGGGCAGGGTCAGCAGGGTCATCTCATCACTAGAGGGCAGGGTCAGCGGGGTCATCTCATCACTAGAGGGCAGGGTCAGCGGGGTCATCTTATCACTAGAGGGCAGGGTCAGCGGGGTCATCTCATCACTAGAGGGCAGGGTCAGCGGGGTCATCTCATCACTAGAGGGCAGGGTCAGCAGAATCATCTCATCACTAGAGGGCAGGGTCAGCAGAATCATCTCATCACTAGAGGGCAGGGTCAGCAGAATCATCTCATCCCTAGAGGGCAGGGTCAGCAGAATCATCTCATCACTAGAGGGCAGGGTCAGCAGGGTCATCTCATCACTAGAGGGCAGGGTCAGCGGGGTCATCTCATCACTAGAGGGCAGGGTCAGCAGAATCATCTCATCACTAGAGGGCAGGGTCAGCAGAATCATCTCATCACTAGAGGGCAGGGTCAGCAGAATCATCTCATCCCTAGAGGGCAGGGTCAGCAGAATCATCTCATCACTAGAGGGCAGGGTCAGCAGAGTCATCTCATCACTAGAGGGCAGGGTCAGCAGGGTCATCTCATCACTAGAGGGCAGGGTCAGCGGGGTCATCTCATCACTAGAGGGCAGGGTCAGCAGAATCATCTCATCACTAGAGGGCAGGGTCAGCGGGGTCATCTCATCACTAGAGGGCAGGGTCAGCAGAATCATCTCATCACTAGAGGGCAGGGTCAGCAGAATCATCTCATCACTAGAGGGCAGGGTCAGCAGAATCATCTCATCACTAGAGGGCAGGGTCAGCGGGGTCATCTCATCACTAGAGGGCAGGGTCAGCAGAGTCATCTCATCACTAGAGGGCAGGGTCAGCGGGGTCATCTCATCACAAGAGGGCAGGGTCAGCAGAGTCATCTCATCACAAGAGGGCAGGGTCAGCGGGGTCATCTCATCACTAGAGGGCAGGGTCAGCGGGGTCATCTCATCACTAGAGGGCAGGGGTCAGCAGAATCATCTCATCACTAGAGGGCAGGGTCAGCAGAATCATCTCATCACTAGAGGGCAGGGTCAGCAGAATCATCTCATCACTAGAGGACAGGGTCAGCAGAATCATCTCATCACTAGAGGGCAGGGTCAGCAGAATCATCTCATCACTAGAGGGCAGGGTCAGCAGAGTCATCTCATCACTAGAGGGCAGGGTCAGCAGAATCATCTCATCACTAGAGGGCAGGGTCAGCAGAATCATCTCATCACTAGAGGGCAGGGTCAGCGGGGTCATCTCATCACTAGAGGGCAGGGTCAGCAGAATTATCTCATCACGAGAGGGCAGGGTCAGCGGGGTCATCTCATCACTAGAGGGCAGGGTCAGCAGAATCATCTCATCACTAGAGGGCAGGGTCAGCGGGGTCATCTCATCACTAGAGGGCAGGGTCAGCGGGGTCATCTCATCACTAGAGGGCAGGGTCAGCGGGGTCATCTCATCACTAGAGGGCAGGGTCAGCAGAATCATCTCATCACTAGAGGGCAGGGTCAGCAGAATCATCTCATCACTAGAGGGCAGGGTCAGCGGGGTCATCTCATCACTAGAGGGCAGGGTCAGCAGGGTCATCTCATCACTAGAGGGCAGGGTCAGCGGGGTCATCTCATCACTAGAGGGCAGGGTCAGCGGGGTCATCTCATCACTAGAGGGCAGGGTCAGCGGGGTCATCTCATCACTAGAGGGCAGGGTCAGCAGAATCATCTCATCACTAGAGGGCAGGGTCAGCAGAATCATCTCATCACTAGAGGGCAGGGTCAGCGGGGTCATCTCATCACTAGAGGGCAGGGTCAGCGGGGTCATCTCATCACTAGAGGGCAGGGTCAGCAGAATCATCTCATCACTAGAGGGCAGGGTCAGCAGAATCCTCTCATCACTAGAGGGCAGGGTCAGCGGGGTCATCTCATCACTAGAGGGCAGGGTCAGCGGGGTCATCTCATCACTAGAGGGCAGGGTCAGCAGAATCATCTCATCACTAGAGGGCAGGATCAGCGGGGTCATCTCATCACTAGAGGGCAGGGTCAGCAGAATTATCTCATCACTAGAGGGCAGGGTCAGCGGGGTCATCTCATCACTAGAGGGCAGGGTCAGCAGAATCATCTCATCACTAGAGGGCAGGGTCAGCGGGGTCATCTCATCACTAGAGGGCAGGGTCAGCGGAATCATCTCATCACTAGAGGGCAGGGTCAGCAGAATCATCTCATCACTAGAGGGCAGGGTCAGCAGAATCATCTCATCACTAGAGGGCAGGGTCAGCAGAATCCTCTCATCACTAGAGGGCAGGGTCGGCGGGGTCATCTCATTATCATTAGAGGACAGGGTCAGCAGAGTCATCTCATCACTAGAGGGCAGGGTCAGCGGAGTCATCTCATCACTAGAGGGCAGGGTCAGCGGGGTCATCTCATCATTAGAGGGCAGGGTCAGCAGAATCATCTCATCATTAGAGGACAAAGCCATCTCGATGTCATATGAGTCACATCTACCAGCTCCCCTCGTATTCTCCACTTGGTAGCTGCCCCATCCTTTCCATGCTAAGGAAAGTTGTAGAACTACCTGCAAACACATTGAAAAGAACAATAAAGCTCAGATTTAGAGCAGTGGGAGACGGGAATCAGCTGAGGTCTTTGAGGTCTTCAGATCTTAGGAAAACAAATTATTCAGCCCCCACCGCCAGAAGAAGCAGGGATGCAGAAGAGAGGACCGCGCCTGAAAGAGATCGTCATCTGCAGGACGTCTTCAAGAGCCTCGCCGGTTGTATCTGGAGACTTGAAGGAACTCATATTCAGCTGGTTTCAAGAGGACTAATTTGTCTCCACTTGAGCTCAATGACACTGAATGGATCCAGCGACTCCCCGCAGATTCCTCTCACTACACGTCCTGAACACAACGCGTGAACCCATTATACAGATCTCATCAGGTGCCCTCATTTACCTAGTATTTGTCTGATTTGATGTAAAACTTAAAGGGGTTGTGCAGGATTACAAAGACACGGCTGCTTTCTTCAACAAACAGCGCCACCCCTGCACACAGGTTGTGTCTGTCATTGCAGCTCCCCTCCACAGTTTTACATAAAAATACTTCCTTGGGGCAGCCATATTGGAGACACATACTCCTATTATAGACAGTGGGGTGTGCGCTTTATGGCAGGAAGTGATGGGGAACATCCCCCCGGGAGTGACGGGGAGCTGCATACAGAGCCTAATGTGTGTATATAGTGTTAGAGCGGCCATTAACTCGCTAACACTCTAATGATGAGACGACTGCGCTCACCCTGTTCCAGTCTACACAGCAAAGCTGAATAAACAGGAAGTGGGCTGTTTAACCGCCTCCGGACCGCCTAACGCAGATGTGCGGTCCGGAGGCGGCAGCCCTGCGCAGTGACGCATATACGCGTCATCTCGCGAGGGCCGAGATTTCCTGTGAACGCGCGCACACAGGCGCGCGCGTTCACAGGAACGGAAGGTAAGCGAGTGGATCTCCAGCCTGCCAGCGGCGATCGCTCGCTGGCAGGCTGGAGATGTGATTTTTTTAACCCCTAACAGGTATATTAGACGCTGTTTTGATAACAGCGTCTAATATACCGGCTACCTGGTCCTCTGGTGGTCCCTTTTGTTTGGATCGACCACCAGAGGACACAGGTAGCTGTGTAAAGTACCACAAAACACTACACTACACTACACCCCCCCCCCCCCCTGTCACTTATTAACCCCTTATGAACCCCTGATCACCCCATATAGACTCCCTGATCACCCCCCCTGTCAGGCTCCGTTCAGACGTCCGTATGATTTTTACGGATCCACGGATACATGGATCGGATCCGCAAAACGCATATGGACGTCTGAATGGAGCCTTACAGGGGGGTGATCAATGACAGGGGGGTGATCACCCATATACACTCCCTGATCACCCCCTGTCATTGATCACCCCCCTGTCATTGATCACCCCCCTGTAAGGCTCCATTCAGATGTCCGTATGATTTTTACGGATCCACGGATACATGGATCGGATCCGCAAAACGCATATGGACGTCTGAATGGAGCCTTACAGGGGGGTGATCAATGACAGGCGGGTGATCACCCATATAGATTCCCTGATCACCCCCTGTCATTGATCACCCCCCTGTCATTGATCACCCCCCTGTAAGGCTCCATTCAGATGTCCGTATGATTTTTACGGATCCACGGATACATGGATCGGATCCGCAAAACGCATACGGACGTCTGAATGGAGCCTTACAGGGGGGTGATCAATGACAGGCGGGTGATCACCCATATAGATTCCCTGATCACCCCCCTGTCATTGATCACCCCCCTGTCATTGATCACCCCCCTGTCATTGATCACCCCCCTGTCATTGATCACCCCCCTGTCAGGCTCCATTCAGATGTCCGTATGATTTTTACGGATCCACGGATACATGGATCGGATCCGCAAAACACATACGGACGTCTGAATGGAGCCTTACAGGGGGGTGATCAATGACAGTCGGGTGATCACCCATATAGATTCACTGATCACCCCCTGTCATTGATCACCCCCCTGTAAGGCTCCATTCAGACGTCCGTATGCGTTTTGCGGATCCGATCATACAGACGTCTGAATGGAGCCTTACAGGGGGGTGATCAATGACAGGGTGGTGATCAATGACAGGGTGGTGATCACCCCATATAGACTCCCTGATCGCCCCCCTGTCATTGATCACCCCCCTGTCATTGATCACCCCCTGTAAGGCTCCATTCAGACATTTTTTTGGGCCCAAGTTAGCGGAAATTTTATTTTTTTTGTTTTTTCTTACTTAGTCTCATATTCCACTAACTTGTGTCAAAAAATAAAATCTCACATGAACGCACCATACCCCTCACGGAATCCAAATGCGTAAATTTTTTTTTAGACATTTATATTCCAGACTTCTTCTCACGCTTTAGGGCCCATAAAATGCCAGGGCAGTATAAATACCCCACATGTGACCCCATTTCGGAAAGAAGACACCCCAAGGTATTCCGTGAGGGGCATATTGAGTCCATGAAAGATTGAAATTTTTGTCCCAAGTTAGCGGAAAGGTAGACTCTGTGAGAAAAAAATAAATAAATCAATTTCCGCTAACTTGTGCCAAAAAAAAAAAAATTCTATGAACTCGCCATGCCCCTCATTGAATACCTTGGGGTGTCTTCTTTCCAAAATGGGGTCACATGTGGGGTATTTATACTGCCCTGGCTTTTTAGGGGCCCGAAAGCGTGAGAAGAAGTCTGGGATCCAAATGTCTAAAAATGCCCTCCTAAAAGGAATTTGGGCACCTTTGCGCATCTAGGCTGCAAAAAAGTGTCACACATGTGGTATCGCCGTACTCAGGAGAAGTTGGGAAATGTGTTTTGGGGTGTCATTTTACATATACCCATGCTGGGTGAGAAAAATATCTTGGTCAAATGCCAACTTTGTATAAAAAAATGGGAAAAGTTGTCTTTTGCCAAGATATTTCTCTCACCCAGCATGGGTATATGTAAAATGACACCCCAAAACACATTCCCCAACTTCTCCTGAGTACGGCGATACCACATGTGTGACACTTTTTTGCCGCCTAGGTGGGCAAAGGGGCACACATTCCAAAGTGCACCTTTCAGATTTTGCAGGCCATTTTTTACACATTTTGATTTCAAACTACTTACCACACATTAGGGCCCCTAGAATGCCAGGGCAGTATAACTACCCCACAAGTGACCCCATTTTGGAAAGAAGACACCCCAAGGTATTCCGTGAGGGGCACGGAGAGTTCCTAGAATTTTTTATTTTCTGTCACAAGTTAGCGGAAAATGAAGATTTTTTATTTATTTTTTTTCTTACAAAGTCTCATATTCCACTAACTTGTGACAAAAAATAAAAAATTCTAGGAACTCGCCGTGCCCCTCACGGAATACCTTGGGGTGTCTTCTTTCCAAAATGGGGTCACTTGTGGCGTAGTTATACTGCCCTGGCAATTTAGGGGCCCAAATGTGTGAGAAGTACTTTGCAATCAAAATGTGTAAAAAATGCCCTGCAAAATCTGAAAGGTGCACTTTGGAATATGTGCCCCTTTGCCCACCTTGGCTGCAAAAAAGTGTGACACATCTGGTATCGCCGTACTCAGGAGAAGTTGGGCAATGTGTTTTGGGGTGTCATTTTACATATACCCATGCTGGGTGAGATAAATATCTTGGTCAAATGCCAACTTTGTATAAAAAAATTGGAAAAGTTGTCTTTTGCCAAGATATTTCTCTCACCCAGCATGGTTATATGTAAAATGACACCCCAAAACACATTCCCCAACTTCTCCTGAGTACGGCGATACCACATGTGTGACACATTTTTGCTGCCAAGGTGGGCAAAGGGGCCCAAATTCCAAAGTGCACCTTTCGGATTTCACCGGTAATTTTTTACAGATTTTGATTGCAAAGTACTTCTCACACATATGGTCCCCTAAATTGCCAGGGCAGTATAACTACGCCACAAGTGACCCCATTTTGGAAAGAAGACACCCCAAGGTATTCCGTGAGGGGCATGGCGAGTTCCTAGAATTTTTTATTTTTTGTCGCAAGTTAGCGGAATATGAGACTTTGTAAGAAAAAAATAAAATAAAATAAAAATCATCATTTTCCGCTAACTTGTGACAAAAAATAAAAAGTTCTATGAACTCACTATGCTCATCAGCGAATACCTTAGGGTGTCTACTTTCCGAAATGGGGTCATTTGTGGGGTGTTTCTACTGTCTGGGCATTGTAGAACCTCAGGAAACATGACAGGTGCTCAGAAAGTCAGAGCTGCTTCAAAAAGCGGAAATTCACATTTTTGTACCATAGTTTGTAAATGCTATAACTTTTACCCAAACCATTTTTTTTTTTGCCCAAACATTTTTTTTTTATCAAAGACATGTAGAACAATAAATTTAGTGAAAAATGTATATATGGATGTCTTTTTTTTGCTAAATTTTACAGCTGAAAGTGAAAAATGACATTTTTTGCAAAAAAATTGTTAAATTTCGATTAATAACAAAAAAAGTAAAAATGTCAGCAGCAATGAAATACCACCAAATGAAAGCTCTATTAGTGAGAAGAAAAGGAGGTAAAATTCATTTGGGTGGTAAGTTGCATGACCGAGCTATAAACGGTGAAAGTAGTGTAGTGCAGAAGTGTAAAAAGTGCTCTGGTCATGAAGGGGGTTTCAGCTAGCGGGGTTGAAGTGGTTAATGAATGTTTGCTGATGCTGTTCTCATCGAGTTAATGCAGCAATCAGAGGTACAGTTAAATGCTGCTCTGCATGTGACTGAAGCACGAGACAAGATGAGGTATCATAATTGTGCATGCAGCTCTGGATGCAACTAGAGTGTAAGACATGATAAAATACTAGAAATGTACATGCAGCTGTGGATGTGATTGAAGCATCGGGCATAAAGTGATACAAGGATTGTGCATGTAGTTGTAAAAATAATAGACAAAATGCAGAACTACAACTGTGCATGCAGCTCTGGCTGTGAATGGAGCATAATGCAATATCATAATTGTGCATAAAGCTGTGGATATTACAGAAGCATAAAAATGTATAGAACCAAAATTGTGCCTACAGCTCTGGATGTAAATTGAGTGTAAGACATGATAAAATAACAGAAATGTGCAAGTAGCTGTGGATGTGATAGAAGCATCGGGCATAATGCAATGCAAGAATTGTGCATGCAGCTCTGGCTGTGACTGGAGTATAAAATACCATGCATTCAGCTGAGGATGTGATTGGCGCATCGGGCATAATTCAGTACAAGAACTGTGCACATAGCTATATGATTGTATCATATATGATTCTACCATGAAACAAAACCAAATTGTGCATGCAGCTTTGGATGTGACTGGAGCATAAGACAAGATGTAACTTGAAGGTAAATGTGTAGACATATTGCAGCATGATGGGGTGGTAGACTGTGCACCACCTCTACCCAGTAGAACATGCCCGCATGCAGAGCCTTCCAGGGGGACACGGCTCAGGGGTCAGGGCTCCATTCCCAGCTCAGGCAGGATGCCAATCACTCGTAGTATTTCCAGGTCATAGGGCATAGCTCAGACCGCAGACGCTCCAGTAACATTGACTGGACAATGAAATGAGTAATCAAATAATGTCAATGGCCCCTCGGAGGGACCCCGGGGGTCACAGAGCGCAGACCCAGCGCAGGACGCTTCCATTTCACAGGTCGGTATACTTCATCATCTTCATTTATTACAGCAGTCAGATATTACACCGCTCTCCCCGTCTGTGTGCACCGGTTAGCGGACAATTTCATTTCCTCACTGGTTGCAGTATTAGAATGTGTTGCCTCCTATGAGCCGAAGATATTACTTCACTAAGTCTCGCGAGACTTCGCATAATATTTTCAGAAATTAATTTCTACTGTAAAAAACTATTTCCCAAACTCTGGTTCGGTTCCAAGGTACCACCTACGGGGCCCGGGCTTGAGGCCACTCTGCACCTACGGGGCCCGGGCTTGAGGCCACTCTGCACCTACGGGGCCCGGGCCACTGGGTTCAGACTGACTCATATTTCCAGTCT
This sequence comes from Bufo gargarizans, assembly GCF_014858855.1. NCBI lineage: Eukaryota > Metazoa > Chordata > Amphibia > Anura > Bufonidae > Bufo > Bufo gargarizans. Next base: position 197,546,699 of record NC_058086.1, read on the forward strand.
ATTCTGCCCTCCATTCCTAGGTTTATAAGAGGGGACAGAGGCACCGGCACCGCCGCGCGGACACAGGCACCGCCGCGCGGACACCGGCACCGCCGCGCGGACACCGGCACCGCCGCGCGGACACCGGCACCGTCGTGCGGACAGATTCAATCTCGTCTGTAGATTGAATTTGGGATTCTTCCAGGCTGTAAATCTCCTGATATTGCGGTTGTGACACCGGCCGCCGGAAAATGTCCTTGTGTCAAACCATGGCCTTTTTGTCAATGAAGAAGAAAAATGAGGTTGAACTTCATTTATCTGCACAGGTGGAGCGGGATGCGGAGCAGCTACCCAGCACTAAGAGGACCAATAGAATGACGCCATCTGTGTGGATATACGTGATGTCATCTCAAGGAGAACGGATGGCAAATCCCTCATTCTGCCATGTCCACCACACAATAAGAAAAGAGCGGACATTAGATCCTACAGGGCTAGGTTTTTGGACACCTGGTCACCAATAGGCTCCTCTTTCAGCTCTTCCTGGCAATCTGCGACAGTAGGAACCCCTCTTACTGTGCAGGCACAGAGCAGACCCTTCCTCCTCATCTATAGCACCACAGGAACATCCCTCACTACTGACACCTCCACGGCCTGGGTTTCAGAAGCAAATATGGCCCTTGGTCTGGTGTTAGTGCAGTAATAATGTCATCAATGTCCCTTGTGCAAAAGAGAATATTTGCGTACAGCCGTAATGGAGGGGGGATGGGCACATCTCTGTACATCACACATCTCCAGTGCTGAGAAGAACAGACCTTCAGAGCCATGAATGTCCAGCTCTCCCCACATTAGGCTGTGAATACACAGTGATGGCGGAGCCCAGTCCGCCTCCAGTACGCACTAGGATAGCAGCCAGATGACATACTCAGCTCTGTGCGTCACTGCAGTCGGCGGGTCGTACCTCAATCTGCTTTATAGCCTCTTCCTTCTTACGGATCTGCTCAAGATCTTCATCTGTGATGTTAGACAAGTCCTGGCTTTGACCCTGGTGCTGCCACTGTTCATCACCACCATTAAAGATCTTCTCATCGTCCGCAATGTCAGAGAAGGGGGTCCGAGGACTCTAAAGGAGTAAGAAGAAGAGGTGGGTTACCCAATGTCCGACAACCCAAGTGTACAAACCCCCAAGTCAAGTCCGGGATACTGTATGTAGATCATATCATGGACCTGCGAGCTCCGGTACGCCTCGTCCTGGTGCCAGCAAATACACATCAGATGATATTGGATTGGGGTCCCTGAGAACAGAGGGTCCCCGAGTCCCCCTCCGAATGGTAGTGGGCAGGTCAGTCTACTTCCCCGTTCACTTCTATGGATCTATTCTTAGATCCATTGAAGTGAATGGAACAGGAGTGACGTGCATGACCGATCCAGGGGCCCGAGGGTCCTAGCAGCTGGACCCCCTGTAGTGGGACATTTATCATCTATCCTGTGACCCCTTTAAGGCAGGTTCAAAGATCAACATGGGATAACATTTTATTTATATCTAATATTTCTCACAGCTGAGGATTTGCTACAACTGTATCCAGTCCTGAGCCAAGATACACTCAATGTACGCTGATACATTGTAACAAACCACCAGGACTGGAGACTCTTCAGCTCTGGACTGGATACAATTGTAGCGAACTATACACAGCAGCAGCAGCACCAATCTGTCTTCTGTGCTGATGATTTGCTACAATGTATCGGTGCAGGGGATCCGGGCTGTGTACCGCACTGAGGATGGGCCAGACTGGATACAACTGTAGCAAATCTTCATCTGTAACGAGGACAGTTGTTAACTAGTTGCGAACATTTTATTTATTTATTTAACTTCTAGATGTAAATAGCAAATGTTCCCAGCAAGCAGAGATGTTGAAAACGGTATTTAAAAACACAAACCATACTAGAGCTAATCATTGTGGGATTTACCTAGGAATGGACCGGCCCTTTAAAACTGGGAGCTGCTGTAAAGAGTGGATGACGACACCCTACACGGGCGGGCATGACCGCGGCTAATGAGGAGGATTCCGGATCTGCCCTTTAACCCCTCCCAGCCTGGCATTTTTACCCCCGTCTTCAGAAGAGCCACATTGTGGCGCGCTCACACTGCAGACACCGGAGCGACTGGCATCGCCGAACCCATTGTACGACAAGAGAACATTTAAGCTAATTAAACAATTAAATCAGCGGGGACCTTTTAGCAGTTAATTCACACAAAGCCGCGTTCCCCCCCCCCCCCCCCCGTCCAAATTCTGCCTTAATTAATGGAGGCTTTGTGCTCTGTTTAAGCTGCCGCAGAGGAGCGCGGAAAATCGGATGAACCTCGACGAAAGACGCAGACACGAGGGAACGCCGCACAGCAGAGCCAAACAACATGGGGGGTCCAGAGCGTCCTACCCCTCAACGTGGTACATGAACGGTACTTAAGGGAATGGACAGGGTTAATTTTTTTTTTTTTTACAAAATGTCAGCCCAACCAATGGCCAAAAAGGGGGGGGGGGGGTTCGCCTTTCGGTTTTCAGCCGTGCGCAGTGCAGATCTTTAGTGGCTTAGAGATTACTTCCTTGCGAGCCGCCTGCTGAAGGCTGACCACTGCTAACTTGGTGCCCCCCATTTTGGCCATTGATATAAGGGGGGCACGGCCTCCAATCATTCAAGTCCAGCAGGAAGGCGGCAGTATCCCGAGAACTCCGGCTATCTGTTCGATACCGCCGGCAGAGAATGCCAGACAAAAACCGCTGCGTGCTGGACCTCATTATAGTCCACGGGGTCCAGCAGGACGGCGGCAGTATCCCGAGAACTCCGGCTATCTGTTCGATACCGCCGGCAGAGAATGCCAGACAAAAACCGCTGCGTGCCGGACCTCATTATAGTCCACGGGGTCCAGCAGGACGGCGGCAGTATCCCGAGAACTCCGGCTATCTGTTCGATACCGCCGGCAGAGAATGCCAGACAAAAACCGCTGCGTGCCGGACCTCATTATAGTCCACGGGGTCCAGCAGGACGGCGGCAGTATCCCGAGAACTCCGGCTATCTGTTCGATACCGCCGGCAGAGAATGCCAGACAAAAAACGCTGCGTGCTGGACCTCATTATAGTCCACGGGGTCCAGCAGGACGGCGGCAGTATCCCGAGAACTCCGGCTATCTGTTCGATACCGCCGGCAGAGAATGCCAGACAAAAACCGCTGCGTGCCGGACCTCATTATAGTCCACGGGGTCCAGCAGGACGGCGGCAGTATCCCGAGAACTCCGGCTATCTGTTCGATACCGCCGGCAGAGAATGCCAGACAAAAACCGCTGCGTGCCGGACCTCATTATAGTCCACGGGGTCCAGCAGGACGGCGGCAGTATCCCGAGAACTCCGGCTATCTGTTCGATACCGCCGGCAGAGAATGCCAGACAAAAACCACTGCGTGCCGGACCTTATTATAGTCCACGGGGTCCAGCAGGACGGCGGCAGTATCCCGAGAACTCCGGCTATCTGTTCGATACCGCCGGCAGAGAATGCCAGACAAAAACCGCTGCGTGCCGGACCTCATTATAGTCCACGGGGTCCAGCAGGACAGCGGCAGTATCCCGAGAACTCCGGCCGTTTGCTACCGGAACAGCTGGCCGTAGATCTCTGCCGCAGATGCTGGGTGCATACAATGTGCACTGCGCGGTTTCCACATTTCTTGCTGCATTTTTCACGTTTTTTAAGAAAAAAATTTTAAAATTACGTCCCCCTTATGTTAGCTATAAGTCTTTATGAAATTCAGTACAAACATTATATATATATTTTTTTTTTACCCTTGAGAAACATTTTTGGGCTCCATGCCGTTTTTGCTAATTACAGCATTTCTCCCCTAATTTTCTTGCTTTTAATGTCTTTTTTTGCCTCTGTTAGAAAACACATACGGGTTTTTAATTTTGTTTTACCAAGACTTTATTAGAGGAACTGACAATGGGGGGAGGGGGGCAGACTCTCCTTTTTAAATACGGAAGGATCCCATAAAAAGCGCACTGCCCAGATTTATAAACGCGTCTGCATCTAGAATCGGTTTAAAATGTGGCGTAAATCGGAGGCGGCGTCGGTTTCTCCAATCTTTCGATTTATTCGTGGCCAGGGTTTTGTGGGAAAGGGAGAGCCGCCACGGATGAACCGCTCACCGAGGTCATCCCGGACACGGATGTGCGAATGAGGCCCCAAGGATGAGACTCGTAAACTCTTTTCTCATAGCGTTTCCATCCAGCGCGGACAGCGGTCACCATATGGCGCTGGCATACTCCGCAGCGCAGACATCAGCATCACTCGCCGTCACAATCTAACATCTCGGACTGTGAGAGGAAACGCACACAAGGACGGGGAGCACATGCACAGTACACCTATGGGCGCGCGCTGCGCCGTACTGTAATGGTCTGAAGGACGCTCTGCTACGCATTAAGGAGACGGCACGCAGCGACCATTCCCATCACCCGTCCTCATAAAACATTTACTTATACACGAAAATAAAGACAAGGCTGTGGAGGTGACAAAAACATTATTACACTGTTCATCCTGAGCCCGCTGGTTCATGAACAGAATGCCAATATTGACACACAAGATGATCAATGTATCTACTGAATGGGGCAGGGTCTTGGAAAGCTGGGTAACGTCTTATCCTGCTTTCTGCAAACTGGGAGGAGCCTGTGCCTCTGTTCATCCAGGGCTTCCTGCTCCACGAAGAGAATGTCAAAACTGCAGTGAAAACTGACACGCAGTAAAAAGCAGACAGAGTTGATGTGCAGAACAAGGCAGATTTAAATGTGGTCCTGGATCTCTGGAAAGCTGGGTGACAACCTCTACGGAGACCGTACTGGCCACAGTCATCCAGCATCTGCTCCGTATAAGTTAGATTGGATTGTATTCTTCCCAGATTCAATATCCTATCTGGGAGCGGCCTGTACCCACTGCTGTTCATCCTGCGCTTCCTGGTACATGAACTGAATGCAAACACTACAGTCAAGACTGACACATAGGAAGAGAAAAGAGACTGTATTGGATGGTATATACTACATGTAGCTTCTGGGAAACCAGATGAGGACCCCTATGCCCAATATAATGCATATACCAAATCATGTACAGGGGCCTGTACTCTGTTCAGCCTGAGCCTTCTGGTTCACAAACAGAACTACAGTAAAAACTGACAGGTGGGAAATAAAACATTTTATCTGTAGAACAAGACAGATTTAAGTCACTCTGGGTCTCTGGAAAGATGGGTGACAACTCCTGTGAATGGCAATGGCATCCGCTTTCTGTTGCATCCTCCACAGTTTCCATCTGAAAGTGGCTTGCACCCTCTGTTCATCCAGGCTTCCTGGTTCATGAACAGAATGCCAAACTTACAGTAAAGACTGACAAGACCAGAGATAATAGATCTGATGGTATCTGCTATTCAGGGTCTCTGGAAAGCTGAGTGACCACCCCCTATGAGCTCTGAAACGGCTGCCAAAGTGCAATATTTTAAAAGGGGCCACTGCTCAAACAGCGCCTCCTGGTTCATGAACATAAAGCATGGCATGAGGAGAGAGACTGGATCTGATGGTATCTGTTATTCAAGGTCTCTGGAAAGCTGAGTGACCACCCACTGTAATGACTACCATTAATGGCTATAACTGATTTACTGAGAAGGGGCTGCACCCTCTGTTCATCCGGAGCTTCCTGGTTCAAGAACAGAATACCAACACTACAGTTAAGACTGACACGCTGCAAGGACGGCAAATGCAGGTTTATATGCCATTCAGAGTCCCTGGAAAGCTGAGTGCCGACCACTGTATTTTAATACGGGTGAAGGGCGCAGAGTACCTGCGCTCCAGGCAGTCATGTGACCGTCCGTTTATCAGTCGCCCAGAGCTAATAACTCATTATCTAAAATCCCACTACGAGCCGCCGTGAAGCTGCTCTTTTGTTCTGGGAGGATTGCGGTCGCAGGCTGATTAGTCGCCGTCTTCACCGGTCGGGCAGCACAGATAAGCTCCGAGGCGTCCAGAGCCAGACACATGGCGGCCATGGCAGCAAGATGGAAGCCGCGTCCAAGGAAAGCAGCTTAGTGCCGTCCCAGCCTTCACTTATCTACCCAGGGAATGTCACATTCATTGCATTAGAATCCTCGAGCCTCCATTATTTATTATATCTGTAAGTGGGAAAGCTGGGTGACAACCCACATATATGCTGTAATGGTGGCCTTCGACTGCCACCCAGCTTTCCCAGACCCCTCAATGGCTTTCCTGGGGGGGTTCAGAGTAACCCTCTACAACTAGGTAAACATGTCGCTGAAGAATCTAGAAAGCTGGGTGACAACCCACATGACAGCTGTAACGGTCATCACCCAGCTCTCCTGGGCTCCTGACCGACACGTCCGACGAGATATTCAGGGATACAGGAGCAGGGAATGTAACACGGCATAGTCTGGTAGAAGACATTCCACAGTCTAGAAAGCCGAGTGACCATATGGTAACTGTAATGGTGGCCCTACTGGTTGTCACTCGGCTTTCCCACACTCCTGGAAGGCAGCACTGACTGGTTATACAGGGGAGGAAAGCTTGGTGGTCGCACTGGTTGCCACCAAGCTTGCCCTGGGAGCAGAGCTAAGGAAGGGTAACCAACCCTAAGGACCATTGTGGCCGGGCCCCTGGGCAGTGTCACATGACCTATTTCTCTTTTTGTTTTTTACTACATCTCTTGAAAACCCTTGGAAGCACCTTATATTTCTTTTCAATGTGTCACACCCACTCCACTTTGTCACCAATGTCCTACGCTCTTCTGTGGTAAATATAGTTCTGCTAACTTCCCAAGTCAGTCTCCTCCTCTCTGGCAGCTGTAAATTAAGGTCTCAATAAGTTCTTAGTGGGACTCCTTCCCCCTCTAGAAGCTGCAAAAATAGTCCCCAAGTACCCCAATCTTAATACCCCTTGCGCTGGCGCATGATGCACCTAAGTTATGTGGAGGCGCCTCCACCACCAGCCTAAATCTACGCCAGCTCCTACGCCTTGAAAATGAGAAAGGCTGGCCGTCCCCTTTTGTTTTAGACCTGGCGTGAGCAGGGAAAAGTCGCAGAATCGGACACTTATCCCCTTTGCTACCATAGCTGTGACATATATACACCAATGGCGTATATCTAATAATAAATGACTCCCATAGGCTAAAGTAAGTTCTGGAGTCAGCCTCCTTCCCCCTGTGTCAGCTGTGAAAGGAGTCCCAAACAAGTTCTCCAGTCAGTCTCTTTCCTCCTCTGGCAGTTGTAAAGGAAGTCTCCAATTCAGTCTTTCCCACACCTTTGGCATCTACAAATACAGTCTCCTTCCCCATCTGGCAGCTTTAAATACAGTCTCCTTCCCCATCTGGCAGCTTTAAATACAGTCTCCAGCAGTCTTCCTTCCCCCTCTGGCAGTCATAAACATAGTCTCCAGTAAGTTCCATGGTCAGTCTTCTTCCGACAACTAGCAGCCATTTATGAAGTCCCCAGTAAGTTGCCAATCAGTGTCCTTCCCGCTCAGGCAGCTTTAAATACAGTCGCCAGTAAGTTTCCTGGTCAGTCTTCCTTCCCCATCTGGCAGTCACAAAAATAGTCTCCAGTAAATCAGTTTTCTTCATACCTCTGGCAGCCATATATGAAGTCCCCTGTAAGTTGCCAATCAGTCTCCTTCCCCCTCAGGCAGCTTTAAATACAGTCCCCAGTAAGCTCCCTGGTCAGTCTTCCTTCCCCATCTGGCAGTCACAAAAATAGTCTCCAGTAAGTCCATCTTCTTCACACCTCTGGCAGCCATATATGAAGTCCCCTGTAAGAAGCTCCCTCTGGCAGCCATATACTGTATATAGTTCCTAGTTAGTAGATTCTCCGCAGATACCTACCCCCAGAAGAGCGGGGGGGGGGGGGGAAGAAGGACTGAATGTGTGTAGGAACAGTTCTTTCAGGATAAAAACAAGCAAGTAAGAGGGAAATAGAGAAGAAAAAACCCTGTAAGAACCATCGCTGCATTGAAAGGGAGACACAGTGCGCAGCAGACAATGTAGTAGACGGGGTGTGTAATCTCTGGGTGGTGTTCCCCTTTAAAAGAGAGACTGAGGAGACAAGTAGAGAACAGCCAGACTGTGCCTAGAGAAGCAGCATACGGTACAGGCCGAGTCACAGACGGCTTCCTTCCCACCTGTCCTCCAGCGCAGATAACCTTGCCGGTTTTGAGAGATTTACGGCGGCGTCCTCTCGTGCCGGGACCGATGCAATCACACAGAGAAGGCTACTGCAGACGAGGAGACGCGAGGATGGGGACACCTAAATCTTTTAGGAAGGTGAAACTGCATTTACTTTTAACTCGCACACAATATGTTAGGTTGAGGCCGATAATTCGGTGGCTGGCATTTTAAGAGACACTTTATCATGTAACCCAGAATTATATAGATGTAATTGCATCCCTGCGCTGGAGCGGCATGGACTCCGGACCGGCGGCGGGTCCGCGAGCGACTGTACAGTAATTTATCTTTATAACTCCATTTTTCTGATACAAACATTGTTACTCAATAATACATTTCTTGCTGCCTGGAGTCACCACTAGAGGGCCCTCTCTAAAGACCGATTCATTATTGAGTTCAGTGTATTACCAGAATGCAGCAAGCGCCCTCTAGTGGTAGAGGCAAGCAGACAATGTTATCATGCAATTACAGTAGTCATCCACATGTATTATTACTTATGGCAAGCAGAAACAGCACCTCTCTGGTCCATGGCGGTGTCTGGTATTGCAGATCACCTCCATTCACGTGAACACCAGACACATCCAGGGAAAAGGAGAATTTTTCTAACCCTAGCTGGATAAAAGGGATAGACAGAGGTGCGAGAGACAGAGGTGCGAGAGACAGAGGTGCGAGAGACAGAGGTGCGAGAGACAGAGGTGCGAGAGACAGAGGTGCGAGAGACAGAGGTGCGAGAGACAGAGGTGCGAGAGACAGAGGTGCGAGAGACAGAGGTGCGAGAGGCAGAGATGCGAGAGGCAGAGATGATAAAGAGATGTAAGAGAGAGATGAGAAAGAAATTTCTGCGACTGAAAACCCAGTTCCATTCACCTGAATGGGGCTGTTTTGGCGGCAGGCACATAGATTTCTGCAAGTCGCATTCAGGTGAATGGAACTGGTTTTCAGTCGCAGAAATGTCTGCTGTGTGTGAATGCGCTGTAAGCCTGGTGGGGGTCTTAGTGAGGAGGTCTGCTCAGAGGAGCCGTCACAGCGCTGCACTCTAAGCCTGGCGGGGGTCTTAGTGAGGAGGTCTGCTCGGAGGAGCCGTCACAGCGCTGCACTCTAAGCCTGGCGGGGGTCTTAGTGAGGAGGTCTGCTCGGAGGAGCCGTCACAGCGCTGCACTCTAAGCCTGGTGGGGGTCTTAGTGAGGAGGTCTGCTCGGAGGAGCCGGTACAGCCTGCTAAGCCTGGTGGGGGTCTTAGTGAGGAGGTCTGCTCGGAGGAGCCGTCACAGCGCTGCACTCTTAGCCTGGTGAGGTCGTAGTGAGGAGGTCTGCTCGGAGGAGCCGTCACAGCGCTGCACTCTAAGCCTGGTGAGGTCGTAGTGAGGAGGTCTGCTCGGAGGAGCCGTCACAGCGCTGCACTCTAAGCCTGGTGGGGGTCGTAGTGAGGAGGTCTGCTCGGAGGAGCCGTCACAGCGCTGCACTCTAAGCCTGGTGGGAGTCTTAGTGAGGAGGTCTGCTCGGAGGAGCCGATACAGCCTGCTCCTCGTCACAGCGCTGCACTCTAAGCCTGGTGGGGGTCGTAGTGAGGAGGTCTGCTCGGAGGAGCCGTCACAGCGCTGCACTCTAAGCCTGGTGAGGTCGTAGTGAGGAGGTCTGCTCGGAGGAGCCGTCACAGCGCTGCACTCTAAGCCTGGTGGGGGTCGTAGTGAGGAGGTCTGCTCGGAGGAGCCGTCACAGCGCTGCACTCTAAGCCTGGTGGGAGTCTTAGTGAGGAGGTCTGCTCGGAGGAGCCGTCACAGCGCTGCACTCTAAGCCTGGTGGGGGTCGTAGTGAGGAGGTCTGCTCAGAGGAGCCGTCACAGCGCTGCACTCTAAGCCTGGTGGGAGTCTTAGTGAGGAGGTCTGCTCGGAGGAGCCGTCACAGCGCTGCACTCTAAGCCTGGTGGGGGTCGTAGTGAGGAGGTCTGCTCGGAGGAGCCGTCACAGCGCTGCACTCTAAGCCTGGTGGGAGTCTTAGTGAGGAGGTCTGCTCGGAGGAGCCGTCACAGCGCTGCACTCTAAGCCTGGTGGGGGTCTTAGTGAGGAGGTCTGCTCGGAGGAGCCGTCACAGCGCTGCACTCTAAGCCTGGTGGGGGTCGTAGTGAGGAGGTCTGCTCGGAGGAGCCGTCACAGCGCTGCACTCTAAGCCTGGCAGGGGTCTTAGTGAGGAGGTCTGCTCGGAGGAGCCGTCACAGCGCTGCACTCTAAGCCTGGCGGGGGTCTTAGTGAGGAGGTCTGCTCAGAGGAGCCGTCACAGCCTGCTAAGCCTGGTGGGGGTCTTAGTGAGGAGGTCTGCTCTGAGGAGCAGTCACAGCGCTGCACTCTAAGCCTGGTGGGGGTCGTAGTGAGGTGGTCTGCTCGGAGGAGCCGTCACAGCGCTGCACTCTAAGCCTGGTGGGGGTCTTAGTGAGAAGGTCTGCTCGGAGGAGCCGTCACAGCCTGCTAAGCCTGGTGGGGGTCGTAGTGAGGAGGTCTGCTCGGAGGAGCCGTCACAGCGCTGCACTCTAAGCCTGGTGGGGGTCTTAGTGAGGAGGTCTGCTCAGAGGAGCCGTCACAGCGCTGCACTCTAAGCCTGGTGGGGGTCGTAGTGAGGAGGTCTGCTCGGAGGAGCCGTCACAGCGCTGCACTCTAAGCCTGGTGGGGGTCGTAGTGAGGAGGTCTGCTCAGAGGAGCCGTCACAGCCTGCTAAGCCTGGTGGGGGTCTTAGTGAGGAGGTCTGCTCAGAGGAGCAGTCACAGCGCTGCACTCTAAGCCTGGTGGGGGTCGTAGTGAGGTGGTCTGCTCGGAGGAGCCGTCACAGCGCTGCACTCTAAGCCTGGTGGGGGTCTTAGTGAGAAGGTCTGCTCGGAGGAGCCGTCACAGCCTGCTAAGCCTGGTGGGGGTCGTAGTGAGGAGGTCTGCTCGGAGGAGCCGTCACAGCGCTGCACTCTAAGCCTGGTGGGGGTCGTAGTGAGGAGGTCTGCTCGGAGGAGCCGTCACAGCGCTGCACTCTAAGCCTGGTGGGGGTCTTAGTGAGGAGGTCTGCTCAGAGGAGCCGTCACAGCGCTGCACTCTAAGCCTGGTGGGGGTCGTAGTGAGGAGGTCTGCTCGGAGGAGCCGTCACAGCGCTGCACTCTAAGCCTGGTGGGGGTCGTAGTGAGGAGGTCTGCTCGGAGGAGCCGGTACAGCCTGTTCCTCGTCAGCATGTCACAGCGCTGCACTCTCCGCTTCTACTCACGTCCTCCCGCACAAATTGCTCGCCTGCAAATGTAAAACTAAATGTCAGGCTTTATTTGTCTTTCTCATTCTCCTGACAGAGAGAAAGGACGGAAACTCTCTTACTTATCGCAGGGGTACTTAACAAAATGGACAGCAAAGTTTGAAAATGATGATTCTATTCTGAGGCATGGGGGAGGGGAGGAAAAATATAGAAAATCGTGGCTGGCCACGGGGAGCAGAGCCAGGAGCTGCTGCTCAATAATCACAGGCACGACCGCTGCAAGCACAAGAGGCAGTCCGGCTAATTAAGACCAGGAGAAGGGCAAAAATGCCTGCCTTAAAGGGGCTCCCCGCTATTTATCATCATGTGGATTTTAGATGCAACATTTTCCGCTGATCAATTATTACAGACATCGGAGCACCATGATACAGAGCTCCAAACCTCCTGCATTGAAACTGAATGCTAAACGTTGTGCTGCCAGGAGTCACCACTAGGGGAGCTCACTGTATACAGTCTGCAGAGAGCTGCCTCTAGTGGTGGCTGCAGGAACTCAGAATTGTATGATGCAATTATGTAGATGGATTGGTGCCATTTCAGCCATCACTTAAACCCTGGGGTTGTGCACTTTGCTGGTAAAACCTGCATTACTGCAGTGTAGGCACAGATTGACTGTCTAGTGGCGCCTCTCTACATGTCCTATAATACCTCTACCCGCGTCCGGGTGAGCTGCTCCTCTGGGCACCAGGTGGAGGCGGCCCCAATGCATTTTCCTGGGGCATGGTGTACTATGCAGGATCCTGAAGAAGCTCCTGTCCTCTATACAGAGCATGATTCACACCTTCCAGCAGCTACTTCTGACTCTCTATATGTAAGGACCACTCTTCTGATTAATCTTCTAATTTAGAGCTGCCATTTGGGGGCTTTTCAGCCAATTCTGATCAGAGTGCGATTACAAAGTGCATCTTTCGCTCTGTAGGACCCGTCCATTGGTATGAATGGACATAGTGTAATACAGTGCTTCTCCTGTGGTGGCGCTGCTGGGTATCAGCTGATCACTGAGGATCCTAGCAGCAGGGCCCCTTGTGATGTGCTCATTTTATTGCTTATTGGTTCTATAGGTTTGTATAAAGGGGGTGCTCCACGAGTTTCGGGGATCTCTGCGGCTTGGCTGCACTAGGGCAGAACGCCTTCACTTAGGATTCAGAAACTCCTCTTTAGCGGGTCCCCGGCTGCAATCGGCTCCGTGTACAGGGACGCCATTTTGATTCGTTGGTGTATTCATAGTCACGGCCCTGGGGAGAGGTGACGCCCCCCAACCTTTCCATCGGAGTCCTTATATATATAATGCATTTCTTTCATGGATTTATTTGTATCCACATTTCCTCTACGTGACGTCTTAAGGTCACCGGGTTCTACAAGCGTCCATTGTATCATATCACATGGACAATCAAGGGTCTGCCAACAACAGGCGGATCACTACCAGTGATCAGCTTTATACCATGGAGGAACCGGTCGGTAAGTGTTCAGTCTCCCTGCAGCGCCTCCGCAGGGAAAGTGAAGCATTACATCCTACAGAAACAGCATGTAATAAGCCTCATAATATGGGTACTAAGCTAGGGACCCCCTCAATGTGTACTGTCAAATAAAGTGCACGGGACAAAAACAATATAAAAACTTGCCCCAATCTAATCCTGCTATCAATATATCCGTGAAACAGCTAATTTTCCTACACTGATACATTGCAACAAACCAGGCAGTTGTCAGATTTTTTCATTTTTTTTCTTTTTTAAGATTTTAAATCACTGACAGCATGCAAAAATCTTGATGAGGAAGTAATGTAACAGAAATGGCTACCGGGCACCGCACAGAGAGGTGGCTGCCGGGCACCGCACAGAGAGGTGGCTGCCGGGGACCGCACAGAGAGGTGGCTGCCGGGGACCGCACAGAGAGGTGGCTGCCGGGGACCGCACAGAGAGGTGGCTGCCGGGGACCGCACAGAGAGGTGGCTGCCGGGCACCGCACAGAGAGGTGGCTGCCGGGCACCGCACAGAGAGGAGGCTACCGGGCACCGCACAGAGAGGAGGCTACCGGGCACCGCACAGAGAGGAGGCTACCGGGCACCGCACAGAGAGGAGGCTACCGGGCACCGCACAGAGAGGTGGCTGCCGGGGACCGCACAGAGAGGTGGCTGCCGGGCACCGCACAGAGAGGTGGCTACCAGTTTGAGACCGTCACTTTAAGCTATTATATTAATAAGACTGGACAATCCCTTTAAATGTCACTGCTGCCGCAAAGTATTCTAGGGAGACCAGGTCATTGATATCACGGACGCGGGAGCCTTGAGCGGCCGGTGAACGTGCTGGAGAACCGTGGTGAGAAGTGGAGCAGGACCTCAGGTTCACCTCAGGCGTAGGGCGGTCACAAGAGATTTGGGGACTTTTCGACTAAAACGGTCCAGTGTAATTAAAGAGTCTCACCGGTCCCAGGAGAAATAATAATCCAGCAGATGCGACCGACACAAAGCGCCTCTGACCAGAAAATATACAACTTACGGTAGACGGACAAGGCGGTAATCAAAGGCAGAACAGATCTGAAGAGCAGGAGATTTTCAGGTTTAGCCCCTTTATTTATTTTTTTACCCAATAGATTTAAAACAAAAAATTTCAATAACTTTCCAGCACCTTAATATCTCAGAATGGCAAAAAAATAAAAATCAGAGCCCCTTGATGGCATCCATAAGCCTGCGCACACGTCACCAGTCACACAGTTTAGTGTCAAGATGCAGATTACAGAAAACAATAAGACTCTGGTGTAAGTGCTGCAGCGACGACTGCTCCTCTACACCATGTGTGAACGAGGCCCTCATCTTTCTGAAGGAACGTGTCATACATAACAAAAGGTGTTGTAAGACCCACCATTCATTGCAGGGACAACCCACACACCCCATTATCCGTCCCATAGACAATCCATCCATCCGGGGACAATATATCCCCCCTCATCCATCCGGAGAAATTACATCCTCCGTTATCCATCCCAAAGAAAATTCATTCCCTCATCATCTGTCTGGGGGAAAATCCATCTCTACCATCCATCCGGGGGAGAATACAACCCCCATTATCCGTCTAGGGGACAATCCATTATCCTATGATCCGTTCCAAAGACAATCCAGCACCCCAATCATCTGCCATGAAGACAACACCCCCCCCCCCCCCACATCCATCCAGGGGACAATCCATTCCTCCATTATCTGGCCCAAGACAATCCATCCTCCCATCATCCGTCCTGGGGACAATCCACCCTCTCATCATCCAAGCCTTCCCCTCAATCATCCATCCAGGAAACATTTGATTCTCTATCATGCGTCCAGTGGAAAATCCTTCCCCCAACCCCCATCATCCATTTGGGGCACAATCCATCCTGAGCACAATCCATCCCCCCATCATCCATCCAGAGCACAATCCATCCTGAGGACAATCCATCCCCCCCCATCATCCATCCAGAGCACAATCCATCCTGAGGACTATCCATCCCCCCCATCATCCGACTGGGGGACAATCCATCCTGAGGACAATCCATCCCGTCCACTGACGTGAGCGTATTACCTGGAAGCAATTACCAGTCTGATCACACCATCACTCTGGGGCCACGCTCTGTAAATAACTATTTTAAAGCCCCGGTCATATGTGGCTTTGCTGTGACCTCCCGAAGGACGCGGTTTGTAAAGGGGGGGTGCGATGATTAACTGCAGCCTTCGCTCAAGTCACTTCCACGTCCATTCATATCAAACACACGGCAGAGCGGGTGACATCCATGGAAACACATAGCGTGCGTACGGCGGAGAAATGTTTACCACTCCGATGACAAAAGGCCAGGAGTAACTGGAAGACACTTATTGCTTTTGCTCCCGGGCTCCTTCCATACGAGAATGTAATCACACCGGTGTACGTGCCCTCGGCGCATGGCCTCCTTCATAGGTGTGCGGAATCCGAGATGAGGCAGAGGCTTGTACAGGCGTATAACACGGGGACCAGCTCCGCACCCCAACACGCCAAAGGGATGATTTAACATAAAAACTGCAATTTTATGTCAATGCGGTCACTGGGAATAGGATCGGGCCTGAAGCTGTAAGTAATGAGGGGGTTACACGGAAATCACAGGGGCCCCCATATTCCATACTTCAGAAAACATATTTCAAGGGATGGGAGCTGCATTTCCTCCGATTCTCCTTACATCTAAAAAGGGTTGTCCGCCCGCCAACGTCCCTGCTCACGTGCACCGCTGCAGCCATTCAGTGGCCTCATCAGTGACACGTCTGAGCGTCTACATATATGACCATGGATGCCTCACTTCAGGTTCTCTGGGGACGGGTCCTCTTTGCTGGAACAGAGCAGCTTCAAGAGGCGAGAGGATAATTTTTTTTTCAATATTTTAAACATTTTTGGCAATAATCAGCTTTGGTTTTGGGGACCCCCTTAAAGCTCGGATTGTGTGAACTCCCTGCACGGCAACTAATCTTACAGGGAGTGGAGATTAAAGGCCCAATACACATTAGACTTCCATTGGCCAAACCCACAGGTGAACTCTCCATTAACGGGGAGGGGGTGAAGGATCGGAGAAGATGAATGCCCATGCCTGATCCCCTCATGGAGATAAGCTGCCACCAGAGGTGTATGTGCCTGGTGGATTCGGGAGGAATAGCTGTCGGCTGAACTGGTATAAGGGTACCTTAAATAATTCCATGGTGCTAACCCGTGTACAGGGACCTGGACTTAGCAGGAGCAGCCTTTATTAGCAGATGTGGAGCAGGAAATTGTCACCGGTACGGGACAAAATTAGAAGGAAAAAAACACAGAAAAGCAGCAGGGCAGGTGGAGTTCAGGCAGCATGGAAACCAAGCAGAGGGTCAGGCTGGGCAGCAGACAGGTAGCGAGGTCAATGGTCGAAGAAGCCAGGAATACAATACAAGAACCAATACTGACCTAATGTGCAGACACAGGACACTGGGATAAGGGCATTAGAAAGCAGCGTCAGATTGCCATTGATTCACCGATTGTACATTGGTGCACACTGGCCCTTTAAGAGCTACCAGCCAGGAAAAATGATAGAGCAGCAGGGGACCTTGCATGAAAGACCTGTAGGCAAGGAGGGGCCCAAACCCTGGAATCCTGGTCTGCAGTGTAGGAAAGATGCAGAGTATTCAAGGCTGAAGCATGGAGCGAGGCAGGAGAGTTTAATTACAAAGTTCTGGCTGTCTGCTGCCACCACCAGGGGGCGCTCACTACATACGGATTACCACAGACAGTACTTGGCAATAGATGAATTTCCAGTAAAATCCACCTTTATTCAACGAAGTATATAACGGTAAAGGAACAGAGCCGCTAGACTGGTTTACACGTTTCGACACAAAGTCTTAGGCAATTTACAGTGTAAAATGTATATGCTGTAAGCTCCCACAAGCGGGGACAGCCGCAGACAAACAAACAGCATTGGTGAGGAGAAGCAATGCCCATCGCCCCGTGGGCAGTCAAGAGGCATGCCTCTGTGGTAGATACTCCACTGGGGATAGCAAAGCTAGAACATGGAGAAGAGGGCGCTCTGGTCAGTCTCTGGTCAGACCCCGATCCGTTCCAAGGCTCGCCTCTCGCACATCTTCACTCGGGATATTTCTTGTTACACAATTCAGATTTTCTTTGCATCTCTATGACGCTGATGATTACTACGTTGTGGGGGTGCAGACACGTCGGCTCAGTGACTACACACTATGACTAAGGACTGGGATGGTCCCAAACATGGATGCAACATGTTCTATGCGTCAAAAAGCAGGGGTCACCTATTAACCCCGCCGTCTCTGAGCCTCTTCAGCTCGATCTCCTCATTTTGTGAGATCCCAGTAGATCTTCCAGGCTGCGTCCTGAACGACCAACATTTCTGAGCTCCTCGATGCAGGCCTAGGGTGGGTGCAGGTGTGGCGGATCACTTCTGCTGCGGATTGTGCAGGTGGACATGAAAATCTGCAGCAGTCATATGTCAACCAGGATGCTTTCTGCAATGTGTGACTTGGGCTGTGAAAGACCTATCCACATGCATTATACCTGGACTTACTCGTAGGCTATGTTCACAGGGGGACAGCACTTCCACCTGAGCTCAATGCAGCTAGTCTGCGTGCAGCTTCCTACCAGGATGTCCCTTTAGACGGGATGATACAGCAGGTGATTGTTGGGAAGGAAGCGTTCCTTCCCGACAATTTCCTGCTCGTCAGTGGAGAGACACATTTACATGCAGCGATCTCCTCCACAGTATGTGGAGCAGTGATCACTAATGCCATCGCTTGTTCTCATACAGAAGCGTTCCTTCCTGACAATCATCTGCTCGTCAGTGGAGGAGACACATTTACAGGCAGCCATCACTAATTCCATCGCTCGTTCTCATACAGAAGCGTTCCTTCCCGACAATCGTCTGCTCGTCAGTGGAGGAGACACATTTACATGCAGCCATCACTGATTCCATCGCTCGTTCTAATACAGAAGCGTTCCTTCCCGACAATCGTCTGCTCGTCAGTGGAGGAGACACATTTACATGCAGCCATCACTCATCCCCATACAGAACCGTTCCTTCCCGACAATCGTCTGCTCGTCAGTGGAGGAGACACATTTACATGCAGCGATCTCCTCCACAGTATGTGGAGCAGTGATCACTAATGCCATCGCTTGTTCCCATACAGAAGAGTTCCTTCCCGACAATCGTCTGCTCGTCAGTGGAGGAGACACATTTACATGCAGCCATCACTCATCCCCATACAGAAGCGTTCCTTCCTGACAATCATCTGCTCGTCAGTGGAGGAGACACATTTACATGCAGCCATCACTAATTCCATCGCTCGTTCTTATACAGAAGCATTCCTTCCCGACAATCGTATGCTCGTCAGTGGAGGAGACACATTTACATGCAGCCATCACTCATCCCCATACAGAACCGTTCCTTCCCGACAATCGTCTGCTCGTCAGTGGAGGAGACACATTTACATGCAGCCATCACTCATCCCCATACAGAAGCATTCCTTCCCGACAATCGTCTGCTCGTCAGTGGAGACATTTCCATGCAGTGATCTCCTTCACAGGATGGGGGGCAGTGATCGCTACGCCATTGCTCGCCCTCCCACAGGATCACTGTTTGCTGGCAGCAGGGCGGATTACACAGCGTGATCTGCTGCCGGCAAACAACGATTTCTGTGTCCACACAAGGGATGTATTACCTGATAAAAGAGCGTTTTGCTCATTCATCGGCGGCAATATTACACTGTCAGATAATCGCCAACGAGTTATGAATTATCTGGCAGATTCCCGGCCCGTGTTAAGGGCTCTTCACAAACCTGAAGAACTGACATGTCAATGTTTATTTCTGCAGCATGAAATCTGCATGAAAAACCAGCCATGTGAACAAGCCCTTACTTGGGTCCGTTCACATATTCAATGCATGTGAAGGGGGTGTTTGTAATGTCGCTCATAGGCACAGATTCAGCATGGGGCAAGCCGCCTGAACGGGACGAGTCCTCATGCGGATCCGATGCATATCACATTGCACATGCGCTGGAGTGTCAGCCGCGGATCCTGTGTCGGATTTGCTTGTAGTGTGAACATGACCTTAAACCACAGCTCTTGTTGCACTTGAAAGCTCAGAGTCGGCATCTCTTTCTCCACAGCTACAGTACAGGAAGCAGAGATCTAGGTTGCTGTTTGCAGAAGCCTTATGGTGAAGACCAGCTTCTATCGACTATTGCTGTAGGCCTTTATATAAGAGCATGGGAACGGGTTAACCCCTCAGTATCACCATTAGTGACGATCACTTCCTTTGGATTAGTTGACTCCTGGATGGTCTTATTGTTTTGGAGAAGTCAACCCCCCCTTCCCGCCCAATCTTGACATCTCGCGGTGACCAGAAGGTGACTTTGGCGTCTCGTACTTGACTCCTGCTTTGACCTTTACGGCAATGACACTTTTATTGTATTAATACTCGTGACCTCTAAATCTGTGGAGCGTTGGGGAGGAGGCGAGGACAGGACTCCGCTCGCATCATCCTATTATTTCGCTCAAGAAGAAATCCGTATGTTTTTCCTCACATCACCCACAATCCTTGCTAATATCTCTCAAGGTCAGGAAGCCCGGGCGAGAGCGCTCGCCTTAATCTGATTAGCGACGCAGCCTTCATGCAGAATCCTATGTCAGCTCCTTTTGTCTCCAGAAGAAGCGACGGAGACATGAAATTATTAAATGTATAGGAAACAGACACTTCCCCTCCGCAAGGTGACACTTTGGATAAAACTCTCCATTTATTCTATGACAACGGGTTCACCAGCGCTGGCGGCTGAGCGCGGACTGGAAGGCAACCGCAAATCAGGGGGTGAAGCGGTCCGCCATCGACGGACGTGTCCCCTCACATAGGGCAGAAACCTAGAAGGGGCCACGGACTAAGAAATGACGAGTATGGATCCAAAAGGCAACCAGTACTTCCAGTATCTGTCTGAATATCTGCACAGAAAGCTCCTTCCTGTGTCCTCTGTACTTTATATATACAGTTACTACTTGTTTACTCTGTTCTCCCTTTGTTCTTTATTGACACATTGCTTGATTTACTCTCTTGCCTCTGTATGGCCACATCTCGATGCTGAATATTTTGCGAAAGGTGTTTTTACCTCGAACTACACAACGGTTTGGGATTTGGCCAGAGCAGCAGTAGTGTATATAAGGTATGGTGTCAGGAGGAGCTAAAGATGTAATAACTATCCGGATAAACACTATTTACATCACTGCCGCACATCTGGATGTAAGGGGGTCTTGTTGAGGAGGTAGAGCAGACCCCGAGTCTGGTAGGGTCATTATCAGTCATAGCGCTTAACTGTCATTTGTCTTATCAACTTATTGTATGTCTAAATTTATATTATGTAATAAAGTATGTATTTGTATTTTAAGTGTGGTCTGTTTGGTTTGGGGAGGCAAGAATATAATTACTATAATACTGCTCCTATGTACAAGAGTATAACTACTATAATACTGCCTCCTATGTACAAGAATATATACCTACTATAATACTGCCTCCTATGTACAAGAGTATAACTACTATGATACTGCTCCTATGTACAAGAATATAACTACTATAATACTGCCTCCTATGTACAAGAATATAACTACTATAATACTGCCTACTATGTACAAGAATATTTACCTACTATAATACTGCCTCCTATGTACAAGAATATAACTACTATAATACTGCTCCTATGTACAAGTATATAACTACTATAATACTACCTCCTATGTACAAGAATATAACTACTATAATACTGCTCCTATGTACAAGAATATAACTACTATAATACTGCCGCCTATGTACAAGACTATAACTACTATAATACTGCCTCCTATGTACAAGAATATAACTACTATAATACTGCTCCTATGTACAAGTATATAACTACTATAATACTGCTCCTAAGTACAAGGATATAACTACTATAATACTGCTCCTATGTACAAGGATATAACTACTATAATACTGCCTCCTATGTACAAGAATATAACTACTATAATACTGCCGCCTATGTACAAGACTATAACTACTATAATACTGCTCCCTATGTACAGGAATATACCTACTATAATACTGCCTACTATGTACAAGAATATAACTACTATAATACTGCCTACTATGTACAAGAATATTTACCTACTATAATACTGCCTCCTATGTACAAGAATATAACTACTATAATACTGCTCCTATGTACAAGTATATAACTACTATAATACTGCCGCCTATGTACAAGACTATAACTACTATAATACTGCTCCTATGTACAAGAATATAACTACTATAATACTGCCTCCTATGTACAAGAATATAACTACTATAATACTGCTCCTATGTACAAGAATATAACTACTATAGGGGGCGGAGCCTGGCTGCAGACCTGGCCGGACGTATGTAGGAGAGCTCTCCTCCTCACCACTCTGCTAACTGGTAAATTTTGCGGTCTAAATCGCTCAAGAATGGGAAAAGTGGGTAGATACATACCCAGAGAGAAAACTGAAGCCAGCAAACCAGAGCGCGGTGCCTCCGACATGGAGAAATACCTGAATAAGAAGTCTCCAGCTCCTGCGCCGGCCGGCCCTAAGATGGCGCCGCCGGAAACTGATGACTGGGGCAGAGAATCGGAGGATGATGAAGAGGCCATAAATGACCGGGAAGCATGCCCCGCTTCACATAGCGCTGCTCCGATATCGAAGAAATTCCTGCAACAAGCGTTATCGGCGGCCCTCACCCCAGTTGTACAGGAGCTGCAGGAAATCAAAGCTGACCTGAAGCATATTGGCGGGAGGGTGGAAACGCTAGAGGACAACCAGGCGTCCATTACAAAATATGTAAAGGCTGCAAGCGACAACACCATGGCTCTAGCAGCCTCCCTGGACACAGCGTACTCCCTTATTGAAGACCAGGAAAACCGGAATAGGAGGAAGAACCTCCGCATCCGTGGCCTGCCGGAAAGCATCGCACACGAGGGCTTACCAGAAGCCGCAGGCGCCATCTTCTCCCTACTCCTGGGAAGCTCCAGCACAGCCGAGATCCAGATTGAGCGCATTCATAGAGCGCTCAGGCCGAAGCCGAAGGAGAAGGAGAACCCTAGAGACGTTGTATGCGGTCTATTGAGGTATGTGGACACCGCTGCGCTAATGCAGGCCGCTAGAAACAGGAGAGAAATCCTGTACGAAGGCGCCAAAATCTCCATCTACCAGGACCTGGCGTCCTCTACCTTGAATAAACGGAGGGCGCTGCGGCCCCTCACAGAGCATCTGCGCCATCACAAGGTGCCGTATAAATGGCTATTCCCCTTCGGCCTTACATTCGCTGTGGATGGGAAGCGCTGTACTATTCGCCTGCCTCAAGACCTCCAGGCTGCCTGGGAGCTGTTACAGACGGATCCGCTGGATGTGCCATCCTGGCTGCCATCTGCCGACATCGGGACACAGCTGCCAGAACTACCAGAGGCCGCAGGTTGGCTCAAAGCTTCACAAAAGAGGAAGAACCAGCACAGATCAAGGGACACCTGAAGTCCTAGAGACTGTCCAGTAGTTCTACCTAATTTACATGAGTGACTTCCCAGGGGTTCCAGGGAAGGACAGGTTCATGCTGATCTTTGCAACACCATGAGGCTGCAAGTATACCTGTCTGTCAAAAGTATTGAAGAGTTCCTGTTCTTGTAGTACTCCGCAGGGTAGATACTTTACCCTGCTGTGCCTTTTTTATGCATTCACTTAGACCAATATCTGTAAGGTGCTATTACGCACCAGTCCAGCAGGTGGTGCACTGTGGACACCATTGAGTAATGTGGTTCCATATTGCATCCCCCCCCACTTACCAGGGTTTCACTGGCACCAACCTGGTACTTGTGCCTGATTGCATGGCTGTTCACGCCCGCTTCACTGCAGCCAATAGATCCGCTGCAGTGTTGCTGGCATGGGAGCCATCGCACTGTTCTATTTGTCATGTTGACAGAATTTTTAGTTGTGATGTTATTGGTTCACTCCCTAGATACGGTCGATGTGTATGGCTGGAGTTCTCCGGTTCCAAAGATACCCTATTCTCACAATGATGTCGTCAATTAAATGTACAACGTACAATGTCAGGGGCTTTAACACCCCACAAAAGCGCTCTCAGGTCATCCGTCTGTTAAAAAAGAATAATACAGATATCTGCTTCTTTCAGGAGCTACATTTTAAAGAGGCTCATATACCCAAAATTCAGAACCCATACTTTCAGCACTGGTATTTTAGTGCCTTTGCAAAAGCAAAGAGAGGAGTGGGTATTGCAATTTCTAGGAGAGTACCATTTACATTGATATCCACCCTGACGGACCCTGAGGGCCGCTTCATATTCGTGAAGGGCCTCATTGGCACGCAAAAGGTTACGCTTGCCAGTTTGTACAGCCCTAACCGAGGTCAGAAGCAATGGATCAAGACCACACTGAACAAACTTGAGTTGTTTGCGGAAGGGATTGGGTTAATTGGGGGAGACCTCAATGTCACATTGAACCCTTTCATTGATGCCTCTGATGG
Source organism: Bufo gargarizans (assembly GCF_014858855.1). Classification (NCBI taxonomy): domain Eukaryota; kingdom Metazoa; phylum Chordata; class Amphibia; order Anura; family Bufonidae; genus Bufo; species Bufo gargarizans. The sequence goes on from NC_058086.1 coordinate 197,570,249, forward strand.
CTCCTCCCAATTGACCCAGTCAGCATTAGGATGTATCAACAGATATATTTCAGATATGAACCTGCTGGATGTCTGGCGACTGGCCCACCCAGATACTAGGGACTTTACCTTCTTTTCAGCACCGCATAAATCGCATAAACGGTTAGACTACATCTTACTGTCCAGCAACGCCGTGGATATGGTGGACTCGGCCGACATAGGTGTTGTGACCGTCTCTGACCACGCCCCAGTCTCTGCTGCCCTCAGATTCTCCAGCTTGCCAGCCTCAGTTAGACAGTGGCGCTTAAACGAGACGCTGCTAGATAGACAAGCAGACACCTCAACCCTAGAACAAAAATTAAGGGACTTCTTTGTGACCAATGCGACACCGGGTATGGCCCAGACGACACTTTGGGAGACGCACAAGGTGGTTATCCGGGGAGAGCTCATAGCCTTAGGCAGTAGGGTCAAGAAAGAGAAACAAAGGATTCTACATGACCTCTTGGTTCGGATAGCAGACAAGGAGGCGGTCCATAAACGGTCTAAAGCACTAACAGTTCAGACCGAACTGATTCAGCTGAGATCACAATTAAAAGATCACTTAAACATTCAAAATGCAAAAGCCTATCAATACGCCCAATATAAACATTATTCCCATGGCGATAAGGGGTCTAAGTTGACGTCCTTCCTCACGAAACAAAAGAGAGAGTCCATGTTCATACCCAATATTAAATCCAGCAATGGAAGCATACTGCACAAAACAGCTGAGATTGCAGAAGAATTCCAGGAATTCTATAGGCAACTCTACGGCCTATCAGACCCTGACCACCCAGATCTTTCAATACCAGAGGCAACAGACTTGTTTCTGAGTGGCCTGAGCTTACCCCGGATAACCTCCCAAGAAGGCGACACCTTATTAGAGCCAGTCACTGAACTCGAGGTGAAATCGCTACTGACCTCTATGCCCACGGGTAAAAGCCCTGGCCCGGATGGATTTCCGGCGGGCTATTATAAAAAATTTTCAGATGTATTGATACCCCATCTGGTGACGTGGTGCAATGCGCTACTGAATGGGGAAACCCTACACAAGCAATCATTGGAGGCCACGGTGACCATACTCCCAAAACCGGGGAAAGACCCCCTACTCTGCGGTAGCTATAGGCCAATCTCGTTACTTAACGTGGATGTTAAAATATGGTCCAAACTTCTAGCGACGCGGCTGGGCCGCTTGCTTCCCAAACTTATCCACCCCGACCAATCTGGCTTTGTCCCAGGGAGGGAGGGTAACCATAATTCCTGTAGGTTGATTGCTGCAATTCAGTGGGCCAAACGGAAAAACCTCCCCTTAGCGCTTCTCAGCGTAGATGCGGAGAAGGCCTTCGATCGGGTAAGCTGGGACTTTATGAGAAGGACGCTGTCGAGGTTTGGAATCCCGACTAGATTCCAGGAGGCAGTCATGTCGTTATACAAGGGTCCAAGTGCAAGGATTAGGGTGAATGGCACATTGTCTCCATCATTCCCGATTTGCAACGGGACGCGTCAGGGCTGCCCCCTATCTCCTGCCTTGTATGTACTGGTCATGGAGACACTTCTTCAGGCCATCAGAGAACACGTAGATATACGTGGAGTGAAAACAGGAATTAACGAGGTAGAATATATCAATGTGGCTTATGCCGATGATCTATTGATCATGGTCTCCAACCCGATCGAGGCCTTCCCGCATCTTCTGAAATTGTTTGAGGAGTATGGTAGGCTGTCAAACTACAAAATGAATTATACCAAATCAGAAGCATTAAATGTTAGTGCTCCGGCGAGCTCCATCGCCATTTTGAAAAACACTACACCCTTTAAATGGCAATCCTCATGTGTCACTTATCTGGGGGTTCAGATTTCCGCGTCCACAGACGACTTATTTCGGCTTAACTACACTCCCCTGATAGCAGAGGTCCAGAAACAGCTCCAATCGTTACGCCTCCCTTATTCCTCTTGGATGGGAAGGAAAAATATCCTAAAAGCGTTTGTCCTCCCAAAAATTATGTACATATTACAGATGTTACCAATATTTTTACCTAACTCATACTTTACAAAGATCCGTAGACTTTTTGCGACTTACCTGTGGGGTGGAAAGAAAGCTAGGGCCCCTCACCAGAGGCTGATACTGGGGCGTGGTCATGGAGGTATAGCATTGCCAGATGTCCAGGCGTATTACAGGGCCATACACCTGAAGAGGTGGTTGCAGCTCCACTCCCCTGCCTACCGCACTTTGGGCACGGAATTGGAGCTAGCGCAGCTTACCCAAATGCAGAAAGCGGCCTTATGGGGTCAATCAAACACTTCCCTACACTCTCACGTGCTCCTAAAGGGCACCAGTTTCGTCATTAAACAGCTCAATAAGGCTCATGGGCTCCTTCAGAATCCTCCGGGCGCGATGCCAGCAGATCTTATACCACACACTATCCAACCTTCCAGTGCTCAGGTCTCACAGATCTGGCACAGACTAAGAAGCTTTTCCACAACCGAATTTATAGGGAAAATGAAAGGCACTCTGCCGGAGCAGCACCCCCTTAGCCAAGTTTGGAAGACAACAAACTTCCTAGACCTAATATCTATCAATTCTGCTGGGAAGCAACTACTCGCCCAGAAACCATGTGTGGTGACACAGACTTGGTTTGAGAAGTTAGCAAACCCCCCCTCACCTCAACGCAAATTGATATCTAATATTTATATGGCCTTGAACTCACCTCAGCGCCACATAACCCCACAATATGTTCACACCTGGGCCAATGACCTCAAGACTACTTTTTCGGAGACTGATATTCTCCGCATGCACGCACACTCGCATGGCTTCTCCCGCTGTGTGAAGATCCAAGAGCATTCATACAAGGTTCTCACGCAGTGGTACCTTACCCCCAAACAACTATTTCTTAGTGGTCTGAGTGATCATGACAAGTGTTGGAGATGTGGGGAGGAAGGTGGCACTCTTCTTCACATTTTCTGGTCCTGCACCAAGATAAGAGGATATTGGAACAATGTCTCCCAGACCATTAACGAAATACTAAACACTAACCTGACGTTGACCCCTCAGCTTGTTCTCTTATGGCTCCCAACGAAGGACCTATCGCCGTCAAGGAACAAGCTGAGTACACACCTGATACAGGCTGCACGTTTACTCATCCCCCAAAAGTGGCTGAGCCCAGACCCCCCCACTGTATCTCAGTGGTTAGGCAAATTGGACCACATACACCGTATGGAGGAGCTGGCGGGTTGGGAACTTAGGTCTCATGAGAAGCACAAAAAATTATGGGGCCCCTGGTGTACATATAGGCAGGCGAATGGTACTTTGCGTATTAGCGATTCTTGACTGACAACGACCTTGAGACGGGTTTAGGGTGGTGACCGACACATTAGCGAGATTGGATGGGGATGACTGTCTTCCTCCCTTTGGAATCATCTTAGGTTTTCAACAGCCTCAGACCGTATTTGTCCAGTTCTAGGGACATACTACAACCCCCCCCCTCCTACCTTCCCTCCTCCCTCCTCACTCTTATTCCCACCCTCCTCCCCCCCCCCCCCCTTCCTTACCGGTTCGTTCTTGACTTACCTACCTCAGGTTACACTTTTTATTGTCAATTGCTGTCATTGGCTTATCTAGTTAGGTACACTGCACCTTACTTATGCCTTATGTATAACGTCTATGTGACTGTCAATTGCAAATTTATATGTATGTCATTATCCTGACTTATACATTAATGTATGTGATGCTCTTTTTATGCTGCTTTTCAATAAAAAGACAATTGACAAAGAATATAACTACTATAATACTGCTCCTATGTACAAGAATATAACTACTATAATACTGCTCCTATGTACAAGAATATAACTACTATAATACTGCTCCTATGTACAAGTATATAACTACTATAATACTGCTCCTAAGTACAAGGATATAACTACTATAATACTGCTCCTATGTACAAGGATATAACTACTATAATACTGCCTCCTATGTACAAGAATATAACTACTATAATACTGCCGCCTATGTACAAGACTATAACTACTATAATACTGCTCCCTATGTACAGGAATATACCTACTATAATACTGCTCCTATGTACAAGAATATAACTACTATAATACTATCTTCTATGTACAAGACTATAACTACTATAATACTGCTCCTATGTACAAGAGTATAACTACTATTATACTGCTCCTATGTACAAGAATATAACTACTATAATACTGCCTCCTATGTACAAGAATATAACTACTATAATACTGCTCCTATGTACAAGAATATAACTACTATAATACTGCCTCCTATGTACAATAATATAACTACTATAATACTGCTCCTATGTACAAGAATATAACTACTATAATACTGCCTCCTATGTACAAGAATATAACTACTATAATACTGCTCCTATGTACAAGAATATAACTACTATAATACTGCTCCTATGTACAAGAATATAATTACTATAATACTGCTTCCGGTGTACAAGAATATAACTACTATAATACTGCTCCTACGTACAAGACTATAACTACTATAATACTGCCTCCTATGTACAAGAATATAACTACTATAATACTGCCTTCTATGTACAAGGATATAACTACTATAATACTGCTCCTGTATACAGGAATATAACTACTATAATACTGCTCCTATGTACAAGAATATAACTGCTATAATACAGCCTCCTATATACAAGAATATAACTACTATAATACTGCTCCTATATACAAGAATATAACTACTATAATACTGCTCCTATGTACAAGAATATAACTACTATAATACTGCCTCCTATGTACAAGAATATAACTACTATAATACTGCTCCTATGTACAAGAATATAACTACTATAATACTGCTCCTATGTACAAGAATATAACTACTATAATACTGCTTCCGGTGTACAAGAATATAACTACTATAATACAGCGCCTATGTACAAGAATATAACTACTATAATACTGCTCCTATGTACAAAAATATACTGTAACTACTATAATACTGCTCCTATGTACAAGAATATAACTACTATAATACTGCCTTCTATGTACAAGGATATAACTACTATAATACTGCTCCTATATACAAGAATATAACTACTATAATACAGCCTCCTATTTACAAGAATATAACTACTATAATACTGTTCCTATGTACAAGAATATAACTACTATAATACTGCCTCCTATGTACAAGAATATAACTACTATAATACTGCTCCTATGTACAAGAATATAACTACTATAATACTGCTACTATGTACAAGAATATAACTACTATAATACTGCTCCTATGTACAAGAATATAACTACTATAATACTCTTCCTATGTACAAGAATATAACTACTATAATACTGCTCCTATGTACAAGAATATAACTGCTATAATACTGCTCCGATGTACAAGAATATAACTACTATAATACTGCCTCCTATGTACAAGAATATAACTGCTATAATACTGCTCCTATGTACACAAATATAACTATTATAATACTGCCTCCTATGTACAAGAATATAACTACTATAATACTGCTCCTATGTACAAGAATATAACTACTATAATACTGCTCCTATGTACAAGAATATAACTACTATAATACTGCTGCTATGTACAAGAATATAACTACTATAATACTGCTCCTATGTACAAGAATATAACTACTATAATACTGCTCCTATGTACAGGAATATAACTACTATAATACTGCCTTCTATGTACAAGAATATAACTACTATAATACTGCCCCCTATGTACAAGAATATAACTACTATAATACTGCTCCTATGTACAGGGCAGCCTTCTCATGTGACTGGAGCGTGTACAACAGCCTATTTGCTGTCTGTATGGTTGCGGTATGATGTATGCAGTGAGTCTCCAGGTTTTGATGAGTGTATTATATTTTTACACTGTTACTTACTTGTTCCTGGTTTTTCTGGCCGCCGTTCAGTAACGACTTGGATTTCTCCGCTATTTTCTGTGGGTTAGAGAAAACACAGAGTGGTGTCAGCTCCTGAACATATTCCCATAGCGCTTTCATTACATGATGGGAGTGAGCGCTGCCTGCAGGGTATGTGGTTTCTAAGCATGCCGGCATAGAAATGCTTAAAAAAGCACAAAATATATTTATTTCTAACGGCTTCCCGCTCATATTTATCCTGTGCGCTCGTTACTGTCCTGTGAACACCAGAGAAGATTGCAGGATAAACCAACACCATTTCTATGCAAATTGATCGTTTAAAATGTCTTTTCTTTTTAAGCACATCACAGCAAGATCTTAACGAATGGCATCCAGATACCGAGAAAGTAACAAAAACTAATAAATAAATAAAAAATATATATTATATAAAACATAACAAAAATAAACGGTAAATATACACTTATTGACAAATAAATCTTGCATCAAGAAGATGATGTTGGGATAAAGTTTCCTCTGTGAGACTGAAATGATGAGAAATGTAAGAGGTTCCAATATTAGAGGAAAGGAGTAGATTATTAGGGAAATAGGAGGCTCTAGGACCCTGTGATGCAACCCTAGCCTGGGTACAAGATGAGATACGGCCTCTAGCCTGGGTACAAGATGAGATACGGCCTCTAGCCTGGGTACAAGATGAGATACGGCCTCTAGCCTGGATACAAGATGAGATACAGCCTCTAGCCTGGATACAAGATGAGATACAGCCTCTAGCCTGGATACAAGATGAGATACAGCCTCTAGCCTGGGTACATGATGAGATACGACCTCTAGCCTGGGTACAAGATGAGATACGGCCTCTAGCCTGGATACAAGATGAGATACAGCCTCTAGCCTGGGTACAAGATGAGATACGGCCTCTAGCCTGGGTACAAGATGAGATACGGCCTCTAGCCTGGATACAAGATGAGATACAGCCTCTAGCCTGGATACAAGATGAGATACAGCCTCTAGCCTGGATACAAGATGAGATACGGCCTCTAGCCTGGATACATGATGAGATACGGCCTCTAGCCTGGATACAAGATGAGATACAGCCTCTAGCCTGGATACAAGATGAGATACGGCCTCTAGCCTGGATACAAGATGAGATACGGCCTCTAGCCTGGATACAAGATGAGATACAGCCTCTAGCCTGGATACATGATGAGATACGGCCTCTAGCCTGGATACAAGATGAGATACAGCCTCTAGCCTGGATACAAGATGAGATACAGCCTCTAGCCTGGATACAAGATGAGATACAGCCTCTAGCCTGAATACAAGATGAGATACAGCCTCTAGCCTGGATACAAGATGAGATACGGCCTCTAGCCTGGATACAAGATGAGATACGGCCTCTAGCCCGGATACAAGATGAGATACGGCCTCTAGCCCGGATACAAGATGAGATACGGCCTCTAGCCCGGATACAAGATGAGATACGGCCTCTAGCCTACTTACAAGATGAGATACGGCCTCTAGCCTGGATACAAGATGAGATACGGCCTCTAGCCTGGATACAAGATGAGATACGGCCTCTAGCCTGGATACAAGATGAGATACGGCCTCTAGCCTGAATACAAGATGAGATACAGCCTCTAGCCTGAATACAAGATGAGATACAGCCTCTAGCCTGGATACAAGATGAGATACGGCCTCTAGCCTGGATACAAGATGAGATACGGCCTCTAGCCCGGATACAAGATGAGATACGGCCTCTAGCCCGGATACAAGATGAGATACGGCCTCTAGCCTACTTACAAGATGAGATACGGCCTCTAGCCTGGATACAAGATGAGATACGGCCTCTAGCCTGCATACAACATGAGATACGGCCTCTAGCCTGCATACAAGATGAGATACAGCCTCTAGCCTGGATACACGATGAGATACAGCCTCTAGCCTGCATACAAGATGAGATACGGCCTCTAGCCTGCATACAAGATGAGATACGGCCTCTAGCCTGCATACAAGATGAGATACGGCGTCTAGCCTGCTTACAAGATGAGATACGGCCTCTAGCCTGCATACAAGATGAGATACGGCCTCTAGCTTGGATACAATATAAGATACAGCCTCTAGCTTGGATACAAGATGAGATACAGCCTCTAGCTTGGATACAAGATGAGATACAGCCTCTAGCCTGGATACAAGATGAGATACGGCCTCTAGCCTGGATACAAGATGAGATACAGCCTCTAGCTTGGATACAAGATGAGATACGGCCTCTATCCCGGATACAAGATGAGATACGGCCTCTAGCCTGCATACAAGATGAGATACAGCCTCTAACCTGCATACAAGATGAGATACAGCCTTTAGCTTGGATACAAGATGAGATACAGCCTCTAGCTTGGATACAAGATGAGATACAGCCTCTAGCTTGGATACAAGATGAGATACAGCCTCTAGCTTGGATACAAGATGAGATACAGCCTCTAGCCTGGATACAAGATGAGATACAGCCTCTAGCCTGGATACAAGATGAGATACAGCCTCTAGCCTGGATACAAGATGAGATACAGCCTCTAACCTGCATACAAGATGAGATACAGCCTTTAGCTTGGATACAAGATGAGATACAGCCTCTAGCTTGGACACAAGATGAGATACAGCCTCTAGCCTGGATACAAGATGAGATACAGCCTCTAGCCTGGATACAAGATGAGATACGGCCTCTAGCCTGGACACAAGATGAGATACAGCCTCTAGCCTGGATACAAGATGAGATACAGCCTCTAGCCTGAATACAAGATGAGATACGGCCACTAGCCTGGATACAAGATGAGATACGGCCTCTAGCCTGGATACAAGATGAGATACAGCCTCTAGCCTGGATACAAGATGAGATACGGCCTCTAGCCTGGATACAAGATGAGATACAGCCTCTAGCCTGGATACAAGAGTCAAATAAAAATAAAATAAACAGCTGATTGGCGTGGATGCAGGGCGTTGTACCCCCTATGATCTGACACTAGTGATGCCTATCGTGTGGATAACCCCTTTAAAGCTTTGGTTATGTTGTTCACGTTGTCACCCACCTGATGACGGAAGGGTCCACGGACTGCACTTTCTGGGGGCGTTCTGCTCTGGAATGTTTACTACACTTTTGATACGTTTATATAATGTGTGTTTCTTGTTGAGTACATAGTATCTTTCTTTGATGATGTGGTTTTTGTATAATAGCAGATAATCAGTAGCGTCAGGAGGAACTGATGGAAAGTAGTGGAGGAGGGGACACCGGCTGCTGCGGCACACGTCTTACCGTTTGCACTGCTCCGTAGCGCTGGATGGCCTCCGACAACTGGCTCTTCAGTCGGTCCAGCTGCAGACGATCCTGCTGCAAGAGGCCAGAAGAAAGACAAGTCGTGACAATCAGTTACAGCCAGGAAGATCGGGGCAATCACTAAGCACAACCCTCAGTCTCCGTGTATGGGCCATCCGTGGATTTTCATGTGGGTTTCAGCATGAAACCAGTCAATCCGCAATGGCGTTTATACAGCAGCGGAACTTTCCGCCGTTTTGTCTGGGGAAATAAAAAATAAATAAGTAATTGCTTGAGTGGGATTCCACAGGCGGCGTGAAAAACTACACATCCGGTGGTCAACCTGTGACTACACAGCACATTTTTCCGTAACCGGTCGCATGCACATGCCCGTAAAAAAAACAAAAAAAACATTTGTGTCAAAAATGTTCAGCAAATGTATCAATATAGCCCCCTTTTTTTAACATGGTACCTTTTGTAACGGCAGGTATAATCAAATATGGCGCATGTAGGCCGCGTTTAATCCCTCTATAAATACCGCATGGGACCATCGGGAATTATGAACAGAGCAGATATTGGGTATACAGCGGAGGTGACCGGTCACGCCCCACGTGTGGCCCCTTATCTCGAAGACGAGGCAAAACTAGCCATAAGAACGGCTCTACAGAAATGAACGCAGCACGGTGATTGGCTGCTAAGGGCAACAAGATAATGGTTGAATTAAGGGGGTCATCCCGTGACTAATGCAAAAAACTAAAGTGAGACATCATGTAGTACAGGACAATCTCTGTATAACAAAGCTAGAGCCCGCCCTGGACCTCACATGGGTCCAGAGATCTCCCCGTTCATTGCTCTGCTAGACTTATATCAAGCTGACAGCTCAAGGGGCGTGTCCTTTCTGCTGCAGCTAATGGGCGTGTCCATGCTCTCCCTATCACAGCTCAGGGGGCGTGTCCATGCTCTCCCTATCACAGCTCAGGAGGCGTGTCCATGCTCTCCCTATCACAGCTCAGGAGGCGTGTCCATGCTCTCCCCATCACAGCTCAGGGGGCGTGTCCATGCTCTCCCCATCACAGCTCAGGGGGCGTGTCCATGCTCTCCCCATCACAGCTCAGGGGGCGTGTCCATGCACTCCCCATCACAGCTCAGGGGGCGTGTCCATGCACTCCCCATCACAGCTCAGGGGGCGTGTCCATGCACTCCCCATCACAGCTCAGGGGGCGTGTCCATGCTCTCCCCATCACAGCTCAGGGGGCGTGTCCATGCTCTCCCCATCACAGCTCAGGGGGCGTGTCCATGCTCTCCCCATCACAGCTCAGGGGGCGTGTCCATGCTCTCCCCATCACAGCTCAGGGGGCGTGTCCATGCTCTCCCCATCACAGCTCAGGGGGCGTGTCCATGCTCTCCCCATCACAGCTCAGGGGGCGTGTCCATGCTCTCCCCATCACAGCTCAGGGGGCGTGTCCATGCTCTCCCCATCACAGCTCAGGGGGCGTGTCCATGCTCTCCCCATCACAGCTCAGGGGGCGTGTCCATGCTCTCCCCATCACAGCTCAGGGGGCGTGTCCATGCTCTCCCCATCACAGCTCAGGGGGCGTGTCCATGCTCTCCCCATCACAGCTCAGGGGGCGTGTCCATGCTCTCCCCATCACAGCTCAGGGGGCGTGTCCATGCTCTCCCCATCACAGCTCAGGGGGCGTGTCCATGCTCTCCCCATCACAGCTCAGGGGGCGTGTCCATGCTCTCCCCATCACAGCTCAGGGGGCGTGTCCATGCTCTCCCCATCACAGCTCAGGGGGCGTGTCCATGCTCTCCCCATCACAGCTCAGGGGGCGTGTCCATGCTCTCCCCATCACAGCTCAGGGGCGTGTCCATGCTCTCCCCATCACAGCTCAGGGGGCGTGTCCATGCTCTCCCCATCACAGCTCAGGGGGCGTGTCCATGCTCTCCCCATCACAGCTCAGGGGGCGTGTCCATGCTCTCCCCATCACAGCTCAGGGGGCGTGTCCATGCTCTCCCCATCACAGCTCAGGGGGCGTGTCCATGCTCTCCCCATCACAGCTCAGGGGGCGTGTCCATGCTCTCCCCATCACAGCTCAGGGGGCGTGTCCATGCTCTCCCCATCACAGCTCAGGGGGCGTGTCCATGCTCTCCCCATCACAGCTCAGGGGGCGTGTCCATGCTCTCCCCATCACAGCTCAGGGGGCGTGTCCATGCTCTCCCCATCACAGCTCAGGGGGCGTGTCCATGCTCTCCCCATCACAGCTCAGGGGGCGTGTCCATGCTCTCCCCATCACAGGTCAGGAGGCGTGTCCATGCTCTCCCTATCACAGGTCAGGAGGTGTGTCAATGCTCTCCCTATCACTGGTCAGGAGGTGTGTCAATGCTCTCCCTATCACAGGTCAGGAGGTGTGTCAATGCTCTCCCTATCACAGGTCAGGAGGTGTGTCAATGCTCTCCCCATCACAGCTCAGGAGGCGTGTCCATGCTCTCCCTATCACAGCTAAGGGGGCGTGTCCATGCTCTCCCTATCACAGGTCAGGAGGTGTGTCCATGCTCTCCCCATCACAGCTCAGGAGGCGTGTCTCAGCTCTCCCCATCACAGCTCAGGGGGCGTGTCCATGCTCTCCCCATCACAGCTCAGGGGGCGTGTCCATGCTCTCCCCATCACAGGTCAGGGAGCAGTTGAAGGATGGAACTGAGCATGTGCAGCCATCTCAGTCAGCAGGACAAAGAAATAATAAGAAAAAAAAACAGCAGGTGGCGCTATACAGAAACATTTTATTAAATAACTCAGTGGCTATGCTACATTTTTAATTCTATGCAATTACAAAAGTATTCAGATCCAGGCGCTGGATTGAAAAACTGTAGAATATTTTTCTCTGATTAACCCTTTGTACTAGGACTGTTACAGGCCGGTCACTGCACGTGTAATCCCGAGAAATCCCAGCAGCCGTGTAGTTATAAATCGGTGGTTTGTTTTATTTTCTGATCATAATATGCATCAAGGATATACCTGGACGCGTTTCGGCATAACAGCCGATCAAACAGAGTCAAAGGATACAAATATATATATATAAATGAATCAATCACAAGCCTGTGACGTCAGACGCCCACATGGGCGGTAAATCAACCGCCAGCTTTCACCTTAGGTGACATACAGTATATTCTACCCGTCGCAGTATTCAACGTGAGGACAAAGTCTATAAAGAAAAACAAACAAAATAAGGATCAATGTTATAGAATCAGCTTTAGAACATTCCGTATGGCGGTATATTTCGCTACAATCGTGTTATTTCATAGTCCCAGCCTCGGGGATGACGTGGATCCAGTGTGTGGATCCCGGAGACTTCCCCGCAGGGCGCATGTCCACTGATTTATAACTACGCGGCTGCAAGCACCCCGGGAGCCCGAGTAACCGGGCGCAGACACTCACCCGGATCGAGCCTTTGACAATCTCGGAGAGATGGCGAATAGATTTGGTGCTGGAAGTTATGGTGTTATTGGTTTCCTGCTGTGTGAAATGCCTACAAACACAGAAAATTAAAATGTTATAAAGATAAAAACTACAACAAAAAAATGCTTGCAATAACTAAGGGCAGCTCCATTAACAAACCCCATTCCAATTAGAGAACTTTTATTAGATCCTATTCTCTAGTCGCATCCAGAGCTGCATTCACAATTCTGCTGGCTTTCACTTTTGGGACAGATAAAACTTCTCTACGAGATGTGCAAAGTGTACTAGAGGACGTACACCCGTCTTCTCCCAGGATGCACCACTGCACAGGATGCTCTATACCTCCACAAAACGGTAAACTGCTCTGGGTGTGACTGGAGCATAAGATGCTCATAACGCTGCATCTCCCATAATGCATTGCAGCAGAGGAATCTTGTTACAGGCCCTGGATGTAAAAAACTTGTGAATGCAGCTCTGGGTGTGACTGGAGCGTAAGACAAATAATAGTAATACACATTCACATAATATTGCATCGTAGCTGAGGATGTTATGCAGCAAGCAAGGAGGGGATAAGAGTGCTGAGAGGAAGCTGGTGGTTTATTAAATGCAGCTCTGGGTGTGACTGGAACACAAGAATTATAGATTGAATGGGTAAAATGATGTTCATATAAACAAGAAGGCACGGCGGCAACACCCAAAGCAGCAGGGGGTAGAGAGGAGAGCCAACAGGCAATCAGCAGAATAGTGAATACAGCTCTGGCTGCAGCACACCTTCATACAACATCCTCTGATGCACCACCATAGGATGCTTTACTGTACACTGACATAGCAGGTGGTGTCAGGGAGGAGACGATATAACTGAGGACTACAGGTAGATTGGTGAATACAGCTCTGGTTGTAACTGGAGTAAAAGAACAGCGCTCTGAAATGATGATCACATAACACACCCCATTAGCCGAGGCTTTGTACCGCACCGACACAACAGGGAGGAAACGCAAAGGCCTGCTTGTTTCCCAGCAAGCGAGAAGTCAGTAGATTGGGAAATGCTGCTCTGGGTGTGAATGGAGCTTTAGAACAGTGGATGTGAAGTGTAAAATGACAGTCACATAACATCTCCCGTAAGTCACTAAAACAGAAGAGGCAGAAAAGGGACGAGAAGTCCTGGGGCCTGAGAGCTAACAGGAAACAAGCAGAGACACGAATGCAGCTCTGGTTGTGACTGGAGTATAAAATGAGTCGATTTCAGTTAAAACTGAGGATTAAAAGTGGAGTTACAGTTTCTGAATCACCTTGTGCTATGTAATGATTATGACAACCCGGGGTTAATCAGCAAATGCGTGAGATGTAATAACGGGTACGGATACCAAACATGGAAAGCGGTCAGTGATCAGGCCCCGCGTTACGAGCCTGCTAGGTCTACATCTACCGGACCGCGCCTCTGGACGCCAGCGCCAACGGTGTGAGAGCCGCGCATCCAATTATAATGGGAAGCAGCAGGTGTAATTATAAAACCCGGACGCGGAGGCTGCAATTACTGCAAACTATCAATTTATGCAGAAAGTGGGGATCACGCTCCAGCCTGTCCGCGGCGCAAAAGTGCTGCGGGTCAGCGCCAACAGTACTCTCAACGCAGCTCTGGATGCGACTGGAGTATAAACCATACGATATAGTGGATGTGTCTATCTGTATATCTGTATAACGCTGACACATAGACAGCTACTTGATAGTTGAATGCAGCTCTGGATGTGACTAGAGCATAAGTGCCGATTTCACTGCAGATTGGCACAAAGAACGTAAATCATGTTGCAATGTTATAATAATAATAATAATGTGGCACCGTACAGAATGAAGACTATGCTCAATGGTGGTCATCATAGTGGTGTTGGGGGACACGACCCCCTTATTAACCCCCCCTCCCCCCGATCGGACCATTTCATTTGTTGTAGATATTAGGCACATTATGTAATACCGCTCGCCTGTATGATCCCCAAAACGCTGCTTAGGAGACGCTTCATCGGAGAGCGTTCATTAAAGAGAAATAAGAAGCAATTTCTCGTTGTTCAGCAAACTTCCCTTCATTTAATAAACCAGCGGTGAGCGGCACCTCATTACGGTAATAGTTCGCACGCCCCTCGTGGACGAGCTGGCTGCAGAATCTCGGTGGTGGCATTAGACAGAGGTAGACGACCGGCGATGACGTATGGAGTGGTATTAATCTCCGAACTTCTCCTCCTTGTGGGGCTGTAACGACTCCGCACGGACCCTGCGCAGCGCGCGCTGAATACATGAAATGTCTGCCGTCTGCCCTCACGGTCAGTTTTATAATACTGTAGAAGTTGCAGTACAAAGTTTTAGGGCACTGGAAAAACTTTTACTTACGGGGTTGACACATTCTAATCTGAAGGAAAATGAAGCAAATCTGTAAAAAGGCTTGATTGAAAAACAAAATAAACACCGTCTCCATGGTTACAGACTACAAACCGTGCGTAGTCTGATCCTTAAGTCTTCTGTTACTCAGGTCCCTCTGCCTCATCTCCTTGTAACTTATGGACAATAGTAGAAAATGTATTCAGGATCAGACTTAAAGGGGTTGTCCAAGTTATATTTATTGATGACCTATCCTCAGGATAGGTCATCAATATCAGATCGGCGGGGGTCCGACACCCAGCACCCCCTCCGATCAGCTGTTTGAAGAGAAGGCTTGCACTGTGTCAGCGCTGCCTCCTCTTCACTGTTTACCTTTTAGCCGTTGCATCTGCAGTGGTGAGCAGGTGTAATTACACCCAAGCCGTCCCATTCATTTCAATAGATTACCTTCTAGCCGTTGCATCTGCAATCTATTGAAATGAATGGGACGGCTTGGGTGTAATTACACCTGCTCACCACTGCAGATGCAACGGCTAAAAGGTAAACAGTGAAGAGGAGGCAGCGCTGACACAGTGCAAGCCTTCTCTTCAAACAGCTGATCGGAGGGGGTTCCGGGTGTCGGACCCCGCCGATCTGATATTGATGACCTATCCTGAGGATAGGTCATCAATAAATATAACTTGGACAACCCCTTTAAGCAAGCTTCATATAGGAGCTGCATGAGCACTAGTATGCTCCCTCTAGTTGTGGCTGTATATATCTGTATGTAGTAATCTCCTGAGCTCCCTCTAGTGGTGGCTGTATATATCTGTATGTAGTAATCTCCTGAGCTCCCTCTAGTGGTGGCTGTATATATCTGTATGTAGTAATCTCCTGAGCTCCCCCTAGTGGTGGCTGTATATATCTGTATGCAGTAATCTCCTGAGCTTCCTCTAGTGGTGGCTGTATATATCTGTATGTAGTAATCTCCTGAGCTCCCCCTAGTGGTGGCTGTATATATCTGTATGCAATAATATCCTGAGCTCCCTCTAGTGGTGGCTGTATATATCTGTATGCAGTAATCTCCCGAGCTCTCTCTAGTGGTGGCTGTATATATCTGTATGTAGTAATCTCCTGAGCTCCCCCTAGTGGTGGCTGTATATATCTGTATGTAGTAATCTCCTGAGCTCCCCCTAGTGGTGGCTGTATATATCTGTATGTAGTAATATCCTGAGCTCCCTCTAGTGGTGGCTGTATATATCTGTATGTAGTAATCTCCTGAGCTCCCTCTAGTGGTGGCTGTGTATATATCTGTATGCAGTAATCTCCTGAGCTCCCTCTAGTGGTGGCTGTATATATCTGTATGCAGTAATCTCCTGAGCTCCCTCTAGTGGTGGCTGTATATATCTGTGTGCAGTAATCTCCTGAGCTCCCTCTAGTGGTGGCTGTATATATCTGTATGCAGTAATCTCCTGAGCTCCCTCTAGTGGTGGCTGTATATATCTGTATGCAGTAATCTCCTGAGCTCCTCCTAGTGGTGACTGTATATATCTGTATGCAGTAATCTCCTGAGCTCCCTCTAGTAGTGGCTGTATATATCTGTATGTAGTAATCTCCTGAGCTCCCTCTAGTGGTGGCTGTATATATCTGTATGTAGTAATCTCCTGAGCTCCCTCTAGTGGTGGCTGTATAGATCTGTATGCAGTAATCTCCTGAGCTCCCTCTAGTGGTGGCTGTATAGATCTGTATGCAGTAATCTCCTGAGCTCCCTCTAGTGGTGGCTGTATAGATCTGTATGTAGTAATCTCCTGAGCTCCCTCTAGTGGTGGCTGTATAGATCTGTATGCAGTAATCTCCTGAGCTCCCTCTAGTGGTGGCTGTATAGATCTGTATGTAGTAATCTCCTGAGCTCCCTCTAGTGGTGGCTGTATAGATCTGTATGCAGTAATCTCCTGAGCTCCCTCTAGTGCTGGCTGTATATATCTGTATGTAGTAATCTCCTGAGCTCCCTCTAGTGGTGGCTGAATATATCTGTATGCAGTAATCTCCTGAGCACCCTCTAGTGGTGGCTGTATATATCTGTATGCAGTAATCTCCTGAGCTTCCTCTAGTGGTGGCTGTATATATCTGTATGTAGTAATCTCCTGAGCTCCCTCTAGAGGTGGCTGTATATATCTGTATGCAGTAATCTCCTGAGCTCCCCCTAGTGGTGGCTGTATATATCTCTATGTAGTAATCTTCTGAGCTCCCTCTAGAGGTGGCTGTATATATCTGTATGCAGTAATCTCCTGAGCTCCCCCTAGTGGTGGCTGTATATATCTCTATGTAGTAATCTTCTGAGCTCCCTCTAGAGGTGGCTGTATATATCTGTATGCAGTAATCTCCTGAGCTCCCTCTAGTGGTGGCTGTATATATGCATGCAGTAATCTCCTGAGCTCCCCCTAGTGGTGGCTGTATATATCTGTATGCAGTAATCTCCTGAGCTCCCTCTAGTGGTGGCTGTATATATCTGTATGTAGTAATCTCCTGAGCTCCCTCTAGTGGTGGCTGTATATATCTGTATGCAGTAATCTCCTGAGCTCCCTCTAGTGGTGGCTGTATATATATATATATATATATATATATATCTCTCTATGTAGTAATCTTCTGAGCTCCCTCTAGAGGTGGCTGTATATATCTGTATGCAGTAATCTCCTGAGCTCCCCCTAGTGGTGGCTGTATATATCTCTATGTAGTAATCTTCTGAGCTCCCTCTAGAGGTGGCTGTATATATCTGTATGCAGTAATCTCCTGAGCTCCCTCTAGTGGTGGCTGTATATATATGCATGCAGTAATCTCCTGAGCTCCCCCTAGTGGTGGCTGTATATATCTGTATGCAGTAATCTCCTGAGCTCCCTCTAGTGGATGCTGTATATATCTGTATGTAGTAATCTCCTGAGCTCCCTCTAGTGGTGGCTGTATATATCTGTATGTAGTAATCTCCTGAGCTCCCCCTAGTGGTGGCTGTATATAGTATACTCCACACCATGTGTGACTTTAGCGCAGCGAGTGCTGCAAATCCTCAACTGCGCTTTTTCTTTTTTTTTTTTATCCACGTGACTTCCCTTACCATGTACACATTGAGCTCTGCTACATCTCAGCTTATCCTAATGAGAATCTCTTGGACAAATACTCTGTGCTGCTGTGGCTTCAGGCAGATGCAGAATCTGAGCAGGATGGTATGATCTCCTGACATGTGGCGTGCCGGTGGATGAGTCAGCTGGAAAGTGCGCAGGGGTTACCGTGGAAACATCTCCAGGTATTCTCCCACGGCACGGCACGTCACGTGTGATCGCCGCCTCGTTACCTCCACCACTCTTCTCCCTCGCAGTATACACACATAACGGAGCCGCTTTACTACTCGGCTCTGCACACTTCACATACATTCTCCGTCACTGGTCACTGAATACGCGGCTCCAGGGACAATTTCTATGGAATTTCTTACTAGTTACTGTGTGCGAGTATTAAAGAGCATATCCTCAGCATAGGCGGTGAGCATCGGATAGGTGGGATCAGACAATCTATGGGTAGGTCCACAAGGGAAGCAGATTGCAGCAGAAGAATCCTGCACCGACACCTCTTTACACATGATATGGTGGGAAGATGCCACCGAGGACGAATTCTAAACTGGGGCAACCATTTTCCAGGCTGTGGATGAAACACAAAGCTCAGGCTACTTTCACACTAGCCTTCTTGCTGGATCCGGCAGGGTTCAGCCAAAACGCTTCCGCTACTGATAATACAACCGTCTGCATCCGTTATGAACGGATCCGGTTGTATTATCTGTAACATCGCCAAGACGGATCCGTCATGAACTACACCGAAAGTCAATGGGGGATGGAGCTGTTTTCTATTGCGTCAGAGAAAACGGATCCATCTCCATTGACTTGCATTGCGGGTCATGACGGATTCGTCTTGCTCCGCATCCCAGGATGGAAAGAAAACCGCAGCGTGCTGCTCTCCGGTATGGGAACGGAACGCATTTTGGAGCACTCCGTTCTGTTCAGTTATGTTTTGTCCACCATTGAAAATGAATGGGGACAAAACGGAAGCGTTCTCTCCCCCCCCCCCCGGTATTGAGACCCCATGACTGATCTCAATACCGGAAAATATTAATGCTAGTGTGAAAATAGCCTTAGATTTTTCATGTCACCCCGGCCAAGGATGAGACCCCAAATCATCCTCTTCAGGTGTTCCGTCCATTGCAGCCGCCATTAATCTCCTTTACAGGCCGCTCGGCTCTCCATTCATTCCACAAGCTGTGCGCATTGTCCCGGCGGTCCGTATCTGCTCTGCAGCCGCTGGATGCTCACAGGGGAGGCAGAGCTGCAGAGCATTGCCAAGCCAGTGCACTGTACAGATAAGTAGGAGAGGGGGTGATAAGGGGGTCCGACGACGAGAGACCTGCTGTCTAAGTGCATGCTTTTCTGCACGGCCGGCTTCTGACCAGATTAACCAGAAAATGGGCTTATTTCCTAATGTTGCAGCGATGGCTCCACATTAATCACTTCAGGTAACATATGCATCAAGTTGTATTGACGGTGAAGGGGTTACATGCAATGCCACTGAGGACGGAGCACAACAGTATACACCCGTACACAGAGAATGCTATCACTGATCACACCTCCCTGTGTACAACCATCAGTGACTGACAGCTATGTATACACACTTACACAGAGAATGCGATCACTGATCACACCTCCCTGTGTACAACCATCAGTCACTGACAGCTATGTATACACACTTACACAGAGAATGCTATCACTGATCACACCTCCCTGTGTACAACTATCAGTCACTGACAGCTATGTATACACACTTACACAGAGAATGCTATCACTGATCACACCTCCCTGTGTACAACCATCAGTGACTGACAGCTATGTATACACACTTACACAGAGAATGCTATCACTGATCACACCTCCCTGTCTACAACTATCAGTCACTGACAGCTATCTCTGTATACACACTTACACAGAGAATGCCATCACTGATCACACCTCCCTGTGTACAACTATCCGTGACTGACAGCTATCTCTGTATACACACTTACACAGAGAATGCCATCACTGATCACACCTCCCTGTGTACAATTATCAGTGACTGACTGACAGCTATCTATGTATACACACTTACACAGAGAATGCCATCACTGATCACACCTCCCTGTGTACAATTATCAGTGTCTGACAGCTATCTCTGTATACACCCGTACACAGAGAATGCTATTAATCACTGATACCTCCCTTGTGTACAACCATCAGTGACTGACAGCTATCTATGTATACACACTTACACAGAGAATGCCATCACTGATCACACCTCCCTGTGTACAATTATCAGTGACTGACAGCTATCTATGTATACACCCGTACACAGAGAATGCCATTAATCACTGATACCTCCCTTGTGTACAACCATCAGTGACTGACAGCCATCTATGTATACACACTTACACTAATAACTCTGGGTACAACTGAAGAAGTCCGAAAAAAGCAGGGGTTTAAATGTGCAAATTACAAGTTTTACAGAATCTTTTTCCACAAAACTATACAGCAATCGGCTCAGCTCCTCCTGCTCTATATCCCGCTGTCTGAAGATTACATTACAATTTGTAGTGACAGGTCCTCCTTAAATAGAGGAGTAGGTCTGTGACACTCGGGACACACTAGCCTGCATCTCCCATCCCTACAAGGCTTTTCAAATGAGATTGTACCAATTTTGTGCGATTTCCCTGAATCTACTGAACAGGAAGTGAACTAGAGAAGAAGTGACACCGATCAAGTGTCTGCTTCTCCAGACATTTCCTATGTTCATGCATAAAGCCTCCGGACATGCACTGCACAGCAGATCGGGGTCTGTTAAGACCCAGCAGCTAGTGCAGTAAACTGATCACCAGGACCGGAGCAGCAAGCATTCTAGCCGTTTCCTAGTCTACTTCATTGAGCACCGAGTATATATGGACGGGGATGGCAGGGACGCTAATAAGCCATATCTGCCTTCTCCACAGGGAGCCCAGCAGCAGCTGCGCGATTTAGGCAAGAACGTTCCTCATCATGCAGAATGTGTAGTTACAAAACGAAAAAGTTATAGTAGAAAAACAAACCTTACACACGCCTATCCTGTGGGGGTCAGACACCCGAGACCCCCGTCGATCAGACCCAGAGGACAGGTCATTGGAAATAAGGTCTCGAAAAACCCAATTCTGCAGCAATTAAAGATTATTTATTAATAGATTACCAGGAGGAATGAGAGAAGAGGCCGATGAAGAGTAGGAAGAAAAGATGTGCCAGTATTTCTATCGTAAAGGGAACGGAACAATTTTCTAAACTAAACATGTCGAAAGAGGCGACTGCTCCTGCTGATGAGAGGCTAGTCATTCCAGATTTAGGGACTGGAACGAGGACAAGCGCCGCCTCTGTAAGGAGGCTGCAAACGATGGTCACTCCATACCAGTCAGCAGCAGAGAAGCACACCGCCACTGTCTGACAACCACTACCATCAGCCGTTATTGGGCCCATGAGGGGGTCAGACAGGACTCACCAATTACAAGCACTCATCTAAATGGGGAATAAAATCTCATCCTGAGAAGCCAGAAAATGCTAGAAAATCAAGTCCTACTTCTATAAAGCCGGGGTCTGTTACAGTGTATCAGTGAGAGGACAATAGATCTGCCCAGAGGAATCCACAGATTGGAAACATGTACACAGCTGAATAGGAGTCTTCAGTCCCCGATATAAAGGAGGTCAACATTCACTGAAAGCAAGCAGAGATTCTGATAATTGTATCATTTCTAAAACTAAATGGATGAAAACATACAGACACGTCATTTTAGGATCGGTCCAACCAAGTTACCAGTTATATGTGTTGAAAAGTAGGTTATAGAGAAAGGAGAGGTGACAAAGTCCTGTATTCTACACGGAGAGGAGGAGGATGAGCAGTAAACGGCAGTAACTATAGAAACTGATGTGTCCTCAACTCACATATCGGGGAAACCGGAAAAGAAATGAATAAATACTAATAATACATAATGAGTGAGTGCACAACGAGACCACCTCCACACAGTCACATCTGTACAGGGATCCACAGGAGAACCATCACCTGGTCTCAGAGGAGGCGACGTCTACATGACAAGACATCCAGGTACCCGAACAAAGACCACCCCAAAGTACTGCCCCTACAGACAGGACTACAATGACTATAATACTGCCTCCTATGTACAAGAATATACCTACTATAATACTGCTCCTATGTACAAGAATATAACTACTATAATACTGCTCCTATGTACAAGAATATAACTACTATAATACTGCCTCCTATGTACAAGAATATAACTACTATAATACTGCTCCTATGTACAAGAATATAACTACTATAATACTGCCTCCTATGTACAATAATATAACTACTATAATACTGCCCCTACAGACAGGACTACAATGACTATAATACTGCCTCCTATGTACAAGAATATACCAACTATAATACTGCTCCTATGTACAAGAATATAACTACTATAATACTGCTCCTATGTACAAGAATATAACTACTATAATACTGCTCCTATGTACAAGAATATACCAACTATAATACTGCTCCTATGTACAAGAATATAACTACTATAATACTGCCTCCTATGTACAATAATATAACTACTATAATACTGCCTCCTATGTACAAGAATATAACTACTATAATACTGCCTCCTATGTACAAGAATATAACTACTATAATACTGCCTCCTATGTACAAGAATATAACTACTATAATACTGCCTCCTATGTACAAGAATATAACTACTATAATACTGCCTCCTATGTACAAGAATATGACTACTATAATACTGCCTCCTATGTACAAGAATATGACTACTATAATACTGCTCCTATGTACAAGAATATAACTACTATAATACTGCCTCCTATGTACAAGAATATAACTACTATAATACTGCCTCCTGTGTACAACAATATAACTACTATAATACTGCTCCTATGTACAAGAATATAACTACTATAATACTGCTCCTAAGTACAAGAATATAACTACTATAATACTGCTCCTATGTACAATAATATAACTACTATAATACTGCCTCCTATGTACAAGAATATAACTACTATAATACTGCCTCCTATGTACAAGAATATAACTACTATAATACTGCATTCTATGTACAAGAATATGACTACTATAATACTGCTCCTATGTACAAGAATATAACTACTATAATACTGCTCCTATGTACAAGAATATAACTACTATAATACTGCCTCCTGTGTACAACAATATAACTACTATAATACTGCTCCTATGTACAAGAATATAACTACTATAATACTGCTCCTATGTACAAGAATATAACTACTATAAAACTGCTCCTATGTACAAGAATATATCTACTATAATACTGCCTCCTATGTACAAGAATATAACTACTATAATACTGCTCCTATGTACAAGAATATAACTACTATAATACTGCTCCTATGTACAAGAATATAACTACTATAATACTGCTCCTAAGTACAAGAATATAACTACTATAATACTGCCTCCTATGTACAAGAATATAACTACTATAATACTGCCTCCTATGTACAAGAATATAACTACTATAATACTGCCTCCTATGTACAAGAATATAACTACTATAATACTGCTCCTAAGTACAAGAATATAACTACTATAATACTGCTCCTATGTACAATAATATAACTACTATAATACTGCTCCTATGTACAAGAATATAACTGCTATAATACTGCTCCTATGTAAAAGAATATAACTTCTATAATACTGCTCCAATGTACAAGAATATAACTACTATAATACTGCTCCTATGTACAAGAATATAACTACTATAATACTGCCTCCTATGTACAAGAATATAACTACTATAATACTGCCTCCTATGTACAAGAATATAACTACTATAATACTGCCTCCTATGTACAAGAATATAACTACTATAATACTGCTCCTATGTACAAGAATATAACTACTATAATACTGCTCCTATGTACAAGAATATAACTACTATAATACTGCTCCTATGTACAGGAATATAACCACTATAATACTGCTCCTATATACAAGAATATAACTCCTATAATACTGCTCCTATGTACAAGAATATGACTACTATAATACTGCTCCTATGTACAAGAATATAACTACTATAATACTGCTCCTATGTACAAGAATATAACTACTATAATACTGCTCCTATGTACAGGAATATAACTACTATAATACTGCTCCTATGTACAAGAATATAACTACTATAATACTGCTCCTATGTACAAGAATATAACTACTATAATACTGCTCCTATGTACAAGAATATAACTACTATAATACTGCCTCCTATGTACAAGAATATAACTACTATAATACTGCTCCTATGTACAGGAATATAACTACTATAATACTGCTCCTATGTACAAGAATATAACTACTATAATACTGCTCCTATGTACAAGAATATAACTACTATAATACTGCTCCTATGTACAGGAATATAACTACTATAATACTGCTCCTATGTACAAGAATATAACTACTATAATACTGCTCCTATGTACAGGAATATAACTACTATAATACTGCCTCCTATGTACAGGAATATGACTACTATAATACTGCAGGATGGCTTCCTTTGCCTCCCGTTACACCTGAGCTGGCTCTAGTTGCACACGGCTCCGGGTCTCATCTCCCAGTCGGGGATTTTGCCGTTCTTCACACTTTGATGGATGGAGTCAAAGGTTGGAAGCATTTAACTAATGGTGGTTTAATGAAGAGATCGCGGCCGGGCAGAACACATCCGCTGCTTTTAAGTGTCAGGCTGTTTAATTGAGGGGCGGCGTTTCATGGACATTTCTTATACGGTTTTGAGGAAGCGTCGGGGGGAGAAGAGACGATTTCCATAAATGCTTTGACACGTCGTTTAGAGTCATGCTAATGTGCTAATCCCTTCAAAGTAATACCTTGAATGCACAGCGCACAGCCGTGAGCTTAACTCGCGCTGCGCTCTCGCCATTTATTCCCGCTGCTCTCTAATCCGGACATGAAAGCGCTGCTCTGAGAGTAAAGAGATTACTAGATTTGAATATTTACTTTTTCATGGGATTTTTTGTGTTCTTAGTAAAACATCTACATCATGACTTTACTTTGTCAACTGTTTTACAGCACGAAAGAAGAAGCGAGAGCTTTATATTAGCCTTCCTGCCGACCGGCCCGTGCCCTAGAAATTACCATCTTGATATGGGCTAAGAGTAGAAATAAATATTGTGGATTAACCCTTCGAAGAGAATCTTTCTTTGACCTCCATATCACAGTCCAGAAAAACCGCCTGTATTATACCCCAGAGCTGCACTCACTATTCTGCTGGTGCAGTCACTGTGTACATACATTACTTATCCTGTACTGATCCAGAGTGTCATCCTGTATTATACTCCAGAGCTGCACTCACTAATCTGTACTGATCCTGAGTTACATCATGTATTATACTCCAGAGCTGCACTCACTATTCTGCTGGTGCAGTCACTCTGTACATACATTACTTATCCTGTACTGATCCTGAGTTACATCCTGTATTATACTCTAGAGCGGCACTCACTATTCTGCTGGTGCAGTCACTGTATACACACATTACTTATCCTGTACTGATCCTGAGTTACATCCTGTATTATACTCCAGAGCTGCACTCACTATTCTGCTGGTGGAGTCACTGTGTACATACATTACTTATCCTGTACTGATCCTGAGTTACATCCTGTATTATACTCCAGAGCTGCACTCACTATTCTGCTGGTGCAGTCACTGTGTACATACAATACATTACTTATCCTGTACTGATCCTGAGTTACATCCTGTATTATACTCCAGAGCTGCACTCACTATTCTGCTGGTGCAGTCACTGTGTACATTACATTACTGATCCTGTATTATACTCCAGAGCTGCACTCTGGAATGGGAATACAACGGCTATTCTATCGGGCTTTGTTTCTCCACATATATATCATTCATCTGTTATTCCTTCTGGAAATGTATAACTAAACTGACAACTGGGTGTTTTTATTCAACTTGTCAATAGGGGCAGGAAGATGAGATATGGGGAGCTGTTTGTGGAAGTCTTCATACTGTAGAGCTTAATACCCTCAAGTCAAGGATTATCAAACTCCAAAGTACGTTATTTGGGACTAGGGAGCACATACCCACTAATCCAGCAGCACACCACTGTAATGTAAATCATCAGGTGACAGATTAGAGGACTTCTTACTTCACCCCTTTGCCACAGGTGCAGTGATACAGTCGGTACACACAGTATAGAAGAGCGGTAACTTACAGGCGGTCTCTGAGCTCCGCGGTATCACTAGGAGTCCCCAAGGAGCGCAGGTTTCTCTCCAGAGACTGTACTGTCAACAAGAGAGACACAAGAATAAACCACGGACTACACCACAGACCGCCCACTGTCCTGCCAGGAAGGGTGAGCTCACAGGGATGTGTACACTGATACATTGTAACAAACCCTCAAGACAGGGAATATCTGCACTGCTTCTGTGAGGATACCACACAGTAATGCTTACACTGATACACTGTAATGAACCCTCAATACAGGGGGTATCTGTACTGCTGATCTGATATTAAATAGAAATGTATACGCTGATACATAGTTACAAACCCTCAACACAGGATATCTGGACTTCTGCTCTGAAATTAAATAATAATGTCTACACTGACACACTGTAACAAACCCTCAATACAGGGGATATCTGTACTGCTGATGTGATATCAAACAGTAATATCTACACTGACCCACTGTAACAAACCCTCAGTATCTGTACTGCTGATGTGATATCAAACAGTAATATCTACACTGACCCACTGTAACAAACCCTCAGTATCTGTACTGCTGATGTGATATCAAACAGTAATATCTACACTGACCCACTGTAACAAACCCTCAGTATCTGTACTGCTGATGTGATATCAAACAGTAATATCTACACTGACACACTGTAACAAACCCCTTAATACAGGGGATATCTGTACTGCTGATGTGAATGCAGTAATGTGTACACTGATACACTGTAACAAACCCTCAACACAGGATATTTGAAGTGCTCCTGTCTCTACTGATACATTGTAACAAATGCTTCAAACTGTTGGGGCTTTGTGGTGCTGCCCCTTCAGCTAACAGAGGATTATACAGAAGCTTTATAGCAGTCCCAGTGCCCCGGATAGGTCACATGACTGGAGCGCAGGGGGCAGTGCCCGGGCACAGACCACGGGAGGAGGCGTGTGATACCCACCGTTAGAATTTATTCTAAACACATCCCCAGAAGTGACCTGGAACAGCTCCTCCAGCTCATGAGCATCAACCTGGGTGGCTGTTAAAGGAAAGAAGAGAAGTATTACAGACATCTGGAAGGAGACGGGATGCAGGAGGGGCTCACACATGGAGGAGGGGCTCACACATGGAGGAGGGGCTCACGGATGGAGGAGGGGCTCACGGATGGGGGGGGGGGGGCTCACGGATGGGGGGGGGCTCTGCAGATCATGTGGCGTCACTTTAAGGGAGTCCTTCCTGTGGGTTGCAGCTGCATCAATCAGCACCACGGAGAGCTCCCTCCTATATCTAAGGGCACAGTCTGCTCTGCTGCCTCCTCATCTGGCACCCCGGGGCCCTCAAACCCAAGGGAGGAGAAGGACGACCGCCAGGGGCCAACACTCAAGGTTGAGATGTCGGCATGTATGGCTCGCCAACACACGAGGAGAACCTGGGAGCAGTGATCTGACCTCATAGGCCCCTGCTGGTTCAGTCTCTACTGTGGTGTTGTGTGGCTTCCCTAACCTCATAGGCCCCTGCTGGTTCAGTCTCTGCTGTGGTGTTTTGTGAAGGATTCCCAGCTCCCTGCTGGTTCAGTCTCTGCTGTAGTGTTTTGTAGGGCTTCCCTAACCTCATAGATCCCTGCTGGTTCAGTCTCTGCTGTAGTGGTTTGTGAAGGATTCCTAGCTCCCTGCTGGTTCAGTCTCTGCTGTAGTGGTTTGTGGGGCTTCCCTAACCTCATAGACCCCTGCTGGTTCAGTCTCTGCTGTAGTGTTTTGTGGGGCTTCCCTAACCTCATAGACCCCTGCTGGTTCAGTCTCTGCTGTAGTGTTTTGTGGGGTTTCCCTAACCTCATAGATCCCTGCTGGTTCAGTCTCTGCTGTAGTGTTTTGTGGGGTTTCCCTAACCTCATAGATCCCTGCTGGTTCAGTCTCTGCTGTAGTGGTTTGTGAAGGATTCCCAGCTCCCTGCTGGTTCAGTCTCTGCTGTAGTGTTTTGTGGGGTTTCCCTAACCTCATAGATCCCTGCTGGTTCAGTCTCTGCTGTAGTGTTGTGTGGGGCTTCCCTAACCTCATCGATCCCTGCTGGTTCAGTCTCTGCTGTAGTGTTTTGTGAAGGATTCCCAGCTCCCTGCTGGTTCAGTCTCTGCTGTAGTGGTTTGTGAAGGATTCCCAGCTCCCTGCTGGTTCAGTCTCTGTGCAGTCACAGGTCTGCTGTGGAAGATGTGGTTTGTACCTGGCATCACACATGACTTACATCTCCCACGATGCAACACAACGGACAGACCTGTATTCTGCGCCTTCTGCTAGGCTGCACAGATAGTCTCTATAAGTGACATTTATACTCCAGCCATATCCTTTATACAGAGTTCCGCTGAGGTGCATTATGGGAAATGTAAAGTTTGTACCTGTCACTACACAGGAACCACTTCTTCCCCAGCAGAGCTATGGGTGACGTACACAGCGGCATCCATTGGTCCAGACCCCCTCCTGTATACTCCTCTGTATCACACCCAGTATACACCAGCTCTCACCCTACACACCATCTAAGGCAGAGAAGGAAAATCCCCTTCTCCTTGTGAGACCCCCTCCGCCACCCACCTGGCTCTGACTAATTAGTGGCGGATCACGAGCCAGGCTCCGCTGACGTCCCCATCACACGCAGCAGCCGCTCAGACACATTCTTTGAAAGCGTTTCAGAAAGCACAGATTTCCATCAGTGAAGGGGGGGGGATTATTAGACTTCTGTCTACGTGACACCAAATTACCTTCCCCACAGCCCCCCGCCCACCAGACGGGGTAAGAGACTGCCAATGGTTATGGTGGCACCTGCAAAGACTGGCAAGTCGCTACCGGCAAACAACCTGCACTCAAAAGATTAATCCTGTGCTTCCTTGTGCATGAACAGAATGTTAGAACTGCAGTAAAGACTGACAATGCTAGCAAAAAAAAATAAAAATAAAAATATTTAATTTAATTCTGGTTTTATTCCCATACAGTCTGCAGAGCCCCTGTAGATTGTATCCACAGGTGCAATATTCTGCCTTGTGCACCCAGCTTTTCCAGAAGCAGATATCATGTGTGGTTTTCTTAGTTATATCTGAGGAGGGGGACGTGAAATCGCTCTTAAAGGGATACAAATTGCGCAGGAGGACGGCTGTCGCCTTTTAGTGTCGCGCTGATGTTTCATTTCATTGCTGGACGAGTGGAAATTTCCAGTTCGGGGAAAGTTGACTTTAATCCAGAGTGAAGAGCAATTAATAAGATAGATGTTTATTGCGCATTCGGAGGCGGTTTCCCTGGCGACCGGCACAGAACCGTATAGAAACGCGTTCCACTCATCAAGGCAGGATGTTCTATAGATTAGGGGAAAATAGAGCAGAGCCGGCCTGGCAGCGCCCCCATTTATCACCCGCCGCAGCCTCCCCGCGCCTCTGCTGACGCGTTCCCGGCATATCAAGTCATTTACTGATAACTAAAAATTACAAATCTTTACTAATCCGACTAATATCACCGGGGGGCAGGTCACCGTACCCACAAGACCAGTACACTGCTGAAATACTCTGTGCTGCAGGAGGACCTGCTCCTTCCACTATGTAATCCCGCCCAAGACCAGCACACTCCTCTCCTGAAATACTCTGTGCTGCTGAGAGACCTGCTCTCTCTACTACGTAATCCCCCACAAGACCAGCACACACCTCTCCTGAAATACTCTGTGCTGCTGAGGGACCTGCTCTCTCCACTATGTAATCCCCCACAAGACCAGTACACTCCTCTTCTGAAATACTCTGTGATGCTGAGGGACATGTTCTCTCTACTATGTAATCCCCCCAAAAGACCAGTACACTCCTCTTCTGAAATACTCTGTGCTGCTGAGGGACCTGCTCTCTCTACTATGTAATCCCCCACAAGACCAGTACACTCCTCTCCTGAAATACTCTGTGCTGCTGAGGGACCTGCTCTCTCCACTATGTAATCCCCCACAAGACCAGTACACTCCTCTCCTGAAATACTCTGTGCTGCTGAGAGACCTGCTCTCTCTACTACGTAATCCCCCACAAGACCAGCACACACCTCTCCTGAAATACTCTGTGCTGCTGAGAGACCTGCTCTCTCCACTATGTAATCCCCCACAAGACCAGTACACTCCTCTTCTGAAATACTCTGTGCTGCTGAGGGACCTGCTCTCTCTACTATGTAATCCCCCACAAGACCAGTACACTCCTCTCCTGAAATACTCTGTGCTGCTGAGAGACCTGCTCTCTCTACTACATAATCCCCCACAAGACCAGCACACACCTCTCCTGAAATACTCTGTGCTGCTGAGGGACCTGCTCTCTCCACTATGTAATCCCCCACAAGACCAGTACACTCCTCTTCTGAAATACTCTGTGCTGCTGAGGGACCTGCTCTCTCTACTATGTAATCCCCCACAAGACCAGCACACTCCTCTTCTGAAATACTCTGTGATACTGGAAACACTGCTCCTTCTACTATGTAACCCCCCCCCCCCCCCCCCCACCCATTAATTCAGCACATCCCTTCTTAAATACTCTGTGCTGCTGGGGCACCCTGGCCCTTCCACTATATAACACTCAGTCTGACTTCCCACTATTTAGTGGTGGAATGAGTTGCTGCCCAAATATTCAGCCCTGGCCTCACTAACATCACAAGAGAGGACTGGGCATCAGTACAGCCCCCTCCTTAAATACTCTGTGCTGCTAGGAGACCTTGCTCTCTCCACTATGTTACAGCCTGTAACCTCCCACTTGCCTCCACTTTCCTCATAGCAGTGCCCGTCAAACGCAGCACTGTCCTCCATCATCACCCAGGCCCCACAAGACCAGCTTGCGCCGCTCCTGAAATACTCTGCGCTATGATCTATGTGTCAGTAAAAGGCTAGATTAACCTGCCTGACACAGATCAGCGCTCCACGGCGGCTCCCTGCGTGCGACTACCTCTACTCTGCACTGCGCCCGCCGAGCAGACAGATGAAAGCAGAGCCGAGTGTGTCAGTGGTCCGAGGCTCCACCGACGAGGGACGTACTGGATTTTCATCTTTTTTTTTCCTCCAAAGTTCACAGGCTCATTAAATGGAGCAGGCTCACAGAAGAGAGCGGGCGGCTGCGCGGTAATGCTCCGATAATTAGACAAGATGTTCACAGCTAACACCGGCTCCTGAAAACGCCACCAAAATATTAAATCTCCGATGCCGGGATTTGCTTCTTTTGTTTTAATATAACAGATGACCGGGATGAGTATAATAGTAAATCTTAAAGGGCCAGTCAATCTATTAGGGCACACAGACATCACAGAAGGGGGTCCTCCGCTCCGTAACCCCCTTCATGACCCAGAAATGATAACCTGCTCTAAAGGCGCGTCTCCTGTTCTGACTACTGGACCACGTGCAGCCAGTCATCTGAACGGTCGGCATGTAGTACTTCGTTCTCCCTGTAGAGGTCGCTGCAGGAAGAGTCCCTGATCGCCTAAGATTCTGAAAGGAGTCATCTCTAATGGAGCAACCCCTTCAAAGGGCATCTGTCAGCAGTTCTGTCCCTATGACACTGGCTGACCTGTTACATGTGCGCTCGGCAGCTGAAGGCGTCTGTGTTGGTCCCATGTTCATATGTGTCCACATTTCTGAGAAATATGATGTTATTATATGCAAATGAGCCTCTAGGAGCAACGGGGGCGTTACCATTACACCTAGAGGCTCAGCTCTCTCTGCAACTGCCGCTCCCTCTGAACTTCGATTGACAGGGCCAGATGTGATGATGTTTTCACTGCCTGGTCCTGTCAAAGTGCAGAGGACGCGGCAGTTGCAGAGAGAGCAGAGCCTCTAGGTGTAATGGTGACGCCCCCGTTGCTCCTAGAGGCTTATTTGCATATAATTAATCATCATTACCAATGCGGACGCATATGAACATGGGACCAACACAGACGCCTTCAGCTGTCGAGCGCACATGTAACAGGTCAGCCGGTGTCATAGGGACAGAACTGCTGACAGATGCCCTTTAATCACTGCATCTTTCTAATATACTATGTATTACAATCATATACCATTGAGACCTCTGATTGCTGTCAGAGAACGGAAACACTCCTGTTTACATTCAGATGATGAAAGCCCACCCATGTCACAGAAACGCTGTGTGAATACTCCCATAGACTGCAATGCATCTGAAAACGCTGTGTGAATACTCCCATAGACTGCAATGCTTCTGAAAACGCTGTGTGAATACTCCCATAGACTACAATGCTTCTGAAAACGCTGTGTGAATACTCCCATAGACTACAATGCTTCTGAAAACGCTGTGTGAATACTCCCATAGACTACAATGCTTCTGAAAACGCTGTGTGAATACTCCCATAGACTACAATGCTTCTGAAAACGCTGTGTGAATACTCCCATAGACTGCAATGCTTCTGAAAACGCTGTGTGAATACTCCCATAGACTACAATGCTTCTGAAAACGCTGTGTGAATACTCCCATAGACTACAATGCTTCTGAAAACGCTGTGTGAATACTCCCATAGACTACAATGCTTCTGAAAACGCTGTGTGAATACTCCCATAGACTGCAATGCATCTGAAAACGCTGTGTGAATACTCCCATAGACTACAATGCTTCTGAAAACGCTGTGTGAATACTCCCATAGACTACAATGCTTCTGAAAACGCTGTGTGAATACTCCCATAGACTACAATGCTTCTGAAAACGCTGTGTGAATACTCCCATAGACTGCAATGCTTCTGAAAACGCTGTGTGAATACTCCCATAGACTACAATGCTTCTGAAAATGCTCTGTGAATACTCCCATAGACTACAATACTTCTGTAAACGCTGTGTGAATACTCCCATAGACTGCAATGCTTCTAAAAACACTGTGTGAATACTCTCATAGACTACAATGCTTCTGAAAACGCTGTGTGAATACTCCCATAGACTACAATGCTTCTGAAAACCCTCTGTGAATACTCCCATACACTGCAATGCTTCCAGAAACGCTCTGTGAATACTCCCATAGACTACAATACTTCTGAAAACGCTGTGTGAATACTCCCATACACTGCAATGCTTCTGAAAACGCTGTGTGAATACTCCCATACACTGCAATGCTTCTGAAAACGCTGTGTGAATACTCCCAATAGACTGCAATGCTTCTGAAAACGCTGTGTGAATACTCCCAATAGACTGCAATGCTTCTGAAAACGCTGTGTGAATACTCCCATACACTGCAATGCTTCCGGAAACGCTGTGTGAATACTCCCATACACTGCAATGCTTCCGGAAACGCTGTGTGAATACTCCCATACACTGCAATGCTTCCGGAAACGCTGTGTGAATACTCCCAATAGACTGCAATACTTCTGAAAACGCAGTGTGAATAGTCCCTGTGCTGTGTATTAACCCCTTTTGTTCCTCTAGAGCCGACACATTTCGCTGCTCCGTGTCCAGACTGCAGTTACCTCCGGGCCTGGATCGGTCACAGGCTGCACTGTGGCTCTGGATCTGTAGAACTACCACTCCCAGCCTGTCCTCCACATTCCCACAGGCTGCAGACTATAGCTCTATATATAATTAGTAGAGGAGATTTCCTGTAATCAGGCATCTGATCTGGGATATCTGGTAATCCGGCACTTGCAGTGTATCTACGTTTCTGTTCTGCGATCTGTACTCAGGACCCCCGCAGCTGTGAGGCATCAGCGGCGTGTAATGTCACCCCATCCCCGCCGCCTCCAGACAACGGGCGTCTCAGTGATTCACAGCTCCTGCAGGATGGCAGCGTGGTCCTGAGAAACATCTTCTGTAACGAGGGAGCCTCAGAGGCTTCTTACTACAGCACCACTATAGGCACACTACTGCTCCCAGCATGCCATGACAGATCAATGCTCTCCAGCTACTACTACTCTCAGCCGCAAATAATCGGGATAGATCAGTGCACTCTAGCTACTGGGACACTACAACTCTCAGCCGCAAACAGTCATGACAGCTCAGTGCTCTCCTGCCACAGAGGTACTACAACTCCGAACATATCCTAGCAGCTGTTAGAAAAATCACAACTCCCATCATCCCTCAGGGATCTACAAACGTCCGATGATTTAGAATTTTTCATAATCTGGTATCAAACCGGATGCCAGGTTAAAGGAACTGTACTGAAAAATCTAATCCTGATGTGAAAGATGAGGGGCAGAGTTGCAATCTTTACATCCAAAAGACGGGCGATCGCCCCAGGGCCACCTCGCCAGACTCAGGCCGTACACGGTACAGAAGACCACGGGGTCTACTACGGCAGAAGACAAGAGCCCCGTAAAAACTGCCTCCCTGGCAGCAGCCGTCCAAAGACAGACCTATGTGAAGATTACATCCTCCAGTCACATCCAGAGCTGCATTCACAATTCTGCTGGTTGGCTATCAGCCCCCAGGTTGCACAATCTCACGCGTCACTGCTGTATTGTGGGAGATGCCGTTTTTCCACCATCTACCAGCAGAAATACATCCGGAGGACGCAGATTTATATAAAATATGGAGCAATACCTTCAATAATTCGCTTTTATTATTTAAACTCCAGTCACATCCAAAGCTGCATTCACACAGCTCCGCAATGAAGAAACGGGTCGATGTTATGGCAAGAGCGGAATTGTGAATGAAGCTCTGGATGTTATTGGATTCAGTACAGCGATTTATTTTTCATATCAACACTTCATGGCCTCCTCTCTACTCACATCCAGAGCTGCTTTTAAAGTGGGGTAACGCTGCAATCGATGCAAAGCCCTTTTGGAGATGGAGTTCATCCGTTCCAGATCTAAAAACGGCACAAAAATTTTACAGCAGCAGAACTCTAAATGCAGCTTTAGATGTGATTATGTATGTTAGGACCAGCACCAAGTAAATAAAGCAAAGGAGCCCCTGGCAGCTTGGCTAATCTCCCATAATGCACTGCAACCAACATGCTCTGTACCGACAATGGTCCAGCAGGGGGGCACCAGCGAGTTCAAGGACACATGCAGACCTGCAAATGCAGCTTTGGCTGCGACTAGAGAAAATTTGTGATCATCAAGTGCAAATTCTCACTTGATCTTCCACTGCGCGGTCACGACGCAGTTTTGCGGTTGCGCTTTTAACTCTTGAGGACCCCGTCAATGGCAAGTCGCCATACCCTGTGCGGTTCATCCTAAATCAGTGCGTCTTCCGTAACTCCTTGTTACAAGCGGAGTGCGGCGGTTCACGTTTTATGCGGCCGGCAGCAATGCACGGTGCGGCGGCGCTACATATTAGAGAACAGATAGGAGAAAATAATAATAAATCTCTGCAGGAAGCATACCGCAGGGGCCACTAAACGTAGGTCCCATAAATCTCCCGCCAGAGGCGGCGGCCGGACCTGCGGCTCATTTGTAATACTTAGATTTTTACAGAACCAATACCGGTGCGCCTTGTGGGGATGGGGAGCAGGGGCCCCGACAGTCCCCGGGTAGAGGGCAGGTGGTCTGCGCTGCTGACCAGTGTAATTTCAGTCACATAATACCGCCATATAGTGCCAGGATAAAAATCCTGTACGAGACGACCCACATAATCCGCCCCAATATAGCGATCAAATGACATAAAATAGTGACCAAAATACGCTCAGTTATGGAGCCTACAAAATACTGCCATACAGCTCCTACATATCACCGTCATATAGTGGCAGGAAAAATAATAGATCTATCATCCAGACCACATAATGCGAAGATATAGCACCTACATAATATTAAATGGACACCCACACCGATCTGCTGTTTCGGCCAGAAGGCTCCGCACACTGACGTCTCCAGCGCAGGCGTACTGAACCTCAGCTCCGTACACTGTATGGTTTCCGGGACCATGGCTGGAGTAGGACCCCAACCAATCTGACGCTGATGAACAATTCTGAGGATAGGCCATCAATATCTGAAGACGAGACAACCCCCCTTTAAGCGTCCAAATAATACTCCCTTATTGAGCCAACATAATACCGCCACATGGTGCCAGGACAAAAATCACAAATACAGCACATACAACACCTGCCATACGAATGTCCAGATAACACTCTCTTAATGAGCCCACAAAATGCTGCCATATAGCTCCACATAATAAATAACGCCATGTAGTTCCCATGTGACAATTTAACACTCAAATAACACCACCATATAATGCTATATAAATAATATGCTGCATCTGAATAATACTCCACGTGACACCGCCATACAGGTAAATCACTTTCATCTGCCCCTAGGGCTTCCATCCTGAAGGGGAAACCTGGCACAATTGGGTCATGGGTAACTCGCCCCAAAACCGCCACCCGTCATGCATCGTCTTCAGCTTTCCTCCGTTACCTGTAACACGGGGGGCGCAGACATTTACTAGTGACATGGAGATGAACAGCCACAGGTCGTTACATTGTAGCAGACCTTTTCAACATGGCCGCCCTGGCGGTGATCAGCTTTATACTGCGTGTGCCACTTAGTGCTCTCAGGGTTTCCTCTGTCTGCACAGTATGTCGCCTTTTAAAAAGCCCCGTTTTGTGCTCCGGAGCTGCTCCTCGTACTCACTGCCAGCCATTATGGCGACTACAAACATCTGTCTGTCGGCCCCGCATCGCTCCCACATAATCCCGCTGCTTTACAAAGTGGGAATACCCCTTTAAGGTTTCCACACTCGCATTTTATGTCAGTTTATTAGTCCTCTGCTGCCGTCTGGTAGGGGCCTGCTGCACTGGTCACCATGAATAGAATGTCGGGGCTACAGTGAAGACTGGCACAAGCACTGACACAGGGAGAAGGGCTGGGCGACCCTGAGCAGAGCAGTCTACAGACACGCAGCAGAGCCGGTGCACTTGGCACAGCGTGGACGCGTGCGTGGCGACGGGCAGAGGAGGCGGCGAGCTGATGAGGGGGGCGCCGGCACATGGAGGGTGAATTACTAAAATACCCTATGACGATAATTGTTACATTACTTATCTGCTCCCAATAAAGCTGGGTGATAACCAATATGGCCGCACCTTGGAAAGGAATGGCCACCCAGCTTTCTTAAAAACTGATCGGTGGAGTCTCGCAATATGTCCTCAATCTGGTTAAGGGAAACTCACTGCCGGATTATTAGGACTTCCGGATAAGGCGACTTTCATCACACTTGCGTTATTTCTGGATCTGGCAGGGTTCAGCAAAAACGCTTCCGTTATGGACGGATCCGGTTGTATTATCTGTAACATCGCCGAGACGGATCCGTCATGAACTACACTGAAAGTCAATGGGGGACGGATCCGTTTTCTATTGTGTCAGAGAAAACGGATCCGTCCCCAGTGACTTACACTGTGTGCCAGGATTAGTCTCTGCACCACATTGCGGACAGAAAACCGCTGCTTGCTGCGTTATTCTGTCCGCGATGGGGACGCAACCCCAAACAGAATGGAATGCATTCAGTTCAGTTTTGTCCCCATTGACAATGAATGGGGACAAATGGGAAGCGTTTTCCCCCGCTATTGA
The DNA here is from genome assembly GCF_014858855.1 of Bufo gargarizans. Lineage (NCBI taxonomy): Eukaryota > Metazoa > Chordata > Amphibia > Anura > Bufonidae > Bufo > Bufo gargarizans. Next base: position 197,608,159 of record NC_058086.1, read on the forward strand.
GATCACATGACGGATCTCAATAGCGGAAAGGGAAAGTAGCCTAACCGGAGTTCCAATAAGGCTGCATTCACAACACCGCTTAGCTTTCCGTTCTTCTGATCCATCAGTTGTCCTCTATTTGAGCCATTTCTGTCTGAGATCCGTTTTTTTAGACTCGCAAAACACGGATGGCGTCAGTGTTCATTCCACAATTTGCGGAACGGCACGGACAGCCATTGATATAACTGCCTATTCTAGTCCGCGGTCCATGGAACGGAGCAACGGATGCGGACAGCATGCGGAGTGCTGTCCACATCTTTTGCGGCCCCGTTAAAGTGAATGGGTCCGCAACCGAACCACAAAAACTGCGGCTCGGATGCAGACCAGAACAATGGTCGTGTGCATGAGGCCTTCTTCTGACGGATCAGAAGAATGGAAAGCTAAACGGGACACCCTTAAAGGGATTTTACTTTGCTTCGAATATACTTTGCCGTTGAGGGTCCTAGGACACCTGGGTGACAAATGTGCAGCAGTATAGCGGAGGGGGCCATCGCTGCAATACCTAGGTGACTACAGCTGATCGGATCTGGGGTGTCAAAGGTTAAATACACTCCGCCCCCTTAAGGAACCAATAGGCTGGTGAGAGCACAAGATGTTGAACCGCTCGCGGCGACGGAAGCTTCCAGGGACGGCGCTCCGCAGACAGTCTGTGCGCTCCAGATCATTCCCCAATTTATTCCTCTGTTCCTCTGACTACAATAAAAATCTGAATGCGAGACTGCAACGTTGTAACGAATGTATCATGTGGCGGAGCGCTCATAACGAGGACGCCGAGAGTAACCTTGTAGCCCAAAGTTCCATCGTTTTCCAATCACTTCCAAAGCTGCATTCAAAACTCTCTCCAAAATGGTCTGCAGGTTTTTCAGCTCCTGGCAGAGAACAGTGCTAGCCGAGCAAAGGTAAATCAGCACAACAGAGAATGCTGCTCTGGGCGGGACTGGAGTATAAGGGTGCAGGCTTTGTGGCTGTAACATGATCGGTCAGGCATCTGCAACAGCGTTACATCAAACGGGGGGGGGGGGGGGGGGGGCGATAGACGGGGGCATGTAATATCCATATATTCACTTGCAAATGTCAATATAAAAGCAGCATGTGAATGTGCAGCTAGAATCAGTGTGCGGGCAGGAGCAGGGGTGCGGGTAAATCATCTGTCATTGCTGCTAAACATGGTCAGTGGGGAATGATGGGAGCAGTAGTCCTTGCACTGGGGTACGTTCTGACTACAAACTTTCCAGAACTGGAGCCAGAATGAAACTCAAAATGTTAATGGATTCCTGGCGGCTCCCACACAATGGATATTTCTGGAATCACAAAAAAACAAGAACAGAAAGACACTTCAGAAAAGGGGCCACACCTGACCTCCCTGGAGAAGGACCTGCCTAATACACAGGGACCACCTGCACTCCCTGGAGAAGGACCTGCCTAATACACAGGGACCACCTGCCCTCCCTGGAGAAGGACCTGCCTAATACACAGGGACCACCTGCCCTCCCTGGAGAAGGACCTGCCTAATACACAGGGACCACCTGCACTCCCTGGAGAAGGACCTGCCTAATACACAGGGACCACCTGCACTCCCTGGAGAAGGACCTGCCTAATACACAGGGACCACCTGCACTCCCTGGAGAAGGACCTGCCTAATACACAGGGACCACCTGCACTCCCTGGAGAAGGACCTGCCTAATACACAGGGACCACCTGCACTCCCTGGAGAAGGACCTGCCTAATACACAGGGACCACCTGCACTCCCTGGAGAAGGACCTGCCTAATACACAGGGACCACCTGCACTCCCTGGAGAAGGACCTGCCTAATACACAGGGACCACCTGCACTCCCTGGAGAAGGACCTGCCTAATACACAGGGACCACCTGCACTCCCTGGAGAAGGACCTGCCTAATACACAGGGACCACCTGCCCTCCCTGGAGAAGGACCTGCCTAATACACAGGGACCACCTGCCCTCCCTGGAGAAGGATCTGCCTAATACACAGGGACCACCTGCCCTCCCTGGAGAAGGACCTGCCTAATACACAGGGACCACCTGCCCTCCCTGGAGAAGGACCTGCCTAATACACAGGGACCACCTGCCCTCCCTGGAGAAGGACCTGCCTAATACACAGGGACCACCTGCCCTCCCTGGAGAAGGACCTGCCTAATACACAGGGACCACCTGCCCTCCCTGGAGAAGGACCTGCCTAATACATAGGGACCACCTGCACTCCCTGGAGAAGGACCTGCCTAATACACAGGGACCACCTGCCCTCCCTGGAGAAGGACCTGCCTAATACACAGGGACCACCTGCCCTCCCTGGAGAAGGACCTGCCTAATACACAGGGACCACCTGCCCTCCCTGGAGAAGGACCTGCCTAATACATAGGGACCACCTGCCCTCCCTGGAGAAGGACCTGCCTAATACATAGGGACCACCTGCACTCCCTGGAGAAGGACCTGCCTAATACACAGGGACCACCTGCACTCCCTGGAGAATGGCCTACCTAATACACAGGGACTACCTGCACTCCCTGGAGAAGGACCTGCCTAATACACAGGGACCACCTGCCCTCCCTGGAGAAGGATCTGCCTAATACACAGGGACCACCTGCCCTCCCTGGAGAAGGACCTGCCTAATACACAGGGACCACCTGCCCTCCCTGGAGAAGGACCTGCCTAATACACAGGGACCACCTGCCCTCCCTGGAGAAGGACCTGCCTAATACAGAGGGACCACCTGCCCTCCCTGGAGAAGGACCTGCCTAATACATAGGGACCACCTGCCCTCCCTGGAGAAGGACCTGCCTAATACATAGGGACCACCTGCACTCCCTGGAGAAGGACCTGCCTAATACACAGGGACCACCTGCCCTCCCTGGAGAAGGACCTGCCTAATACACAGGGACCACCTGCCCTCCCTGGAGAAGGACCTGCCTAATACACAGGGACCACCTGCCCTCCCTGGAGAAGGACCTGCCTAATACATAGGGACCACCTGCACTCCCTGGAGAAGGACCTGCCTAATACATAGGGACCACCTGCACTCCCTGGAGAATGGCCTACCTAATACACAGGGACTACCTGCACTCCCTGGAGAAGGACCTGCCTAATACACAGGGACCACCTGCCCTCCCTGGAGAAGGACCTGCCTAATACACAGGACCACCTGCACTCCCTGGAGAAGGACCTACCTAATACACAGGGACCACCTGCACTCCCTGGAGTGGGACCTACCTATCATACAGGGACCACCTGCACTCCATTGAGTGGGACCTACCTAATACACAGGGACCACCTGCACTCCCTGGAGTGGGACCTACCTATCATACAGGGACCACCTGCACTCCCTGGAGTGGGACCTACCTATTATACAGGGACCACCTGCCCTCCCTGGAGTGGGACCTACCTATTATACAGGAACTGCATAAAGAGCAATTCCATGACAGGTGTCACCCAGCTTTCCTATAATGCTGTGGGTGACAAACTCTATGGAAGAAGCTATAAAGGGGAGCACACGGGTTATTATCACCCAGCTTTCCCAGAGTACTGAATGTCCAATTTGCTTGGCTATGTACGTCTATGGAAGGCTGTAATGGAGCTTCCTCAGACCGTGACCAATCTACCTGGTTGTGCGGTTATTAACCCCCAGAGGCGCTAGAATGGAGGCCATTATCACCCAGCTTTCCCAGGACTTCATTTCCCAGACTTCCCAGTAGGGAGTTCTATCTAAAGGGTTTCCAGTCGTCCATCAAGGCCACGACTCCCACCCCCCCTTATACCTGCGCATGGACAGGGGCAGCAGGGAGCTGGGCTTTGGACCGCAGACCCGGGCTCATACCTAGAGGCTGATATCCTTGAGTAGAGGGTCCGCCAAAAGGGTTTCTGCTTCCAAATCCACTGCCATCAACAGAGCCATACGACATGTTGGAAAACCGGATTCAGGCTCAATGGGGGCGCAGGAGAGCTGGAAAGCAAGGAGAATAATGTCAGCAAGATAATGGCCTTCTCTGTCTGATATTTACTGCTCATATCTTCAATAAACCGTTACAGAAAGCCAGCGACACCGCGCACACCTGACACCGCGATCATCCAGGAGGGGTCATCACAAAATATGTTACAATGTTTCAAGACCTTTCAATATATTTTAAAAAGATGCCCGACTTCCCATTATAAACCGGAGAAAACCTTTAGGGCCACTTTCACATCTGCGTCTAACTTTCCCCGTATTGAGATAAGGCAGAGGATCTCAATACCTCAATGTCAAAGGGGACAAAACTGAACAGAACGGAAAGCTCCAGAATGTATCCCGTTCTGTTGTGTTCCCATAGCGCAGAGCAGCAAGCAGTGGTTTTCTGTCCGCGATGGGGTGCACAGCAAGACGGAGCCATCATGACCCACAATGCAAGTCAATGGGGCCGGATCAGTTCTCTCAGACACAAAAGAAAACAGATCCGTCTCCCACTGACTTACAATGGTTTTAGAGACGGATCCATCTTGGCCATTTTAGAGATAATAAAACCGGATCCCATTCGGCACAGATGCAGCCGGTTGTATCATCTAAACGGAAGCGTTTTTGCCGATCCATGACGGAGTGTGAAAGTAGCCCAAGATGGAGCTTCTTCCACTGGACAGCGCAGACACAAGGTATCATCCTGTGGACCGCGCAGACACAAGGTATCATCCTGTGGACAGCGCAGACACAATGTATCATCCTGTGGACAGCGCAGACACAAGGTATCATCCTGTGGACAGCGCAGACACAAGGTATCCTCCTGTGGACCGCGCAGACACAAGGTATCCTCCTGTGGACCGCGCAGACACAAGGTATCCTCCTGTGGACCGCGCAGACACAAGGTATCCTCCTGTGGACCGCGCAGACACAAGGTATCCTCCTGTGGACCGCGCAGACACAAGGTATCCTCCTGTGGACCGCGCAGACACAAGGTATCCTCCTGTGGACAGCGCAGACACAAGGTATCCTCCTGTGGACAGCGCAGACACAAGGTATCCTCCTGTGGACAGCGCAGACACAAGGTATCCTCCTGTGGACAGCGCAGACACAAGGTATCCTCCTGTGGACAGCGCAGACACAAGGTATCCTCCTGTGGACAGCGCAGACACAAGGTATCCTCCTGTGGACAGCGCAGACACAAGGTATCCTCCTGTGGACAGCGCAGACACAAGGTATCCTCCTGTGGACAGCGCAGACACAAGGTATCCTCCTGTGGACAGCGCAGACACAAGGTATCCTCCTGTGGACAGCGCAGACACAAGGTATCCTCCTGTGGACAGCGCAGACACAAGGTATCCTCCTGTGGACAGCGCAGACACAAGGTATCCTCCTGTGGACAGCGCAGACACAAGGTATCCTCCTGTGGACAGCGCAGACACAAGGTATCCTCCTGTGGACAGCGCAGACACAAGGTATCCTCCTGTGGACAGCGCAGACACAAGGTATCCTCCTGTGGACAGCGCAGACACAAGGTATCCTCCTGTGGACAGCGCAGACACAAGGTATCCTCCTGTGGACAGCGCAGATACAAGGTATCCTCCTGTGGACAGCGCAGATACAAGGTATCCTCCTGTGGACAGCGCAGATACAAGGTATCCTCCTGTGGACAGCGCAGATACAAGGTATCCTCCTGTGGACAGCGCAGATACAAGGTATCCTCCTGTGGACAGCGCAGATACAAGGTATCCTCCTGTGGACAGCGCAGATACAAGGTATCCTCCTGTGGACAGCGCAGATACAAGGTATCCTCCTGTGGACAGCGCAGATACAAGGTATCCTCCTGTGGACAGCGCAGATACAAGGTATCCTCCTGTGGACAGCGCAGATACAAGGTATCCTCCTGTGGACAGCGCAGATACAAGGTATCCTCCTGTGGGACAGCGCAGATACAAGGTATCCTCCTGTGGACAGCGCAGATACAAGGTATCCTCCTGTGGACAGCGCAGATACAAGGTATCCTCCTGTGGACAGCGCAGATACAAGGTATCCTCCTGTGGACAGCGCAGATACAAGGTATCCTCCTGTGGACAGCGCAGATACAAGGTATCCTCCTGTGGACAGCGCAGATACAAGGTATCCTCCTGTGGACAGCGCAGATACAAGGTATCCTCCTGTGGACAGCGCAGATACAAGGTATCCTCCTGTGGACAGCGCAGATACAAGGTATCCTCCTGTGGACAGCGCAGATACAAGGTATCCTCCTGTGGACAGCGCAGATACAAGGTATCCTCCTGTGGACAGCGCAGATACAAGGTATCCTCCTGTGGACAGCGCAGATACAAGGTATCCTCCTGTGGACAGCGCAGATACAATGTATCATCCTGTGGACAGCGCATATACAATGTATCATCCTGTGGACAGAGCATATTCAATGTATCATCCTGTGGACAGCGCAGATACAAGGTATCATCCTGTGGACAGCGCATATACAATGTATCATCCTGTTGACAGTGCATATACAATGTATCATCCTCTGGACAGCGCATATACAATGTATCATCCTCTGGACAGCGCAGATACAATGTATCATCCTCTGGACAGCGCAGATACAAGGTATCATCCTCTGGACAGCGCAGATACAAGGTATCATCCTCTGGACAGCGCAGATACAAGGTATCATCCTCTAGACAGCGCAGATACAAGGTATCATCCTCTGGACAGCGCAGATACAATGTATCCTGTTACTATTCACAGTCCAGCTCCCTCTATGTAAGAATCTAAATTAAGAGCACCTTGGGAGCGGGGCCAATAACGGGAGACACTTATTGAGCGTGACATGACCGTCCGATTTATGAGCTGTGGATGTGCACACCGACAGCAGAACCAGAGCCTCAGCCAACGAGGTAAAAGATGGAAATTCAATAGTGAATACTAACCACAGGCTCCTGGGAATCCCTGCAAGAAATTGAAGAAAGACGAGCCTGTCACGTGCCCATGCGAGGGGTCCAGATTTACGGAGGGGTCAGGGCGAGCGGACAGCTCTACAGCTTCTGGCTACATTCATTGTACACATAGATATCATTGGGCTCCTGAGCACACGTGAAAGCAGGAGTCGAGTCTTCATAAAAGTCAATGGGTGGTGAAAATCTATGACATTGGGGTCACCTAATAAGATGTATGGGCAAATCCTTTAATTTAAAAAGGAATGTCTGGTACAGGAAACTCCTATAAAAAAAAAATAGAGGAAGGGTCCCTGGCGTCTGGCCGTCATTGGCAGGATACGTAATGGGCGCCATGACACTAATTCTCCTTCCGCTAAGAACCAGGAAATAGTCCGGGCAGAGACGGGGGTGTAATCAAGAGACCGCCTGTGTCTGGATGGTGGACAACAAAACTGCGGAAGCTGCTCATCCTCTCTACTGGTGGTCTGCGGTCCGGTCACCGTGTGCGCGTTCCCCTTATACAGCCACTGCTCAAAACAGCGAGGTCAGACAAGCCTACCGTAGATGACGGGCAATTTATCAAAATGACCGTCCTGCTTCTCTCTCATAGCTTGTCAACTGGGCAAAATGTGTCTGACTGCAGCGCAGAGGCCTGTCTAGAAATCAACTCTCTCTCATCAAGACGTACACTACCCAAAAGCAGCCAATGAGAGCCTTTGTCCCCGGATACAGGCCATTTCAGCTGAACACGATCTAGTGCTTCCTGTTATCAGCCATCGCAGGCTGGGGAGAGGAGGACTGCAGAGTTCTTAAACCTCCATGATTACTACATTCCCCGCTACTATAATGATGCCGCTGCACTAACATAAGCGCCAGAACTCCGGGTTAGTGTGCCTTTAAGAGAGCAGGTAAGTGCCCTCCTGCCGCCATCACTGGGTTTCACTTACTATTCTAGAATCTTCCATTACTCAAAAGCTTAATTGGTAGTTAAGAAGCTTCGGTGCAGGACGGACAGGTTTACGGTGAAAAATTAAGTATAAAATGCTGGTTGTATAACCCGAGTAACGAGCGCATCGCGGACGGGGGGAGCGGCTCCCGCTCATGTATTAAGAGGCCAACCAATATTCAATTAAGATACGGCGAAAGCTGCAATACTGGATAAGATCATCGGATCCGCCGACGCCTCCTCAGTGCCACTCCGGATATCACCGGGAACGACACTGGGGGTGATGTTTTTTGGGGTCTTATAACGCCAACGTTATAGGGCCTATAGTGCGGTAATTACACGCTGCACCCTCCAGGCTGGCCATCATGAGGGGTGCACCATTTTTCTACTCTCTCACTGCCGGAATATCACTATTCATTTCTATGGCTATCTCCTACAGTCGCACAGAGGTGGCACAGCTTCTGCGATGCGCTCTCCGTTCATTTCTATAGGACGAGCACGCTCGCTCAGCTTTTTTCGGATGAATGGAGAACAAGCAGCACATGTGCTTACTGGAGATTCTGACACTGGTGGCATAGCCTAGCAATATGCCACCAATGCCCAAGATGATAAAACCCCGTTTCACGGCGATGTCGACGCGTTCCGGAAAATGCAACGCAGCCAAGAAAATAGTAAACTGAGGTGCTGCAGAATTTTAAATCTGCATCACTGATAAATTTCCGCGTTTTTTTCTTTTAAGCATCGTGCGGATGAGACTTGTACACTACCACCAGCACAACGGATGAGATTTTAACAAGGCCGTGGATCCGCCGCACGAAAATCTGCATCAGTCATGCGTAGACCGAGGCTAAAAGTTACGCCCATCTCCGGGACTACTGATTTCACTGTCCAGACTCCAGATGCCCTACCGTTTTTGGTCTACAGCCGTGACGCAGGCGGTATGTCTCCATGGTAACACACCGCCAACAGTTTCTGTGTAGTGTATTGCTGCAGTCCCCCCACAGCCTTCCAATTGTCCTCTATTTTATAGTAACGTACACTGGTCAGGTCAACCAGACATGGAGGACAGAAAGAGGAGAAGATGACCGCGGGATACGACTACACAGAGTCAGCTTGTTGTCTGTTACCATGGAGATGCATTGGGCTGCATGGGAGCTGCACACAAATGCAGGAAATTTAGATTTACTGTCCATTGCTAAACGGATTTAGTTTTCGTTTTCCTGAGCTGAGAGAATAAAGAATGGTGTTTGTGAAGTCCGGAGCCTCGTGCACCCAGATCTGAGGTGGGGATCACACCGAACCTCCGGGGATTCAGAGTCCTGGAACGTCCTCTACAACATGGAGACATCCCAACCCCAGAAGTGCCAATACATTCTCCCTACACTGAGACAATGTAACAAAGGACAGAGAGGATTAACAAAAAAAAAAAAAAGGTTCTTTACAAATGTAACCCCCGCTGAGGGTTTGTTACAATTGTATCTGGTCTAGACAGCCCTCTCTCCTGTCCTCATATTGTCACAATGTATCAACCTGGAAGCCGGGATACTCACATCACAGAGGATTCTCTAGGCTGAAATTGTAACAACTCCCAAAGCTGCCAGAGGTAAAAGCCTATTTCCATTCACTGAGAGCAAGCAGTGATTGTTAAAATGAGAATAAATTGAAACACAAAGTATATGAGAAAGTTGCAGAACTTTTAATATTACACATTCTCAGAAAACGCACAACTCGTCACGGCACTGAAGCACCAGTCAGAAAGGGCTGCAAGTTAGAATAATAATGGTGTCCGTCTCTCAGACCACCAGTATAAACCAGTGTACGGACTTCAGATCCCAATTGCCTCCCTCTGGAGCAGCGATTCACACATGAGACTAAGCAGAGAAGGGCAAAGCGGGCGGGCGGGCGGGCGAAAATTACCAGCCGACCCAGAAACCAGAGACAGAAGTGGGGACGGTCACAGAAGGTTGACTATCGGGAGGCACTGGGTTCACTGGTATTGAGTGTCGGACTTTTAATCACTATATGGCACACGGCGGCCATCACCTCAGAGGCAGAGAGAAGTGTTGATTGAGTCCTCACTTGGCAGACATGAACGGGCACACGCTGACGACTCGATCGAGATGTGAACACGTGGCGCCGCCATGGCAACTGCACTTCAAGTCTGTGCAATGATCTGTGCTTAATAGGAGGGTCGTCAACGTAATGAACGGGCCCCGCATTCAGAGTGTGTAATATACGGAATATACCGCGGGCGCTCTGCACCAGTACCAGTCTAGCTTCCGGATATCCACCGTCCCGAGCATTACTACAGCGCCGAGTCGGCAATGCAAGGAATCCACTGTACACAACTGTCACTGACGGAATATACACTGAATTAGGACATTTTTTTTTTTTAATTATATGAAAACACACACACACACAGATCTACTTTAAAGGGGCTTTCCGGGATATTAAAAATGATGACCTAACCTCTGGATCGGTGGGGACCCCCGACGAGCAGCTGGTTGAAGAGAAGTCCACCCTCCATGCCAGCGCCGCCATCCCGTCATTGTTTACCTGCTCCCTGTCAACATCACAGCGGTGATCGGTGTAATTACAAGCCGCACCATTCACTCCTTCCTATAGACTTAAATACTACAGAGCCATCGCATAGAAGTGAATGGTGCGGCTTGTAATTACACCGATCACCGCTACGATGTCGACAGAGAGCAGGTAAACAATGACGGGATGGCGGCGCTGGCATGGAGGGTGGACTTCTCTTCAAACAGCTGATTTTCGGGGGTCGCAGGTGTCGGACTCCACGATCTGATATGGATGACCTCTCCTGAGGATAGATCATCAATAATACAAATCCCTCACTCACTATTCTGCGGGTGCAGTCACTGTGTACATACATTATTTATCCTGTACTGATCCTGAGTTACATCCTGTATTATACTCCAGAGCTGCACTCACTATTCTGCTGGTGCAGTCACTGTGTACATACATTATTTATCCTGTACTGATCCTGAGTTACATCCTGTATTATACTCCAGAGCTGCACTCACTATTCTGCTGGTGCAGTCACTGTGTACATACATTATTTATCCTGTACTGATCCTGAGTTACATCCTGTATTATACTCCAGAGCTGCACTCACTATTCTGCTGGTGCAGTCGCTGTGTACATACATTACTTATCCTGTACTGATCCTGAGTTACATCCAGTATTATACTCCAGAGCTGCACTCACTATTCTGCTGGTGCAGTCACTGTGTACATACATTACATTACTTATCCTGTACTGATCCTGAGTTACATCCAGTATTATACTCCAGAGCTGCACTCACTATTCTGCTGGTGTAGTCACTGTGTACATACATTACATTACTTATCCTGTACTGATCCTGAGTTACATCCTGTATTATACTCCAGAGCTGCACTCACTATTCTGCTGGTGTAGTCACTGTGTACATACAATACTTATCCTGTACTGACCCTGAGTTACATGCTGTAAGTGCAGCTCCGGACTACAATGCAGGTTGTATTTCAGGATCAGTAATGTGTAATAAGTCTGACTTCTTCGGCTCCTATATTTCATTATGAGGCGAGTTCTATAATCCTCTGCTTTGCTTCATGCTGGATTATTAGGGTTTCTGGTCCATCATATGCCGGATTAATAGAATTTCCCACCACATGTAGAACATGTAGTAGTTGAGTGACGCCTATGTCGGGGCTCCAGCCTGTGCGGCACTCACCTTCTGAGATGCGCTCCGCTTCCTAACCATTCCTCCATGATCGGCCATAGATCCTGTGTGATTGGAGAACGCACGGCAGAAAACGTGCCGAGATTTGCAAAATCGGGGGGGGGGGGGGGGGGGGCGGCATGTCACATACCCGACACCCATTCCTCTATGAGAGGGTGCTGCTCATAGAGGCCGGATATGCGATACGGCTGGAACCCGTCGCTTACATTTGTATTGATGGTTTAATTATAGTCATTGGTGGCGCAATGGCCACAGCCCCTCCCCCTCCCCCTCAGTGCTATCCCCTCACTGCTGGCAGCGGCGTCACGGTGGGGGGGGGGGGGGCAGCCTCCTTCTCCACTGTGCTGCTGGGGAGAACATGGCGCTCGCTGAGAGCGGCGCGTGCCATGTTCTCTAAGTGACCGTAGGCAGCGCAGCCTAGTATCGGAAAATAGCAAATGCCGGGATCGAAACCATCCGGGTCAAAAACTATCAATTGGGTTATCGATAGTTTGATACCCGGTGCAACCCTAGATCATGGTAATGCTCTTTAGTGATGATCTGGCAGTGTACATGTCAGTGTACCTCCTCCACCAGCGAGCAGCAGATTGTCAGGAAGGAACGCATTCATCCCCGACTATCTGCTAAAATATCGCCCCGTGTAAAGGGACCTCTACGCGCAACGCAACCATCGTCAGCGCCTACAAACCAGGCCGGACTAGGAAGGTCATTTTACTGCTTGTGTGTTTGGTGTCTTGATGGATACGGACGTCAGACTCCGAGAGGGGACGCCGTGCACAACCGCCCGAGGACCCCGGAACACACAGCCTACATAAAACGTTACGTCAGTCTGCAAGCGCGTTTCAAGGGCTGGTGCAGACGAGGGCCTCAAGGCCGTAAAAGAGGAAGTCAATGCTATAAGCGGTAATAAGGTGGCCTCCATCAGCGCAGAAGTCACGACCGCCACCAAATAGTTCACCAAAACCAGAATATTCCAGAAACTAAAGAAAAAAGGTAAAAAGGTCAACATTGAGAGGCGGTAATTACAGCCGGTGCGAGTGCAGACGGAGAACGAGCTTTATTATTATTATTCCGCAGACTTTTACAAATTTGCATTTTTACCTTTTCTAAAAAAGGTCAAGTAACATTTTAATGGATCGCCTGAGACGGCAGCGAGACGAGGGGCGGCCTCACCGCGCAGCGGTCAGATATAATATATGGACACATCAGTCCAGATGCTGCAGTCAATCTCGCAGAAAGCTCGTTGACAGCTATTCCTCCCGAGCAAGATGGGATTTCCCTTGTGGCAGCCTGTCTCCAACAGGAACGAATCCAACATGGCCGCTGCCTTCTCAGCACCCAAAATGTCCCACGGAGCGATTGTCGGTCAGCTATTACTTAAGGGCGGGCATACAAGCTTAGATGAACATTGGCCGAGCATACAGGTTTCAGCATAACCGCGGACCGCCAAAGGTGTACAGGGGTCTCCCGATTCCCGCCTGGCAGGATGTGTCGGGGGTAAATAAGAAGGGGGCATGTTGATTTTCAAGATGACCAATCCCTCGGAGTAAATCTGGCACCTAGATAGCAGGGGGGACCTGGCAATGGTTTATTCCCCCATCTCGCGGTTCAGAAGACATTCACGCTCAGCTGGGCCGGGAGTGCGCGTGTCTGGGAGAGACGGCTTCGCTAAAATCAAATGCCAGCTTAAAAAGACCTTTTGCGATTACCTTCCGAAATGTGGCCCTGTTAGGGTACGGCTACATGGCGTGGCTTGATCCCGAAAAATGAATGGGGCTGGAGCAAGAGCCGCACGAGTGCCGCAACTGCAACCCCTGAATCGCCCCAAAAATTATTATTTTTTTGCAATTCAGGGGTTGCGGTACACGTGTGACCGCATTCATTTCTATGGGATCCCCGCTAGATCGCGATGCCCGTGTCGCAGTACCCAAAAAGGACCACCAGTTGACAAACAGACTACAGTGTATGTGGGCCTTAAAGGGGTATTCCGGTTAGAGGAATCTGATAGTTAACAGCAGGACAGACTGTAGGACAGGTAGATCCCCGATATCAGCCGCCCCTCTTCTTACGCCCCCCCCCCCCCCGCACTGGAATAGATTTTGGATTTTCGGCCTTCCGCTCCTTTAAGAAGCCTCTTCAGCACTGCTGCCCGAGGCTCTCTGAGCCATCGCCTCCTCTTGACTTTCGACCACAATTAGGTATCGGACAAGGAAGGAGGGAAGCACCGCCGCGCCCGTCCACTTAGTCACTCCTTCCGGAAGTCTTCGCGCGTTTGGTGCAATCAGGAGGATATTCATCGGGCGCCACGTCGCTGGCTTGTGAACGTCACGCCATTTGCCGCGCTCACACCAATTATCCCTCTCAGGCAGAGCATTCATGTTGGTAAATAGACGGCTGATTGCAATTTAATGACGGTAGAGAAGAAAGCGCGAGGCTGGGCAGCGCACGGGAAACGGAGCAGGTGCTGCTGGGAGATAAATAAGGGAACAGGTGCCAGGAACATCGCACGTCTCCGAGGCTAAAGACAGAAAGTCAATGAAACCCGCCACAAGGTGAAACATGTGAATCTAGGCGATATAAAGTGCCGTCCTCCTCTCCCAGCCGCGACCCTGTAAATGGTCATTAACCTCCTCAGCCCCTGTACAGTACACGGCTGCAGGACCTCTCCCTCGGTGTGTCTGACACTGCGTGCTGTGAGAGGGGAGAGGGAGCTGCAGGCGGAAGACATCGGGTTGGCTCAGGGCACACACACGAGCTGTGACATCACACCAGGAAGACTCCGCCCACTCGGAAAAAGTCAACTTAGAGAAACAAGCGGAAGGGAGGCAAAAATGAGTGTAAATTTTTTTTTTAAAAAGCATAATCCTGAATTCTGAAAATGAGCGCAATGATAAATCATAAGGCCCCCAATCACCATGGAAACCCATGGGTACCGCCACAATCACGTTGCATAGGTGCTGATGCCATGAAAATAACCCCCCTCTCTAAATACTTTGATGTCACAATTGGGGTTAAACAACCATGATCAGAGTGATCTCCGATCTCGGCCACTGAAGGAGGGCGTCCGTTACAGATCCGCACAAAACTCCTCTGCTGCCACCATAGCTGCGCCATAAATTTACTAACTACACAGCACCACTGTATTATACTCCAGAGCTGCAGTCATAATTCTGCTGTGTGCTATGGGGGGGGGGAGAAAGCAAGCTTGTTAGATACACCCCTAACAGCATAGCCGATCTCCTATAATATAGTACAATACAACATTTTCCTGTATCAGCCGAGTGACCAACGCCTGATGCAAAGACGACAGATCCCAGAAGGCACTGAGCAAGCAGGGTGCGTAGAGAGGTGCTAGCTCTGAAGTCAATGCAAGCACAACTTTAAGCAAGACGGATGTGAACACACACACACAAGAGGCGGATGCTGTGACTCCTCGGGGGTGGGGCCGATTCCCAATGTAACCCTTTGATGAAATGAACACTGCCTGTACTGCTTCATATGCACATGGACGTCCTGGAGATTAACTGGGAACACGTTCTGCACCCAGAAAAGCCACACACAAAAAAAAAAAAATCCCAGTCTGATCAGAGGTCGACATGCAGACCAGTGACCCATAAACCAACAGCGCGGCCGCGCTCGCCCCTCTGCTCCTCAGATTAAGCAGGGCCCAGCTTTCTGCTCTCCTCTAATGAGATCTGCAATAGGTGGAAGGTCACAAGGCGCCTAAATACAAATCCGTTTCTGCGATTTTAGGACCCCGCGAATCTCCGGTAGACGAACGGAAGCTTTATCCAGGTTCAGATCGAAACAAATAAAAGTAAAAACTGCAACGAGCAACAAATCTGCGCAAAAACTTGTGGTTTCTCTTTACACGTTACATTTTGAAGGTAGGTCATCAATTTTCCAAAAAAGCTGGAAGAGTTAGACCATGATTGGTGTAAAAAATATTTAAATCAGACATCATCCAGCACATGAACCATCTCCTAACAAAGCTAGAACCAGCCTTGGACCTCACGTGGATCCAGACATCTCCACATCCATTGCCCTAATTGTTCGGCTAGATTTATTTCAGACTGGCAACTCAGGTGAGTGTCCTTTCTACTGGCGCTCGCTCGCTCCCTAGCACAGCTCAGGGGGCATGTCCTTTCTACTGGCGCTCGCTCGCTCCCTAGCACAGCTCAGGGGGCATGCCCTTTCTCCTGGCGCTCGCTCGCTCCCTAGCACAGCTCAGGGGGCATGCCCTTTCTCCTGGCGCACACTGGCTCCCTACCACAGCTCAGGGGCGTGTTCTTTCTCCTGGCGCACGCTGGCTCCCTACCACAGCTCAGGGGCGGGTCCTTTCTCCTGGCCCTCGCTACCACAGCTCAGGGGCGGGTCCTTTCTCCTGGCGCACGCTGGCTCCCTACCACAGCTCAGGGGCGGGTCCTTTCTCCTGGCGCACGCTGGCTCCCTACCACAGCTCAGGGGCGGGTCCTTTCTCCTGGCGCACGCTGGCTCCCTACCACAGCTCAGGGGCGGGTCCTTTCTCCTGGCGCACGCTGGCTCCCTACCACAGCTCAGGGGCGGGTCCTTTCTCCTGGCGCGCGCACGCACGCTCCCTACCACAGCTCAGGGGCGTGTCCTTTTTCATGGCGCACGCTCGCTCCCTACCGCAGCTCAGGGGCGTGTCCTTTCTCCTGGCGCACGCACGCTCCCTACCGCAGCTTAGGGGTGTGTCCTTTTTCCTGGCGCTCGCTACCGCAGCTCAGGGGTGTGCCCTTCCTGCTGCAGTTTTCTTCCTGTAACTGGCACAGCTTCTAACAGAACACATGTCTGACGGCAGTTGAAGATTTAAACTGAGCGCGTGCGACCATCTCAGTGATATGGAGAAAAAATAAACAGAACCAACAGCAGGTGGCGCTATACAGATACATTTTATTGAATAGCTCAGCGGCTGAACTACATTTTTTATGCGATCATTACAGAAGTATTCAGATCCAGGTGCTGGTTAGAAAATAGTTAGATATTTTTCGTGGCACAACCCCTTTAAGGACTTTGCCCTGGAGACGGCAGATATCGAAGTCTGTGGCACTTTCTCCTTGCAAAACAAAAGACAAAATTTGCGACTGTGTCTGAAGATGTGGAGACATCGCGCTCCCGGGAAGGGAAGACGCAAATCTCATCCTTATTCTGTTTAGGATGTTGTCAGGATTTTAATATTTTAAGAGGAACAGCAGAGATCTATTAGCCGGAGAGGGAGCATCGCTGCAGAAACCTCTCGCCGGATAAATAAATGAGGTGGCGGTTGTCAGACATGTGTTCTACAGCGAGGGCGGCACAAATATAAACCACGCGCTACACAGCATCACAAGGGTAGGCCATCCTGGTAATCATGAGGGAGGCCTTCATAACAGCGCACTGCTCATCAACAACCAGCAGGGGGGGGCAATGCTGTGGGGAGCACACGGGCACCTACCATGTCAGGAACTAAAGGGGGGCTCTAGTTCTAGCAAATAAATCTATATACAATATTCCAATATACTTTCTGTGTTAATTCTTGTCCGATCTGAAGATCTTTTCGGGGTCATACAATAGGAACCTTTATTTTTTCAGACCCAGGGGATACAAATCTGTCCTCGTTATGTCCTGGATAAATTACATTGCATCTGTATTATACTCAAGAGCTGAACTCGCTGTGGGAAAATAAAAAAAATTAAAACACTGGGAGAGACAACTCCATTGGGAATCCATAAACAAAAACGCAAGTTTGTAAATCATTTTTCCTGACCACTAGGTGGCAGCACCATCAAAATAACAAGAACATAATGAGTGCTGACAAAACCCACAAGAATCTGCTTATAAACCACAGATTATTCTATATAGACACACAATCTGCAGAAATACATTACATCTGTATTATACTCCAGAGCAGCACTCCCTGTGGGAAATCTTAGCTCTAAAACCAGTAGAATAGTGAGCGCAGCTCTGGAGTATAATACAGGATGTAACTCAGGATCAGTACAGGATAAGTAATGTATGTACACAGTGACTGCACCAGCAGAATAGTGAGTGCAGCTCTGGAGTATAATACAGGATGTAACTCAGGATCAGTACAGGATAAGTAATGTAATGTATGTACACAGTGACTGCACCAGCAGAATAGTGAGTGCAGCTCTGGAGTATAATACAGGATGTAACTCAGGATCAGTACAGGATAAGTAATGTATGTACACAGTGACTGCACCAGCAGAATAGTGAGTGCAGCTCTGGAGTATAATACAGGATGTAACTCAGGATCAGTACAGGATAAGTAATGTATGTACACAGTGACTGCACCAGCAGAATAGTGAGTGCAGCTCTGGAGTATAATACAGGATGTAACTCAGGATCAGTACAGGATAAGTAATGTATGTACACAATGACTGCACCAGCAGAATAGTGAGTGCAGCTCTGGAGTATAATACAGGATGTAACTCAGGATCAGTACAGGATAAGTAATGTAATGTATGTACACAGTGACTGCACCAGCAGAATAGTGAGTGCAGCTCTGGAGTATAATACAGGATGTAACTCAGGATCAGTACAGGATAAGTAATGTATGTACACAGTGACTGCACCAGCAGAATAGTGAGTGCAGCTCTGGAGTATAATACAGGATGTAACTCAGGATCAGTACAGGATAAGTAATGTATGTACACAGTGACTG
Organism: Bufo gargarizans; assembly: GCF_014858855.1. Classification (NCBI taxonomy): domain Eukaryota; kingdom Metazoa; phylum Chordata; class Amphibia; order Anura; family Bufonidae; genus Bufo; species Bufo gargarizans. The sequence continues at coordinate 197,626,461 of NC_058086.1, forward strand.
CACCAGCAGAATAGTGAGTGCAGCTCTGGAGTATAATACAGGATGTAACTCAGGATCAGTACAGGATAAGTAATGTATGTACACAATGACTGCACCAGCAGAATAGTGAGTGCAGCTCTGCAGTATAATACAGGATGTAACTCGGGATCAGTACAGGATAATTAATGTAATGTATGTACACAGTGACTGCACCAGCAGAATAGTGAGTGCAGCTCTGGAGTATAATACTAGGATGTAACTCAGGATCAGTACAGGATAAGTAATGTATGTACACAGTGACTGCACCAGCAGAATAGTGAGTGCAGCTCTGGAGTATAATACAGAATGTAACTCAGGATCAGTACAGGATAAGTAATGTATACAGCGACTCCACAAGCAGAATAGTGAGTGCAGCTCTGCAGTATAATGCAGGATGTAACTCAGGATCAGTACAGGATAAGTAATGTATGTACACAGTGACTGCACCAGCAGAATAGTGAGTGCAGCTCTGGAGTATAATACAGAATGTAACTCAGGATCAGTACAGGATAAGTAATGTAATGTATACAGCGACTCCACAAGCAGAATAGTGAGTGCAGCTCTGGAGTATAACACAGAGTGCCTGATGCTACTATAATGCTAGGGATGATTAGGTGAACACCGTCCAGTGCTGCTCAGCTAAACACGTTACATAATTCCACATAATACAAGATGGGGCCGATCTCATTAATTCTCCGGCACTAAGCTCAGTTTGGGGACAGCTGCCTGAAGGCTGAGGATGGCGGTCTGCTGGCACACACAGGATGCCATAACGTATCTCCAGACCTGAAGAAACGCTGCAACGTTGGTCCCGTGTTCCTATGTGTCTGCATTGCTGAGAAACATGATGTTTTATTATATGCAAATGAGCCTCTAGGAGCAATGGGGGCGTTGCCGTTACACCTAGAGGCTCTGCATTCTCTGCACTTAGATTGACAGTATGATGTATGATGACATTTTATTTGCCAGGTCCTGTCAAAGTGCAGAGAGAGCAGAGCCTCTAGGTGTAATGGTGACGCCTCCGTTGCTCCTACAGCTCATTTGCATATAATAAAACATCATTTTCTCAGCAATGCGGGCACATATGAACATGGGACCAACACAGATGCCTTCAGCTGCCAAGTGCACATGTAACAGGTCAGCCGGTGTCATAGGGACAGAACTGCTGACAGATGCCCTTTAATATTCTATTGCTCCCATTTTAGGCTGGGAAGAGGCCGACTGTAGAAAAGGTACAATCTGAAGCATCGTGCTATGGGGGGGGATGGCAGTAACACTGCTGGCGGCATTATATGTTCCAGACATTACAGTCTGTACGAAGATGGGGATGATATAGGCGATGAAAAGAGGACTGGCCGTCAGCCAGGAACACAGCGATACGGTTCACACAAATTCTTCTAATCCGGCGTCAATGGAGACAGAATACTATATTCCGGATTACAAAAATGTCACAGTAGTTAAGATGGTGTTAGGATTAGACCTTCTAATACCCTCTGCACCTACCCAAGATTAAAAAAAGGGGTTAATTCCCAGTACCCTCTGCTGCGTCTGGCGAGGCTCCAGTGTCTCGTCTGCACGCCATGGTGTGCAAGCTGGAAACTAAAAATCTAGAAGGAAGGAGAAAGCGCAAGTAAGTGAAGTTAACGTGCTTCGCTGGCCGCTCAATGATGTGAGTAAGCGCGGTCTGAAAACATGCCCGAACCCTCAGAAATCGCACAAGAAATTAGTCAGATCGAGCAAAAGGAGCGGAAACGGGAAACAAAGTGTGAAATTGTATTTCTGCCGCTAACGCGTTGGGAGACGATGGCAAGAGGAGACGGTCGCTGCGTAGAGCGCGCTCGTTCTGCCGGAGAGAAGCGGGAAAATCGCAGGCTAGTCTCTTCACACGATCGCTGTGTGCCCCGCAGGTAGGGGGCGCTGCTGTCAGCAAATGATGCACGGCACAACTATTATAGGAGTCGCTTAGGCTGCGCAATGCTGGAAAAGGCTCTTGCAATCTGTGAGCGAAAAAGCCTGGAATTTTTGCAACCTCCGTGTCATGGTCGCAGGACGTCGCGACCACATTCACAAGTATTACCTGTGACTTCATCATCGTGGTGTTGGGTGACCAAGGTCACCTTAGGCTTAAAGGGGCAATACCATATACCCCACATGAAAGAGGAGGAGGTTGAATGGAAGAAGCATTCTTAAAGGGGATGTCCAGTGCTTTTATACTGAATAGGCCATCACTACGCGAACGGCAGGGGCCCGACACCAACCACCGATCAGCTGTTAGGGGATAGGTCCAGCAACGGCACTATACCTCCGTACAGTCACATAGCATTAGACTGGTTTATAAGGCTATGTAACCCTTAGAGGTCTGGAATGTATTGAATACCACTGACATAATGCTATGCGACCCAGTCAGTGCCGGGAGGTCAGGACGGGTGCTGCTGCATGGAAATTGCTTGTGTGAAACCAGACCGCAGAAGATACTACAAAATTACCAAGAGGAGAACGCCTTTTAATAACCTGGTCGCATCTCCCATCCCGACAGGGTTTTATGTGAAACGCCAGACTTTAGTAAATGACCCCCCCCCAAGTGTTATAACATGTGGGACGCATCTTCCATTGTTATAATCACCCCTCTTATAAAAACTACGAATTAACTATGACAGGGATGCCCAACCTGCCGACCTCCAGCTGTTGCAAAACTACAACTTCCATCATGTCTGGACAGTTTTCGGCTAACAGGGAATACTGGGAGTTGTAGTTTTGTAACAGCCGGAGGGCGGCTGGTTTGGCATCCCTGAACTATGATAATGAACCAGCAGGGGGCGGCAGAGACGTCGGTCTACAGGAACCCGGCAGGGCTGCAATCCTTCACCGCCATATACAAAGCTATACACCTGCTGGTTAAATCCTTGTGCCGTCATCCGCCACATCCAGTAAGTGACTACAGACACTTCCTTTGATCGTGGAAAAAGGCTTCATACGTCAGAGGATTGTTTCTAAGCATCATTAGAGGAAAAACAAAAAAGCAATGTTCCAGTACAAGTGCTCGGTGGTATTCACAGGATCGGGCCCAGGGAGGCAGCTACACTGTAGGGCCCTTCAGACGTGGGGCACTTACTAAGAGGGGGAGATTATATACAATATCCTGGTGCACCCGATGCAGGATTTCATTGCTCGTGCATTCACCGATCCCTCAATTACAGGTCATCCTCATCAGAGCTGTACACTCGCATATACAATCATTAGACGCCTGTGATCAAGAAGTGCCTCCATCATCTGGAAAGGTCATGAGACGGGGAAGCTTCCAGTCCCTGACCACACGGCTGCAGTCCTTCAGAGACAGGTCATAGGTGCCAATCTCAGAGCACCACCACAGGGGCAGGAGTGTGCAGAGATGCCACCATCGCTCAGGACTCACCGAACAACCAGCGCCGCGCTGTACTGTGACCTGACAGCGCGCGCCTACATGCACTACGTCCTGCCGATGTACATGTCGGGACACAGAGCAGAGGCCGGATCAGGGAAGGCGAGTACAGCCAGCGCAGAGCAGTCATTAGTGTGTAGACTATATGCTCTGGCAGGGAACAGGGGGCCATATGAAATGATCCCGCAGGCCAGACGGAGGTCCCCCATATGAGTACTATAATACAGCTCTGGCGGGCTCCTGGCACTGTGTGGCCCCTCCTCATGTAATGTAGCACGTTCTCGTACAGTTTTGCTGTCATCGCTGTGTCCCCAGGACTCTACAGCTGGATTTGTGTGACTGTATTTTTCTCGTTTCATGGCTCTTTAGACGCCAGTCCATGCGGCTTATTTGTAAGGCCTCCTCCGAATAACAGATTTCGTGTTGGGTCTGTTACGCTCACATTTCAGCTGACACTAATTTGTACTGTGGGAGGAATGAAATCATTTTCTGCAACAGATTCCATGCATAATATTAAACATGAAAGAATCGGATGCATTAAGTGCGTGGAGTTCCTGCATTATATATAGAGGGGGGGGGGGGGGCGCTGACAATTTGACAATTTAACTTGGCGTGAAAATAAAAACCCTCTGCAACCGCTTAATGTATGCGAGCTGCAATTACGGTGTAACACTGGACAGACCGCAGCGAGGAGAGGGATGACATTACGCAGCAGATGATCACCAATATGGTGCCTCTTCCCGGGTTGCTCTTTAAATCTCCCGTGTAATAGGGGCACAGGGCATCTCCTGTCCTAGAAAGATAAAATGGCAAGTGGAGCCGGGCTGAGGTATTATTCAAATCAGACGTCACGGCTGCATCTTAAAAGGTTACCTGGTTTAATTGGTATGCTTTATGACGAACTCAATTAAGAATAAAAACCCAGCTCGGCCACGTAAACGCCTAGGCTTGCCATTTGATACTCTTGCTTTCTCCGCAGTAAACAGTTTCGAGAAGCAGGCGACCTCTCCAAAAAGGCAAGAGCTAAAGGGGCGTCATATCTCTTCCACCAGTAGCTGCGGCTTCTGACAGCGGGGGTAATTAAAAAGAAGATTTTCTCGTTAATGCTCCTCATTGCCCAAGTGAATGTGAAAGATTGCAATCGTCCTGCCTGGCTCGCCAACATTCGCTACTGCTAAATATCTGCCCGCTTTTTTTTTACTCTTACCGGTAATTGGATTTCCCCTTAGCCTCCACAACGGCACTTCCTGGAGGGCACCCGCATCTTCCGGGGCAGGAAAACGAAGATCAACGTATAAAAGTCCCCTCCCCTTTACCTTCACCTAGAACGCCAATGTAGATGCATCATTTAAGTAACATAACAATACAAATGAACAAAAGGGTCAACTGCCGACCAAATATCAAATCAAACAAAAACATGGGTGGGAATTCCCCGTGCCATTGCGGAGGCGAAGGTAAATCCAATTACCGGTAAGAGTAATCATCATCTTTTCCCCTCGCCTCCACAACGGAACTTCTTGGAGAAATAACAAAGAAACCCACTCCGATAAAACTTTCCTGCCAAAAGAAAGCTCTAATGGATAGCACATCCAGTTTATAATGTTTATAAAAAGTAGAAGGGTTCGACCAAGTCGTTGCTCTGCAAATATCTTCAAGCGAGGCAGAGGCCCCCTCTGCCCAAGAGGCAGCCATAGCTCGCGTAGAATGGGCTTTCAGTCCAGACGGGGAAGTCACCTCTTTCTCATTGTAACAGAGATATACAGGACTTAATCCGACGTGTTATGGAAGCCTTGCTAGCCGCTCTACCCCGGTTAGTGCCCAGGTACTGGACCAATAACCGATTTGTCCTTCTGAAGTCCTTTGTCATTTCCAGATACTTAAGACGACATCTTCTCACGTCAAGGTTACTGAATCTCTTTTCCCCTTCAGAGGTAGCCTGAGGACAGAATCAAGGGAGAGAAATTTCTTGACGGCAATGAAATTTAGATACCACTTTAGGAAGAAATTCAGGAGAAGGTCTTAAAACAATCCTATCTTCCAGTATTGTAAGGTAGGGTGGCTGAATAGAGAAGGCCTGAATCTCCCCAACCCTTCTAGCGGTCGTAATTGCTAGTAAAAAAAACTGTTTTAAAAGGTCAAAAGCCTCATAGATCAATCTCAAATGGGTTCAAAAGGAGAATCCAAGAGGACGGAAAGAACTAGATTTAAATCCCATGGACGGACGGAGGATCTGAAATTTGGGTGTAATCTACTAGCGCCCTTAAAATACAAAAACTAACTAGGTCTGTTTCAGACAGTTTCTCTCCCATAAAAGCACTTAATGCAGACACTTGTACCTTTAAAGGTGCTTATTCTAAGACCTTGGTCTAGTCCGGATTGGAGAAAATCTAGAACTAGTCCCAGGTCCGGGGGCCTGAACGGGTTCCAGGAAGTCTTAGAAAAGGCCAGGAAGGCTTTCCAGGACCTTAGATATATTTTTGAAGTAACTGGTTTTCTGCTGTGCAGTAAAGTATCTATTACCTTTTCAGAGAGTCCCTTCTGTCTCAAGATGTTACGCTCAATCTCCAGGCTGTCAGATGGAGCTGAGGGATGCTGGGAGCGGGAACCGGACCCTGGAGTAGAAGGTCCAGAAGGGGAAGGATCCAATAATTCTCCCCTGCCAGAGACTTAAGTACCAGAAACCATGCCCTTCTGGGCCAGTGTGGGGCTATCAGTATTATCTGGGACTTCTTTTCTATCATTTTTGTCAGGACTTTTGGAATTAGAGAGAAGGGTGGGAAGGCGTACAGGAGACCCTTTGGCCACCCTGTGCTAAAGCATCCCCTTGCAGAGGTTTGTCTTTGTAAGAGGGAATAAAACTTGCTGGCTTTTTCTTGAAGCAAAAAAGTCGATTAACGGCATCCCCCATCTTGCCGAAATCTGGTCGAATACTGTCTGATTCAAGCTCCATTCTCCCGGTCTCAGCTTCTCTCTGCTCATGAAGTCGGCCAGATGATTTACTTTTCCCTTTACATGGACCGCCGTCAGAGATTTTAGGTCTGGTTCGGCCCAAACAAATATCTTTTCTGCCACCGCCGAGAGGAGACGACTTTTTGTCCCCCCGTTTGTTCACGTAAGCAACCGTGGTCGAATTGTCGGAAAGGATCTTTACATGACTCTGGACCAGGGATAGAGCGAAAAATGTTTGCGCTTGCCAGACTTCCTAAAGCTCTCGCATGTTGGAAGATGGGCGGATAGGGCTTTTCTGCCCTAGACCCTGACCTGTCCTGCCATTCAGGTGAGCTCCCAAGCCTTGGCTGCTTTGCATCCGTCGTGACCACTCGTGGCTCCGACTGCCGCCATTTCACGCCTCTGGAAAGGTTCTCTTTTCTGAGCCACCAGGAGAGAGAGAGCGCCTTACATGGAAAGAAATCTCTAATTTCTTGTTTAAAAGATATTTGTTTTCGGTCCCAGGACCTTAACAGGAAGGACTGAAGCGTTCTTGAGTGAGCTTGGGCCCATTTCACTGATGATATTGTGGAAGTCATGATTCCCAGAATCATCATGATCTCTCTTATAGAGATCTTGCGTATACATTGAAACCTTGCTATTCTTTGGATCAGGTCTTCCATTTTCTTTCCGGAAGAAAAGAGGACATTAGATGAGAATCTAGAAGTACACCTAAGAATATCTTCCAATATTCCAGAACCATGTCTGACTTTTTCATATTGATGATCCATCCTAAATTTGACAATGTCTGGACTACAGTCTGTATCGAGGGAAGAGATTCAGTCATCGGAGCTGCGACCAACAAGTCGTCCAGGTATGGAATCAAGACCATCTCTGATTGATGGAAGAAGGTTGAAATTTCTGCCATAACTTTTGTAAATACCCTTGGGGCAGAGGATAGGCCGAAGGGAAGTACCTGGAATTGAAAATGATTGATCCTCCACCGAATCCAGACTGCCATTCTTAAATATTTCTGGTAATGTCGATGGATTGGAACGTGGTAATAAGCATCAGAGAGATCTATTGTTGCCATACTGTCTTTGGATATTAGGTTGATTGTGAACCTGACTGTTTCCATCTTGAACTTTTTGTATCTTACGAATTTGTTTGTTTAAATTCTTCAAATTTATTATCAAATCGGAATGACTCGTCTGGTTTCTTTAACAAAAAGACTGAAGAATAGAAGCCCCTTTTTTCTTCCTCTGAAGGAACTTGGACTATTGCCTCTTTCTGAAGTAGAAGAGCAATTTGCGCCTCTAGAGCTTCTTGTTTCTTCTTTTTTAACCTTGAATTTTCCAGGTACCTGTCTGGGGGAACAATTGATAGCTCCAGCCCGTATTCTGATGTTATTACAGACAGCACCCAAGGTAATGCATGAATTTGTACCCAGGCCTGGTTGAATTTTTTAAATCTTCCCCCAACTGGCCTTCTGAAGTCATTGTGTAGTATTTGGACGGGAGGACCTAACCAAGAAGAGGAATCCCCTAGTCTTGCTTTTCGACGATTGCCATGAGGATCCCCGATTCTTTTTCTGATCAAATCCAGGACGTCTCTGGGAGTGAAAATTACGTCTTTGATGGAAGAATCTCGATTCGGTAGGGAAGCCCTTTTTTCTTATCGGAGGACTTCTCTAGGATATCATCCAGGGTCTTCCCAAATAAACGATCCCCTTCACAAGGGATGGCACAAAGTCTATTTTTTGATGCTGCATCTCCATTCCATGATATTAACCAAATTCCCCTACGAGAGGCATTTGATAAAGCTGCGGTCTTTGCAGATAATTTTACAACATCTGCTGAAGCATCCGCCAGGAAGTTGGAAGCTTGTTTCAGGACCAGGATGGAGGCTAGAATGTCCTCTCGGAGTGTCCGACTGAATGTGCTCTTCTAATTGCGTCAGCCATAATGACAGAGTTCTCGCTTTATAAGTAGCTGAGATGCCTGGACGTAATGTAGACATAGAAGATTCCCAAGACTTCTTAAGCAGGGATTCGCACTGCACTTTTTATCCATAGGATCCTTAAGGATTCCCAAGTCTTCAAAGAGTAATGCAGACTTCTTAGAAATTATAGCAACTGGCGCGTCTACTCTTGGGGCTTTATCCAAAGAGCTGGAATCCTCCTCAGCAAAGGGATACTTCCTTTTGAACATTCTAGATGCCGCCTGTCTCTTTTTTGGATCCTTCCATTTGTTCGGATTACATTTTTATACTGGAGTGAAGCGGGAAGACCCGTTTCTTTTTTTCCCCTAGTCCTAGGAACATCTGATCCTGGACAGTTAAAGGCTCTTGTGATTCTTCCAAATTTATAGTCGCCTTGATGTTCTTAAGTAAGCTTTCAGTCTCCTCAATGGAACACAAAGGGCGACCTGAAGAGCCCTCAGATACACTAGAATCCATATCTGAAGAAGCCTCTTGTTCATCCAGATGGGATCCCTGTTCTTCAGTCACAAAAGGATCCGTTCTGGAGGTGGATGGCTTAGGAGAGACTGACGCTAGTCTTGCGTTGATAGCTGTGCCGATCTCTTCCTTAATAAAGGATCTCAGACTGTCCACAATAGACGGAGATTTCTCGGCTACCACTCTATTTATACACTTTGGGCAAAGAGATTTTTTTCGTGGCAGTGGATAATGTTTTTTTTGCATATTTGACATTTTCTCTTTTGTGACGGTTCTCCAGATGATCTTAGACTATCTCTCCCCTAAAAAAAACATGAGGGTTAAGTCAGGACTCTGGATATCCAAGGAAAATTATTTATTTATTTTTTAAAGCAGAGCCGTCACCCAGAAGATAAGAAATAATACCCTGCGCACATATAGGGTGAATTTTTGCAAAATAAATGTCCTCAGGAAGGAGGCTTACTGGGCTGGAGGGCCTGGGGGCATCAGTGGTCTTTATTGCAGACTCAATTTCTCCAGGGGCAGACATTGTGGTGCTGTTTTACTTTTTAGCACTCTGCTGTCCGATAAGCCGCCAATATTCACGGTGGAACGCAGCGCGCCGCAGCTGGAAGTAGGATCGCCCCCCAGCCACCGAATACCCAACACATGGCCCTCTTTAATAGCAGGAAGCCCGGGGCAGCCAGCACATGCCGGACTAACACCATAGGGGAAAGAGGAGCAGTATTGCAATGCTCCGGGATCTTTAACCCTACAGGAGCCCTCCAAAAAAACAGGGACAACTTACCAAAGGCCCTGCTCACTGTCGATTTCCACCTGCCTTTTGAGGGACAGGAAACCAACCGGTGAATGTAAAGGGGAGGGGGCTTATACGTTGATCTTCATTGTTTTCCAGTCCCGGAAGAGGCGGGTACCCTCCAGGAAGTGCCGTTGTGGAGGCGTGGGGAAAAGTAGAAAATACTGTCATTTTGGTAATGGTAAAAACCTGCAAAAAGCGTAGTAACACAGGTCAAACCAAAGTCGTATCTCACAAAATGCCAACACATTACTAGATCGTGCACGGGGAAAAGGAGCAAAGACGACCAAGCCTAAGATACAGGCCACATTCAGGCCGAGCTAAGACAAGAATTTCACTAGACAATACAAATATACTATTAGACCAGGAGGCTGATGGTGTCTCCTGGGCCTTACAGACATAATACCGCCGCTCGGTCATACTAAAATAAGCCCAGTCGAGGGTCAACCCTTTGTTGGTTGTTTGTATACGGGCAATGCAACAGCACCCCCACAGCAGGAATCCCACTGCAAAGCCTTGCAAATTGTGAAATCTACAACATGTCGTCAATTTACAAATTGGAAATTTTTAAACTGATATGCAGTGGAGTTACAATCCGCACCGGGGTCAATTTCTAATGTGGATTTCTGTGGATGTGGATGAGATTTGTCCCTTTTCTTATAAGGCTAGTTTCACATTAGCGCTTGGAACAGCCAGCCGGCCCTCTCGGCATTTCCAGAAGTTTGTAAGTCTCCGTCCGGCCTTAACTATAATGTGGACCAGAAGAGATCCCGCCGAATTAAGGCAGACATGCCGAGAATCGGCCGGAAGAGAGCAGCTGCGCTCAAGCAGTAGGGTGAAACTAGCCTAAGTGTTCGTTCCCGACCTATGCGCAAGAACGACCAGTGATCTGCTCGCACAGAAATCTTCAGTTGTCAGCAGCACTTCGCCTGGTGTATTTCCTACAGTAAAGAACGACGTGCTGTATCCTTTATCAGCCCTAATTCTGGGCAGGAATAATTTTTGTGTAAAAAAAATGCCAAGAGTAGACTGAAACGCATAGGATACTGAATGTTTCCATCCTGAAGAAGTTTTTGGAGTCAGAGGGAGTCATTTGCTAAGGCAAATTGCGGATCAGCAACACACCCGGCCGGCACCCCCTATAGAAAGGACAAGAATAGGACATGTTGTATCTTTTGCAGAGCTGTGGACCGGAAGATCGGGGCCGCACTCCACAAATGCGGACAGCACACTGTGTGCTGTCCGCATCCATTCCATCCCCGTAGAGAATGAATGGGTTCGCACCCGTTCCGCAAAATTGCGGAACGGATGCGGACCCATTTGCAGACGTGTGAATGGAGCCTTAGAAGGTTACTCCAGTCTTTGGAGTAAGGCCCCTTTCAGACGAGCGAGTGTCACACATCGGACTCGCAGCCGACCTGAACTTCCAGCAATGCTGGGGGTCGCATAGCATTATATTGATTTATGAGGCTATGTAACCCTTAGAGGTCTGGAATGTACTGGATAACACTGACAGCATTATGTCAGTGTTATCCAATTTCTTCCAGAACTGTAAGGGTTACATAGCATCATAAATCAATATAATGCTAGGCAAAAAGGGCCTAAAAGAAAAAACACGAAAAAAAACAAAACAAGACACTGCTTTGCAACTTTTTAAGCAGCCATTTTTAGGTCGTCCTCACCACTGGGGAGTAGTGGGCGCCGGGCCATCAGTCTTGGCAAATTCAGTAACATTTACATCTGGAAACAGGCATATTTGACGACTGAAAACTACTCTAGTCAACTGGAGGGCAGTCTTTGATAAATGACACCCAAATAATTTAGATTTTAGCACAATGGATTTGCTGGATTTCTCCTCCATTCATGTTCAAGCTCCCATAAACATTAGATCGTCTTCCAATCCCACCATAATGGGTCACCTTTTCTCCAATGTGTACTGCCAGGTTAAGTCTACATTTACACTCCTATTGAAGTGAATGGTGTCGGAGCTGCCCTGCACTTTGAATGGAGCTGTGGTTCCTGTTCCATTCACGGTGCTAGTTCCAGAGGCTGCAGGGAACTGCTGATCGGTGGAGGAGCGTTCAGATATTAATGGCTATCCTGAGGATAAGTCATCAATATCAGAAGCATGAAAAGCCCTTTGAGATGGAAATATACTTTAGATGAATATTAGCCAAAGCCAATCAATTTTTACGGGACCAGATGAAAATCGAAATGTGAATGTAGGTTTCTGAATGAACGGTCTTTTCCCGATGGCAAAAACTGGCCTGATCAAGAGACAATCTTCTGATTGATGGTTGGTTAAGAGCTGTCGTCCATCCATCAATTGTCAGCATTATCTACATGGCAAATGCAAGATGAACAATGACATGATCGTTCCCGATTGTACCAAGTGGTCCAGTAGATATCTATGGGGTTTAAGATTGCTAAGAAACTAGGTGAAACATCTGTCAACCATCGAGATCCCTTATCTGCAACTAAAAAGATCTAATGATCTCTAGAGGCACATCAGAGGCTAAACACCAGTCATTTGATGGGAGCAGAGTCACCATCCTAGCCGCGAAAACATCTGTCAAGTACAGGTGCCATCAGCAAGACCATGGAGACCAACTGATAGATTCTAATGTGTCGACAGTCATGACTGGTTCAAACAATTTTATCCAAACTGATATCTAAGGGAACTTTTAGGGTGATTGGGTAGCTATCCTAGTTAAACTATAGACCTCCTCCATCCGTCATGATCTGCAGTCTCTCTACAGATGAAATATCTGTGTTGGATAACTCTTTGGTTGGTGGAAAGTCCTAAGCTTCTCCTCCTACGTACACAATTTCTAGCCTAATTTAAGAACATATGTAGGTTTCCACACAACAGGATTCATAATTTTGAATTTAACACCAGGCCAAGGTTTCGTCAAAGAAGCAAAGCAAAAAAAAAACTATTTGATCACACAGATGAATGCTGTAGGTCTTTACCTCACAACAGAAGAACTCCCTCTTGGTTCGATGGGTGGAGACCACCAGCCGATCTTGTGATGGAGATGAACTCCACTGAAATCTGTCAAAAAGCAAAACCATAGAAGACCATTAATACAATCCGTACCATTCGCCATCTCCATGACATCAGCACCGCCACTGTACTTTTTTGATGATCAGTCCATCATGTCCCTTGTAAGGTCCAAAGTGATCTAAGTTTGATTTACTTAAACCGTGGAGAGTCCCGATCTTGGACCATTAATACCGGCAAAATACGGAGGTGCTATGGCTGCTTTTGCCTTCGATTTAATAGTAAAATGAGTTTCCTATGTTTAATAGGGGGATCTGGATGTCATGAAGGGGGTTGGCACCCAGAGGAGCGGGAAGATGTGGCAGAAAGCCGAACCCTCTCTGGTGGACTACATGCAACCATGTCAGTTTGCCAACAGAAAGTCAAATTATTTATTTTCTGGTCAATCTGGTGACCAGGTACTCATCTTGGGGACTTCAGCCCTTCCCAAGTTCTCCATTTTATGAGTCTTAATAACAAGAACACTTCAACCAATCACAGAAGGTCAGGTGTACAGAGGCCTGCAGGGAACAGGGCGAGGGGTCACAGAGGCACCTTGAGTATAAGGTAATTTTTTTTTATTTGGTGGGGGGTGATTGATTTTTATTTATTTTTCTAATTTAAGGAAAGTTATTTATTTTTTTCTTTAAATTTAGGGCTCGGGATCAGCAGCCTTCAGCACTCCAGCTGTTGTGAAACTACAACTCCCAGCATGCTCTTTCCACTTGTGTGGGAGTTTAGAGAGCAGCCAAGCAAGTGTGCATGATGGGAGATGTAGTTTCACAACACCTGGAGTGCCGGAGGTTGCCGACCCCTGTTGTAGACGTTGCTGTGGATCTACAGGTAACACCCAGCAAGATCCGCAACAATTGGGATTTCTTGTGGAATTGGAACCCACCATTGGGGCATAATCGGAAACAGACCTGTGACCACTCTGCAACCAAAACAGACATTCTGTGGACGTGGATAAGATCTGTTAAAATTGAACCCACTTTTCTGCCTTTTCCACCTGCCAATCTAGATGGAAAATCTGTGGCACATGCAGTTTGTGTGAACACAGAATTTTTTGGAGAAAGTTTTTGAGGCAGATGTTCCTGCCAAAGCCAGAAGTGGATTTGAACGGAATGGGAAATATAAAAGGAAGGATTTATGCTTCTCTTTCCTGCTGGATCCACTTCTGGCTGAAAAATCAACCTCCTCAAAAAAAACCTGTGTGAGGCACATGACCGTAGTTTTGGTCCACATCCGATCCGCGTGTCCGTTCCGCGGCCCCACAAAGTTTTGCAGGACAACAATAGGCACTTATAACATAGTGCTGGATCTACAGAAGGAAAAATGCACGACCCACACGGCCGGTATCCAATATTTGCGGACCGCAAAAATGTATATTGTCACATGCATGAGGCCTGAACCTAACCTAAAGAAGACTAGTCAGGGATACAGTAAATAAGAGCCCCCACCTCTTGGTTCTGTCCGGTGACGTGTGTCCCGGCCCTTTGCTCCAAGGTGCAAAAGCTACTTGCAAATAATCTGCATCCAGACAAAATACATGAAATAGATGCAAAAAAATAAAATAAAAATCATTTCCGCTAATCATCATGTTATCGGTAAACCCAGCACCTACCACCCGTACACCGCTGCTGACGCACTACCTGGAGCTGCATATTTTTGCAGCTTTTTCCACAGCCTGCGGCACAACTGATAAGGAGCAGTGAAGAAGAGGACAAGAATACACAAGCACGAGGTGATGAACGGCGCGAGGGAGGAGACAGCCCGGAAGGAGAAAGCCTTCATACATTATTCCTCTGGTTTGGGATGATGCAAGTCGTAATTCAGGTCGATACTGAGGGCTGCGTGAGTGATATAAGCATCAAGGACCTACTTGAGGTCTCCCGCTAGAGACACTTCACATATAGTCCCCCGTTATCAGCCTTTTCAAGATGACCGCCATGTTCTGAAATGGGATTAGGGAACACTCCCTAAACATTAGGCAACTTCAGCTGTTTTAAAACTACAACTCCCAGCATGCACGAGAGCTAGAAGGCCGCAGAGTGCTGACTCCTTGCTTCAGAAACATGTAGGCCAAAGTCTGTGAAACCAGTAAAGTATATAACATGTCAGGTTCCCTGAACACACCAGGACGTCCACCCCAGTAGATGTCACAGAAAAGAATAAGGACAGAGTATGGATAATGTCTGACCACGGATATAAGCTGCTGCCGGAAGCGTCCACACTGAAGGCACAAGCGTGTTATAGGGGTGTCAGGAAGAACAGCCGTCAGTGGAATGGGACTGGACAGCATGCGGAGGCAGTGACTGGACATCAACTAAGTTGTCAAAGCACCCCAAAATAGTCCAGTATGTTTTCTTTCGGCAGGCATATGAACATGGTCACCTGCGCTGCTGCAGCCACTTTCTGGCTTCAGCAGGAACGTGCAACGTTTGGACAAGTCACTGCTGAAGCCAGGCACCGACTGCAGCAGGGCACAAGACCATGATCCATACCCAGCAGGAAGGAGACAAGCTGGGGACTGGAAGATGGTGGAACAGGAGATAGCATGCAAGACCGGAGATCCAGGGAGCGGGTAAGCATGAATCTTTCAGTAGGCGATGCAGGCTAGGAGCCTTCAGTTATTTCCAGAAAATGCCTTTAAGGCCTAGTACACCTTGAGAAGTCCCTCACCCCTATTCCTTGCCCCGTACAGCATACTACTATTGCATCTTTCAGTACAAAATGTCTAAAATAATCAAAAAGCCAAGGAAACACTGGCCCTCAGCTTCCACTTCATGGGTTCCAACAAAATTTAAGAAACAAGCCGAGTCCCCAGAGGGAGGTGATGTACCATGAAATTTTTGAAAAATGGAAAAAAATAAAAAAGGCAATTAAAGAAATCTTACAGAAACGATCTGCACAGGTTTGGACGTAGCATGCATCAGCACTGAAGAGAGACGGCTGCAGGGAGGTGATTGACAGGAGAAATATAGAACTTGTAAGAGATGCTGACTACAGGATACGAGCTCCAGAAGCCATGAATATAAAATAGCATCCGGCCATCGACTTATTAACTGGAAAATCGGCAAAAAATAGATCTCTCAGCAGTGATTTCCTGGAGGATGCTCCGTTAGTCTGTGTGTAAAGGTTGCAGGTGGCCAATTTCAAGTGCATTAAGAGGCGAGAGATGGGGCTAGTTTTTGTAAAATTTAGTAAACTTTTTCCAATAATTTGTGCTCCTCGGTTTGCTATTGGAAACAATTATGCTCAGCTTGCTGCGGAGAGGATTTCACTGCTGGACCCATGTGCCCTCTATTATTTATTTTTTTGTTGGAATTTTCTTACAAAGAATCAGAGCTCGGGGGTGGGAATGAAGCTCACTCTTCCATATCCGTGACCGCTCGGGAACACGGCCTGTGGTTAGAGCCAACGCCTCGGAGGAAAGAGGCATCTGCTGGAAGATTAGCTCA
Organism: Bufo gargarizans; assembly: GCF_014858855.1. Classification (NCBI taxonomy): domain Eukaryota; kingdom Metazoa; phylum Chordata; class Amphibia; order Anura; family Bufonidae; genus Bufo; species Bufo gargarizans. Next base: position 197,642,582 of record NC_058086.1, read on the forward strand.
ACGGGGCTGATAGCGTCTGCTCCCGAGATACCGATGGGGATGGTTGGGAGGTGTTGTCCGAGAGAGAAGCAAAGATTTCATGAAGACTTGAGTTTGTATGTGCAGAGTTTAACTGTAGTATAATAAATGTCGCTCGCAACCAACAGTCGAAAAAATAAGGAGGTCCACGAGGACAGGCTGGTCAAGAAGCCAAAAACTTACAGCCACATTGCTTTCTTACCGGAATGGCCTTTCAGGCACATGGTGACATGATGGCCTGCTCAACTGTCCCATGAAAAAGTCTTTAGTCACAGGGCATCAACAATGGGAAGAACGTTCGCGTTGCTCCACAGGGGTCCTTAGGCAATGAACGCTTCATTAGTGATCACTAGAAACCAAAAACATTTCATGTTTCAACTAAACCCTTCTGACAGATGAGAACATGAGTGATGCTCCATAAGCTTGGACCCACCAAGCACATTAAGAAAGCGGTCATCTCAAAATTATTATTTTTCTTTTATTTTACTTAAAAAGGAGTTGCGTCTAGTGAAATCGCTTCATTCAAAACTTTGGAGGTCCATCTCCGTACAGTATTAAAATGTAGGGGCTCCAATGAGCCGAAGTCAGTAATTCGCAAAGTTGAGCGAGACTTTGTTGTAGAACCTTTGTAGTTGATTTTTAAAGTCCAGCGTGAAGGAGACCAGCACAGCCGCGCATCCTCCGAATCTCCTCCTTGTTCCCCGACGTCACAAAGCTAGAGCACCGTAATCTCGCGTTGAGCGAGCTAGCGCATGCGCAGTTCGTTCTCTGAGGCTGATGCCAGCACAGGGAAGGAACACTATGAAGACACTGTGCATACGCTACCTCGCGTATCGAGAGATTACGGCTCTCTAGCTTTGTGACATCTGGGAGCAAGTAGGAGATTCGGAAGATGCTGGACTCATCTCACATACAGGACTCATCTCAGGGTAATTTGCATATGTATCAAATCCTTTTTTTGACACAATAAAAGCACACAGAGCTATGGGGACTGGGTATTGCGGATGTGCTAGCGGCCATTTAGCAACCCATGTCCTCAGCTCTATACACAAAATCCAGGTGACCGGTTCCCTGTAAGTGGCCTGGCCATAAGATAGGCATCAACAGGAAACAATCCCCCAAAAACTATGCACCACTCAAAAATTTCAAAAGGACGATGGTGACCTGGGGTTTCGTCCAGCCTTGCACAAATCCATAATCCTCATACAACCCAACAAGATGGCCTGGGCCGATCCTTTACCTAAATGGGCTTTTTTTATGGACCTCTCTATACATAGGAGCTATACTTCCTTTATTTACTTCAAAAATAAACTTTTGAAATTTTACACTTGTATTTATGTTTTTTTTTTATTTGTGTTTTTGGACGCAACTTCTTGAAATTCACCTCTTGACATTCAGCGTAATCAGCCGCTACTAACAGATGCGATACCGCGGAGTGAAAATACCGGGCTATAATTACACGAGAAAAACAGACGATTACATCTCATTTGTAGCACAGCAGGTGTTGCTGACAGTTAAAGCGCGCAGAAAAGAGGATCAGACGCTACACGCACGTCTACATGATGTAGAAGCGCCAGACTGACTCCATAAATCCACGCCCTGCGCACACCAGCAATGTTCGGACCCATCCCCCCTGAGCCTCCCTGGTAATTATGTCACGTGAATATTGCAGAAAGGGATCCGTCACTTTGCAGTCCGGCTGATCGGATTGCAGTCTCTTGGAGTCCCGTTGATTATGGAGAATTCAGATGACAGATTGCCTCTAGAGTGCCCCTAATTTGGCTAAATTGCTAATTACTTTAATGAGTTAAACTGCAAATGCTTTACCTCGACTGATTCGCTTTGGGAGACGTGCCGCTCGTCAGATATTTCAGGGTTCAGAAGTGGTAGATGAAAAGTTTTTACCATACTTTGGAAGAAATCAACTAAAACATTCAAGACCACGATTACGTCTTCGAGGGCCCACCTCTAGGTTAGCGCTACAATATGACTTAGGTGGTGCCTCGCAGAGAGCAGAAAGCCCCAAAATAAGCACTTCATCTTTTCATCCCAACAGAAGCCAAAAGGACAATAGTCAATTTCCATCGACTTGTGTCAAGAGGAACAGTTGACGTCAACCTTCTACAAGGCCATAACCGTGACATTTTGTGTGACATCGACCAACCCTGGAGTCATGGAGATATAAAAGCAGCCGATTCCTGGGACAAACAGACTTGAGCGATTTAGACAACCTATTAGGGCATTCAGAGCTAATGGGACAGGGATCCCATCTTTGGTCCTATAGGGCGAGGTCCTGACACGTCTATGCTTCACAATAATGACCCGTTGGGGCCAAATGTGTCAAAAGGGTCTGGATTACACCCGACCTTGCAATCAGTTTAGAGCGCCAAAGACAGATGCCAAAACCTACAATTAGCTCTCCATGGAGGCAGACACTTTCTGCACCAACTTTGTACACTGGCAAAAATTGGGGTACTAGACCGGGACTCCCATCTATGACCTACAGTTGCAAGAAAAAGTATGTGAACCCTTTGGAATGATATGGATTTCTGCACAAATTGGTCATAAAACGAGATCTGATCTTCATCTAACAATAGACACTCAGTCTGCTTAAACTAATAACACACAAAGAGTTAGGCCCCTTTCACACGGGCGAGTTTTCCGCGCGGGTGCGATGCGTGATGTGAACGCATTGCACCCGCACTGAATCCTGACCCATTCATTTCTATGGGGCTGTTCACATGAGCGGTGATTTTCACGCATCACTTATGCGTCGCGTGAAAATCGCAGCATGCTCCTCTTTGTGCGTTGCGGTGCGATAATCCACGCAACGCAGGCCCCATAGAAGTGAATGGGGTTGCGTGAAAATCCCAAGCATCCGCAAGCAAGTGCGGATGCGGTGCGATTTTCACGCATGGGTTCTAGGTGACAGTCTATTCACTGTATTATTTTCCCTTATAACATGGTTATAAGGGAAAATAATAGCATTCTGACTACAGAATGCATAGTATAATAGTGCTGGAAGTAGGGATCGACCGATATTGATTTTTTAGGGCCGATACCGATACCGATAATTTGTGAACTTTCAGGCCGATAGCCGATAATTTATACCGATATTCTGGGAATTTTCATTTTTGAAAAAAAAATTAAAAACTCCCACAAATCTGCTGAAAATTAATGTTTATTGTTAATGTGTATTTTTTATTTTTTTTGTAAATCTTTCTTTTTCATTTATATTTAATATTTTAGTGTTTGTATTTTTTTTGTAACTTTTTTTTTTAACTAACTTTTAGCCCCCTTAGGGACTAGAACCCTTGTCCTATTCACCCTGATAGAGATCTATCAGGGTGAATAGGAGCTCACACTGTCCCTGCTGCTGTGTGCTTTGTGCACACAGCAGCATGGAGCTTACCATGGCAGCCAGGGCTTCAATAGCGTCCTGGCTGCCATGGTAACCGATCGGAGCCCCAGCATTACACTGCTAGGGCTCCGATCGGAGGAGCAAGGGAGAGGGGATCCTGTGGAGGGGCGCACTGCGACTGGGGTGGGGGGGCCCTATGCGCCACCACTGCCTAATACTGGGGGGGAGGGGGGGCGCACCGCGCCACCAATGCTTAATACTGGGGGGGCTTGGGGGGGAGGCGCACTGCGCCACCAATGCTTAATGTTGGGGGGGGGGGGGGGCGCACTGCGCCACCAATGAAGCTTAATCTCTAATTCATTCATATACAGGAGGCGGGAGCTGCAGGATCACATAGCCGGCTCCCGGCCTCTATGAGCTGTAGCTGCGATCCGCGGCACCTGAGGAGTTAACTACCGCAGATCGCAGCTACAGCTCATAGAGGCCGGGAGCCGGCTATGTGATCCTGCAGCTCCCGCCTCCTGTATATGAATGAATTAGAGATTAAGCTTCATTGGTGGAGCAGTGGCCATAGCTCCTCCCCTCCTCCTGTCCCCTGTCCTTACATTGGCGGCGGCGGCAGCGGCAGCAGCAGCACAGGGGGAGGAGACACTGCTCCTTCTCCCCTGTGCTGCTAAGGGGAACACGGAGAGCGCTGTCAGCAGCGCGATCTGTGTTCCCCATACACTATCGGAATATCGGCAAAATAGATGCAGATACCGATAGTGTAAAAAATCCTGAATATCGGCTGATATCGGTAAATCCGATAATCGGTCGATCCCTAGCTGGAAGGGTTAAAAAAATAAAAAGTTAACTCACCTTATCCTCTTGTTCGCGTAGTTCGTTCCCGGTCTGTTCTTTGCTAGCTGTGGGCTTGGGCTAAAGGACCTTTGATGACGTCAGATCACATGCTCATTCACCATGGTGATGGACCATGTGATTGGAGCATGTGATCTGACGTCACCACAGGTCATTCAGCCCAAGCACACAGCTAGCAGGCCGGGAACGAACTACGCGAACAAGAGGATAAGGTGAGTTAACTTTTTTATTTTTTTAACCCTTCCAGCCCTATTATACTATGCATTCTGTAGTCAGAATGCTATTATTTTCCCTTATAACCATGTTATAAGGGAAAATAATACAATCTTCAGAACATCAATCCCAAGCCCGAACTTCTGTGAAGAAGTTCGGGTTTGGGTACCAAACATGCGCGATTTTTCTCACGCGAGTGCAAAACGCATGACAATGTTTTGCACTCACGCGGGAAAATTGCGCATTTTCCCGCAACGCACCCGGCTCTTATCCGGGCAAAAAACATGACGCCCGTGTGAAAGAGGCCTTAAATGTTACCATGTTTTTATTGAACACACCATGTAAACATTCACAGTGCAGGTGGAAAAAGTATGTGAACCCTTGGATTTAATAACTGGTTGAACCTCCTTTGGCAGCAATAACTTCAACCAAACGTTTCCTGTAGTTGCAGATCAGACGTGCACAACGGTCAGGAGTAATTCTTGGCCATTCCTCTTTACAGAACTGTTTCAGTTCAGCAATATTCTTGGGATGTCTGGTGTGAATCGCTTTCTTGAGGTCATGCCACAGCATCTCCATCGGGTTGAGGTCAGGACTCTGACTGGGCCACTCCAGAAGGCGTATTTTCTTCTGTTTAAGCCATTCTGTTGATTTACTTCTATGCTTTGGGTCGTTGTCCTGTTGCAACATCCATCTTCTGTTGAGCTTCAGCTGGTGGACAGATGGCCTTAAGTTCTCCTGCAAAATGTCTTGATAAACTTGGGAATTCATTTTTCCTTCGATGATAGCAATCCGTCCAGGCCCTGACGCAGCAGAGCAGCCCCAAACCATGATGCCCCCACCACCATACTTCACAGTTGGGATGAGGTTTTGATGTAGTTGTGCTGTGCCTCTTTTTCTCCACACATAGTGTTGTGTGTTTCTTCCAAACAACTCAACTTTGGTTTCATCTGTCCACAGAATATTTTGCCAGTACTGCTGTGAAACATCCAGGTGCTCCTGTGCAAACTGTAAACGTGCAGCAATGTTTTTTTTGGACAGTAGTGGCTTCCTCTGTGGTATCCTCCCATGAAATCCATTCTTGTTTAGTGTTTTACGTTTCGTAGATTCGCTAACAGGGATGTTAGCATATGCCAGAGACTTTTGTAAGTCTTTAGCTGACACTCTAGGATTCTTCTTCACCTCATTGAGCAGTCTGCGCTGTGCTCTTGCAGTCATCTTTACAGGACGGCCAATCCTAGGGAGAGTAGCAGCAGTGCTGAACTTTCTCCATTTATAGACATTTTGTCTTACCGTAGACTGATGAACAGCAAGGCTTTTGGAGATACTTTTATAACCCTTTCCAGCTTTATGCAAGTCAACAATTCTTAATCGTAGGTCTTCTGAGAGCTCTTTTGTGCGAGGCATCATTCACATCAGGCAATGCTTCTTGTGAAAAGCAAACCCAGAACTGGTGTGTGTTTTTTATAGGGCAGCTGTAACCAACACCTCCAATCTCATCTCATTGATTGGACTCCAGTTGGCTGACACCTCACTCCAATTAGCTCTTGGAGATGTCATTAGTCTAGGGGTTCACATACTTTTCCACCTGCACTGTGAATGTTTACATGGTGTGTTCCATAAAAACATGGTAACATTTAATTCTTTGTGTGTTATTAGGTTAAGCCGACTGTGATTGTCTATTGTTATTGTTGTGACTTAGATGAAGATCAGATCACATTTTATGACCAATTTGTGCAGAAATCCATATCATTCCAAAGGGTTCACATACTTTTTCTTGCAACTGTATGTAGGTCACAAAGAGTAGATGTTCAGACAGGTCCCACCTCTGGTCCCCACACACTCTCTCCATAGAAGTGGAGGGAATGGATATGCACGGCCATCTCTCCATTCATTCTGTACCTGGATTCGGCAAGAGAGTTTTAGGGGAACCCCATTCTGTAAACAGATGTGGGGGACCAAACGTAATTATTTATTCTACATTTATGGAATATGTCCCTTCAATCTTTCCAGCAACAAATGAGCTCTGGCCTGCACGGTGCCCACTGGGCGCCCAGTGACTGTCTATGCCACTAACACCTTAACAGGATTAGGCTACGGCCATGTGGTCCTTCTGCTCCTCACAGGACAAGGGGTCAATGCCTTCAATAGTTAATCTGCTCAGCTGTCGTCTTCCTCCTCTACAAATCAGCCCTGGAGAAGAACATTCATTTTGCAGATGGGGCCATTTATTATAATTTTTTTTAATAGCTCAAGTAAATTCAGATTTACAAATAGAAGATGTCAAGAGGCCCGCGCCCCCCCGCCGCCTGTCAAGAGGCCCGCGCCCCCCCGCCGCCTGTCAAGAGGCCCGCGCCCCCCCGCCGCCTGTCAAGAGGCCCACGCCCCCCCCCGCCGCCTGTCAAGAGGCCCGCGCCCCCCCCGCCGCCTGTCAAGAGGCCCGCGCCCCCCCCGCCGCCTGTCAAGAGGCCCGCGCCCCCCCCGCCGCCTGTCAAGAGGCCCGCGCCCCCCCCCGCCGCCTGTCAAGAGGCCCGCGCCCCCCCCGCCGCCTGTCAAGAGGCCCGCGCCCCCCCGCCGCCTGTCAAGAGGCCCGCGCCCATTCTTGGCAGAGGATGGAGGGCAGCATTCAATTTAACGGAAGCTAAAAGCTGCACTGGACATGGCTTTTGGCTACAGCTAATGGTGTTGAACCTGTTCTTTTCAATTAACCCTTTAGCATACCATGTCACAAAGGTTAGGTACCGGCAGCAGTGTGACTTGCATTTACTCGGGTTTACCAATGCTGTTAGAGTTTCCATTCAGTGACAGCAAGCGGACATTCTGAAAACTGAGGAATTAATGTATAAAATATACTAGACTCTGTTCACATCTGTGATATAAAGGATACAACATTTATCATCATATCATCGTTTATGATATATGTGATCCAATCAATTTCGCGGGTAACTGTTCCCCCCCCCCCCCCCCAGATAAAACAGTGCTGAGCTATCTTAGGCTGCTTTCACACTCGCGTTTTGTGCGGATCTGTCTTGTATCAGCACAAATAATGCTAACGCGTGTAACCGTTCAGAACAGATCCGTTTGCATTATTTATAAAGAAAAAAAAAAAGACAGTTAAAACGGATCAGTTTTGACTTACATTGAAAGTCAATGGGGGACGGATCCGTTTTTAATTGCACCATATTGTGTCAGTGAAAAACGGATCCGTCCCAATTGACTTACATTGTAAGTCTAGATGGATCTGTTTGGCTCTGCATATTCAGACGGTCACCAAAACGCTGCAAGCTGCGTTTAAGTGTCCATCTAAAAAAACGCAACGGAGACCAAACGCAGCCAAATTGTTGCATTCTGAACGGATCCTTATCCATTCAGAATGCATTGGGGCTGAACTGATCTGTTTTGGGCCTGAAACGGATCTCACAAGCTGACCCAGAAACGCCAGTGTGAAAGTAGCCTTACTTATAAAGGGGTTCCCCGCTTTTAAAAATTCTTATTTGTGGGAAGGGCCCCTTTAAAATATACAGATGGTAGAGTATTCTCCTGCTGAGACCAGCAGTGTAATCTGTGGGAAACCTGTCAGTAAGGGTTCAATTTCCCTGCAGCGCCATCACAGGAGAAATGAAGCATTGCAGTGTCCATTCACATCAATGGGTTGTCTGTGAAATGCAGGACAGAACGGGTCCTCCGGAGTGAGAGAGACCGGCTTTGTAACCGCTATACACTCTGGTCAACAAATGAGCATCCTGGACCCCCCTCAATCCTGGACCCCCCTGATCCTGGACCCCCCTGATCCTGGACCCCCCTCAATCCTGGACCCCGCCCCCCTCAATCCTGGAGCCCCCTCAATCCTGGAGCCCCCTCAATCCTGGACCCCGCCCCCCTCAATCCTGGAGCCCCCCCCCCTCGATCCTGGAGCCCCCCCCCCCCCTCGATCCTGGAGCCCCCTTCCATCATTAAACTCGTTTAAGGGTCACTTGAACAGAGGTCAGAGTTCTTTCTCCGACAGTCAGGACCTAACGGTACGGTATATAGTAAATAATGGAAGCAGTATATATACGTGTCACACTGGAATAGCCACCAGCAAACCTGATGGGAGGCGACTGATCACTGACGGATGAGATTATTTTGGTGTTTTTTACAGACACGCTGCGGGTTGTGGATGCAATGATGATAATATAAAAGTGACACCGGAGAGGACGCAGCACTGCAGCAAGAAAATACAAAACTAAGGCGACTTTCACACTCGCGCTTGGTGCGGATCCGTCATGGATCTGCATAGACGGATCCGTTCAGATAATACAACCGCATGCAGCCGTTAAGAACGGATCCATTTATATTATCTTTAACGTAGCCAAGACGGATCCGTCTTGAACACCATTGAAAGTCAATCCGGATCCGTTTTCTATTGTGCCAGATTGTGTCAGTGAAAACGGATCCGTCCCCATTGACTTACATTGTGTGCCAGTCTCGTCAGACGGACAGAAAAACGCTGCAGGCCGCCTCCAGAGCGGAATGGAGACGGAACGGAGGCAAACTGATGCCTTCTGAGCGGATCCCTTTCCATTCAGAATGCATTAGGGCAAAACTGATCCGTTTTGGACCGCGTGTGAGAGGAGCCCTGAACGGATCTCACAAACGGAAAGCCAAAACGCCAGTGTGAAAGTAGCCTAAAACTATCGGATAAAGTTGCGCCCCGCCCCCCCCCCCCCCACCAAACGCTAATCATCCACCCAATCATGAGACTAAAAGTCACTTATTCATTATTTAGGAATCTATTCCGAAACTGTATTGTTTTCTAATCTTTAAGAAATTATTTTTGACTAGTTTTTTTTTTATTCTATTTTCTGTACATGAAAAAAAGGTGCAGCCATCTTGCCTGAACTGCTGTTTTTAAAGGGGTTGTCCGAGGATCAGTGAAGGGTTTTTCCCAGAAGCAGAATATTGATGCTTTGTCCTCAGGACAGGTAATCAGTATCCGGTCGGTGGGGACCCTACTCCCAGAACCCCCGCCAATCAGCTGTCTGAAGAGGCAACGGCGCTCTGTGACCGCTGAGGCCTATTCCGATGCCAGTGATGTCACGGTACGTTGGTCATGTGGCTTAAGTGCAATTCAGCATCACTCAAGTGCAATACCAAGCACAGCGCCATGCACTGGAGCTGCGAGGCAGCGGTGTCACTTGCCCAAATCCTCCATCCTCTTCAAACAGCTGATGGGCGGGGGTGTCGGGAGTCAGACACTGATGCCCTATCCCGAGTCAGACCCCCCCCACCGATCATGCATTGATGCCCTATCCCGAGTCAGACCCCCCCACCCCCACCGATTATGCATTGATGCCCTATCCCGAGTCAGACCCCCCCCCACCCCCACCGATTATGCATTGATGCCCTATCCCGAGTCAGACCCCCCCCACCCCCACCGATCATGCATTGATGCCCTATCCCGAGTCAGACCCCCCCCCCCACCCCCACCGATCATGCATTGATGCCCTATCCCGAGTCAGACCCCCCCCCCCCTCCCACCAATCATGCATTGATGCCCTATCCTGAGGATAGGTCATCAGTATTAAACACTTGGACGACCACTTTAAAAAGGGTTGGCCTAGAATGCAGGATATTATAAGACATTTAAAAAAAGCTTCCGTTTCCTCTTGACAGACATGTGACCACTGCAGCAGTCCGTGATTGGTTGAGCAGTCGCATCTCTGGGTCGACAGCAAGGAGGTGGTAGGGACTGGGAGCCAGTGTCCAACATGGAATGGGAATGAATATGCTTTATTGGACACTAATAATTCCGCAGTGCACAGGTGTTTGGCCTCATGCACATGATCACGCCGTGTTTTGCGGCCTGCAAATTCGCAAAACACGTATGTAGGCCATGTGCTTTCCACAATTTGCAGAATGGAACGGGCGGCCAATGATAGAAATGCCTATTCTTGTTCGCCACGGAATGGAGCAACGGATTCGGACAGCGAGTGGATCCGCAACCGAGCCGCATTTTTTTCGGACCCAAACAACTTTTGTGTGCATGAGGCCTTAGTGACAGTCGCGCCTGCGCTCCGGCAGGTCATAAATCACTTGTACACGCCGACTGTAATTAGCGCTGTAACCCTCGGCTCCGGCCTTTGCTCTCGCTGCTATAAACCGCTTATTCCAACATCAAATTTGCCGAATCAGTAATAAGAGATGATCTGTAAATTAAAGGTTTATTATATCACATGACTTCTGGACTAGATACCAATGTACCAAAACCTAAGCTGTGAAAAGTATCGGGTCTGTACACAAGTTTATCCTCTGGATGTAACCGGGGAATGTTCCTTCCTATTCACTGACCGCAAGCAGAGGCCATGGAAATAGGGGGGCCATGCAGTAGGCCGGGGGAGGCGTCAGAGGGCAGAGAGGGCCGGCTGCACTATTCCTAAGAGGTGATGAGACGGCTCAGCGTCTGCCCCTTCCTCTCATTGCACAGGACATGCTCATAGAAATCAATGAGTTGGGCCTCTTGCACACGAACACGTATGCGCCCCGTGGCCGTGCTGCAGGCCGCAATGCACGAACACCAACCGTGGGGCAGCCGCAGCGGATCGCTGACCTATTTACATTAATAGGTCCGCGATCCGGCCGTTCCGCAAAAAAATAGGACATGTTCTATCTTTTTGCGAAACGGAAGTACGAGATGAAACTCCCGTGCTTCCGTACTGCACCATTCCGCATCTCCGGATTTGCGGACCGTTGTGCAGAATGCCCACGGAATGGCGCCCGTGTACTGCGGAGCCGCAATACGGCCAGGGAGAGCTCGGATCAGACAGAAGGTGCAGACTCCAACAGACAAATGCAGGTGAAGTCTGATGGAGACACAGATCACTACATTTCACTAACAGAGCAGAGCTGCAGTGTAAAATATGGTGCAGGAACCCCCAAGACAAGAAGCGGATTTCCGACGCATTCGGTAACCTTACTGGCCACCCGCTATGCATTCACTTACATGGAGCAGTGCTGAAGGACCTGGCAGGGATCAGCAAGCTCCGGCACTCCATCTGTTCTCAAACTACAACTCCCAGAATCCTCCTTTTAGTACCATGAGAGTTACAAGAACAGCTAAGCAAGTATGCATGCTGGGAGTTGTAGTTTCACAGGAGCTGGAGAGCTGAAGGTTGCGGATCCCTGGCACAGGAGACAGCGGGGAGTGTCCCTGTGTTGGTCACATGTCAAAGGGACCTTGGTCCCTCACTTTTCGGGATCGGCAGGATTACAGCTGCTGAGGAATATTCGTACAATACTAAGCTTTGTTACTTACCAAATCGTTAGAAAAAAAAAAAAGTCTCAAAAACATCTGGTGAGGTTCATGCTGCGATGAGCACAAAAAAAACGACTCCCTTGTTTACAGTCAAAAGTGACTCCTCAGACATCATTCAGGGCGTGCAAACTCCTGCTCCACTGCAACTTGGCACAGTACAGACAAATAATCCCCCGTTTTGTGTCCACAGCCCCTATGCACCTCTGGTGTTACATGCCAGAAATAAAACCCTATCGCGGCATTAAAGGGCTTGTGCAGCATTATATACTGATGACCTGTCCTCAGGATAGGTCATCCATATCTGATCAGCAGGGGTCCAACACCCGTTGCCCCCGCCGATCAGCTGCTTAAAATGGCGGTAGCGCTCCATGTGAACTCCGCTTCCTGTTCATTATGCCGCACTTCGTACTGGAGGGAGTGCTTGTAATCACACTACGCCGCCGCTCCACAGGAGACGAAGCGCAGTGTAATGAACAGGAAGCAGCGCCGCTCTTCAACCAACTGATCGCCGGGGCACCTGGTGTCAGACCCCTGCTGATCAGGTAATGATGACCTATCCTGAGGGTATGGATTCAATATATTTGGCAGGACAGCCCCTTTAAATACTGGTGACTCATGTTTAAGTCGTGGAGGTAGGATGTTGATTACATTTGCAGGACTGAAGCTATTAGGTGCGATTTTACTGCCTCGGGAGAGGTGTAAGAACAGCACTGTAAGGGTGTATGTGTTTCGTTGCAAAGTGTGACATACCTTTGCAAAGGAAAAAAAAAAAAGTCACGTGTTTTTTTCCCCCATTACATGTAAAAAGCCAGTTTATAAGCATCATACTGTAAATCTGTGGTGGACTTTTGGAACACAAAGGGTTATTCCACCAAGTGAACAAAACTCATCAGTTAGGACTAGTGTTGATCGAGCACCAAAGTGCTCGGGTGCTCGAGTAGAACACCTCGGGATGCTCAGGTGCTCTGCAGAGCACCCGAGCACAATGGGAGTCAATGGGAGAAACCGAGCATTAAACCAGGCACCCCTGCTCTGAAGAGGGGAGGGTGTCTAGTTCATTGGAAAAGGTCAGAAATTTATGGAAAACACCACTGAAATGGTTCGGGAACAGCGTGGGGAGGATGTCTGGATGTATCTTGGACTCCTATTACCTATGACATACAATAGACAACCACACAAAGGCTATATGCCAAAAGCCAGGTATCTGCAAGCGAACAACCTATTCATGAGACAGATACAGTCAGCATACCTTACAATGGCAGCCTTGTGCACTGAGACATTCCAAACCAGCTCTCATCTGACTGAGAACCAGTAAGCCTCAAAGTTGCTTCATAACTGTTGGATGGCTTCGGTGGACCTGCGCACCTAGATCAATATCATTAGGGTGACAAAGTTTTCTGATTGTCCTAACATAATATTCAATAACCTTTCTATACAGTTTTTTCATGTGAACTCATTTGCATAAACATGGGCATATGGGAAAGACATGCAAATGAGCAGAATCTGCCTTTTCAGCTGAAACACTATTTGCATGGAAAATTCGCGATTACAATATTCGCTATCTACACTACTCGTGAACAGCGCCATCTATTGGGTTCATAGTCTTGTCATAAGACTATGAAACCAATAACATATAAAGCATCAATTCTTACATAAAAGACGCACTACCATGAGACTACACCGCAATGAGACACTGTACACCTCCAGGAATACCTAGAATAAAAAGAAAACTTTAAACCACATCACCTGTATAGAAGGGGGGAGGGTGGGGAAATGTTTAGGGAAAGGATTATTGCACTGTTTATATGTGCTTTATATTTGTTTTCACTGCACATGTCTAAAAAAAAAAAGAATATGACCCGTAATTTGATCCAATATGCACCTTTAAATGTAAATGTGCAAATTATATAAAAACCTAATAAAATCTACTTTAAAAAAAAAAAGAGATTTTGAAACGAATAAAACAATAGATGGCGCTGTTCATGAGTAGTGTTGATCACGAATATTCTAATCACAAATTTTTATCGCAAATTTTCCATGCAAATGGTGTTTCAGCTGAAAAACAAACAGATTCAGCTAATTTGCATATGGCCACGATTATGCAAGAGTTTACATGACAAAACTATATAGAAAGGTTATTGAATATTATGTTAGGACAATCAGAACACTTTTTGTCATCCTAATGATATTGATCTAGGTGCGCATGTCCACCCAAGCCATCCAACAGATGCGAAGCAACTTTGAGGCTTACTGGTTCTCAGTCAGATGAGAGCTGGTTTGGAATATCTCATAGTGCACAAGGCTGCCATTGTAAGGTATGCTGGCTGTTATCCGTCTCATGGATAGGTTGTTGGATTGCAGATACCTGGCTTTTGGCATATAGCCTTTGTGTGGTTGTCTATTGTATGTCATATGTAATGGGAGTCCAAGATGCATCCAGCCATCCTCTTAATGCTGTTTTCAAACCATTTCGGAGGTGTTCCCATCAATTTCTAACCTTTTTCTGTGAACCAGACACCCTCTCCTCTTCAGAGCAGGGGGTGCTTGGTTTAATGCTCGGGTCTCCCATTGATTTTTATTGTGTTCAATTGTGCTCGAGCACCTGCAGTATTCGGCCGAACACTGATGTGCCGAGCATGCTCGCTCAACGCTAGTTGAGACCTAATCCTTGTCACCAGTGATGGCCAGTTCGCATTGTTTGCCCGCAAACATATGCGGGCTGCCATCTTTTTTTCACAAGTCCGGCGAGGCACAGGTAAGCTCTTGCCTGTGCGCGAGCCGGTCTGAAAACAAGTGCGGTAAGCGGGAGCAGGCAGTTCCGAGAACAAGCCGGTCTGAAAACAAATGCGGTCAACGGGAGCAGGCAGTTCCGAGAACAGCCCGATGAAGGCCCCCGGTGGCTGTTCTCGGAACTGCCTGCTCCCGTTGACCGCATTTGTTTTCAGACCGGCTTGCGGCACAGGCTTACCTGTGCATCGCCGGAATTGTAAAAAAAAGATGGCAGCCCGCATATGTTCACGGGCGAACAATGCGAACTGGCCATCACTGCTTGTCACAACTGAACTGTTACAAATGTATCCAGGCTAGACAATCACAGTTACATTGTAGCAAATCAGTATGGGTTTCTTGGGAAAAACTGGGAGACGCCAGTACATATCCCAGTCATCCAGCTTGGCCAGAACCTCAAGAGGCAGATCTACAGGTGAAACTTGAAAAATTAGAATATTGTGCAAAAGTTCATTTATTTCAGAAATGCAGCTTGAAATTAGAATATTGTGAAAAGGTTCAATATTCTCAGCTCAAAGTGTCGCACTCTAGTCAGCTAATTACCGTATATACTCGAGTATAAGCCGACCCGAATATAAGCCGAGGCCCCTAATTTTACCCCCCAAAAATGGGAAAAATTATTGACTCGAGTATAAGACTAGGGTGGAAAATGCAGCAGCTACTGGTAAATTTCAAAAATAAAAATAGATACCGTACCAATAAAATTACATTAATTGAGGCATCAGTAGGTTAAAGGTTTTTGAATATTTATTTCAAAGAAAAACAATATGGTATCAACAATAATTTTAACAGTACAAAAACCAACTAAAGCGAATATTCGATTTTTGGGAAAATACCAGTTCATGCGAATTTTTATGCGAAAATTTGAATGCAAGTTTTTTTTGCGAATTTTCACAATCAAAACCTATACTCGAGTATAAGACGAGGGGGCTTTTTGAGCACAAAAATATGTGCCAAAAAACTCGTCTTATACTCGAGTATATACAGTAATCCATACCCCCCGAGCAAAGGGACCTGAGATTGTGACTTTGGGGTTTCATAAGCGGTAAGCTATAGTCATCCAAATTATATCAAATAAAGGCTTGAAATCTCTCGCTCTGCCTGTTATGAGTCTCATGTGTTAGTTTCACCTTTTTGCATTACTGAAATAAAAAACCTTTGCACGATGTTCTAATTTTTCGAGTTTCACTTGTACATTCATACAGGTCTCCTAGTACCAGGGTTGTCACGATACCAACATTTTGATTCGAATATTAATACCATAAAAAAGTATTGTAATACTGGATGCCACCGAAAAAAATTAATAAAAATAAATAAAAAAACACCCAAAAAAAGCAGCGTGCGGCCCATAATCGAACAGTCCGATCCTATTTTTTGGGGGGACAAGGTGACAAAAAAAATTGCGAATCTTGTGGGTTTTTTTTTTTCTGTTACAGTGTTCACCTCATAGGAGATTTTTTTTTATATTTTAACAGTTCGCACTTTTTTGGGCATGACCGTATGTAATATGTTTATTTATTGTTTATATATTATATAGATATTTTTTTATATATATGTAAGATTGGGAAAGAGGGTGATTTATACTCAACATTTTTTACTTTTAATTTAATAACTATTTCCCCCTTGAGGGCCAGAACCTGGGATCGTTTAATCCCTTGTCAGAGCTCTTTTAGGGTGAATAGGACCGCACACTCTCCCTGCTGCTCTGTGCACACAGCAGCAGGGAGGTTACCATGGCAGCCAGGTAACCGATCGGAGCCCAAAGATTACACTGCTGGGGCTCTGGTCAAAAGCTGCCACTGCCACCAATGAATGAAGAGGAAGGGATGGGCCACCAATGATTCTAATAGTTATAATACTTGGGGGGGCTGGGCACACTGCGCCACCAATGAAGATAAGTAGCCTTTTAATACAGGAGGCAGGTGCCTGCAGCAGAATCACATAGCCGGCACCTGAGGGGTTAACTGCCGTGGATCGCAGCACACTATCAAAGAGGCCGGCTATGTGATTCTGCCACCGGCACCCGCCTCCTATATTTGTATTAATGGGTTAGTTATCATTGGTGGCGCAGTGCAGCCGCACCTCCTCCTCCCGTCTCTCTTCGTATTGGCGGCAGCAGAGGGGAGGGAGGGAGGAAGAGACTGCTTCTCCCCTGTGCTGCTGAGAACATGGAGCGCGCTGAGAGCGGCGTGCACCATGTTCTCTGATACTAGGCTGTGCAGTAGCGCAGCCCAGTATCGGTAAATGTCAAATCCCGGTATCGAATTGATACCGGTACAAAAGTATCAATAATTCGATACCCAGTGCAACCCAACCTGTGGCACCAGTACATCTCTCTTGGAGCTGTCACTCCACTTCCCAAGACTTCGGATAGTCCACTGTAGTCTGGAAGCTTCACTGGCGACCACCCAGCTTTCCCAGAACACACAACTAAAGCCTCATTCACATGTCCTCATTCATTTTAATGTGTGTGTTCATACATCAGTGTTTTAGAACCATCCGCGGGTCCGTGTTTTTAGCAAGGATGCATGCTCTATTTTGTCCATGCAGCAAAAAAACGGACACACGGACAGCTTCATGGATGCATCACTGACCACAGATTTGAGCACGGACACGGATGTGTGAATGAGGATTAAACGGATTCCAATTTCTAACTTAACAACTTGACATTTAAAGGGGTTGTTCATCATTTTAGGATTGAGGGCATCAATATCCGATGGCCGACAGTCTGACATCCCATACTTCCACCCATTGTGTAGTGGACAGAGCTGGTTACCATTCACTTCAATGGGGGCAGCACTGCAGTTACCAGCGTCGTCCACTGCACAGTGGATGGCGCTGTGTGCTTCAGGCCAAAGCAAAACAGCAGACAGGCGGGGGTACCAGGTGTCGGACCCCCACCGATCATATCAGGGATCAGCAACCTTCGCCACTACAGCTGTTGTGAAACTACAACTCCCAGCATGCTCCATTCATTTCTGTGAGTTCTGGGAAGAGCAAGTATGCATGCTGGGAGTTGTAGTTTCACGACAGCTAGAGTGCCGGAGGTTGCCTACCCCTAGATCAGACACTGATATCCTATCCTGAGGACAGACCATCATCAGTAAAATCCTGGACAACTCCTAAGACCCCCCCCAAGCTGTCCGTACAGTCACACAGGGGTTAAAGGCTGAACGTGGAGGCAGCAGACATGACGTTACTGAACGAAATGAAGAGCGGGTCTAATGAGTGGATTATAAAGTGGTAATGGGCCGTCGGGGGGGTTAAAGTAACACTTTTCTTCAATAATAACTCGGTTTCCCGCATGTAGGGAGCGATGACCTCATCACATTACACGTCTAATGAGAGCAGATCCTGCCGCTCTGAAACGCGCTTCTATTCGATTTTCCTGGTTATGAAGCACTTTATGCCTGCAGCCCATCCCGTCAGCCGCGCGCTAACGCAATTATCACCGCTTCTCAGAACTGCTTCAGTCCAGACCACGGCCTCACCATATCCCCCGAAAGTTAAAGGGGAACCACAGGAATTAAAGGGGTTGTCCGCTTTTTACTATTGATAACCTTTCGATGATAGGACCCCCGCAGATCTAATATTGCTGACCTAACTCCCAACACCCCCAACGATCGGCTGCTTGTACGAGCGCTGCCTTCTCTGCTCTGTTTACCTGCAGCGATCGCAGTGCTGATCGGGAGTAATACCAATGATGGCGTCCCTATTCACTTCTATAGGACGCCCCGTCTGTTCACGTGAATACTGCCGAGCCGTCCCATAGAAGTGAATAAGGACGCCATGCTTGTAGTAACAACTGTTACCCTCTGCGAGCAGAGAAGGCAGCACTCGCGCAAGCGCTGCCTTCTCTTCATACGACTAATCAGTGGGGATCTGGTATTAATTACCTATCCTGAGGAAAGGTCATCAATAGTAAAAAGCGGACAACCCCTTTAAGCCAGGTCCCCCTCTGGTAATAATTCATTAGGGAGCATTTCGGTAACATTCACTGACAGCAAGCATAAATTGTGCATAAGAAGCTACAGCACTAGGTCCCTCATTTTTAACACGCACCTGCAAGCTAAAGTAGGGACCGGCTATAAAGAGCAGCCCCGAAGGACCCCGCACGCCCTCGGATTACAGTGCAAGTCTTGTGATTTCAATCTGAACAGCGTAAGGCTACATTCACACGTCAGTATTTTTCTATATCCCGAATTTCGGTCCGTTTTTTTGCGGATCCGTTGTTCTTGAAAATGTTTCCGTATGTCATCCGTTTTTTTCGGATCCGCAAAAAACGGAAACATGTATAAATTTCAATAAGCAAATAAAGTTGTTTGGATTTCTTTGAAAAAAAAAAAGTTTCTGTTTGCAGGATTTAATTTCCAGGAACGGAATACGAATGTCTTCCGCTTTTTGCGGATCCATTGACTTTGTATTGTACCAGGATCCGATTTTTGCAGAAAAAAAATAGGACATGTTTTATATTTTTTCGGACATGTGGAACGGAACAACAGAAACGGACAGCACACATTGTGCTGTCCGATTTTTTTTTCAGGACCCATTGAAAATGAATGGGTCCAGATCTGGTCCAGATCTGTTCCGCAAAAACGGAACCGATCAGGAAAGAAAAAACGGACGTGTGAATTGACCCCAATACTGAATATCACCTGTGGAAGCACTGCAGGGAAACTGCGCACTTGATAATAGCTTCCCCCAAAGATCCCGGCTGATGACTGGGGGCCACAGCTGCAGGCCAGGTCCGCTACGGCGCACATAGCCCGACAGCACCAAGATGTCCGATGCCACCTATGAGAATGTCACTTGTGGAACTCCGCCTCTGTACATCTTTACATAATGTTAGAAAACTGGCTCCATTGTGTTAGTTTTCACCCCCCTTAAAGGAGAACCCCATTTTTAAAGTGACGTTACACAACACCACAGTATAAAATAAAACGTGATATGGCGAATACTTTCAGAATTTTGCAGGTTTTCCTTTTACTAGAAGCCGGACCACAGTTAGGCGACGGTTGTGTTCATGAGCCCTGTTTTACGGTCCGCGAATTGCAGACCTACAAAACACGCAAAACAGCCGTGTGCGTTTTGCATTTTGTGGAATAGAACGTCCAGGCCGTAACAGAACCGTCCTATCCCTGTCCGTAACGCAGACAAGAACAGGACAAGTTCTATTTTTTTTGCGGGGCTGCGGAACGGACGGACATGTCTTTTGCGGTCCCTTTGAAATGAATGGGACCGCATCTGACCCACAAAAAATGTGGACCAGATGAGGACAAAAACGCTGCTCGTGTGCCTGAGGCCTTCATCAACGCTGGCTCGGCTATTTCCGTCGGCCCCATAGAAATGAATGGGAGCGGGAGCAGCGCATGCGCGGTACGCTCCCAATCACTTCTATGGGGAGCCGGCTCGGTGGTGGCCGGACCAGAGTCCTCCAGCCACCACCTTGCGGGGCTCCGTTCTTGATATAGGGGCGGGTCCCAGCGGTGGGAGCGCATCTATAAGACATGCCCATTGACCATGATGAGACAACCCCTTTAATCAAACTGGAATACCCCTTTAAAGAAAATGAAACATACCAGATCAATGCACTGGGGATATTTGGGAGGACTGGTCCGTTCACTGCTTCAGGCGCAGGACTAACCTCAGTACTAGTACACCGCGCTGGTACAGGTCAGCCTAACATCCACACGAGACCGGGGCCCAAGGTTTCCCAGCAGAACATCGCACCGCCCCTGCAGACTTATCTTCAGCCACATTTCCTACACCGGTAACAGCCGAGGTTGACCTGAAGCCACGGCACCATCTATCAGGCTGTGAGGCCACCAGCCCACGTGTGGCTCTACTGTCCGCTCCCTACAGCGTCACATCTGACGTCAGTCTCAGAGGCCACCCTTACGAAGTGGCTGTAGTGCTACACGTGCCAACCTCACAACAAGGCAGAAAATCACATACGGCCCTACTATACATAATAGTAAAACTAACAGGATGTATAATAAACAGGAAGAAGACGCGCCACGTGGCCGCTAACGTGGAGAGAGAAAAAAAAGCCACATCTCGCAGCTGACAGCCATCGTTCTGCTCCATTGCTTCAAACACAAAAAAAAAAACTAAACAACTGAAAATAATCTTGGTAAAAAATAAATAAATAAAAATCTACCTGACATTTTGGGTCTAAGCGTCTCCATGGTTACCATCACCACCAAACCCTGTGCGGTCTCATCCTACAGTCGTAGTCTTCCGTTCTCCCTCTTGATACCCAACAAGCAGCAGAAGGGACAGATCCAAGGAAAATATACGAGACTGCAAGAACAGAGTGCACTTGACTCGTCAGTGTACTGTAACCATGGAGACGCCCGGGCCCGCATAGGAGCTGTAGACCCAAAAAACAATAGATCATTGGCAAAGCTGCAGCTTTTACTTCTCACGCAGTGGAGAAAAATATAAATCTTTGCAAAAAAAAAAATCTATAAAAAAAAAATCCACATGCCCGTTAAGGCTCAGGCCCCGTCTCGCCCCCAGAGAGCGCACTGAATAAATACACACTGTACTCGCGGTTTTGATGCTGATCTCACTCTTGCATTGAGAAGGGTGAAAACTCCACGGAACGAAGAAGCGAGGTTGAGGCCAGATTTGTGAAATCGCATACGTTGTGCCGGTACGGAATTACGCTGCGGTTTTCCCACGTGAGAACCTGCGACGTGTGCAGGAGGCAGGAGAGCCTTCAGGAAGGCCGGGGACTAATGGGGAACCTTCCTGGTGCACACACCGTACACACCCACATGCGCCTGTCACTGTGTAGAATACCGCAGGCGACTGCTCTATCGCACGTAGTTGGATAAATCTCTCCCTTAGTAATGTATTGTGATTGTCCATATTGCTTCCTTTGCTGGCTGGATTCATTTTTCCATCATTTTATACTCTGCTCGTTTCCATGGTTACAACCATCCAGCAGCGGCGGTCGTCGTCGTGCTTGCACACTATAGGAAAATAAACTGCCGGCCTTTCCGGTAGCTAGGACCGTGGAAGCGCACATCGGCTCGTGCTTTTTTTCTATAGTGTGCAAGCACGACCACCGTTACTGGATTGCAGGGTGGTCGGAACCACGGAAACGAGCAGTGTATAATGTGCTGGAAAAATCCATGAAGCTAGAAAAGGAAGCAATACGGACATTCATGTTTCCATCACATTATACACTGCTCGTTTCCATGGTTATGACCACCCTGCAAAAAAAAAAGGGTGGTCAACAATTTCCTATTTTATTTTCTTCACTTCTTCCCCCCCACCCTGCGGTACCTGTGACCAGAGCCACCTACCTGCTCAGTTCCAGCTCCGGGGCTGTCTTCATTGCACTCCTTCATGTAAACTTCCAGCATGGATGGTGTCACATGTGCCACTGCTGCCAATGACGGGGGACACCACCACTGAAGTCAGGCATTGGCTGCAGAGGTGACTGCAATGAAGACAGCCCGGGGGTCACAGAGCAGTGGGGAGCAGGTAGGCACAGCGCTCTTCACTGGTCCTGAAAAAATGGAGACTGTGGACAGGGCCAGAATGGCTTCCAAACACAATGTCCCATTCACTGAAAGCAAGCAGAGATCTTTAAAAAGGTGAATATTATGTATGTTGTAGAACTTTTTAATTGTCGGGTGGTGGTGATTACAGACTGGCAGGCGCCCTGTTA
Organism: Bufo gargarizans; assembly: GCF_014858855.1. NCBI lineage: Eukaryota > Metazoa > Chordata > Amphibia > Anura > Bufonidae > Bufo > Bufo gargarizans. The sequence continues at coordinate 197,664,797 of NC_058086.1, forward strand.
ACGCCCACCCATTTATCAGACCTCCACAATGACGCCCTCGTTATTACAGAGCAGCCATACTGCAACATTATGAGCCACGGACCGGCAGCAAGGCGTGGTGGTGCTGCCAAAAAGTGGCCAAGGACGAAACTGTGGATAAATATAGGAGAGCAGAGTATCAGGTGACCCAGGACGGGCGCGCTGCAGGCTGCCCCATGCACGGGCATAGTCACCTATATCGTAAGCATGGCAAGGAGTGACAGGAACGCAGGGTAGCACCAATGGAGGTCAAGTGACTGATGGGCAGTGCCCCTAGAGACAGTGCAAGACTCCAAGACTTGCACTGCCACCTGAGCCGGGTAACACGGGCAGCTACGTCTGGGGGTGCCACCTGAGCCGGGTAACACGGGCAGCTACGTCTGGGGGTGCCACCTGAGCCGGGTAACACGGGCAGCTACGTCTGGGGGTGCCACCTGAGCCGGGTAACACGGGCAGCTACGTCTGGGGGTGCCACCTGAGCCGGGTAACACGGGCAGCTACGTCTGGGGGTGCCACCTGAGCCGGGTAACACGGGCAGCTACGTCTGGGGGTGCCACCTGAGCCGGGTAACACGGGCAGCTACGTCTGGGGGTGCCACCTGAGTCGGGTAACACGGGCAGCTACGTCTGGGGGTGCCACCTGAGCCGGGTAACACGGGCAGCTACGTCTGGGGGTGCCACCTGAGCCGGGTAACACGGGCAGCTACGTCTGGGGGTGCCACCTGAGCCGGGTAACACGGGCAGCTACGTCTGGGGTGCCACCCGAGCCGGGTAACACGGGCAGCTACGTCTGGGGGTGCCACCAGAGCCGGGTAACACGGGCAGCAACGTCTGGGGGTGCCACCAGAGCCGGGTAACACGGGCAGCTACGTCTGGGGGTGCCACCAGAGCCGGGTAACACGGGCAGCTACGTCTGGGGGTGCCACCAGAGCCGGGTAACACGGGCAGCTACGTCTGGGGGTGCCGTCTGAGCCGGGTAACACGGGCAGCAATGTCTGGGGTGCCACCCGAGCCGGGTAACACGGGCAGCTACGTCTGGGGGTGCCACCTGAGCCGGGTAACACGGGCAGCTACGTCTGGGGGTGCCACGGGCAGCTACGTCTGGGGGTGCCACCAGAGCCGGGTAACACGGGCAGTTATGTCTGGGGTGCCACCCGAGCTGGGTAACATGGGCAGCTATGTCTGGGGTGCCACCTATGCCAACATGGCCACAAGCAGCCGCCCTGGGGGAAGGACCAGCTATAGGGCCCTCCCCCATAGGGAACAGTGCAGCACATGGCCTCTGCATGTTGCCCCCCCCCCCCCCGGTCACATGACTCCAGGAGGACGAGTCCACCACTGACTCCTACAGGGGGGGTGTTACAGGCCACAACCTGACTAGAACTACAGGCGGGAACTCCATGCTGGTAGTCGTAGTCCTGGCAGGGTGTGAGGCGGAGTCTCCCCGGTGCAGCCTATAAACACTGAGCGCCCACATCACAGGTCCCAGCGCCCAGGCCGCACACCCAGCCTCCAGGCCGGAGCGGCTCCACAGGCGGCCACTTACAACCAGGCGCTTCCCTCTCCGCTCCGACAGACTGGGGTGGACAGGGCCAAGGGCGCCGGGCAACCGGGCACAACGTATGAGGACCCGGAACGGGCATCTAAGGTGACCCTACCTGACGGCGGGAGCGCGGGATGACCGGGCTGCGGGATGAGGGGGGGCGGATCCGCGTGGTCACGTGAGGCGCAGCTGGTTCCTCGTCACGTGAGAGCGTGCTGTGCGTCTTGGCGTCATCACGCCGCTAAGCTCGGCGGCTCCTCCCCTCAAGCCTGGACCGTCTGTCTGCACAGGCCCCGCCCACCGCTGTCTTCTGCTCACATTCACACTTGCAGGTTTTCTGCTGCGGTTGTGGAAGCTCAAAACAGGTGTCGATGATAAAAGGAGAGACAGTTTTAAGAGGAGATTCTACTACTTTTCTTTTTGGATCTGCTCCTGCGCTTTGTTTGTGTAAAAACCTGCAGGCAGGGGTGGACTGACAACGCTTGGGGCCCCCGGGCAATAGGAGATTATGGGGCCCCTGTGTCCCCGCCCACCCTCAAGCCACACCCACATATTGCACCGCCTACATCCCAGAGAACCCTTTTACCTTCTGTAATCTGTAGTGTTACATGGGACTGCAGAAATCCATAAATTAGGCTGCTGTCACACCGGTGTGTTTGCTGGATCCGGCCGGGATCGCCAGAAACACTTCTGATAATACAACCGTCCGCGTCCGTTATGGACCGATCCGTCATGAACTCCACTGAAAGTCAATGGGGGACGGATCCGTTTTCTACTGGTCAGATCCGTCTTCCTCCACATCCCAGGACGGAAAGCTAAATACAACATGTTGCGGTTCGCTCTCCGGTCTGGGAACGGAACGGAATGCATTTTGGAGGATTCCGTTCTGTTCAGTTTTGTCCCCATTGACAATGAATGGGGGAAAAACTGAAGAGTTTTTTTCCGGTATTGAGACCCTAGGACAGAACTCAATACCGGAAAACTGTAACGCTAGTGTGATAGTAGCCTTATAATAAAAGAGACTTGGAGGAGAAGATGAGACGCAGGTCACAGTAATGAGCCCCCTCTATATATAGGAGAATACAGCGCCACATGCCTGTTACATCCAGGGACATCTCCCGTCATGTAGACCTTCTCTTTCCTCCTCCGTTAGACCGCCATGACTAATTCTTTCAGCCGCATCTCGTCTCTGCAGTTTGTTACACAGACGTTAGATTTCTCATAATTGGGGTCATTTACTGGTGTAAAGTAGAACTGGCTTAGGTGCCCTCATCGACCAATCAGATTCCACCTTTCATTCTCAAAAGGAGCTGTCTAACATTAAAAGTGGAATCTGGTTGCAACTAAGCCAGGTCTACGTTACACCAGTTTGATAAATGACCCCCAAATGTCCTTATGGCTATAATGTCCCCTAGAGTGCCCCGAGTAATAATACCACCCTATATTGTCCAGGTAATAATCCCTGTATAGTGTCCCTGAAAAATAATGTCCCCTAATATGTCCTTGTAATAGAAATGCCCCTATAGTTCCTACCCAATAGCGACATCCCCCACAGTAGTAATTGTCCCCCACAGTATTGATTTCCACCACAGTACCAATTGTCCCCCACACTGCCCCCACAGTAGTAATTGTCCCCCACACTGCCCCATAGTAGTAATTGTCCCCCACAGTACCAATTGTCCCCCACACTGCCCCCACAGTAGTAATTGTCCCCCACAGTACCAATTGTCCCCCACACTGCCCCCACAGTAGCATTTTTTCCCCCACACTGCCCCCATAGTAGTAATTGTCCCCCACACTGCCCCCACAGTACCAATTGTCCCCCACAGTAGTAATTTTTCCCCCACACTGCCCCATAGTAGTAATTGTCCCCCACAGTACCAATTGTCCTCCACACTGCCCCCACAGTAGTAATTGTCCCCCACACTGCCCCCACAGTACCAATTGTCCCCCACACTGCCCCCACAGTACCAATTGTCCCCCACACTGCCCCCACAGTAGTAATTGTCCCCCACACTGCCCCCACAGTAGTAATTTTTCCCCCACACTGCCCCATAGTAGTAATTGTCCCCCACAGTACCAATTGTCCCCCACACTGCCCCCACAGTAGTAATTGTCCCCCACAGTACCAATTGTCCCCCACACTGCCCCCACAGTAGTATTTTTTCCCCCACACTGCCCCCACAGTAGTAATTGTCCCCCACACTGCCCCCACAGTACCAATTGTCCACCACACTGCCCCCACAGTACCAATTGTCCCCCACACTGCCCCCACAGTACCAATTGTCCCCCACACTGCCCCTACAGTAGTAATTTTTCCCTCACACTGCCCCAACAGTAGTAATTGTCCCCCACAGTATTCATTTCCCCCCACACTGCCCCATGTAGTAATATGCCCTCCATTGTCCCTTCAGTAATATGTATCCTCGCCTCCTGTGCCCCCCAGTAATGTCCCCCAAAGTTGCCTTGGCACGCAAAAAATAAAATAAAAGCCAATACTTACCTGTGTCCTAAACTCCTGGCGCTCACCCGTACATAGGCAGGCGCACGGCGCACGTCACTGTGGTGCTTCCCGACACAGGCGCGTGATGTCGCTATGGCGCCCGCCAGTGCCGGGAATACTACTACTGCATAGGCTTATCGCAATATTACCTATAGGATAGGACCCTGGAGGGGCCCCCTCCTGAGTCCTATCCTATAGGCAATATTGCGACGCTGCGCCAGCCGCCGGGCCCGGGTGAATAACTTTGCAGTCCGTGCACATTATGTTATGTACGTGGTGCAGTCCGTGCACATTATGTTATGTACGCGGCTGCGGCGGGCCCCCATCTCGGCCAGGCCCTCAGACCACGTCCGAAGTGCCCGACTGGTCAGTACGCCCCTGCCTGCAGGTGTGAATAAGCCCTGCAGATATCTACTGAAAGATAAAGGGGAGAGTTATCAGAACTAGTGTAAACCAATCAGATTGCACCTTTCATTTTTCACAGCTCCTCTGGAAAATGAAAGGTGGAATCTGATTGGTTGCTATGGGCAACTCAGCCAGTTTTGGGATCTAACTGCCGACGTCCCAGCGTTTTCCTGGTGTCTGGGGCGCAAAGACCGTTTTGGGAAGCTGAGGAGGGAGGGGCTGTTTGTCCTCAAAATGGAGCGGTGGTCACTGGTGGAATTTTACAGCCTAAGGGCTCATGCACACAACCGTTGTTTTGCGATCGGTCTTTCACGGATCCGTTGTTCCATATCTGAGTTTTTATTTTTTTTTAAGTCCTCTTCCGTTCCATTATTCCACAAAACATATCCGTGTGGTTTCCGTATGCGATACGTTTTTTGCAGATCGGAAACGTAAACAGTAACTTATTAATCACCAAACACATGAGCAATATGGGCTGGGCATAGCATTTCTACAGTATGGATCCGCGACATACGGATGACATACGGATGTGTGCGTTCCGTATTTTTTGCGGACCCATTGACTTGAATGGGACCTGTGACCGTGATTTGCGGACAATAATAGGACATGCAGTACTTTTTTGCGGAACGGAATGCACACGGAGTACCTTCCGTTGTTTTTGCGGACCCATTGAAGTGAATGGTTCCGCATACGGTCCTGGTAGCCTCCATCACATGGTCTGATATGGGTGTGGCTTAAAGTCTGGCTTTGTTCACACTGCACTGGTTGTCCTGCTAGGCGGTTGTGTGGAAGCTTGGCTGTGAGCTGGATTACATCACCTTCAGACCTTGTTCACACCATAGGTAGCGTAGTGATAGGACCCCTTGCTATGCTGAGAGCCGTGACGTGGTGCATGTGGGCTCCGATATCTTCCTGACAGGAATATATTGGCGAAAGTCTCAGCTTTTAATATCTGCATTTATGACTAGCCAGTATAGTCAGTGGCATATCCGTTTGGTGCATTTCTTCTGTGATTTAGAAGTGTTTGCCTGCCAAAGTTCAGCCAATACCTGCTGATCACTAAGATCTGCTGGTGAACCAGGCACATTACATGTTGACACAGCAAGTTTCATAGGAATAAATATGCACATTATTGCATACGGCGCATCATCGGAAGGTCGGTGCGGAATTGAGGCACAGGACCCCACGGAAGCACTACTGAGTGCTTCCGTGGTATTTCTGTCCGTGCCTTCACCCTACAAAAAAATACAACATATTCTATATACAGTCCTGATCAAAAGTTTAAGACCACTTGAAAAATGGCAAAAAATCCTATTTAGCATGGCTGGATCTTAACAAGGTTCCAAGTAGAGCTTCAACATGCAACAAGAAGAAATGGGAGGAGACAGGACATTTTTTGAGCATTCAATTTAATGAAAACAATAAACTGAAACAGGCTGTTTTTCAGCTGATCAAAAGTTTAGGACCACACCTCCAAAAAAATAACTAAACCCCCCCCAAAAAAAAACTGAAATCCAACTTCCAAACATGACCTCAGTAATGAGTAGCTCCGCCGTTATTGTTTATCACTTCAAAAATTTGTTTCGGCATGCTTGATGCAAGCGTTTCCATAAGGTGAGTGGGAACATTTCTCCAAGTGGTGAAGACGGCCGCACGAAGGCCATCTACTGTCTGGAACTGTTGTCCATTTTTGTAAACTTCCCTTGCCATCCATCCCCAAAGGTTCTCAATTGGATTTAGATCAGGGGAACACGCAGGATGGGCCAAAAGTGTGATGTTATTCTCCTGGAAGAAGTCCCTTGTCCTGCGGGCATTGTGCACTGTAGCGTTGTCCTGTTGAAAAACCCAGTCGTTACCACACAGACGAGGGCCCTCAGTCACAAGGAATGCTCTCTGCAACATCTGGACATAGCCAGCGGCCGTTTGACGCCCCTGCACTTCCTGAAGCTCCATTGTTCCACTGAAGGAAAAAGGACCCCAGACCATTATGGTGCCCCCTCCATTGTGGCGCGTAGAAAACATCTCAGATGGGATCTGCTTGTCATGCCAGTAACGTTGGAAACCATCAGGACCATCAAGGTTAAAAAAAATTCTCATCAGAGAATAAAACTTTCTTCCACCTTTGAATGTCCCATGTTTGGTGCTCTCTTGCAAAGTCCAAACGAGCAGTTCTGTGGCGTTCAAGGAGACGAGGTCTTTGAAGACGTTTTTTGTTTTTGAAGCCCTTCAGTCTCAGATGCCGTCTGATGGTTATGGGGCTGCAGTCAGCCCCAGTAAGGGCCTTAATTTGGGTCAAGGATCGTTCAGTGTCTTGACGGACAGCCAATTGGATCCTCCGGCTCAGTGCTGGTGAATTTTTTTTGGGTCTTCCACTTGACTTTTTTGTTCCATAACCCTCAGGATCATTTAAGAAATTCCAAATGACTGTCTTACTGCGTCCCACCTCAGCAGCGATGGCGCGCTGTGAGAGACCCTGCTTATGCAGCTCAACAACCCGACCACATTCAAAAAGGGAGAGTTTTTTTGCCTTTGCCATCACGACGTGTGACTACCTGACAGAAGATGACAATGAATCCACATCTTTGCACAGATTTGTCCTTTTATAGCCATGTGGTCCTAAACTGTGGATCAGCTGAAAAACAGCCTGTTTCAGTTTATTTGTTGTTTTCATTAAATTGAATGTTCAAAAAATGTTTTGTCTCACTCCCATTTCTTCTTGTTGCATGTTGAAGCTCTACTTGGAACCTTGTTAGGATCCAGCCATGCTGAATAGGATTTTTTGCCATTTTTCAAGTGGTCTTAAACTTTTGATCAGGACTGTATCAAGTTGAACAGGTTTGGATCCGTCTGCGGAATCCGCGCGGATGTTGCCCGTGCATTGGGGACCGCAAATTGTAGTCCCTAATGCACAGAACGGCCGAACAACAGCCGTGTGCATGAGCCCTAAATCTGTATGAGGCTGATGTTTCCATGCAACAAAAAAAAAAATGCAAGAATGAACATGTCCAATGTTTTTTAGCTGCAGATTTCAAATCTATATACGGGAAAAATTTGCGCGTATGAACTATGGGATGGATTTCCATCGGAATCAATAGGACTCATATATTAAGCGGTATGAGACGAGGATTGCACTGAAATCCTCATAAAAAAATCAGTTGTGCGACTACCCTGGGGCAGATTTACAAGGGGCGTTTCTGACGGCGCAGTTAAAAGTGCAGGCAATCTTACTGCAAGTTACGGTAGTTTAACCATGCAGCTTCCAGGCGCATGGCTCCAGCTAAAGCATAATGTACTGCACGCGAACGCCGTGAAAAACTGTATCACCACATGCGGTTTTGACCACGCGTGTCAAAAACTTCCCATGCCGGGTCTAGGCATACATGTGAGTGCCAGGTCCAAGACACATAGGGAGGAGTCCTAAGTGGTGGGTCCTCTTCTTAGATAACCCTGACCAGTGGCGTGACAACCCCCTTGGTGGTCAATAAGGAGTTAACTGCCCCACATTTAGCTTGCAGCAATTTCAATAAATCTGTCCCATGAAGATGTCATCAGATGTGGGGCCAAATGACAAACTTCAATCACACATGACATACACTGCTCTAATGCATCGGACAAGCTCACCTCAACATAATGCAGACGATTCTGATGACACCCTCAGCTCTGCTACATCGGTACCGCCCTGTGGTCTCCCGCATGTTGCTTGTTTGTAATTTTCCTACGTATATTTTAAGTGTTTGCGAGCTCCGATCCCCGGAGTCTGATGGTTCGCCAATCTCATTAGTATTCATTAAAAATTGAGAATTGCGTTCTCACCTTTTGTACTTTGCAGTCCAGGACCGAATGTGTGGGCGAAGAACCAAAAAGTAAAGAGCGGCGCTGAGGGAGACCTCCCCCCGCCTGTGTTCTGGCTGCTCCAGAACACAGTGACTTTCCTGCACCCCCGGCGTCATGAATAAATATCCTCTGTGTCTAAATGGGCCACAGTCTTTTGTCACAACGTATCGGTTTTGTCCAGGGTGCTCCTTTAAAGGCTATGTGCACCATCGAGGACAATTTAAAAAAAAAAAATTTTTTTAATGATTGCATTTTACTCATTTTGGGCTAAAAATAATATTTTCAATTGGTCTTTATTAAAAATGTCATGACGACTTATTTAAGCCACATTCTTATCAGTAAGATAAGAATTCTGCTTTAATGAGTGTTTATAGGGTCAGAGATAAGGAGCCTGTCAGCTGCCTGCCTGACGGAGCAGAGAGAAAATACAGATCCTGCTAGTAAACTCAAAGCTGTGGAGGGAAAACGGCTCATCATTTTTAATAAAGACCAATTGAAAAAATGATTTCTAGCTCAAAATGAGTATAATGCAATAATAAAAAAAAAATTGCCACCGTGTCCATAGCCTTTAACCGCCTCCGGACCGCCTAACGCACGGATGCGTCCGGAAGGTGGTTGATTTACTCCTCCTGGACGCTTCCGTGCATCATCTCGCGATAGCCGAGATTTCCTGTGAACGCGCTCACACAGGCGCGCGCGCTCACAGGAACGGAAGGTAAGCGAGTGGATCTCCAGCCTGCCAGCGGCGATCGCTCGCTGGCAGGCTGGAGATGTGATTTTTTTAACCCCTAACAGGTATATTAGACGCTGTTTTGATAACAGCGTCTAATATACCTGCTACCTGGTCCTCTGGTGGTCCCTTTTGTTTGGATCGACCACCAGAGGACACAGGTAGCTCTGTAAAGTAGCACCAAACACTACACTACACCCCCCCCCCCTGTCACTTATTAACCCTTTATAAACCACTGATCAGCCCATATAGACTCCCTGATCACCCCCCTGTCATTGATCACCCCCCCTGTAAGGCTCCATTCAGAGGTCCGTATGATTTTTACGGATCCACGGATACATGGATCGGATCCGCAAAACGCATACGGACATCTGAATGGAGCCTTACAGGGGGGTGATCAATGACAAGGGGGTGATCACCCATATAGACTCCCTGATCACCCCCGTCATTGATCACCCCCCTGTAAGGCTCCATTCAGACGTCCGTATGATTTTTACGGATACATGGATCGGATCCGCAAAACGCATACGGACGTCTGAATGGAGCCTTACAGGGGGGTGATCACCCATATAGACACACTGATCACCCCCCTGTCATTGATAACCCCCCTGTCATTGATAACCCCCCTGTCATTGATCACCCCGCTGTAAGGCTCCATTCAGACGTCCAGATGATTTTTACGGATCCACGGATACATGGATCGGATCCGCAAAACGCATACGGACGTCTGAATGGAGCCTTACAGGGGGGTGATCACCTCATATACACTCCCTGATCACCCCCTGTCATTGATCACCCCCCTGTAAGGCTCCATTCAGACGTCCGTATGTGTTTTGCGGATCCGATCCATGTATCCGTGGATCCGTAAAAATCATACGGACATCTGAATGGAGCCTTACAGGGGGGTGATCAATGACAGGGGGGTGATCAGGGAGTCTATATGGGTGATCACCCCCCTGTCATTGATCACCCCCCTGTAAGGCTCCATTCAGAATTTTTTTGGGCCCAAGTTAGTGGAAATTGTTTTTTTTTTTTTTCTTACTAAGTCTCATATTCCACTAACTTGTGTCAAAAAATAAAATCTCCCATGAACTCACCATACCCCTCACGGAATCCAAATGCGTAAAAATTTTTTAGACATTTATATTCCAGACTTCTTCTCACGCTTTAGGGCCCCTAAAATGCCAGGGCAGTATAAATACCCCACATGTGACCCCATTTCGGAAAGAAGACACCCCAAGGTATTCGCTGAGGGGCATATTGAGTCCATGAAAGATTGAAATTTTTGTCCCAAGTTAGCGGAAAGGGAGACTTTGTGAGAAAAAAATAAAATCAATTTCCGCTAACTTGTGCCTCAAAAAAAAATTTCTATGAACTCGCCATGCCCCTCATTGAATACCTTGGGGTGTCTTCTTTCCAAAATGGAGTCACATGTGGGGTATTTATACTGCCCTGGCTTTTTAGGGGCCCTAAAGCGTGAGAAGAAGTCTGGGATCCAAATGTCTAAAAATGCCCTCCTAAAAGGAATTTGGGCCGCTTTGCACATCTAGGCTGCAAAAAAGTGTGACACATCTGGTATCGCCGTACTCAGGAGAAGTTGGGGAAAGTGTTTTGGGGAGTCATTTTACATATACCCATGCTGGGTGAGAGAAATATCTTGGTCAAATGCCAGCTTTGTATAAAAAAATGGGAAAAGTTGTCTTTTGCCAAGATATTTCTCTCACCCAGCATGGGTATATGTAAAATGACACCCCAAAACACATTCCCCAACTTCTCCTGAGTACGGCGATACCAGATGTGTGACACTTTTTTGCCGCCTAGGTGGGCAAAGGGGCACATATTCCAAAGAGCACCTTTAGGATTTTACAGGTCATTTTTTTCACATTTTGATTTCAAACTACTTACCACACATTAGGGCCCCTAGAATGCCAGGGCAGTATAACTACCCCACAAGTGACCCCATTTTGGAAAGAAGACACCCCAAGGTATTCTGTGAGGGGCACGGCGAGTTCCTAGAATTTTTGTCACAAGTTAGCGGAAAATGATGATTTTATTTTTTTATTTTTTTCTAACAAAGTCTCATATTCCACTAACTTGTGACAAAAAATAAAAAATTCTAGGAACTCGCCGTGCCCCTCACGGAATACCTTGGGGTGTCTTCTTTCCAAAATGGGGTCACTTGTGGGGTAGTTATACTGCCCTGGCAATTTAGGGGCCCTAATGTGTGCAAAGTAGTTTGAAATCAAAATCTGTAAAAAATGGCCGGTGAAATCCTAAAGGTGCTCTTTGGAATGTGGGCCCCTTTGCCCACCTAGGCTGCAAAAAAGTGTCACACATCTGGTATCGCCGTACTCAGGAGAAGTTGGGCAATGTGTTTTGGGGTGTCATTTTACATATACCCATGCTGGGTGAGATAAATATTTTGGTCAAATGCCAACTTTGTATAAAAAAAATGGGAAATGTTGTCTTTTGCCAAGATATTTCTCTCACCCAGCATGGGTATATGTAAAATGACACCCAAAACACATTCCCCAACTTCTCCTGAGTACTGCGATACCACATGTGTGACACTTTTTTGCAGTCTAGGTGGGCAAAGGGGCACACATTCCAAAGAGCACCTTTCGGATTTCACCGGTAATTTTTTACAGATTTTGATTGCAAACTACTTCTCACACATCTGGGCCCCTAGAATGCCAGGGCAGTATAACTACCCCACAAGTGACCCCATTTTGGAAAGAAGACACCCCAAGGTATTTTGTGATGGGCATAGTGAGTTCATGGAAGTTTTTATTTTTTGTCACAAGTTAGTGGAATATGAGACTTTGCAAGAAAAAAAAAGAAAAAAAAAATCATCATTTTCCGCTAACTTGTGACAAAAAATAAAAAGTTCTATGAACTCACTATGCCCATCAGTGAATACCTTAGGGTGTCTACTTTCCGAAATGGGGTCATTTGTGGGGTGTTTCTACTGTCTGGGCATTGTAGAACCTCAGGAAACATGACAGGTGCTCAGAAAGTCAGAGCTGCTTCAAAAAGCGGAAATTCACATTTTTGTACCATAGTTTGTAAACGCTATAACTTTTACCCAAACCATTTTTTTTTTACCCAAACATTTTTTTTTTATCAAAGACATGTAGAACAATAAATTTAGCGAAAAATTTATATATGGATGTAATTTTTTTTGCAAAATTTTACAACTGAAAGTGAAAAATGTCATTTTTTTGCAAAAAAATCGTTAAATTTCGATTAATAACAAAAAAAGTAAAAATGTCAGCAGCAATGAAATACCACCATATGAAAGCTCTATTAGTGAGAAGAAAAGGAGGTAAAATTCATTTGGGTGGTAAGTTGCATGACCGAGCGATAAACGGTGAAAGTAGTGTAGTGCAGAATTGTAAAAAGTGGCCTGGTCATTAAGGGGGTTTCAGCTAGCGGGGTTGAAGTGGTTAAAGGGGTTGTCCCATCTCAGACAATGGGGGCATATCGCTAGAAGCATTGAGCTTCTTCACAGCCTCCCCCCCATTCACAGCTGTAGCAGTCTCCTGGTTGGATGCTGTGGCTGTCACTCAGAGCAGAGGGGAGGGGCTGTGAAGTAGCTTACTGCAAAGAGCACTTCACAATGAAGCTCCGCCTCCTTGACACTTGCAGGAGCAGAACCTGGTAGAATAAAATTTCATATTCACACTTCTCCTGATGATAAAAGCTTCACAACAGGTATGTTTGTCTTGCTCTACCCAGCCCCAACCTAGTGCTGACAGATTCTATTTAAAGGGGTTGTCCAGTATATATTTGTATAGACTGGGAATGCTTTAAAATGATAAAATAACCAATACTCCCCTGCTTCAGCCGCTCTGGTCCTTAATTGTCAGTAGGCGTAACAAAGTAACAGCCGAAGTATCGTGACACCGATTGGGGGCTTCACAGAAAGGGACAGTGTGGCCTGTTAGGTGTCAGACCCCCTTCAGCAGGCATAGCTGATTAATCCGGTGCAACCACACAAGCCACACACCCTTCAGGCTGGCATCACCTCTTGGAGAAGACCTCTCTCGGGGACACCAGAGTTTTCCCTGGCTACATTTGTAGTCCCATATAACTATATACATACTGGCCACTTCTTTACCTCTGATAGGGGACGTTCCACTCCCAGTCTTGGACCCAGCAAAATGTTTCTGGTGAAGGGAGGTGGTGTGTTAGATGTAGTCTCACCTCATTGGTCAGTGACAGATTGGGAGTTGTAGTGTTCCAACAGCTGGAGAGTCCCAGGTTGGAGATCCCTGTTATAGACGAACATAAGGAATGGATCCGGCACAGATTAAAATCCGATATCTTTATTGAATACTCACAGCGATACACATAATGGGGAAACGGTACCCCGATACTCCGTTGACGCATTTCGGACAAGTCACATGTCCTAATTCAGGTAAAACTAAGGACAGGTAACTTGTCCGAAATGCGTCAAACGAGTATCTGGGTACCGTTTCCCCATTATGTGTATCGCTGTGAGTATTCAATAAAGATATCGTTGGATTTTAATCTGTGCCGGATCCATTCCTTGATTTTGAAGTGGTCTCGAATCAGACAAGGTCCGAGCACGATTGCCAGGTGAGCTGGAGATCTTTACTAGTAGGCCATAAGGCTGTAGTGAATGTATTGTATGAAGCCCCTGGTCCATGAAGAGTTAACCAGCTCCGTCCTCTAATTAGAATTCGCTGCCCGTCATTTCACGAAGGTGATGCGATCACTGAACGGCGAGAATGAGATCTTTCTGTTCCGAGCCCCACGGCTCACATTGATTTCAGCCCTCCGGTTGTTGACATGTCTCACACTTATAAAGATGAATTCACTGCAAAATCCTTCACCAGCCTCGCTCTCCTGCAAGCGGACACGTGCAGCCACAACGCAAGCATCTGCCTCCATGGGCATAATGTTGGGGGGCAAATAAATAATACATTTTGGGGCACAACAGTGAAAAAAAGCTGTCCGACAACCGTTTTTGTAACAGCTATCACACGGCTGTTTTTAGAAGTCAATGGAGCTGTTTTTTAACAGCCAGTATATAGCGGGCATCAGGGGAGTTGCTAGGTTAAAAAATTTGGGGCATGGGCCCCTGATGTTTTGACCCAGGCCCCGAATGTCCTGCCTGCCTGCTAGATACAACTGTATTGCTATCCTCAAGATGGCAATACAATTGAATCTAATGCACTGGAAGAGCTGAAGGACCTGTGGTGATATCACAGGTCATGTGACCAGCCAAACAGGCAGTGGTTGAGAAGGACCCGCGATGATGTCACCATCATGTGACCAGTGCAGCAGAGGACGGCAGTGAAGAGGGGAAGAAGCTGAGGTGATGTCTGCTACATCAGGAGAGGTAAGTGAAGGGAGAGGCGGAGCAATGCTGGGAGTTGTGGTTATTTAACTGGGACTGCATGTTAAGGCTGAAGGGAGGGAAGTTATTTACATGGGACTGTGTGTTGGAGGTGGCTTGGGAGGGGGTCATGTTATTTACATGGGACTGTATGTTGATGGCAGCTGTGGGAGGGAGTGATGTTATTTACATGGGACTGAATGTTGAGGGGGCTGGTGGGGGGGATTATGTTATTTACATGGGTCTGAATGTTGAGGGGGTGATGTTTACATGAGATTGCATGTTGAAGGTGATGTTATTTATATAGGACTGTATTTTTGAGGGGGGTGGAGAAATGATTTGATGTTATTTACATGGGACTCTATGGCGGAGAGAGGGAAATAGTGTTATTTACATGGGACTGTATGTTGGAGGGGGCAGGAGAGAGTGTGATGTTATTTACATGGGCCTGTATGGTAGACGCAAGAATATAATTATAGGGGGCACTGCAGGGCGAGCATTATAACAGTAGGGGGCAGTATAAGTACTGGGGGTACTGTAGGGGTATTATAAATCCAGGGGACATTAGGTGTTCTTATTACTACTGGGGGCTCTATAGGAGGGACTTATGGATCTGCCTTATTTCTACTAAGAGCATTATGGGGGCCTTATTACTACTGAGGGGTCTGTAGGGAGCTTTATTACCACTGGGGCAGCAATAGGGGGACCTTATTACTAATGGGGGCTCTGTAAGGGCATTATTAATACTGGAGGGTTCTTCTACTAATGGGCGCACTCTTGGGGAGCATTATCACAGTTGGGGGCACTGTAGGGGGCAGTATTACTAATGGGGGCATTCTAGAAGGGAATTACTATTGGTGGGACTATAAGGAGCACTATTAATCATATTTTTTCAGGATGGTATTGGGGGGCACAGCGAGCAGCAGGATAACACTGTGGGGACTCCAGATTGGGGGATGATGATAGAAACGTGAGGAAGCGAAGATGTCTGTGTGTCACACTCTGCAGAGACGAGGCGGCTGAGAGAAGTGTCCGGACGGAATGGAGAAGATGATGACAGAGAAGCTCTACATCAGAGGAGACGTCACCTGGGAGGCCCTGGATGTGGCAGGTACGTGCTGCTGTATAGCAAGTATGTGGGGGAGACTTAGAGAACAGGGCCATATTCATTGGGGCTTGGGCCCAGGATCTTTTGAGACTCTAGCAACGTCCCTGGCGGGAATCAAAAAATAGAACATGTTCTATTTTTGGTCATTTTCACGACCAGACGGACCCCATTGAAACGGCCGTTAGACAGGAGTGTACCCGTACACAGGAGGGCACAAGCTCAAGCGTGAGGACATCACCGTGCACTCCCAGAGATCATGCTGAGAGCGTGTGGTGACATCATCAGATTTGAGGGCAGGTCCTTTAGCATCAAGAGAGGAGCGACTGCATCTGCGCATGCAAGTGGGTGAGGGGAGTAATTTATGATTTTTTTTTTTCTGCTTAAAAAACAACAACAACACATTATTACAGATGTGGACCAGTATGGGGAACATTGGGGGCCACAATAAGTGACATTATTACTGCTGGGGGTCACTATGGGGGACATTATGGGTACTGCAGGGGTTGGGATTTTATTTTAAAAAAAGTCAATGAAAATAATACATTTTGATGTAAGATGGCCAGAAAATGGATGCAAAACTAATTCAAAAATTGCCATGAAAATCTGACAGTTTGTCTGTTTTTTATGGCCTTTTCATTTCACTATTGTGTGAATGTAGCCTTGTTCTTAATGCTAACCTTAGAGAAGAGAAGGCCGAGAGGGAACACGATATCTTTATATAAATATGTAAATGGTGCACATAGTATGATGCCCCCAACACAATATGGTGACCCTTATGTGCCTCAACACAGATTAATGCTCCCTTATGTACCTTAAAGGGGTTGTCTCATCTGAAACATTGGTGGCATATTGCTAGCAGTGGCTGGGTTTGGGGTGGCCCCAACGCTACGCTGGGTCCCCCGGGACACCGTCGAGGTGTCACCATGTGTTGCTGGTAGGGCGTGGTGCACCCCAATGGGAAAGAAGTCCAGAGAGTCAGGGTCTGCAGGGGGCTTCTTTACTGGAGGGATTCAGGTACAAACCCCTACAGACGAGGAACAGGGCTGGCGTCTCCAGTCTCCTCCCGGGCAGAAGAAGGGTTTGATGCTGAGGATAAATTCCAGTAGAGAGGAGTTTAAAGAAGGTAAGTGTGATATTCATAAAGTGAGGAGACCACGGCACTCGGATTATGGATAATGTACAAATTGCTTGTTTACTTTAATCCATCCTAATGAAGATGGATAATTGTGGAAAGCATAAGGATATTGACGACAGACACTAAGCAATAAATGGTGGACTGTGTCGTCTAAGGCTACTTTCACACCTGCGTTCAGTGCGGATCCGTCTTTTATCTGCACAGACGGATCCGCTCATATAATGCAAACGCTTGTATCCGTTCAGAACATTATTCTTAAAAAAAAAAGACTAAGTGAAAACTGATCCGTCCTGACTTACATTGAAAGTCAATGGGAGACGGATCTGTTTTCAATTGCACCAGATTGTGTCAGTGAAAACTGATCCGTCCCCATTGACTTACATTGTGTACCAGGACGGATCCGTTTGGCTCCGCATCATCATGCAAGCAGCGTTTTGGTGTCCGCCTCAAAAGCGGAACGGAGACCAAACGCAGCCAAACTGATGCATTCTGAACGGATCCTTATCCATTCAGAATACATTGGGGCTGAACTGATCCGTTTTGGGCCCTGAAACGAATCTCACAAGCGGACCCAGAAACGCCAGTGTGAAATTAGCCTAAGGAGTCCCGAGGTGACGGACTTGGAGACATCTCAGAACAGCCGGGGAGGGTAATCCCTGTAGGTTCCACACAAAATGGTATGTCAGATGGACAATACGTAAGCTGTGCAGCAAGATTCATTATAGTCATGCAGACATAATAATCATTGTTAGGCCTCATGCACACGACCGTTGTTTTGGTCCGCATCCGAGCAGCCGTTTTTGCGGCTCAGATGCGGACCCATTCACTTCAATGGAGCCGCAAAAGATGCGGACAGCACATCTGTTGCACCGTTCCGTGGCCCCGCAAAAAAACCATAGCATGTCCTATTCTTGTCCGTTTTGCAGACAAAAATAGGCATGTCTACACTGGGCCGCAAAAAACAGCAAGGTCGTGTGCATGTAGCCTAACTCTGTGTCCTATCAGGTATAGGTTAGACTGTTAGAGGCATGCATAGTAAGTAGTGGTAGAGCGTAGGCTGGAGGCATGCATAGTAAGTAGTGGTAGAGCGTAGGCTGGAGGCATGCATAGTAAGTAGTGTATAGATAGTGAGAGAGAAGCACAAGGTGTGGGGTAATGGAGCTGGGCATGTCAGACAGGGTCAGGTTGTCTGATCTACCGTAGATTAGCGCTGCACTTCTATAGTAGAATACAATCTAATATGATGTATAGGGTTAGAGCAACCTGGAAGCACGTTGGTGGTCAGTGGGTATGTGATGAAACCAACCTCGCCACAGTGTTTTGGAGGGGGCTGTTTGCCAGCCTCCTGACCCAGGATTACGGCCCTTTGAGATACTTTTGCTAACTTTCAAACCCCTGAACCTATTCGAGTGAATTTTGGATGGGTTTGTCCCCAAGTTATACTGATTGGGTTGATGTGGGTTATGTGTATGTACAATGTAGGCTCACAAAGTTGTGGCAATTTATGAGAGGTGTAACTTTTCAGCTTAGGAGATAGTTGGGTAGATACAGAGATTGACTCAATTGTCTCCTAGACAGAGGGGAGGAAAATGCTGGGTGTGTTTCTATTGTCCCATTGTGTGTTTAAATGGTGATTTCTGTCCTGTTGTCTCCACATGTGTATTGGCGATTTCCCTTTGTCCTGAGAGATAATTGGATTGCTCCTCGGGTGTCTCCAGGGCAGAGAGGAGGAAACCATGATGCATTGTGGGGATGTGTTGTGTCTGTATCCTGAATTGCTACATATCTGTCCTGCGTCGCAGTCTCCCTTCTGGTCCCCTAGGGGCGTGAACGATTGGTTGCTGTACTTACATTGTATGTGTTGTAAAATATTGATTGGTTGTACTTCAAAACCCTGTGGGCAGTACTATGTTTGTGGTTTGTGAATAAAAGAGGCTGTACGTGCAAGTACAGTCAGAAGCTGCTTTTATACCTTCATGAAGTCTTGGCTCATGTTTGGGGAATGCGATAACTACACTCTTGGGGATTGCTATATCACAATACTCCCCTGAGTATAAGCTCTTGTAAGAGCTTGTTCCTGGTTCCTGTCTCTGTATTTAGGAGAGGTTCACCCACTGGAGCCTGGAGCCTTGTCGTAGGTCCAGGGTGGGTAGGAGACGGCGAGACCTCCACCAAGCTTCGGCGGTTCGTGGGGTCTGCAGTGCTGACGGTGTCAAGTGGAGTGCTTGGAATCCTCTGGAAGCACTAGGAGCATCTATCGACGGAGGTACCCGGTCGGGGTGCTAGGCGTTCCGTTACATTGGTGGCAAGCAGTGGGATGGCGTCCTAGTGTGAGGAGAAGCAGCTCAGAGACACCGTTCGTGGAGTAAATTGAGGGCAACGCTAGTATCCGTACAGCGCCCCTGGCTACAGCAGGATGGAATCGGGTAGTCTTCGGACAGCGTTCTATGACGAGGAGGAGGCAGCCGCGGACTACAGGGATGCAGACAGAAAGGAAGTCTGGTATGATGCCCTGGAAAATGCCCAGCGGCGGCAAGGTGAGAGTCTCCCCAGTGAGGAGCAGCAGTTGCGGATGCGAGTGGCCCTGCGAATGCCCCTTCTGGGAGAGAAGCCCCTGGATGAGTGGGTGACAGAACTGGAGAGCCTGGTATGGAAGAAGCGTTGGCTAGACAACGCCTACCAGGCACTCTGGTGGGAGGTGATTCGGCACTCCCCCTGGATGGCTGAGCACGACAGACCCGAGGGTGGGGATTATGATGGCCCTGGCCTGTTGTTTGAGGCCTTCCTAGAACCGGAGTTTGGAGATGCTGGAGAGTCCCGGTTCTGGGATATCTTTGACCACAGGGAGGCTATGCATGATTGGGCTACAGCGAGAGAGGTGAGACAAGACCTGGCATCTCTAGTGTCAAAAGAGTGGGAGCTGGAGCAGGATTACCAATACCTATTCAGCTCCATTCGGTCCCAATATACACTGCCAGAGAGCTGGGTGGCAGTCCCAGACCTACAACCCTACAGCTGGGAAGACCCGACTAAAGTATCTCCTGCTTCAATACCATCTACAGAGGTAGGGGACCTCATAGACTGGTCCTGGGGGGAAACCCATATGGCAGGTGGAGATGGGACCGAGATCTCTCCACCGGCCCTACAGGGATGCTGGGCAGTCGGCCCAGATCGCCAACGGCAGTCAGAGTTTCAGGGAGTAGGGACAGTTGGTCCTGCTCCCCAGCGGCAGTATGTTTTGCAGGGAGAGGAGAGCATTGTCTTCATTCCCCAGCGGCAGTGTGCTTTGAAGGGAGAGGAGACAACCGGTCTCTCTCCCCAACCACAGGGGGACAGCACCCCTAACTCCAATGGTGCAGATGGGACCGCAGTCTCTGCACCAGACCTACCGGGATGCTGGCAGGCCGGTACAGAGTCCCCACCAACCCCGCAGGAATGCCAGGAGGAGGAGGTAAGCGATCCCTCCTCTCCACAGCTGATCCGCGACAAGGTCCCGGGGGTAGGATTCCCTGACCCCATCCCAGCGGAAGAGCTGGCATCTGGGCAGAGCGCAGTTGGCCTCTGCCCTCCTCTATCCTCTTCTCCAGAGGCTGACTTTCCACAGGCTTCCCCAGCGGAAGAGCTGGCATCTGGGCAGAACACAGTTGGCCTCTGCCCTCCCCTATCCTCTTCGCCAGAGCCGACTTCCCACAGGCTACCCCAGCGGAAGAGCTGGCATCTGGGCAGAGCGCAGTCGGTCTCTGCCCTCCCCTATCCTCTTCTCCAGAGGCTGACTCCCCTCTGGCTACCCCAGCGGAAGAGCTGGCATCGGGGCAGAGCGCAGTCGGCCTCTGCCCACCAAGTACCTACAGCTCCAAGCTAGAGAACACCAATGAAGCAAGGAGTCGCAGATGCCCACTCAACAGCTGGGGACATACAGAACAGAGCCAGGCCCCAAGATTCAACAGGTCCAGTATTGGGTTGTGGTTAGACTGCCAGACTAACTCAGGTACTGACCGTGAGGTCAGGTATCTGGTTAGTCTTCCCTGGGAAGGGGAGATGTGTGACGAAACCAACCTCGCCACAGTGTTTTGGAGGGGGCTGTTTGCCAGCCTCCTGCCCCAGGATTACGGCCCTTTGAGATACTTTTGCTAACTTTTAAACCCCTGAACCTATTCGAGTGAATTTTGGATGGGTTTGTCCCCAAGTTATACTGGTTGGGTTGATGTGGGTTATGTGTATGTACAATGTAGGCTCACAAAGTTGTGGCAATTTATGAGAGGTGTAACTTTTCAGCTTAGGAGATAGTTGGGTAGATACAGAGATTGACTCAATTGTCTCCTAGACAGAGGGGAGGAAAATGCTGGGTGTGTTTCTATTGTACCATTGTGTGTTTAAATGGTGATTTCTGTCCTGTTGTCTCCACATGTGTATTGGCGATTTCACTTTGTCCTGAGAGATAATTGGATTGCTCCTCGCGTGTCTCCAGGGCAGAGAGGAGGAAACCATGATGCATTGTGGGGATGTGTTGTGTCTGTATCCTGAATTGCTACATATCTGTCCTGCGTCGCAGTCTCCCTTCTGGTCCCCTAGGGGAGTGAACGATTGGTTGCTGTACTTACATTGTATGTGTTGTAAAATATTGATTGGTTGTATTTCAAAATCCTGTGGGCAGTACTATGTTTGTGGTTTGTGAATAAAAGAGGCTGTACGTGCAAGTACAGTCAGAAGCTGCTTTTATACCTTCATGAAGTCTTGGCTCATGTTTGGGGAATGCGATAACTACACTCTTGGGGATTGCTATATCACAATACTCCCCTGAGTATAAGCTCTTGTAAGAGCTTGTTCCTGGTTCCTGTCTCTGTATTTAGGAGAGGTTCACCCACTGGAGCCTGGAGCCTTGTCGTAGGTCCAGGGTGGGTAGGAGACGGCGAGACCTCCACCAAGCTTCGGCAGTTCGTGGGGTCTGCAGTGCTGACGGTGTCAAGTGGAGTGCTTGTAGTCCTCTGGAAGCACTAGGAGCATCTATCGACGGAGGTACCCGGTCGGGGTGCTAGGCGTTCCGTTACAGGGTACATACCTTAGAAATTAAACAGATCTATAATAGAGATGAGTGAATTTCTTCCAAATCCATTTTGGGTCTGATTCTAATGAATCTACCAAAAATTTAATTTACGTCTAAATCTATTCTACCCATATCAAAAGTTTTCCCATTGGCCTGAAAATTGGCGTATGGGGTCTCCTAGGACTCATATTCTTTATCTCTTGTCTTTCTATTTTTTTTTTCTTCAACCCTCCCCCCAAGCTATTAAATGTAATGACAGCAGTAGTACATAATGTCAGCGTGACACTGACATACATAGCTATGGGTAAGTATACGGTTGATAATGATAACAAACAGACTGTTTAAAAACACACAACGCCGTCACATGTGTTATGCTTTTTTAAAATTAAAAACTGTTACAAAAATTCCCCCTTATTTGGGACAGATGCCTGCCGGTGTTTAAACACACAAGGTGTTATCAGAACAAACAGTAGCTTGTTCTGAACAAGCGTCCTAAATGGGGGTAAATGCCTGACGGTATTTATACACATTCACACTAGAACCAGAAGAAGCAGTGGCTTGTTTTGAACAATTGAAAAAAGATGCAATTGGACGTCCCCTGGCTGCGACCACACTATACAAATAGGATATATTATTATTAAAAAAATTGTCTTTGTCCACTTATGAAGTATTTCTTCTACTCCAGCCTCCTGTTACTTCGACCGGGCTGTGCGCTGCTCCACTCACCTTCTGTCTTGTCGTTGGTCAACAGGCTGGGATGTCGGCATCCTTTGTGTCTATTATGGATATTTTTCATTGAACCCCACATCTTTCTGCAGTATTGCAAGGGTCAAATCCTCCTTTGGTTCTGTGTGCAGTTGCTAAACTGTTTCTAATATGTTAATCAGCTTCTGCTATAGATGCTGCTCTGTTTGTCTCATTCTCTGCCTGATTCATAGATTGATCTAGCTTGCTATTCCCTGCATAAGGTGTGATCTTCCTTTTTTCTGCCTGTGTGCCTTTTTTTAAATATACATTTTTATTGTGTTTCCCATTTATACATTCAATTGATCTAATCATATCCCCCATATTCAATTAGGAGAAAAAGAAAAAAAAAAAAACACAGAGAAAAGGGAAGAAAAAAAATGGGCAACAAAAACAATAAAAAGAAAAAGAACGCTCATATAGCAGACAAGTAATCTTTCTAGTTCATTACTAGTGTTTTCTCTTTTACCATTTTTCCAGTCTCTTGAGATCAACAGACGAGCCGCTACCTACCTCTCTTCCTCAATTACTTGAGAAATTCCCATGTCTACTAAAGCTAGTTCAGGGGTTAGGTCAAATGGACATTTCACTATTTTTGTTATTAACTGAGATACCTCCTCCCAGAGGCTCCTTACCCTATGACATTCCCACCTTTCTCTGCATAGCCCCAACACAATGCTGTCTCAGAACAGGCTTAAAATCTTTCTGGATAATAATGCCATCTAAAATAGACCCTCTGCTGGCTCTGTGTGCAGCTGCTAGGCTGTTTCTTATATGTTAATCAGCTTCTGCTATATATGTTATACTGTTTGTCTCATTCCCTGCCTGAGCAACAGGCTGATATAGCCTGCTAGTCCTTGCATAAAGTGTGTTGTTCCGTTTGTCTGTCCATGTACTGACCTCTGCCTGATTCCTGACTTTGTCCCTCCTCTGCGTGACCTGTGCCTCCTGATTACCATATTGGCCCTCTGCTGCCTGACCTGACCTAGGACCTGTTTCATGGATTCTTACAAACATTGCCTGCTCTGACTTCGACCTACTGACCACGAGTTTTGCCTGATCACTCAGTGCCACACTCCGGCGTCTCTGATCTTTGTGAGTGAGCTGTCAACCATGCCAGGACTATTCTAGGAGGTATCAGCCTGATGGCTTCACTGCAGTGAAGCTCGAATCCCTATATAGGGGCTAAAGGGTGAATGCAATGGGACTGCCAGGGTAACACCCTTAGATTTAGCCCAAGTCAAACCACTTGGTTGACACAGTGGTTCCACACCACTGATTGTTACAGCACCCATCATTCACCCTCAATTCACTGGTAAAATCCATTTTGAGAAACTAGATGGATTATTAGTTCACTGAGGGATCAGGCTACAGGTGCTACCCAAAGGAATCTTTGAAGGAGAAGGAGAGAGCTGTAGACAAAGAGACAATGCTGAAGGTTCTAGTAAGCTTTTGATCTTACCCCAGTGCTGGATTCATAGCTATACTGCTCAATACTGCTATATAATGTCCTCCATGCTGCTGCTACTCCTGAGGGTTAATACAGAGAGATAATAGAGCAGTACCATCATTTCTCTGTGTGCTGTGTATGGGAGACATCAAAGTAGCTAATCCACCCCCGCTCAGGGAAAACTGACAGAGATGGAGTCTGCAGAGGGGTAACTGGTGAAAAATACAGAATATAAGTCATCTAATGGTCAGAAATAGTGCTTTTCCTCATGTACAATATAGTAGCTTATTCTAAAAAGTTGCAATAAAAATCCAAAGGTCAGCCTCGTCTTTCCACTACAGATTCTTGACAAATACACCTCAGCAAGCCAATCAGCCTCCTTAGATCCACATCCAATACCAGAGCTCGGTGTTCATTCAGCTTGCATTCCTGTTAGACCTTCCTGTGTACTGACCTTGACCTATTTCTGGATTTTCCCCTCGCCTATTGATTAACCTTCTGCCGATTGTCCTGGCTTAGACTCGTTGGTTCATTTCTGGATTAACCCCTTGTCTTCTGATTTGGCTTCTACTGAACCTCCTGATTTAGACTCTGTGGCTTCTTTCTGGATGAACCCTTTTGGCTCCCACTGTCTTTCCTGGCTCTGATTGTACTTCTCTCCAGCTGCTCCTTGGCATCTGAGACGTCTGCTAACTCTGAACTTGCACCTGTTTTCTACCACCTCCCACTGCACTCTAGCAGCCACTTCCCACCTGTGTGTTGAAGCCCTATGGGGTAGCCTTACAACAACTAACTGAAGTGTTGAAGGAAGATAGGTAGCAGTTTTTGAGTTTGCTGGTGGTTTCCGATGGTGACCTCTGAATTCTTCCTCACCTTGGAGGAAGAACTCAAATAATGAACAAGTTCACCTTCCTAATAGGGACATATCATATCAGGAAACAGTAATGTGTGACCCATTATGGACCATTAAATGATGAAAAATGAGAACGGCCATTATTCCGCTCATTGAGACTTATCTCAGTGAGTAATATTTGACAGAAATGACTAAGTGTTATGAAAAGCTTTAATACCAGACAGTTACTCGGGAAATAAATCATCTATGGCCCAGAGTAATATCTTCTAAACCAGGGTCTATCCACATGTGGGTCATTATAGTCCAGATGTGCATTGTGTGTAGATGGTGTCAGGGTGAGGTCCCCCCCCCCTCCAGTAATTTGAAATTCCCCCTGCTCCCTCAGTATGCTCCTGGATCTGCACCTCCTCATGACTGTAGTGAGGCCTTTTCCACAAGAGTAACTTATTTGGTGCCAAGCGATTATGGGTTGCAGCCAGTGGACATAAGACAGAGTAAGCTCCAATAATAGGCACTATAAGACAGATAATGAGTACATTGTTAGAGGCTATTAATCCACTCATTAATAGGAATGGAAATATTAAGGGGCTGTCATTGATTAGACAAAGATGGCATATTATTTCCATTCTTTAAAAAAATTCAACCTTGACAACCCCTTGATGGATGCTGTAAGCGCAGGTATTATTAATAGGTGCTATTAGAACAGATACTGGTATTTATCCATATTGAAACTGGCAATAGCAAGAGGGACTACTAGGACAGTCACTGGAATGGGACTAGCACCATTACTGCACACTACTAGGACTGGCACTATAGGGCACTACTAGGACTGGCACTATTGATGGGCACCTATAGGACTGGCACTATTAATGGGCACCTCTAGGACTGGCACTGTTAATGGGCACCTCTAGGACTGGCACTATTAATGGGCACTACTAGGACTGGCACTATTAATGGGCACTACTAGGACTGGCACTATTAATGCACACTACTAGGACTGGCAATATTAATGGGCACCTCTAGGACTGGCACTATTAATGGGCGCCTCTAGGACTGGCACTATTAATAGGCACTACTAGGACTGGCACTCTTAATGGGCACTACTAGGACTGGCACTATTAATGGGCACTACTAGGACTGGCACTATTAATGGGCACCTCTAGGACTGGCACTGTTAATGGACGCTACTAGGACTGCCACTATTAATGGGCACCTCTAGGACTGGCACTGTTAATGGACATTACTAGGACTGGCACTGTTAATGGACGCTACTAGGACTGGCACTATTAATGGGCACCTCTAGGACTTGCACTATTAATGGGCACTACTAGGACTGGCACTATTAATGGGCACTACTAGGACTGGCACTATTAATGGGCACCTCTAGGACTGGCACTATTAATGGGCACTACTAGGACTGGCACTATTAATGCACACTACTAGGACTGGCAATATTAATGGGCACCTCTAGGACTGGCACTATTAATGGGCGCCTCTAGGACTGGCACTATTAATAGGCACTACTAGGACTGGCACTCTTAATGGGCACTACTAGGACTGGCACTATTAATGGGCACTACTAGGACTGGCACTATTAATGGGCACCTCTAGGACTGGCACTGTTAATGGACGCTACTAGGACTGCCACTATTAATGGGCACCTCTAGGACTGGCACTGTTAATGGACATTACTAGGACTGGCACTGTTAATGGACGCTACTAGGACTGGCACTATTAATGGGCACCTCTAGGACTTGCACTATTAATGGGCACCTCTAGGACTGGCACTATTAATGGGCACTACTAGGACTGGCACTATTAATGGACATTACTAGGATTGGCACTATTAATGGGCACTACTAGGACTGGCACTATTAATGGGCACCTCTAGGACTGGCACTATTAATGGGCACTACTAGGACTGGCACTATTAATGGACATTACTAGGATTGGCACTATTAATGGGCACTACTAGGACTGGCACTATTAATGGGCACCTCTAGGACTGGCACTAATAATGCACACTACTAGGACTGGCACTATTAATGGGCACTAATAGGACTGGCACTAATGGGCACTACTAGGACTGGCACTATTAATGGACATTACTAGGATTGGCACTATTAATGGGCACTACTATGACTGGCACTATTAATGGGCACCTCTAGGACTGGCACTATTAATGGGCACTACTAGGACTGGCACTATTAATGGGCACCTCTAGGACTGGCACTATTAATGGGCACCTCTAGGACTGGCACTATTAGTGGGCACCTCTAGGACTGGCACTATTAATGGACATTACTAGGACTGGCACTAATAATGGACACTACTAGGACTCACACTATTAATGGGCACCTCTAGGACTGGCACTATTAATGGTCATTACTAGGACTGGCACTATTAATGGGCACCTCTAGGACTGGCACTATTAATGGACATTACTAGGACTGGCACTATTAATGGGCACCTCTAAGACTTGCACTATTAATGGGCACTACTAGGACTGGCATATTAATGGACACCTCCAGGACTGGCACTATTAATGGGCACTACTAGGGTTGACACCAGTGCCAGATTGTACAGATACATGGAGATATTATCTGCTCACACAGCAACAGGCGGGCAAAATCCTAAACTTGATTATTATAGGGGTCCCTTTAATGGGCACAGCTAAGGGCTAACTTGATTACTATGCCTGGCACTAATGAACAGGAGCATAATTTGCGTTGTTAATGAGTACTGCTTTATCTAGTAGTAATTGGCACTGCTATGATTATCAGCTATAATATTCATGGCTGTATTATACAGAAGACAGATAGATAGATAGATATTAGATAGATAGATAGATGACAGATAGATAGATAGATAGATATGAGATAGATAGATAGATAGATAGGAGATAGATAGATAGATAGATATGAGATAGATAGATAGAGATAGATAGATGATAGATAGATAGATAGATAGATAGATAGGAGATAGATAGGAGATAGAAGAGATAGATAGATAGATAGATAGATAGATAGATAGATAGATAGATATGAGATAGATAGATAGAGATAGATAGATAGATAGATAGATAGATAGATAGATAGGAGATAGATAGGAGATAGAAGAGATAGAAGAGATAGATAGATAGATAGATATATAGATAGATAGATAGATAGATAGATAGGAGATAGATAGATAGATAGATAGATAGATAGATATGAGATAGATAGATAGATAGATAGATAGATAGATAGATAGGAGATAGATAGATAATAGATAGATGATAGATGATAGATGATAGATGATAGATAGATAGATAGATAATAGATAGATGATAGATAGATGACAGATAGATAGATAGATAGATAGATGATAGATAGATAGATAATAGATAGATGATAGATAGATGACAGATAGATAGACAGACAGACAGACAGATAGATAGATAGCCTGGACCCCGTGTGGGCTCAGTTGGGGACAGTGAGTGATGATGATGATGTCTGTACAGCGCTGCGGAGTATGTCAGTGATACATAAGTCAGTATAATAGATGGGACTGTTATTGATCTGTAACACTTTCTTCTGTGTATCCGCCTCGCTGTCAGACAGGTGGAGGCTCTGTCTCTTTCCATTATGGCAGAGGTCTCTCAGTACAGGAGATGATGGTGAGACACTCCTGGAAGGTTTCCTGATTGCGTGCTGCTGTGTGTCTGTCCGCTGGACGGTCGCAGCGTGCGGGATGTTTGTGCCGCTGTCTGACATCTGATAAACAGGTTTTTTACATTTCACACAGATTTCACCGGACGGGACAGAAGAGGAGAGAAGAGAAGTGACAAGTGGATGTGTCATCTCCAGTCCTGGGGACAATCTTCATTCTGTTCATGGAGACTTATTCTCCTCTTCATTCTGAAATGTAAAAGTCTTTGCTTTCTTTAAACCCTTAAAAGGGTCTGTCCAGGATTGATGACCTGTTCTTTAGGATAGGCCATATATAGTTGATACTTGTTTGTGTCAGTCTTCGCTGTATTTCTGGAATTCTATTCCTGTACCAGAACGATCAGGAAGAGGTAACGGGGGCCCTGCCTGGAAAGCAGAGGGCGGCAGTGCACAGAGGGATTGCTGGTAACAATGTTGTTACTGGTGAGATGATACATTGTATAAAATAATAATAATAACAGTGATACAATTTACTGCAGCTCCATCATCATAATGAAGAGTGATCCAAGAATAATCAGACACCACCAATATTTACTGTTATGTAAATGCGGGATCATTGTGCACCAATCCTCCTCGTTACATTACATATCATTATATTACAATTAACCCCCGCATGTGCGGAAACAACACGTGTCATGTGATACGTGTCAGCTGCGTGTTCCACAAAGAAGTGAGAGCGATAGTACAATTAGTGACAATGAAGTAGTCAGCGCCTATATTATCTGGGCATTAATCTGCAGTAATTACCCTGAGCATGTGACGGAGGCTGTAATTTATTCTTCGGGATCCTGGGGGTGGCAGGTTCACAGATCAGGCTGGAAGAAATATCCCTTATGAAATAGTGTGCGTAAAATATTTACCCCTGAAAAAAGGAACGCTCCAATTTCCTTATAAAAAATTGTGTGGTTGGAAATTAAAAGGGTATTCCATAGGCCAGACATGTCTGATAGGTGGGGTCCCCATGCGGTGTGATGGAGACATGAGGTCCGTGTGTCCTGTTTGGACCCAGCCATGAATCCTCCACCGGAAAGACATCCATAAATCTACTTTATTTCTAGGGTTTTAATTATTTTATTTCCTTTTTCCGTTGCCCGGCTGTGCCCATATCGTGGCCCACAAACAGCGGGTCCAAAATATACGGGCGTCGGCCGTGTGCACACCGTATCACGGATGCAGACCTATTCACTTCAATGGGTCTGCAATCCGGAAAGGTTGGTGTGGAATGGAGGCATGGAACCCCAGGAAGCACTATGGAGCGCTTCCGTGGGGTTTCTCTCCGTGCCTCCGCGCCGCCCAAAAAAATAGAACATGTTGTATTTTTTGCCATGAAGACGGATCACGGACCCATTCAAATTGAATGAGTCTGTATATACGTCTGCAGCAGCCACACGATGATGCAAGTGCGGTCCCCAATGCACGGAATGGCCGGCACACGTTTGTGTGCAGATGTAAGCCGTGTACCGGGGTGGTCTCCCCAGGATACAGCGAAGTCACGAACGAGGAAAACAACTCCACCACCAGCTTTTGCCAAAACTGAATTTTACTTAAACGTGGTAATGAACACAACCACAAATGCTGGGAACATACAATAAATTTACATACACTCAGCCCGAAGGCTGAGACCCACAGCGCCCTCCGATGGATGCAGGAGGAAAGCGAGGTAATTTACCTACTGGCGGGCACAACTAAACTGCCACACCTTACCTGTTATTACCCTAAGAAAACAAGAATAACTGTATGGGTGTGTGGTGCGGGCTAGCCTGCGGTGCAGCACAACAGCTTACAATCTTACAGTGCTCTACAGGATTCCCCCTCCCATAACTGGTCTTGTAGCACGTGCCCGAGTATTCCTCCTGAGCAAAACGCCAGCCTGGCTTGAGTTTGTGGGAAGTTTATCAGCTCTCCAGTGTGAAATGTCACTTTAAGTTATGGAGTCCTTGCAATGAACAATAGCAACACTTGTGGCCTGACACAAACAGAGACCCTATCTAACTAACTACAGGCCTGGTCTCAGTCTCTAGGCGCCAACATTGTAATGAGGTGCGTGCACAATCTTACCGACCCGGGTCTGCTCTGCCTCCGCCGGTGACTCTGAACAGAACAAATGTCTCTCCAACAAGCATGCGGTTCCGCAGTGTATGTTGCTTTGCTCCTCAGTTCTCATCAGCGTTCCTGGCAGCGATCCTCATTCCTCTGGTCAAGATCAGGGTCTTGGACACGATCGGCTTCACTTAGCTGCCGCTCTGGTCACTGGATGCAGTCAGATCTTCTGCTGACACAGTTCCTCAGTCTCAGCTCCCTCTAAGATGGCTGCTTCCTTTCCCTTCCTCTCCAGGCTCTGTGTAACTCCACCTCCTATGAATATGAAAATATAAGCAGTATGTAGCAGTGTTTAGGAAACAGCGGCATCTTGTGGCCAAACAGCAGAATGTCAGTCCAGATCATTAAATTTAATCTACACAAACAGTGTTCAGAGAAGGAGAGCTGTTTCCTCATCTCACACATAAGCCCTTATATTGCGCCAATATATTCCTCAGCACTGTACAGAGATTGTCATCATAGTAACATAGTACATAGGGCCGAAAAAAGACAATTGTCCATCCAGTTCGGCCTGTCATCTGCTCCCTTTTCCTACTTTACCTATCTGTCAACCCACAACCCCAACTTGGGTGAATTCCATAAGATGCCCATTAAAGTAGGTTTTAGGATTTTGTAAGCAAACTCACAAGAACATACAAAATGGTTGAATGTGACCCCAGCACTGACCCGTTAAGCACCGCACTGATATGCCGTCATTTGTTAATCAGTCCGGCTGCTGGGACCACCCCTGATCAGAAGAGAAAGGGACCTACCTGCATTTTCCCTCCACGGCTCTGTTCTAGGTGCAGCAGAGCTGAGTGAGTTGCAGGAGTGGCACTGCGCAGGTACAGTACCACATTGCTCCTCATGGCGTCCTGTACCATCGTTCTAACACTTACTGGTGTCCCAGCAGTCAGACTCCCACTTACAGCAAGTGACAGGGTGTCCGGCTATATCAATATGCTGTCACTTAGGGCTCGTTCACACGAACGTGTGAAGCCCCTGCCCGTGTTGTCGACCGCATCCGTGATGTGGAATGCACATGGAATGGAACCCGTGTATTGCGGATCCGCAAATGTGGTCCGCAATACGGTAACAGGCAGCACACGTTCGTGTGAACGAGCCATTACTTAGATGGAAAACCTTTTTAGTGAAAGGGGTTGTCATATTTTTGGATAACTTATGTGAGATCATATCCCTGGGAATACGGGCTCATACACCACACGATGGTATTTTCTTTCTGTGTCCATTACGTTTTTAGTTTTTTTTGCGGAAGTTACTCCGTGTGCAATCCATTTCCGTCTGTCCGTTCTGCAAAAAAATAGAACGTGTCCTATTATTGTCCGCATTACGGACAAGGATAGGACTGGTCTGTTTTTTCCATGGGGGTGCAATCATTTTTGATGCGTTTTTCATGTGCGAGAAAAAAACAACCATCAGTGAAAAAAGCATTGCACTCGGACTGCATCCAGGTTACATCCGGATACAATGCGTTTTTCACTGAAGCCCCATTCACTTCTAAGGCCTTTTTCACACGGTGTCACGGAATGTGTACAGGTAACAAGGCAAAGCAACATGTATAAACGACTCGCTGGATCCAAAAACTAAGGAACCAAGGGAGACCCCTGCAGAAGACCTGGCACTTTCCCTGGCTGCTCAGCCTATGCAAAGATCCGAATGGTGGAGGTTTGCATATCCACGAACCTTGACTATAAAGCCCTGAGCACCCTACAATAGTGAGGGGACACGACCACCGGCTCCCTACACAAGACACGGAGGGAGTCAGGGTCACCTGGGATCCAGCAAACAGATATTAACAGATAAAGGTACACTTAGCTTTGAAGCAAACAGGAGGACAGATCAGCGTGCACACACACTCCAGGAAGTAGTATAAGCCGCCCAGAAAAGCATTCTGGGGAGGCATTTAAAGGGAAGCAATTAACACATGACAGCTGAGAGAGGCTGACGAGAGGAGGAGCTGAATACCACAACACAGAAATTCAAGGAGGAGGTTCTGAAAGGCCTCTGTCAGAGCTTCTCAGCTGTCTGGTTGTGACAGTACCCCTCCCTCTACGAATGGACTCCGGACACTCAGAACCCACCTTCTCAGGATGGGACCTATGGAAAGCCCTGATGAGACGAGAGGCCTTAATGTCCGTCACTGGGACCCACATCCTCTCCTCAGGACCATACCCCTCCCACTGAACAAGGTACTGAAGAGAACCGCGGACAAGACGAGAATCCACAATCCTAGATACCTGAAATTCAAGATTCCCATCAACCATAATCGGAGGAGGAGGCAAAGGCGAGGGTACAATGGGTTGAACATAAGGTTTCAATAAGGACTTATGAAAAACATTATGGATCTTCCAAGTCTGAGGAAGATCAAGACGGTATGCAACAGGATTGATGACAGACAGGATTTTGTAAGGCCCAATAAACCTAGGACCCAACTTCCAGGAGGGAACCTTCAATTTGATATTCTTGGTAGACAACCACACCAGATCACCAACATTCAGGTCCGGACCAAGCACACGTCTCTTATCCGCCACACGCTTATATCTCTCACTCATGCTCTTAAGATTATCTTGAATCTTTTGCCAAATAGATGACAAAGACGAGGAGAATCTGTCCTCATCAGGTAAACCAGAAGACCCCTCTCCCGAGAAAGTCCCAAACTGTGGATGAAACCCATATGCACCAAAAAATGGTGACTTATCAGAGGACTCCTGACGACGGTTATTTAAAGCAAACTCAGCAAGGGACAAAAAAGAACACCAATCCTCTTGATTCTCCGCCACAAAACAACGCAGATATGTCTCCAGATTCTGATTGACGCGCTCTGTCTGGCCATTCGACTGCGGGTGGAAAGCAGAAGAGAATGACAACCGAACCCCCAAGCGAGAACAGAAAGCCTTCCAGAATCTGGAAACAAACTGCGTGCCCCTATCAGAGACTATGTCTGAAGGAATACCGTGCAATTTGACAATGTGATCAACAAATGCCTGCGCCAGCGTCTTAGCATTGGGCAAACCAGGAAAAGGGATGAAATGCACCATTTTGCTAAAACGGTCCACCACCACCAGAATCACAGTCTTCCCCGAGGAACGAGGCAGGTCCGTGATAAAGTCCATGGACAGATGTGTCCAAGGACGGGAAGGAATGGGTAAGGGAAGGAGAGGACCTGATGGCCGTGAATGAGGGACTTTGGCACGAGCGCAAGTCTCGCAGGCTGCCACAAAACCCTCAACCGACTTACGAAGCGCAGGCCACCAGAATCTCCGAGCGATGAGATCCAGTGTGGCTCTTACCCCCGGGTGCCCAGCAAGGACCGTATCGTGGTGTTCTTTAAAAATCTTGTGTCTTAAAGCGAGAGGCACAAACAACCTCCCAGGAGGACAAAGATCAGGAGCCTCTGACTGGGCTGCCTGCACCTCTGCCTCCAATTCAGGAAAAAGAGCAGAGACCACCACACCTTCAGCCAAAATGGGACCCGGGTCTTCAAAATTCCCGCCTCCCGGAAAACAACGTGACAGGGCATCTGCCTTCACATTCTTAACTCCAGGGCGGAACGTGACAACAAAATTAAACCTAGAAAAGAACAACGACCATCTGGCCTGTCTCGGGTTCAGACGCTTGGCTGACTCCAAGTAGGCCAGATTTTTATGGTCAGTAAATACGGTAATAGGGTGTCTGGCTCCCTCTAGCCAATGGCGCCATTCCTCAAAAGCCAACTTGATGGCCAACAATTCCCTATCTCCCACATCGTAATTTCTCTCTGCGGAGGAGAGTTTTCTTGAGAAAAAGGCACACGGTCGCCAATTGGCAGGAGAGGAACCCTGAGACAAGACCGCCCCCACACCCACCTCAGAAGCATCAACCTCAACTATGAAGGGTAACGAAACATCAGGTTGCACCAAGATGGGAGCGGAAGCAAAACTCTCCTTGATATCAGAAAAAGCCTTACGCGCCTCTACTGACCAAGAAGAAAAATCTACCCCCTTTCTGGTCATATCAGTGAGTGGTTTAACAATAGAAGAATAATTCAAAATGAACTTCCTGTAATAATTGGCAAAGCCCAAAAAACGCATCAGCGCCTTTTGATTCTCAGGAAGCTCCCACTCAAGCACAGCGCGGACCTTCTCGGGGTCCATGCGAAAAGCAGAAGCAGAGAGAAGAAACCCCAGAAATTGAATTTCTGGAACCGCAAACACACATTTCTCCAGTTTCGCATATAATTTATTCTCCCGCAGAATGAGCAAGACCTGACGTAAATGTTCCTTATGAGTTTTGAAATCGGGAGAAAAAATCAAAATGTCATCCAAATACACCAATACAAATTTTCCCATCAAATGATAAAAAATGCTGTTCACGAAATGCTGAAAAACGGCTGGGGCATTCATCAAACCAAAAGGCATAACCAAATTCTCAAAATGGCCCTCAGGGGTATTGAAGGCCGTCTTCCATTCGTCTCCTTCTCTGACCCTGACCAGGTTGTATGCCCCTCTTAAATCTAATTTGGAAAAGACTTTAGCCCCAACAACCTGGTTAAATAGGTCCGGGATCAGAGGAAGCGGATAAGGGTCACGAATTGTGATATTGTTCAGCTCCCTGAAATCCAGACAAGGTCTTAAAGAACCATCTTTTTTCTTAACAAAGAAAAAACCAGCGGCAACAGGTGACTTCGAGGGTCGTATGTGTCCCTTTCTCAGACTCTCAGAGATATAAGCACGCATAGCGACACTTTTAGGTTGGGAGAGATTGTATAAACGAGATTTAGGCAGCTTGGCGTCTGGGATGAGATTAATAGGGCAATCGTACTCCCTGTGCGGGGGCAAATCCTGAACTCCACTCTCAGAGAAGACATCCGAAAATTCAGAGAGAAAAGATGGTACAGTCTTAGTAGCAACCTCAGAAACAGATGTCATGAGGCAATTCTCTCTGCAAAAGTCACTCCAACCATTTATTTGCCTTGCTTGCCAATCAATGGTGGGGTTATGTTTAGTGAGCCAGGGCAGCCCCAACACCAGCGGGGTGGGCAAACCGCTAAGGACGAAACATGACACATCCTCAACATGAGCATCACTCACAATTAAACAGATATTGTGAACTATGCCCTTTAATGACTTCTGAGAAAGTGGAGCGGAATCGATAGCAAACACAGGAATATCCTTTCTCAAAGCGCACACCTGGAAACCATGAGTTATCGCAAAGTGATTATCAATGAGATTGACCGCTGCTCCACTATCCACAAAAATCTCACAAAAAATGTTCTTGCTCTCTAGCGCCACCCTAGCCGGCAGGACAAAACGGGAACTACAAGCAAACGGAAAATCTTCAATCTCCGCCTCAATCCTGCCAATAGTAACAGACGGAACATTTTTCAAAGATTTTTTCCTCTTTGTTTCTTTATTATACCCAGAGAACTGCCTGAATCTCCTAGAGGGACAAATATTTGCCAAATGATTAATACCTCCACAACAAAAACAAACCCTCCCATGCGGGCTGAATCTTCTATTGTCAGAAGCAATCAACCCCAGCTGCATGGGCTCCTGCTCAGAAGGGGCTGACAGCGACTGAGACCCCTGCGCACAGAATGGGACCGCTGCACAGTCCTGGGACCGAGTATGACAGGAAGGAGAGATCTCTCCTCTCTCTCTAAGACGCCTGTCAATACGAATGGCCTGAGACATAGCAGAGACCAAAGAAATAGGCCTCTCATGAAAGGCAAATGCATCTTTCAATCCCTCTGAAAGACCATGGCAAAATTGACTTCGGAGTGCAGCATCATTCCAACCAGTATCAGCTGCCCAACTCCGAAATTCTGAGCAGTATATTTCTGCGGATTGTTTACCCTGGCATAGGAGACGTAGTCTAGACTCTGCCAGAGCAATACGATCCGGATCATCATATATCTGACCCAGGGCTAAAAAGAATTCATCCACTGAACGGAGGGGCCGTGCCCCCTCCGGCAGCGAAAAGGCCCAGGACTGAGCGTTACCCCTGAGCAGCGATATAATGATCCCCACCCTCCGTTCCTCATCACCAGAAGAAAGCGGAAGAAGGCGAAAATGGAGTTTGCAAGCCTCTCTAAAACGCACAAAATTCTCACTACCCCCGGAGAACGTATCCGGGAGCGAGATCTTAGGCTCAGAGCAAACTCCATGAACGCCAGCTGAACCGGTCACTTGAAGCTGAGAAAAAGTCTTACGGAGGTCAGCTACCTCCAATGAAAGACCCCGGAAGCGTTCAGCCAAAAGTGAAACCGGATCCATGCTTAAGACGGTAGAGGCGGCTTATAATGTCACGGAATGTGTACAGGTAACAAGGCAAAGCAACATGTATAAACGACTCGCTGGATCCAAAAACTAAGGAACCAAGGGAGACCCCTGCAGAAGACCTGGCACTTTCCCTGGCTGCTCAGCCTATGCAAAGATCCGAATGGTGGAGGTTTGCATATCCACGAACCTTGACTATAAAGCCCTGAGCACCCTACAATAGTGAGGGGACACGACCACCGGCTCCCTACACAAGACACGGAGGGAGTCAGGGTCACCTGGGATCCAGCAAACAGATATTAACAGATAAAGGTACACTTAGCTTTGAAGCAAACAGGAGGACAGATCAGCGTGCGCACACACACTCCAGGAAGTAATATAAGCCGCCCAGAAAAGCATTCTGGGGAGGCATTTAAAGGGAAGCAATTAACACATGACAGCTGAGAGAGGCTGACGAGAGGAGGAGCTGAATACCACAACACAGAAATTCAAGGAGGAGGTTCTGAAAGGCCTCTGTCAGAGCTTCTCAGCTGTCTGGTTGTGACACACGGGCGTTGTGGGTGACGTGCGGGAAAAGATATGGGTGTGTTGCGGGAAAATGCGCAATTTGGGAT
This sequence comes from Bufo gargarizans, assembly GCF_014858855.1. Taxonomy (NCBI): domain Eukaryota; kingdom Metazoa; phylum Chordata; class Amphibia; order Anura; family Bufonidae; genus Bufo; species Bufo gargarizans. The sequence goes on from NC_058086.1 coordinate 197,702,209, forward strand.
TGGTATTGTGTAAATTTTATTATTTTCCCTTATAACATGGAAAATATTCTTACTACAGAATGCATTAAAGTAAATTAGGGATGGAGGGGTTAAAAAATAATAATAAATTAAACTCACCTCATCCACTTGTTCTCGCCGGCTTGTCTTCTTTCTTCTTCTTTGATGAACTGGGAGAAAAAGGACCTTTGGTGATGTCACTGTGCTCATCACATGGTCCATCACCATGGTGATGGATCATGTGATGGACCATGTGATGAGCGCAGTGATGTTACCAAAGGTCCTTTTCCTCCCAGTTCATCAAAGAAGAAGAAAAAAGACAAGCCGGCGAGAACAAGTGGATGAGTTTAATTTATTATTATTTTTTAACCCCTCCATCCCTAATTTACTTTGAATTCTGTATTAAGAATGCTATTATTTTCCCTTATAACCATGTTATAAGGGAAAATAATAATAATCGGGTCTCCATCCCGATCGTCTCCTAGCAACTCATGTACACAGACCCATTGAAATGAACGGGTCAGGATTCAGTGCGGGTGCTATACGTTCACCTCTCACATTGCACCCGCGCAGAAAACTCGCTTGTATCAAAGGGGCCTAAGACCCCCACTGATCAGACGGTGCTGGCCATTATTATCTTACTCTTGGAGTTGGAAAAATGTATTTAAAGTGTAACCTGTCACTGGGATTTTGTGTATAGAGCGGAGGACATGGGTTGTTAGATCGCCGCTAGCACATCCGCAATACCCGGTCCCCATAGCTCTGTGTGCTTTTATTGTGTACAAAAAACGATTTGATACATATGCAAATTACCCTGAGTTGAGTCCTGTCCCCGACTCATCTCACATACAGGACTCATCTCAGGTCATTTGCATATGTTTAAAATCTATGGGGACTGGGTATTGCGGATGTGCTAGTGGTGATCTAGAAACCCATGTCCTCAGCTCTATACACAAAATCTTAGTGACAGGTTCCCTTTAAAGAGGTATACACATCATATTGTTAGGATATGCCGTCACTTTATGAGTGGTAGCACTGATAGAGCATTCATCTCTCGCCCTGCACATTCACTTGAATGGGTCTGCAATCCGGAAGGTCGGTGCGGAGCGGAGGCACGGAGCTCCACAGCAGCACTACGGAGCGCTTCCGTGGGGTTTCTGTCTGTGCCTCCGCATAGCAAAAAAGGTAGTGCATGCTGAATGGGTCTGGATCCATCGGCGGAATCTGCATGGATGTCTGTGCGTTAGGGACCGATCAGCGGCGGTGTGCACGAGGCCTTAGAGTCCAACACGACACCCTCTGCAGCTGCCGACCCTAGGATCAGGGAGTGAATGCGAGCAGGTGACTATATGGCAGCACTACACGCTCTTAGCTGCCAAACACGCTGTGAAAGCGACCAAATATTATTACATGGCCCGTTTTTGACTAAAATGTGTGTTCATCCCGCTACATGTCAGTGAACTGTGTGTCCATCCAGCTACATGTCAGTGAACTGTGTGTCCATCCCGCTACATGTCACTGGACTGTGTGTCCATCCCGCTACATGTCAGTGAACTCTTTGTGTATATCCCGCTACATGTCAGTGAACTCTTTGTGTACATCCCGCTACATGTCAGTGAACTGTGTGTCCATCCCGCTACATGTCAGTGAACTGTGTGTCCATCCCGCTACATGTCAGTGAACTCTTTGTGTACATCCCGCTACATGTCAGTGAACTCTTTGTGTACATCCCGCTACATGTCACTGGACTGTGTGTCCATCCCGCTACATGTCAGTGAACTCTTTGTGTACATCCCGCTACATGTCAGTGAACTGTGTGTCCATCCCACTACATGCCACTGGACTGTGTGTCCATCCCGCTACATGTCAGTGAACTGTGTGTCCATCCCGCTACATGTCAGTGAACTGTGTGTCCATCCCGCTACATGTCAGTGAACTGTGTGTCCATCCCGCTACATGTCAGTGAACTGTGTGTCCAACCCGCTACATGTCACTGGACTGTGTGTCCATCCCGCTACATGTCAGTGAACTCTTTGTGTACATCCCGCTACATGTCACTGGACTGTGTGTCCATCCCGCTACATGTCAGTGAACTCTTTGTGTACATCCCGCTACATGTCAGTGAACTGTGTGTCCATCCCACTACATGTCACTGGACTGTGTGTCCATCCCGCTACATGTCAGTGAACTGTGTGTCCATCCCGCTACATGTCACTGGACTGTGTGTACATCCCGCTACATGTCAGTGAACTCTTTGTGTACATCCCGCTACATGTCAGTGAACTGTGTGTCCATCCCGCTACATGTCACTGGACTCTGTGTCCATCCCGCTACATGTCAGTTAACTCCTTCTGTACATCCCGCTACATGTCACTGGACTCTGTGTCCATCCCGCTACATGTCAGTTAACTCCTTCTGTACATCCCGCTACATGTCAGTGAACTCTTTGTGTACATCCCGCTACATGTCAGTGAACTGTGTGTCCATCCCACTACATGTCACTGGACTGTGTGTCCATCCCGCTACATGTCAGTGAACTCTTTGTGTACATCCCGCTACATGTCACTGGACTCTGTGTCCATCCCGCTACATGTCAGTTAACTCCTTCTGTACATCCCGCTACATGTAAGTGAACTGACTCATCTCACACAAGTCATTGGAAATGTTCTTATTATATTCTCTCCCACTCCTATCCCATACCCAACTCCTACTCCTACCCGCCGAGCCTCCTTCCCCGTGTGCAGCTGTCAGAGGCTGGAATAATGAGGCTCTAGGTATTAAAGGGACAGTCAGCAGCCTCCAGCATTCTGCAGATGTCACATTTTCCATCGCTCTACCTGCACATTTGCATTTTGCTTTATGTTTTTTCACAGCTTACATCCATTAGACATCATCTTGCGGCTGTGAGGGCAGGAGCCACAGCTGGAGGGGCCACAGGTTGGAGGTCACTGCATGGGACCACAGAAAAATGTATCTGCACCAAATATTATTTTTTTAACATTAAAGTCAATGAAGAAATTTCATATTTTATGTATTTATTTTATTTTTTATTGAATATTTTTAAAACAATGCACCCACACACACGTTCAATTGAGCAGTTAAGTGCACTAAGGGCGGGCCTGAGCCCCTCTGCCCCACCCGGCTCCTCCTGCTTCCTCTGCCAGCCCCTCCCTCTCCTCATCTGCCTGGCACTGTCAGTCAAGAAGGAAAGGGAGGGGGTGGCAGAGGAAGCAGGAGCTTGTCACTCTGGGTTATTTGGATTCTCCATGGGACTCCAGGCAAACCTACTGCATGGTCTCTGTGCACCAAAGGAACAGGTAAATGATGAATTCAGCTCTCAGCTATATCTGATTATCTTGTTGGTGTCATCCCTGGCACTCAGCACCTTGGGCACAGGCCCCAGCGACCTCCTTCCACCAGTCATGCCAGTGACTGATCCCAACAACAATATGAAGCTCAGAAAGTATCGTCACGAATGTTTAGTGAGCAGGTAAATGGCTGCAATCTTTGGCAATGCTCCTGAGACCGCACAGACCTGGCCAGCACTCTCACCCCCAAATCCTTGTACTTATTATAAGCTGTGAGATAATTACTGGATACAAGATCATTTAGGATAAGAACTTCTGAGAGGAGGTGATGAAATACATGAAGGTACAGAGAGAGATACATGGAGGAAGCACCCACTCCCTGATACATTGTTGCATATCTGCACTTCCAGACTTTCTGCTGTGCGAGGTCAAAACAGAAATACCATCCGCTTCCAAACTGGATAACTGTTTTGTAGACATTAAACCAACCCCTGAGCACTCTGGTCACACACCCCTGAGCACTCTGGTCACACACCTCTGAGCACTCTGGTCACACACCCCTGAGCCCTCTGGTCACACACCCCTGAACACTCTGGTCACACACCCCTGAACACTCTGGTCACACACCCCTGAACACTCTGGTCACACACCTTTCAGAACTGTGGTCACAGACCCCTGAGTAAGCTGGTCACACACCCCTGAGCACTCTGGTCACACACTTCTGAGCACTCTGGTCACAGACCCCTGAGCACTCTGGTCACACACCCCTGAGTAATCTGGTCACACACCCCTGAGTAATCTGGTCACACACCCCTGAGTAATCTGGTCACACACCTCTCAGCACTGTTGTCACACACTTCTGAGTAATCTGGTCACATACCCCTGAGCACTCTGGTCACACACCCCTGAGTAATCTGGTCACACACCCCTGAGTAATCTGGTCACACACCCCTGAGTACTCTGGTCACACACCCCTGAGTACTCTGGTCACACACCGCTGAGTACTCTGGTCACACACCCCTGAGTACTCTGGTCACACACCCCTGAGTACTCTGGTCACACACCCCTGAGTACTCTGGTCACACACCCCTGAGTAATCTGGTCATATTCCCCTGAGAACTCTGGTCACACACCCCTAAGTAATCTGGTCGCAGACCCCTGATGTCACGGACGGTGTACAGGAAACAAGGCAAAGCAACATGCATATATGACTGAGTGGATCCAAAGCTAAGGAACCAAAAGGGGGACCCCTGCACAAGACCTGAGACTTTCCCTGGCTGCTCAGCCTATGCAAAGATCCCAGAGGTGGAAGGTTGCATATCCACGTACCTCGACTATATAACCCCTGAACACCCTACAATAGTGAGGGGACACGACCACCGGCTCCCTACACCAGACACGGAGGGAGTCAGGGTCACCTGGGATCCAGCAAACAGAAAATAACAGTTAAATGTTCAGCACTTAACTTAGTAGCACACAGGAAAACAAGATCAGCATGCACACACACTCCAGGAAGAAGTATAAGCCGCCCAGTAATGCATTATGGGGCGGAATTTAAAGGGATGCAATCAGTCCAACTCCATGACAGCTGAGAGAGGCTAACGAGATGAGGAACTGAACAGCACAACAAAGAGAACTCAAGGAGGAGGTTCTGAAAGGCCTCTGTCAGAGCTTCTCAGCTGTCTGGTTGTGACACCTGAGCACTGTTGTCACACACCTCTGAGCACTCTGTTCACACACCCCTGAGCACTCTGGTCACACACCCCTGAGTACTCTGGTCACCCCCCCCAAGTAATCTGGTCACACACCCACAGCACTGTTGTCACACACCTCTGAGCACTCTGTTCATACACCCCTTAGAACTCTGGTCACACACCCCTGAGTAATCTGGTCACACACCCCTGAGCACTCTGGTCACACACCCCTAAGTAATCTAGTCGCACACCCCTGAGTACTCTGGTCACACACCCCTGAGTACTCAGGTCACACACCCCTGAGTAATCTGGTCATTTTCCCCTGAGAACTCTGGTCACACACCTCTGAGTAATCTGGTCATACACCCCTGAGCACTGTTGTCACACACCTCTGAGTACTCTGTTCACACACCTCTGAGCACTCTGGTCACACACCTCAGAGTACTCTGACTGCAAACCCCTGAGTATTCAGGTCACACACCCCTGAGCAATCTGGTCACACACCTCTGAGCACTTTGATCACACACACCTGAGCACTCTGGTCAAACACCCCTAAGTACTCAGGTCACACACCTCTGAGCACTCTGGTCACACACCACTGAGCACTCTGGTCAAACACCCCTGAGCACTCTATTCAAACATCCCTTACTCAGGTCACACACCTCTGAGCACTCTGGTCACACACCCCTGAGCACTCTAGTCAAACATCCCTAAGTACTCAGGTCACACACCTCTGAGCACTCTGGTCACACACCTCTGAGCACTCTGGTCACACACCCCTGAGCACTCTGGTCACACACCCCTGAGCACTCTAGTCAAACATCCCTAAGTACTCAGGTCACACACCTCTGAGCACTCTGGCTACAAACTCCTGAGTAATCTGGTCACACACCTCAGAGTACTCTGACTGCAAACCCCTGAGTATTTTCAGGTCACACACCCCTAAGCAATATCGTCAAACACCCGTGAGTAATCTGGTCAAACATCTCTGAGCACTCTGCTCAAACATCCCTAAGGACTCTGGTCACACATCTCTGAGCACTCTGGTCACACACCTCTGAGCACTCTGGTCACACAACCCTGAGTAATCTGGTCATACTCCCCTGAGAACTCTGGTCACACACCCCTAAGTAATCTAGTCGCACACCCCTGAGTACTCTGGTCACACACCCCTGAGTACTCAGGTCACACACCCCTGAGTAATCTGGTCATTTTCCCCTGAGAACTCTGGTCACACACCTCTGAGTAATCTGGTCATACACCCCTGAGCACTCTAGTCAAACATCCCTAAGTACTCAGGTCACGCACCTCTGAGCACTCTGGTCACACACCCCTGAGCACTCTGGTCACACACCCCTGAGCACTCTAGTCAAACATCCCTAAGTACTCAGGTCACACACCTCTGAGCACTCTGGCTATAAACTCCTGAGTAATCTGGTCACACACCTCAGAGTACTCTGACTGCAAACCCCTGAGTATTCAGGTCACACACCCCTGAGCAATATCGTCAAACACCCGTGAGTAATCTGGTCAAACATCTCTGAGCACTCTGCTCAAACATCCCTAAGGACTCTGGTCACACATCTCTGAGCACTCTGGTCACACACCTCTGAGCACTCTGGTCACACAACCCTGAGTAATCTGGTCATACTCCCCTGAGAACTCTGGTCACACACCCCTAAGTAATCTAGTCGCACACCCCTGAGTACTCTGGTCACACACCCCTGAGTACTCAGGTCACACACCCCTGAGTAATCTGGTCATTTTCCCCTGAGAACTCTGGTCACACACCTCTGAGTAATCTGGTCATACACCCCTGAGCACTGTTGTCACACACCCCTGAGCACTGTTGTCACACACCTCTGAGTACTCTGTTCACACACCTCTGAGCACTCTGGTCACACACCTCAGAGTACTCTGACTGCAAACCCCTGAGTATTCAGGTCACACACCCCTGAGCAATCTGGTCACACACCTCTGAGCACTTTGATCACACACCCCTGAGCACTCTGGTCAAACACCCCTAAGTACTCAGGTCACACACCCCTGAGCACTCTGGTCAAACACCCCTGAGCACTCTATTCAAACATCCCTTACTCAGGTCACACACCTCTGAGCACTCTGGTCACACACCCCTGAGCACTCTAGTCAAACATCCCTAAGTACTCAGGTCACACACCTCTGAGCACTCTGGCTACAAACTCCTGAGTAATCTGGTCACACACCTCAGAGTACTCTGACTGCAAACCCCTGAGTATTCAGGTCACACACCCCTGAGCACTATCGTCAAACACCCGTGAGTAATCTGGTCAAACATCTCTGAGCACTCTGCTCAAACATCCCTAAGGACTCTGGTCACACATCTCTGAGCACTCTGGTCACACACCTCTGAGCACTCTGGTCACACACCTCTGAGCACTCTGGTCACACACCTCTGAGCACTCTGGTCACACACCTCTGAACACTCTGGTCACACACCTCTGAGCACTCTGGTCACACACCTCTGAGCACTCTGGTCACACACCTCTGAGCACTCTGGTCACACACCCCTAATGGCTACCTCTGTGGCGAGCCTAGTTCTCTTCCTGGCTGCTCTTAAGGCAGCACTGTGGCTGTCACTTTCATGTGAGCACTGTTAATATTACAGTTTGGGGTTACTGTGGTTGTCACTGTCATGGGGACACTGTAGGTGACACTTATATGGAGTTGCAGTGTTTTTCATTGTTATAGGGTGTTGTTATTGGCTTTGCTAGTGTAGCTCCATAAAAATGCCACTGTGGGGCATTGTGAGTGTCATTGTTATAGGGGACAGTGGGTGCCATTGTTATAGGGACACAGTAAGTGCCATTGCTGTGGGCACAGTGTGTTTCATTGTTATGGGGGCACAGTGGTTGTCATTGTTATGGAGCACAATGGGTGCCATTGTTATGGAGCACAGTGGGTTCTATTTTTACGGGGGCACAGTGAGTGCCATTGTTATGTGGCACAGTAGGGATCATTGTTATGTGACACAGTGGCAGTCATTGCTATGGGGCACAGTAGGTGCCATTGTTATGGGGCACAGTGGGTGCCATTGTTATGTGGCACAGTAGGGATCATTGTTATGTGACACAGTGGCAGTCATTGCTATGGGGCACAGTAGGTGCCATTGTTATGGGGCACAGTGGGTGCCATTGTTATGGGGCACAGTGGGTGCCATTGTTATGGGGCACAGTAGGTGTCATTGTTATGAGGACACAATGGGTGCCATTGTTATGGGGGCACAGTGGGTGCCATTGTTATGGGGGCACAGTGGGTGCCATTGTTATGGGGGCACAGTAGGTGCTATTGTTATGGGGCACAGTAGATGCCATTGTTATGGGGCACTGTAGGTGTTATGGGGTCCAGTAGGTGTCATTGTTTTGGGGGCACAGTAGGTGCCATTGTTATAGAGCCCAATGCGCGCCATAGTAATGGGGGAACGGTGGTTGCCATTGCTATGAGGGCATAGTGGGGCCACAATTCTGCCCTAAAAATCTATCTCAAGGTAAGTCAACCAGTAGTTGGTACAGAGTCAGAGACGTGTCTGTCCCTGCACCTGATGTATTCTCCAGCCTGAGCCCCTGTGATAGATCTACTGCAGGTCTAGACAGCCGGTGTCCGCTTACACCATCTGCAGCATTTATAAATCCGGGCCTATGTGGTACTGTTCTGTGTATATTGAAAGCTATATTTATGAGATGGTATCTGACCTAGGATGACTCACCCTGCGTTGGCTCATAGAGAGGGTTCTATAGTAGAGGGACTCCCCTCTGTTATGTCCATATACCCAAAAAGAGCACAAGAACAGAGGGCTCTCCTGGTGTGGTGCATCTGCAGTCTCACCGTATTCTGCAGACTCCCCGAGAGGCCAGATCCCTCCCACATGTACAAGTTATAATAATGGGCGTCTTTAAGAACATTGCTCAGAATGCAATTCCCTAAAATAACTGCAATAAGGGCTCCAAACCTCATCATCTCTTTCAACATTATAATCTCTTCCGCGGAGAGGAGATCTCATCTGACATATCAGAAAGAAGGACATAATAACGTAAGGCCACAATAAATAGCATTAGCCGGCGCTCTAGACACACATCTTATGAATACTGTATATGATTATTAACCACTTCAGCCCCCCTAGCTTAAACCCCCTTAATGACCAGACCACTTTTTACACTTCTGCACTACACTACTTTCACCGTTTATCGCTCGGTCATGCAACTTACCACCCAAATGAATTTTACCTCCTTTTCTTCTCACTAATAGAGCTTTCATTTGGTGGTATTTCATTGCTGCTGACATTTCTACTTTTTTTGTTATTAATCGAAATTTAACTAAATTTTTGCAAACAAAATTAAATTTTTCACTTTCAGTTGTAATTTTTTTTTTTAAAAACGACATCTATATATAAATGTTTCTCTAAATTTATTTTTCTACATGTCTTTGATAAAAAAAAATGGTTTGGGTAAAAAAAAAAAATGGTTTGGGTAAAAGTTATAGCATTTACAAACTATGGTACAAAAATGTGAATTTCCGCTTTTTGAAGCAGCTCTGACTTTCTGAGCACCTGTCATGTTTCCTGAGGTTCTACAATGCCCAGACAGTAGAAAACCCCCACAAATGACCCCATTTCGGAAAGTAGACACCCTAAGGTATTCGCTGATGAGCATAGTGAGTTCATAGAACTTTTTATTTTTTGTCACAAGTTAGCGGAAAATGATGAATTTCTTTATTTTTTATTTTTTTCCTTACAAAGTCTAATACTCCACTAACTTGTGACAAAAAATAAAAACTTCCATGAACTCACTATGCCCATCATGAAATACCTTGGGGTGTCTTCTTTCCAAAATGGGATCACTTGTGGGGTAGTTATACTGCCCTGGCATTTTAGGGGCCCAAATGTGTGAGAAGTAGTTTGAAATCAAAATGTGTAAAAAATGGCCTGTGAAATCCAAAAGGTGCTCTTTGGAATGTGGGCCCCTTTGCCCACCTAGGCTGCAAAAAAGTGTCACACATGTGGTATCGCCGTACTCAGGAGAAGTTGGGGAATGTGTTTTGGGGTGTCTTTTTACATATACCCATGCTGGGTGAGATAAATATCTCGGCAAAAGACAACTTTTCCCATTTTTTTATACAAAGTTGGCATTTGACCAAGATATTTATCTCACCCAGCATGGGTATATGTAAAATGACACCCCAAAACACATTGTCCAACTTCTTCTGAGTATGGCGATACCACATGTGTAACACTTTTTTGCAGCCTAGATGTGCAAAGGGGCCCAAATTCCTTTTAGGAGGGCATTTTTAGACATTTGGATCCCAGACTTCTTCTCACGCTTTAGGGCCCCTAAAATACCAGGGCAGTATAAATACCCCACATGTGACCCCATTTTGGAAAGAAGACACCTCAAGGTATTCAATAAGGGGCATGGCGAGTTCCAAGAAAAAAATTTTTTGGCACAAGTTAGCGGAAATTGATTATTATTATTTTTTTCTCACAAAGTCTCCCTTTCCGCTAACTTGGGACAAAAATGTCAATCTTTCATGGACTCAATATGCCCCTCACGGAATACCTTGGGGTGTCTTCTTTCCGGAATGGGGTCACATGTGGAGTATTTATACTGCCCTGGCATTTTAGGGGCCCTAAAGCGTGAGAAGAAGTCTGGAATATAAATGTCAAAAAATGTTTACGCATTTGGGTTCCGTGAGGGGTATGGTGAGTTCATGTGAGATTTTATTTTTTTACACAAGTTAGTGGAATATGAGACTTTGTAAGAAAAAACAAAAAAACAAAAAAATCAATTTCAGCTAACTTGTGCCAAAAAATGTCTGAATGGAGCCTTACAGGGGGGTAATCAATGACAGGGGGTGATCAGGGAGTGTATATGGGGTGATCACCCCCCTGTCATTGATCACCCCCCTGTAAGGCTCCATTCAGACGTCCGTATGTGTTTTGCGGATCCGATCCATGGATGCGTGGATCCGTAAAACACATACGGACATCTGAATGGAGCCTTACAGGGGGGTGATCAATGACAGGGGGGTGATCAGGGTGTCTATATGGGGTGATCAGGGGTTAATAATGGGTTAATAAGTGGCGGGGGGGTGTAGTGTAGTGTAGTGTTGTTTGGTGCTACTTTACAGAGCTACCTGTGTCCTCTGGTGGTCGATCCAAGCAAAAGGGACCACCAGAGGACCAGGTAGCAGGTATATTAGATGCTGTTATCAAAACAGCGTCTAATATACCTGTTAGGGGTTAAAAAAATCGCATCTACAGCCTGCCAGCAAACGATCGCCGCTGGCAGGCTGTAGATCAGCTAGTTTACCTCCGGTTCCTGTGAACGCGCGCGCCTGTGTGCGCACGTTCACAGGAAATCTTGCGACTCGCGAGATGACGCGCCGGCGCGTCCACTCGGAATAACAGGGCCGCTGCCAGGACGCAATCCTGCGTACGGCGGTCCTTTTGTGGTTAAATAGTTTAAATTATATTAACAATATATGATGACATCAATGGTAAATAATAAATAAAATACAGTTATATTATCATAAAAATTATATAAAATGGGAAAATACAGATAAAAACTAAAACATAAATTGATAGACACCTGCCCGTCTACAGTAGTTGAGTCCCATTATTCTGAGCAGCAGCTAATATCCAGACTCGGGTACCCGCCGTGTGCAGCACGGACAGCAGCTAGACGGGCTGAGAGTCAATAAGGTCCTGGTAGGTTGTCACAGGGATCTGGAGCCATGCTGACTGGAGGGAGTGCGAACACAACCATCAAGGTGGTCCCAACGATGCTTAATTGGGTACAAGTCTGGGGAATTAGGGGGCCAGGGTAGTACTTGGAAGTCTTGGTCATGCTCTTCCAACCAATGACAGACATTTCCATCTGTGTGACGTGTCACATTGTCTTGATAAAAGATCCCATCTCCCCAGGGAAGACAATCAGCAGGTATGGATGTACGTGATCTACAAGGATGGATTCATACCCAGATCAGATGAGAGTGCCTTCCACATGGATGAGTGGCCCAGAGAACGCCAGGAAAACCTCCCCCAGACCATAACGCTGCCCCCACCGGCTTGTGTTCTTCCAGCAGTGGTTGCAGCGTGTTTGTTCTCTGATGTTTCTCTCCTGACACGCCAACGTCCATCTGTTCCATGAAGCAAAAAACGTGACTCATCGGAGAACACAACAATTCACCAATCAGCAAAGGTCCACTTCCGATACTGCCGTGAAAATGGAATCCTTTTCTGCAGATACAACTTCATTATCAGAGGTGCAGTGGCCATCAGTAGGGTTCTTTGAACTGTTGTGATGGACACTCCTCAGGTAGCCACCTGGGTCATTTTGGCGGTGAGCTGCTCCACTGTAACGCGTCGTTCACCCTCACGCACCTTCGTAGCTGACGTTCACCTCTCACATGAATGGCACGTGGTGCTCCGCGGTTTCCATCTTATTCTCAATGCTGCCATTTGCCCACTCACCAAACACTTTCAGCGCAGCAGCAGAGAACAGTTCACACTGCGCAGGTTCAGAAATACTGCCGCCTGGGGCCCGAAAGCCAATAATCATCCCTTCCTGCAACTTGGGTAAAAGGGGTAATTTACCCATGACGACAACAAGGGATCTGTATGCAGACAGCCTATCACCCACCTTATCTACCCACCGAGCCAGCTCAGCACACGGGACTTCCATTGATGTCGGAAGTAGGAAGTGGTCATAATAATGAGACTGGACTATGTATATTGGTTACTTTTTGTAATTCATTATCTGCTTGATACCATATGAATAACTGATACAAATATTACCTTTTATCTTCCTCCAATGTGCAGGTGTTTAAAGAACAGATGACACTTTGTGATATGGATAAGCAATAATGTTAATTTGTGCATACTAGGGCGACTCACAGCAACTGAAGATGGGGTTAGGAGCCCCGAAATGCGTATAGGACATTGACCAGTCCTTGCACACCTACAGAGTGTTACCTGCATCACCTGCTATAATACCTGCTTCATTTATCCAGTCAGTGCGCTCCGTAAAACATAGGATATAGATCTAATTTTTGGAGATGTTGAACAGTTTTTTTTTTAACCAATTATCAAGAAATAATAACTATTTATTCATACGAGCACTGGAGACCGCAGTGACAGCACCAAGATACACAGACAACGCGCTGAGAATGATTATAATATAATGGCTTAATGAAACAATCTGTAAATGCACAACAAACAATGTGTGAGCTGAAGAACAAAGGAATAATTAAACTGCAAATTCCTTAAACATCATTGTGTAAAGAAACCATGTAAGGAGTGCAACTGATAACGAGGATGCAACTAATAGAAGTCAATTATATCCCAGGGTTTAATTCACTTATGTAACATTGTACAAGCTGCATATAACGTATACAAGATGTACAGGAGATGCCCAGGTTATACCACTGTACTTATATAATTATATACAGGAGATACCCAGGTTATACCGGCATGCTCCATATCACTATATACAAGACAATGTATAACTTATACCAGCTGTACATATATAATTATATACAGGAGATACCCAGGTTATACCAGCATGGTCCATATCACTATATATAAGAAGATGTATAACTTATACCAGCTGTACATATATAATTATATACAGGAGATGCCCAGGTTATACCAGCTGTACATATATAATTATATAGAGGAGATACCCAGGTTATACCAGCATGCTCCATATCACTATATACAAGAAGATGTATAACTTATACCAGCTGTACATATATAATTATATACAGGAGATGCCCAGGTTATACCAGCATGGTCCATATCACTATATACAAGAAGATGTATAACTTATACCAGCTGTACATATATAATTATATACAGGAGATGCCCAGGTTATACCAGCATGCTCCAAATCACTATATACAAGAAGATGTATAACTTATACCAGCTGTACTTATATAATTATATACAGGAGATACCCAGGTTATACCGGCATGCTCCATATCACTATATACAAGACAATGTATAACTTATACCAGCTGTACATATATAATTATATACAGGAGATACCCAGGTTATACCAGCATGCTCCATATCACTATAGACAAGAAGATGTATAACTTATACCAGCTGTACATATATAATTATATACAGGAGATACCCAGGTTATACCAGCATGGTCCATATTACTATATATAAGAAGATGTATAACTTATACCAGCTGTACATATATAATTATATACAGGAGATACCCAGGTTATACCAGCATGGTCCATATTACTATATATAAGAAGATGTATAACTTATACCAGCTGTACATATATAATTATATACAGGAGATGCCCAGGTTATACCAGCTGTACATATATAATTATATAGAGGAGATACCCAGGTTATACCAGCATGGTCCATATCACTATATACAAGAAGATGTATAACTTATACCAGCTGTACATATATAATTATATACAGGAGATGCCCAGGTTATACCAGCATGGTCCATATCACTATATACAAGAAGATGTATAACCTTTACCAGCTGTACATATATAATTATATACAGGAGATGCCCAGGTTATACCAGCATGGTCCATATCACTATATACAAGAAGATGTATAACTTATACCAGCTGTACATATATAATTATATACAGGAGATGACCAGGTTATACCAGCATGGTCCATATCACTATATACAAGAAGTTGTATAACTTATACCAGCTGTACATATATAATTGTGAATGTATCTGCCTTTAAATCTCATAGCAACCCGAGGCTCCGCTATATTGGAAGGGAGTCGGTGCTAAGATCCAAGTCCTTTAGATCACTTGAATGGTCTTGGGGTGAGAAGGATCCATTAACTCATGGCTGTTGGAGGCGATTTTGTGCAACCTCAAATTAGACAGAGCGAGCAACTCTTGAGCCCTTTTTAGGAGACTGATTTTGGTCTTGTTCGTGGGTTTGGATTTCAAGCAGTCGTCCACGTAGAAATCTTTTTCCACAAAGGATCTGACATCTGACCCATACTTTGCTTCACCCTCTCGGGCTGAATGTCGGAGACCATAAATAGCGACTGCAGGGGAAGGACTGTTTCCGAAGATGTGCACTCTTAGAGTTGTTGTTGCGGTACTAGAAGAACCTCAAGTAGTTTTTGTGTTCTTCCTTGACGAGGAAGCAGTGGAACATCTGTTGTATGTCGTCCATAAATGCTACGGAATCTCTGTGGAAGTGGAGAAGTACCTCTATAAGTCTGTTGTTGAGATTTGGATCAGACAGTAACACATCGTTTAGCGAGACGCCTTCGCACCTGGCGCTCGAGTCGAATACTACTCGTATCTGCCCTTTTTTGTTAGAATGATACACGCTGAATATGGGTAAGTACCAACACTCCTCGGAGTCTTGGAACGAAGGGTGCCATTTCTGCATGGTTGTTCTGGAATATTCTTTCCATGAAGGTAAAGAAATGTTCTTTCGTCTCCGGTGTTCTCTGAGTTTATGTTTGAGGAAGATGAATCGACTGTAGACAAGTTCTTTGTTGTTAGGTAAGTGTTGTCTCTGGGGTTTAAACGGTAAAAGTGCAACCCAGCTTTCTGACTTGTCTATTACTATTCCTTGATCTATGATATCCAAGAACAGCCTGTCTTCTATGGACATTGCTACCCTGTTGTCTTCTCTTGTCCTGTGGAAAACTGTGCACCCTAAGTGATCTTGCTGTCACGGGCGGTGTACAGGAAACAAGGCAAAGCAACATGTATAAACGACTCGCTGGATCCAAAAACTAAGGAACAAAGGGAGACCCCTGCAGAAGACCTGGCACTTTCCCTGGCTGCTCAGCCTATGCAAAGATCCGAATGGTGGAGGTTTGCATATCCACGAACCTTGACTATAAAGCCCTGAGTACCCTACAATAGTGAGGGGACACGACCACCGGCTCCCTACACAAGATACGGAGGGAGTCAGGGTCACCTGGGATCCAGCAAACAGAAAATAACAGATAAAGGTACAACACTTAGCTTTGAAGCAAACAGGAGGACAGAGTCAGCGTGCACACACACTCCAGGAAGTAGTATAAGCCGCCCAGAAAAGCCTTCTGGGGAAGAATTTAAAGGGAAGCAATTAGTCCAACACATGACAGCTGAGAGAGGCTAACGAGAGGAGGAGCTGAATACCACAACACAGAAACTCAAGGAGGAGGTTCTGAAAGGCCTCTGTCCGAGCTTCTCAGCTGTCTGGTTGTGACAGTACCCCTCCCTCTACGAGTGGACTCCGGACACTCAGAACCCACCTTCTCAGGATGGGACCTATGGAAAGCCCTGATGAGACGAGAGGCCTTAATGTCCGCCACATCCTCTCCTCAGGACCATACCCCTCCCACTGAACAAGGTACTGAAGAGAACCGCGGACAAGACGAGAATCCACAATCCTAGAGACCTGAAATTCAAGATTCCCATCAACCATAATCGGAGGAGGAGGCAAAGGCGAGGGTACAATGGGTTGAACATAAGGTTTCAATAAGGACTTATGAAAAACATTATGGATCTTCCAAGTCTGAGGAAGATCAAGACGGTATGCAACAGGATTGATGACAGACAGGATTTTGTAAGGCCCAATAAACCTAGGACCCAACTTCCAGGAGGGAACCTTCAATTTGATATTCTTGGAAGACAACCACACCAGATCACCAACATTCAGGTCCGGACCAAGCACACGTCTCTTATCAGCCACACGCTTATATCTCTCACTCATGCTCTTTAGATTATCTTGAATCTTTTGCCAAATAGATGACAAAGACGAGGAGAATCTGTCCTCATCAGGTAAACCAGAAGACCCCTCTCCCGAGAAAGTCCCAAACTGTGGATGAAACCCATATGCACCAAAAAATGGTGACTTATCAGAGGACTCCTGACGACGGTTATTTAAAGCAAACTCAGCAAGGGACAAAAAAGAACACCAATACAAATTTTCCCATCAAATGATAAAAAATGCTGTTCACGAAATGCTGAAAAACGGCTGGGGCATTCATCAAACCAAAAGGCATAACCAAATTTTCAAAATGGCCCTCAGGGGTATTGAAGGCCGTCTTCCATTCGTCCCCTTCTCTGACCCTGACCAGGTTGTATGCCCCTCTTAAATCTAATTTGGAAAAGACTTTAGCCCCAACAACCTGGTTAAACAGGTCCGGGATCAGAGGAAGCGGATAAGGGTCACGAATTGTGATATTGTTCAGCTCCCTGAAATCCAGACAAGGTCTTAAAGAACCATCTTTTTTCTTAACAAAGAAAAAACCAGCGGCAACAGGTGACTTCGAGGGTCGTATGTGTCCCTTTCTCAGACTCTCAGAGATATAAGCACGCATAGCGATCCTCTCAGGTTGGGAAAGATTGTATAAACAAGATTTAGGCAGCTTGGCGTCTGGGATGAGATTAATAGGGCAATCGTACTCCCTGTGCGGGGGCAAATCCTGAACTCCACTCTCAGAGAAGACATCCGAAAATTCAGAGAGAAAAGATGGTACAATCTTAGTAGCAACCTCAGAAACAGATGTCATGAGGCAATTCTCTCTGCAAAAGTCACTCCAACCATTTATTTGCCTCGCTTGCCAATCAATGGTGGGGTTATGCTTAGTGAGCCAGGGCAGCCCCAACACCAGAGGGGTGGGTAAACCGCTAAGGACGAAACATGACACATCCTCAACATGAGCATCACTCACAATTAAACGGATATTGTGAACTATGCCCTTTAATGATTTTTGAGAAAGTGGAGCGGAATCGATAGCAAAAACAGGAATATCCTTTCCCAAAGTGCGCACCTGGAAACCATGAGTTATAGCAAATTGATTATCAATGAGATTGACCGCTGCTCCACTATCCACAAAAATCTCACAAAAAATGTTCTTGCTCTCTAGCGCCACCCTAGCCGGCAGGACAAAGCGGGAACTACAAGCAAATGGAAAACCTTCAATTTCCGCCTCAACCCTGCCAATAGTAACAGACGGAACATTTTTAAAAGATTTTTTCCTGTTTGTTTCTTTATTACTCCCAGAAAACTGCCTGAATCTCCTAGAGGGACAAATATTTGCCAAATGATTTATACCTCCACAACAAAAACAAACCCTCCCATGCAAGCTGAATCTTCTATTGTAAGAAGCAATCAACCCCAGCTGCATGGGCTCCTGCTCAGAAGGGGCTGACGGCGACTGAGACCCCTGCGCACAGAACGGGACCTCTGCACTGTCCTGGGACTGAGTATGACAGGAAGGGGACATCTCTCCTCTCTCTCTAAGACGCCTGTCAATACGAACGGTCTGAGACATAGCAGAGTCCAAAGAAATAGGCCTCTCATGAAAGGCAAATGCATCTTTCAATCCCTCTGAAAGACCATGGCAAAATTGACTTCGGAGCGCAGCATCATTCCAACCAGTATCAACTGCCCATCTCCGAAATTCTGAGCAGTATATTTCTGCGGATTGTTTACCCTGGCATAATAGACGTAGTTTAGACTCAGCCAGAGCAATACGATCCGGATCATCATATATCTGACCCAGGGCTAAAAATAATTCATCCACTGAACGGAGAGGCCGTGCCCCCTCCGGCAGCGAAAAGGCCCAGGACTGAGCGTTACCTCTGAGCAGCGATATAATGATCCCCACCCTCCGTTCCTCATCACCAGAGGAGTGGGGAAGTAGGCGAAAATGGAGTTTGCAAGCCTCTCTAAAACGCACAAAATTCTCACTACCCCCGGAGAACGTATCCGGGAGCGAGATCTTAGGCTCAGAACAAACTCCATGAACGCAAGCTGAACCGGTCACTTGAAGCTGAGAAAAAGGTCTTACGGAGATCAGCTACCTCCAATGAAAGACCCTGGAAGCGTTTAGCCAAAAGTGAAACCGGATCCATGCTTGAGACGGTTATGGCGGCTTATAATGTCACGGACGGTGTACAGGAAACAAGGCAAAGCAACATGTATAAACGACTCGCTGGATCCAAAAACTAAGGAACAAAGGGAGACCCCTGCAGAAGACCTGGCACTTTCCCTGGCTGCTCAGCCTATGCAAAGATCCGAATGGTGGAGGTTTGCATATCCACGAACCTTGACTATAAAGCCCTGAGTACCCTACAATAGTGAGGGGACACGACCACCGGCTCCCTACACAAGATACGGAGGGAGTCAGGGTCACCTGGGATCCAGCAAACAGATAATAACAGATAAAGGTACAACACTTAGCTTTGAAGCAAACAGGAGGACAGAGTCAGCGTGCACACACACTCCAGGAAGTAGTATAAGCCGCCCAGAAAAGCCTTCTGGGGAAGAATTCAAAGGGAAGCAATTAGTCCAACACATGACAGCTGAGAGAGGCTAACGAGAGGAGGAGCTGAATACCACAACACAGAAACTCAAGGAGGAGGTTCTGAAAGGCCTCTGTCCGAGCTTCTCAGCTGTCTGGTTGTGACACTTGCTCACCATCACAGGCGTGGTCTTCACAGGAGAGATCTGTCAACGGACAAGGCACAGGAGCGCTGTGTGGCAATTCTTTTATCAGGAAACTGCTCTGATATGGCTGGAATAGGGAAGGACGCCCATTTTTAAGTGTATTGGTGAGCATAATGTTGACTGAAGTCGGCTTGTGTGCTCCTCCTAGACAGACATCTCCTATGATGACCCATCCTAGGTCAATAGCAAAAAATAGTAATGGAATCGCACTCACCAGATCTTGAGGTCATCCGGTATGCAACAGCCTACCTGGAGTCCAAGATTCATCAGGGCTCCTACGTGACAAGTCCCAAAAAAGAAGATGGAGGCAGCATGTCCGGTATAAAAAATCCCTTTAATGGGAACCGCCAAGTGAACAGACACAGGTTGTGACGTTTCGGCTGATCCACAGCCTTTATCAAACACAATGTGAAATCTAAAAGTACCTGTTTAAATACATTAAAACACACCCACTCACACAGGAGTGGCCAATAACAGTGTATAAGGTGCTGATGTCATCAAGGATGCGTCCTCCAGTGCTCCTACATAGTGTCTTAGTATACACCTACTATAGGTTTCAGATCCATTACCCCACATACCTTCAGGGCACACATGTTCCTCGGCGTTCCCAGGCCGCCAGCGCGCATGGCAGGGAAGAAGGGGTTACGTCACTGTCTGACCAACCCGAAATCAGCTGATCGCGAGCGGCTCCACCCCGGCGATAATCGCGTCATCATAAACATCCCATGTCTTGTGCGCCGTTGCCAAGGAAGCCTAAGAGCCGGTCCGCCCACCTCCATGCAATGAAAGCGATCGCCTCACACCACCACGTCATCAGCGTCAGCAGTCAGGTCCTGGATCAAGCGGTGCGGTAGTCAGAACTCACCGGCTACCACATCGCATCAGCTGGCACAACCGGGGGACGTCCGCAGAGGTACAGGCGGAGGCTCCCAACCTCCATGTCTCCAGCTGAAACCCGGCCTAGGTGACGTCATAGCCCCGCCTCTCTACCGTCCGACCAACCCCGTGTTGCCAGGGACGCAACCAGGATCCAACATTGCCTCCAGCCGCGACGTGTGGTGGGAGACACCCACAGCAGGGGTGCAGGCAGGAACGAGCCCCATAGTTTATTAATGTGCCATGATCCAATGTGGGTTAGGAATAAGTGAGAATGTGCATCAATCAAAAATCAAAGTACAATTAAAGAACACTATACAGAGAACCAGTTCAAAGGTCACTCGGAATCATTACACATTTGTCACAGGGAAATCTACGTTCATTCCAAATGGTTGCAGGGCTCTCATCTCAAAGATCCACTTAAGCTCCTTCTTACGTAGAATCCGATCCTTGTCCCCCCCACGTCTCAGAGGGCCGACAGAATCAATGATTCTAAACCTGAGTTGGTTGACCGAGTGTCCACGTTCCAGAAAGTGTTTCGCCACCGGCTTATCAATCTGGGCCCTACGAATATTGCTCTTATGGGAGTTGATGCGTTCCCTGGCTTCCATTGTGGTTTCCCCTATGTAAATAAGGCCACACGGGCACGTGATCATATATATCACGTCCCGTGATCTGCATGTAAATTTTTTTTTTATCTCATAGGGCTTGCCACTATAGGGATGGGCAAAGGTATCTCCCTTCAACATGTTGCCGCAGTTGCAACAACCAAGGCAGGGGAAACATCCCAACTTCCTTGGTGCCAGATACCTCTGCCCATCCCCATGTGGCTCACCAGCCTCGGTTCTCACCAATTTATCACGTAGGTTGGCCCCTCTCTTATATGCCATCATGGGGAAACTTACAAATTCGTCTATCATGGGTAACCCTTTTTGCAAAATATGCCACTCTTTGCGTATAATACGCGCTATGTCACCACTGTTGGTTCTGTACGTTGAAACAAACGGGATCCGTTTAAGGTCCCTCTCCTTCTTCTTTCCCTGGAATGTGGTCTCCCGGTCAACCACCCCCACTTTTTGTGAGATCCTCTCC
Organism: Bufo gargarizans; assembly: GCF_014858855.1. Lineage (NCBI taxonomy): Eukaryota > Metazoa > Chordata > Amphibia > Anura > Bufonidae > Bufo > Bufo gargarizans. The sequence continues at coordinate 197,723,679 of NC_058086.1, forward strand.
ACCAATCGTCGTGGATATCCCCTCTCAAGGAACTTCCTCCCCATTTCTTCCACCCTTGTCCCAAATCGCTCATCCCCTGAAGGTATGTGGGGTAATGGATCTGAAACCTATAGTAGGTGTATACTGAGACACTAGGTAGGAGCACTAGAGGATGCATCCTTGATGACATCAGCACCTTATACACTGTGTTATTGGCCACTCCTGTGTGAGTGGGTGTGTTTTAATGTATTTAAACAGGTACTTTTAGATTTCACATTGTGTTTGATAAAGGCTGTGGATCAGCCGAAACGTCACAACCTGTTGCACGTCTGTTCACTTGGCGGTTCCCATTAAAGGGATTTTTTATACCGGACATGCTGCCTCCATCTTCTTTTTTGGGACCCATCCTAGGTCAAGTCTCTGGGCGAATGGAGCGTTCTGGGGATCCTTAATCTGTCCTCTAGCCTTATGAACTCGTAGTATGTCTCTTCCAAGGATAGACTATTGGGGCTTCTGGATCCAGTTCCGGTATCAGGTGAGCTATACGCTTCAGATGGGGGTGGTATGCTGCTACCTCTGGTGTAGGTATCTCAGACCGGTTGTTAGGAATATGGTTGCACTCCAGTATGGTAGGCAGGGACAAGCAGGTCTGACCATCTATGGACTCTACCTTGTACCCAGTTGCCTTCCTCTCCACCGTCCGTCTCACTTCTACCAGAACATGTCCTTAAGGAGTAGAGAGAACCGGGCCCTATGATGTTGAAGGTGTCAAAGAAGCTGGATTTAGCTAAAGACCGGTTGCTTTGATCATCTAAGATTGCATATACCTTGATCGCCTTATTTCAGTGGCCGACCGGATAAACTCTGACAAGGTAGATTTTTGAGAAGGACTTCCCTTCTGCAAGCCCTTTACAGATCTCTGTAAAGTGAGAAGTGACTACTGGGGTGTCTGTGTTAGTCTCCATCTGCTTTCCATCATGCTCCTCTGCTTGGGATGATACATAAGAGGGTGGTCCGGGGTGTCAAGCCGTGTTGTGTTCTGTGCTACCGCATTCTGTGCATGTCACACTGACCTTACAATTCCTGGCAAAGTGCGATGTTGTAGTGTAGCACCTGAAGCAGATGTTTTCTTTGAGGAATTCTTTGCAGTCCTCTAAAGACTTCTCCCTGAAGGCTCTGTATTTGATAGTCTCTGGGAATGTGTTGAAAACCGGTGCAGGATAGCAGTCACACCCTGGTCCTGGTGCCTATGGGGGGCCCCTCTATCAAAAAGGATCCTGGTATTATAGGTAGAACATGGTTAGTGTTGCAGATTTTGCACTGGAGCCCAGAATCTTCATTTTAAACCTCTGCTTTGAACAATGAACCCCTGGAGGATCTTCTTGGTATATGAGCTTAAGCTGTAATCTCTCTGCAGTAGATGCCCCCTCATGGGCGGTGCAAAGAATTTGGGTTCATCCATGTAATTGCAGCAGCAGGGGGGATCGTGTTCATTCTGCTTGCATTGTTTATGTCCCTTCGCTCTTTGCAGGAGGTCATTACAGTCATGGCCTCGGCTACAAGCAGGAATTACTCTCCCCATAATGACACTGATCCGTTCATTCAGAAAATCCAGCATTGCCGAGTGACTGTCCCCCCACGGGCTCACAGCTGCACTTTCCGAGCTCCGTCTCCTGATTATGAACACTTATTACAGAATTGATGTAAATGCCAGGACCAAATGGCTGATTCATTGAGTGGGAGAACACAATGTGCTGTCTGGCGGCACTACTCCTGTGTTATTAATGTGTGTGCAGGTGGAGACGGCCTCGAATCATTGTGTGCAGAGGCTAATGCACTGCAGAGACATGAATGTCAAATGTGAGCGGGGACAAAGAAGAGGGGCCACAACCCCACCGACAGGAAGGAGAGGTGAATGACCAAATATGGAAACATTGTATCAAGTGAGGATGGAAACAGGAAGTGAGCGGACAAAAGGTTTTATAAAGAGATCTCCGCTGAAATATCCAGGGAAATAAGGGAAGAGAGTGGAAACATTTCTGAAAAGAGTTTCTGTTCAGTGTGATGTCATCATAGGCAAGAACTGTTATACTCCACAGCTACACTCATAATTCAGCATTTGAAATCTCCCAGTATACCCTGCCTGATCTGTGCAGTTCTGGAGTATAACTCAGGAGTAATTCATGGTAATTATGAATCAGCCCAGGATAAGTAATGTATGTACACTGTGACTCCACCAGCAGAAAAGTGAGTGCAGCTCTGGAGTATAATACAGGATGTAACTCAGGATCAGTACAGGATAAGTAATGTATGTACACAGTGACTCCACCAGCAGAATAGTGATTGTAGCTCTGGAGTATAATACTGTATGTAACTCAGGATCAGTACAGGATAAGTAATGTATGTACACAGTGACTGCACCAGCAGAATAGTGAGTGCAGCTCTGGAGTATAATACTGGATGTAACTCAGGATCAGTACAGGATAAGTAATGTAATGTATGTACATAGTGACTGCACCAGCAGAATAGTGAGTGCAGCTCTGGAGTATAATACAGGATGCAACTCAGGATCAGTACAGGATAAGTAATGTATGTACACTGTGAGTCCACCAGCAGAATAGTGATTGTAGCTCTGGAGTATAATACTGGATGTAACTCAGGATCAGTACAGGATAAGTAATGTATGTACACAGTGACTCCACCAGCAGAATAGTGAGTGCAGCTCTGGAGTATAATACAGGATGTAACTCAGGATCAGTACAGGATAAGTAATGTATGTACACTGTGACTCCACCAGCAGAATAGTGATTGTAGCTCTGGAGTATAATACTGGATGTAACTCAGGATCAGTACAGGATAAGTAATGTATGTACACTGTGACTCCACCAGCAGAATAGTGATTGTAGCTCTGGAGTATAATACTGGATGTAACTCAGGATCAGTACAGGATAAGTAATGTATGTACACAGTGACTCCACCAGCAGAATAGTGAGTGCAGCTCTGGAGTATAATACTGGATGTAACTCAGGATCAGTACAGGATAAGTTATGTAATGTATGTACATAGTGACTGCACCAGCAGAATAGTGAGTGCAGCTCTGGAGTATAATACAGGATGTAACTCAGGATCAGTACAGGATAAGTAATGTAATGTATGTACACAGTGACTGCACCAGCAGAATAGTGAGTACAGCTCTGGAGTATAATATAGGATGTAACTCAGGATCAGTACAGGATAAGTAATGTATGTACACAGTTACTGCACCAGCAGAATAGTGAGTGCAGCTCTGGAGTATAATACAGGATGTAACTCAGGATCAGTACAGGATAAGTAATGTATGTACACAGTGACTGCCCCAGCAGAATAGTGAGTGCAGCTCTGGAGTATAATATAGAATGTAACTCAGGATCAGTACAGGATAAGTAATGTATGTACACAGTGACTGCACCAGCAGAATAGTGAGTGCAGCTCTGGAGTATAATACTGGATGTAACTCAGGATCAGTACAGGATAAGTAATGTATGTACATAGTGACTGCACCAGCAGAATAGTGAGTGCAGCTCTGGAGTATAATATAGGATGTAACTCAGGATCAGTACAGGATAAGTAGTGTATGTACACAGTGACTGCACCAGCAGAATAGCGAGTGCAGCTCTGGAGTATAATACAGGATGTAACTCAGGATCAGTACAGGATAAGTAATGTATGTACACAGTGACTACACCAGCCAAATAGTGAGTGCAGCTCTGGAGTATAATATAGAATGTAACTCAGGATCAGTACAGGATAAGTAATGTATGTACACAGTGACTCCACCAGCAGAATAGTGAGTGCAGCTCTGGAGAATAATACTGGATGTAACTCAGGATCAGTACAGAATAAGTAATGTAATGTATGTACATAGTGACTCCACCAGCAGAATAGTGAGTGCAGCTCTGGAGTATAATACACGATGTAACTCAGGATCAGTACAGGATAAGTAATGTATGTATGTACACAATGACTGCACCAGCAGAATAGTGAGTGCAGCTCCAGAGTATAATACAGGATGTAACTCAGGATCAGTACAGAATAGTGAGTGCAGCTCTGGAGTATAATACAGGATGTAACTCAGGATCAGTACAGGATAAGTAATGTATGTATGTACACAGTGACTCCACCAGCAGAATAGTGAGTGCAGCTCTGGAGTATAATACAGAATGTTTGATATGGCACTGAGTGTGGGTCCACTGTGTCACCAAAGAGATTTGGCTTTTGACTAATCCTAAGTGCATTATCCTGGAAGTTCCCTGGTCTTCACCTTTTAACCCTTGTTCATGGATCGGGACTTCATTGCAGATGAACCACTAGGCCGCTACCGCCTGGAGTAGCCTGTGTGTAATTGACAGCTGAGCCATGAGGGTCAGAGACACTGCGCTGAGCACCGAAGGGTCAGGCAAAGTTATTCAGGGTCAGGGCAAGTGTAGTACGTGCTATACGCTAAACGGTCCAAGGTCAGGGTAGTCTCAAAATCCAGTAAACAGCTAGAGGTCAGTACACGGGCAGACAAACAAATATAGAACGCCATATGGAACTAGCAATCTAGACAACCTATTGCTCAGGCACCCTCATATTTTGGTCAGATGCCTCAAGTACCCACAGGTAACCACTGCTGTCAACTAGGGTGCATCTGCCCCTTTAAGAGCTGAGGACAGACAGCAACATTTCTAAAACAACCCAGACGACAAGTAAAATTCATACCACACAGTCTACATTATTTGATGGGGAGTCAATGTCATAAAGTTTTAAACTGTATGACATATGTCCAGTTTATATACGGTATCTTCTCAGTAGCTCATTGTCTACATGATGCAGACCGATACACTGTAACGTTCCTTCCCCTAATCTTCCGGCCCATTGTATCTGTGAGCCACAAGTTCTGGGCTTTATTCCTCTCAAGGGCACTGGATGTAAGGGACCAGTTTATAAGGAAAAAAAGCGAAAAATAAATAAAAAAGAAACAAGCCTGAGATTTATCACCCATTGTTCAGTAGCGAAGATGAAAGCGCGAATCCTGGGCGAGCCGCGGCCGCTTCATCTATCAGGCACAGCGATAAGAGTGTTCTTTTTGGATATGAGGACAGCCAGAAGTGTGAATTGTAAAGTCACCTGTGATCCTGTCCTCGCTTTACCTGCTCCAAGATTGATATTGAGAGTTGTTGGAGAAGCGGCGCCATCACCGTCAGAGGCTGTTCTCTCCTATTTTTTGACTCTGTAAATAAGCTATAAGTGTGAAGACTGCGCGGAGCCCACACCGTCACTGCAGCTGGCGATGTAATAATTACTGTAATTATATGATATTGTGGCCTGTAGGTGGCGCTGCTTTTCCTGTCATTTAGTGTCAGCTCCAATTACATTATGTGGTGTGGAGTTATTCATGGTTTTCAAGATCTCTGCTTGCTTCCATGCAATAGGAAACTTCATTTTATTTTACTTCTAGCAGACAAAAATCTGCTCTGGTCATTGGATGGACGCACAACAGCGCGGCTCGTTCCATCTCATATACTACCCCAATCATGTAATTTCATCCATGTAACATTATGTGATATTATAGATTTTCCATGTTTTGTATTTTTTTATGCTGTTCTTTGAATTTATTTAGACATTTTTGCATTAGAAAGTCAGAAATGCAGCGCTCACCTGCGTATCGTGTCAGAGCCCTGGATGTGGCTAGGACAAGGCCGACATCAACTGTGCAAAAAGTAAGAGGATCCAGCTTCTGATATAACGATATCCTTTATTTGATGCGGTACAAGTTAACGATCCTTACTCATTATATTAAATGCTATCTGTGTCTCTCCCATATAAATACACCTCCTCTAATCACACACATGGAAACAACATCACATGGTAAACAGGTATGGGCAGACCACAAAACATGGAACAACAAATCCAAACGTATACGAAGGAGAAAAGAAAAAAAAAAAAAACGTTTTAAATAAAATAATAAATACATTTAAAATTTGGAAAAAAAAGATTTTTTGAAATTTTATTTTTATTTTCTCCTTTTGTATACGGATACAGGGTTTTTATAGGTGTATTAATACCCCTTGGGTATTACCTGATTCTTCAGCAGATGAGGTGTGTATAATGAGGTTCTGCAGCAGCTAAAGTATGTATTAGGAGGTTCTGCAGCAGCTGAGGTGTGTATTGCCAGATTCTGCAGCAACTGAGGGGTGTATAATGAGATTCTGCAGCAGCTGAGGGGTGTATTATGATGTTCTGCAGCAGCTGAGGTATGTATTAGGAGGTTCTGCAGCAGCTGAGGTGTGTATTGTAAGGTTGTGCAGCAGGTGAGGTGTGTATTAGGAGGTTCTAGAGCAGTTGAGGGGTGCATTATGAGGTTCTGCAGCAGCTGAGGTGTGCATTATGAGGTTCTGCATCAGCTGAGGTGTGTATTATGAGGTTCTGCAGCAGCTGAGGTGTGTATTATGAGGTTGTGCAGCAGCTGAGGTGTGCATTATGATGTTCTGCAGCAGCTGAGGTGTGTATTAGGAGTTTCTAGAGCAGCTGAGGTGTGTATTATGAGGTTCTGCAGCAGCTGAGGTGTGTATTATGATGTTCTGCAGCAGCTGAGGTGTGCATTATGATGTTCTGCAGCAGCTGAGGTGTGTATTATGAGGTTCTGCAGCAGCTGAGGTGTGCATTAGGATGTTCTGCAGCAGCTGAGGTATGTATTATGATGTTCTACAGCAGCTGAGGTGTGTATTATGAGGTTCTGCAGCAGCTGAGGTGTGTATTATGATGTTCTGCAGCAGCTGAGATGTGTATTATGAGGTTCTGCAGCAGCTGAGGTCTGTATTATCATTTTCTGCAGCAGCTGAGGTGTGTATTATAAGGTTCTGCAGCAGCTGAGGTGTGTATTATGATGTTCTACAGCAGCTGAGGTGTGTATTATGAGGTTCTGCAGCAGCTGAGGTGTGTATTATGATGTTCTACAGCAGCTGAGGTGTGTATTATGAGGTTCTGCAGCAGCTGAGGTGTGTATTATGAGGTTCTGCAGCAGCTGAGGTGTGTATTATGAATGAGGTTCTGCAGCAGCTGAGGTGTGTATTATGAGGTTCTGCAGCAGCTGAGGTGTGTATTATGATGTTCTGCAGCAGCTGAGGTGTGTATTATGATGTTCTGCAGCAGCTGAGGTGTGTATTATGAGGTTCTGCAGCAGCTGAGGTGTGTATTATGAGGTTCTGCAGCAGCTGAGGTGTGTATTATGATGTTCTGCAGCAGCTGAGATGTGTATTATGATGTTCTGCAGCAGCTGAGGTGTGTATTATGAGGTTCTGCAGAAGCTGAGGTGTGCATTATGATGTTCTACAACAGCTGAGGTGTGTATTATGATGTTCTACAGCAGCTGAGGTGTGTATTATGAGGTTCTGCAGCAGCTGAGGTGTGTATTATGAGGTTCTGCAGCAGCTGAGGTGTGTATTATGAGGTTCTGCAGAAGCTGAGTTGTGTATTATGAGGTTCTGCAGCAGCTGAGGTGTGTATTATGATGTTCTACAGCAGCTGAGGTGTGTATTATGAGGTTCTGCAGCAGCTGAGGTGTGTATTATGAGGTTCTGCAGCAGCTGAGGTGTGTATTATGAATGAGGTTCTGCAGCAGCTGAGGTGTGTATTATGAGGTTCTGCAGCAGCTGAGGTGTGTATTATGATGTTCTGCAGCAGCTGAGGTGTGTATTATGATGTTCTGCAGCAGCTGAGGTGTGTATTATGATGTTCTACAGCAGCTGAGGTATGTATTATGAGGTTCTGCAGCAGCTGAGGGGTGCACTGAGGTTCTGCAGCAGCTGCTCTGGGTCTAGCAACCAACCATATCCCAAGGGGTATTAATACACCTATAAAACCCTGTATCCTTAATAGAAGCAGATAAATCTGTGCATATCACGTGTATAGTGGGAGGACCGATACAGGATCCTAAATAGCGGGGTATCTAAGCTCTAGGCGTCTAAACAGTATTAGTCTCACCACGAGCAGGTGTAGTGGCATAAAGTAAAGTTCGTGCGGGCACAACTAATGCCGTGTGATGACACGTGGACCATCAGCCGGCTAATAAGAGATCCCGACCTCACTGTAGATCCTGTAAAAAAGGTAAGGTGGAAGCCCAAGCGGCTTAAATAATGAGGGTAACAAGGGGCAGATGAGGGGATAGAGGTGGAACGGAGCACACATGTGTGATAGCACCGCAGCTCCGGGAACAGGTGGTATTGATCCTGAAAGATATGGGAAGGAATCGAATATAAAAACAGGTCGCAGCTTTCCTGTGGCCAGATGTAGCAGCCGATAGTATTTAGAGCAGGGATGATGGAAAAATATAGGGCAAGATAAGATATTCAGTATTTTTCTTCCCATAAGACGCATTCCCCCCTCGCAAAAGTGGGGAAAAATGCCCAGCGTTTTATGAGGTGAATATTAATGAGTGCCTCCAAGCATGGGGGGGGGGTTGTTCTGAGGATATTGTCACGGACGTTCCTGGATAGGTGGCAGGAGGTCGGTGAGACTGGCAACACGTGGTTTGATCTGACATGTTTTCTGTTTGGATAAAATGACGTCTGTGTTGTTTCTGGTGCTTGCCGCACCTTTTTTCCCGAGGTGTTGCTATTAGGGTCTATTTATAGTTGTTTCTCCCACAATGCTGTGCGGTTTATAGCTTCAGTTTGAGTTGTGGATAGCTGGTGTGTGGATCTCAGCTCAGTTCCTGGTGCTGCCATAGCCACTTGAAGTTAAGTGTTTTCTTTCCCTTTTGTTACTCCCTTCCTATGACTAATACGTTTAAAAGCAGATCCAGGAGTAGCAACCCCGATTTGCATGGGTTTGTCCCCAGACATAAACCCAGGAGTATCTTCACCCAAAGTGTCAGAGGAAGACGATACGTTATGTGATAGTACATCTTGAGAGTGGGGGCCTCTAGATCTCTCTCTCAGGCGTCTATCAATGCTTACTGCAAGAGACATAGCGGCTTCCAGACACTCAGGATTCTCATGAAAGGCCAAAGCGTCCTTCAGCCTCTCTGATAACCCCTGACAGAACTGACTACGAAGAGCCAGATCGTTCCACTCAGTATCCGTAGCCCACCTTCTAAACTCTGAGCAATAGATCTCAGCAGAACACTCTCCCTGATGAATGCCACGTAGCTTGATCTCGACCAGGGAGGTCTGATCTGGGTCATCATAGATGAGACCCAGAGCTTTGAAAAATTCATCCACCGACCGGAGAGACGGCGATCCGGTTGGCAGAGAAAAAGCCGAAGACTGAGCGTCCCCTTTAAGCAATGAAATAACCACATCGACACTCTGAATCTCATCCCCAGATAAGTGTGGATGTAGCCTAAAATACAGTTTGCACGCCTCCCTAAACAAAATGAAATTATCACTTCCTTCAGAGAATGTGTCTGGGAGGGCAGCTTTAGGTTCGAGACAGGCCTGGTAATCACCACTAGGACCAGAAGCCTGTGGTATCTGGATCTGTGAGACGGTCGTGCGGAGGTCAGCTACCTGCAAAGACAGTCCCTGCAGCTGTCCGGCCAGTGCAGTGATAGGATCCATGGCTGTACTGAAACAAGCAAAAAATGACTGTTTTGGCGGTTTATAATGTCATGTTCGGGTTTGGGAGGGAAACACCACACCGAACATAGGAGGGAAAGGGGGGAGGGAATAAGGCCTGGAAACTAGGTAAAGGAGATGGACACCCTAATCAAAGTCCTGAATAACTACCAGTATGAACAGACCCCAGAGGTAGGTGAGTTCATACACAGGAATACCTAATGTCCTAACTCACCCTATAGGACCCTGGTACTAATGTCAGGACTGAGACAACCTGTTCCTCCAAAAGAAAGGATGAACAGGAGTCTCCCTCAGTCCTTAATACAAATGACAGGGAAATGCAACACACAAAATAACCCAAACTAAAAACAAAAGGTAAAGAAAAACTTCAAGTGGCTATGGCAGCACCAGGAACTCAGCTGAGAGCCACACCCCAGCTATCCACAACTCAAACTGAAGCTATAAACCACATACCATAACCATAATAGCCACACCCGGGATAAGAAGTTGTGGCAAGCACCAGAAACAACACAGACGTCATTTGATCCAAACAGAAAATATGTCAGATCAAACCACGTGTTGCCAGTCTCACCGATCTCCTGCCACCTGTCACGGGAACGTCCGTGACAGATATGGGGGCTGATGAAGGGCTGATTAAAGGCTGCTAAGGGCTGATGAGAGGGATATGGGGGCTGATGAGAGGCATTGGGGGCTGATGAGAGGCATTGGGCGCTGATGAGAGGGATATGAGGGCTGATTAAAGGCTGCTAAGGGCTGATGAGAGGGATATGGGGGCTGATGAGAGGCATTGGGTGCTGATGAGAGGGATATGAGGGCTGATGAGAGGAATATGGGGGCTGATGAGAGGCATTGGGGGCTGATGAGAGGCATTGGGGGCTGATGAGAGGCATATGGGGGCTGATGAGAGGCATATGGGGGCTGATGAGAGGCATTGGGGTGGATAAGAGGGGTATGGGGGCTGATGAGAGGCATTGGGCGCTGATGAGAGGGATATGAGGGCTGATGAGAGGCATTGGGGGCTGATGAGAGGCATTGGGGGCTGATGAGAGGCATTTGGGGGCTGATGAGAGGCATATGGGGGCTGATGAGAGGCATTGGGGTGGATAAGAGGGGTATGGGGGCTGATGAGAGGCATTGGGGGCTGATGAGAGGCATATGGGGGCTGATGAAAGGCATATGTGTCACCGCCAGTTCTGTGAGAAGTTCTGACAGACGTTCTTCTCTACCTCTTGCATGACGTTCTTTGTTTTGGTTTCACTTTGTCATCTCCTTTCCTTTTCCCAGGTGTCACCTATTTAGACTAAATGTCTCTCTTTATATTCCCTCCCATACTGCCTCACTTTGCGGTTTATACTACTTCCTGGATGAGGTGTTCACTGCTGGAGGCTTCTGCTGCTGTTTCCTCAGATAAGTCTTTTTCCTTTATTTGTGTTTCCTTGCTGGCTTGATTTTGCACTCCGTCCGTATTAAGTGCAGGATGCCGGTGGTCGTGTCCCCTCACTATTATAGGGTTTTCAGGTGTCACACAGTATTAGGTACGTGGGCATGCAATCGTCTACCATAGAGACCATTGCATGGGCATAGCAGTCAGGGAGAGCTCTAGGGGTTTTATAGGGCTCACCCATATGCTCCTTAGTTTGGAATCAAGCCAGTTTGATGTTTATTTATAAGTTCCAGCTTTCTGCAACATCATCGATGACATATGGGGGCTGATGAGAGGCATATGGGGACTGATGAGAGGGATATGGGGGCTGACAAGAGGCATGGGGGATGATGAGAGGGATATGGGGCTGATGAGAGGAAATAGGGGCTGATGAGAGGAAATAGGGGCTGATGAGAGGCAATAGGGGCTGATGAGATGGATATAGGGGATGATGAGAGGGATATGGGGGCTGATGAGAGACATATGGGGGCTGATATGAAGCAATGGGGGCTGATGAGAGGCAATGGGGGCTGATGAGAGGCAATGGGGCTGATGAAAGGGATATGGGGGCTTATGAGAGGCATATGAGGGCTGCTATGAAGCAATGGGGGCTGATGAGGGGCAATGGGGGCTGATGAGGGGCAATGGGGGCTGATGAGAAGCAATGGGGGCTGATGAGAGGCATGGTGGCTCATGAGAGGGATATGGGGTCTAATGAGAGGGTCATGGGGGCTGATGAGAGGCATGGGGGCTGATGAGAGGGATATGGGGGCTGATGAGAGGGATATGGGGGCTGATGAGAGGCATATGGGGGCTGATGAGAGGCATGGGGGCTGATGAGAGGGATATGGGGCTGATGAGAGGGATATGGGGGCTAATGAGAGGCATATGGGGGCTGATATGAAGCAATGGGGGCTGATATGAAGCAATGGGGGCTGATGAGAGGCAATGGGGGCTGATGAGAGGCAATATGGGCTGATGAGAGGCAATGGGGGCTGATGAGAGGCAATGGGGCTGATGAGAGGGATATGGGGGCTGATGAGAGGCATATGAGGGCTGCTATGAAGCAATGGGGGCTGATGAGGGGCAATGGGGGCTGATGAGGGGCAATGGGAGCTGATGAGAAGCAATGGGGGCTGATGAGAGGCATGGTGGCTCATGAGAGGGATATGGGGTCTGATGAGAGGGATATGGGGGTTGATGAGAGGCATGGGAGCTGATGAGAGGGATATGGGGGCTGATGAGAGGGATATGGGGGCTGATGAGAGGCATATGGGGGCTGATATGAAGCAATGGGGGCTGATGAGGGGAATGGGGCTCTTATCTGAGGTTTGATTGGGGGTCATTTATAATTGGGGTCTGAGCTGAGGTCTGATTGGGGGTCTCATCTGAGGTCTGAAACCTCAGGACCTTGGGGTGCCCATTATGACAGATTCCCGTATGCCTAGCAACGGCCGTGTGCATATCATTCCGGATATCTCCTAAATGCTCCCCAAAGCGGCGTCTGAATTCACGAATGGTCTTGCTGACGTGTTTGGTACCGCATACACAGGTAATCAATACCACGGCCGTAGTTTTACAGTTGGTGACAGAATGTACGTCATAGATTCTGCTTTCCACAGTACCTGAGAATGTTTTGCCTGTCCCAATAAATTCACAGGCCCCACATCAGAAAGTAGCCACAAGGTTGTTGGACAACCATGTCCGTGGGATGGGGGTCTCAGAAAAACTGTGTACAAGGTGGTCTCCTATGTTCCGCCCTCGTCTAAAAGTAATGGGCGGGGTTGCCCCAATCAAATGCCCAATGTCCGGATCTGCCTGTATAATACCCTAGTATTGATTAAGAATGTTCTGCACCTCCTGGTGAGCAGCATCAAAGGTGGCAATGTTACGAATGGGGCCCGCAATGTCCTGTTTGGGTTTGGGGTGGAGGAGGTGTCCCCTATGCATGTTGATATGCAGATTTAAGAATATGCTTATGGTACATGTTTCTCAAATCTGTGTCTGAGATCTCCTGCTGCACGCTGAAAATCTGACATGGTGGAACAGTTGCGGCAGGTCCGCAAAAACTGGCCTTTAGGAATGCTCCTCTTTAATGGCTGTGGATGCCAGCTCTCCCATCTCAATAAGCTGTTAGTCGGGGGGTTTGAGGAATAAATCAGCCACAATCCAACCCTCTTTATCTTTGATGATCAGTAAATCAAGAAAAGTGATGGTGGTCTCCTGTATCTCAGAAGTGAAAAAGAGCCCTCAGTTGTTACCATTAAGGGCCCCCACAAAGTTGGAAAATCCCTCCTTTGTCCCCTTCCACAGAATCAAAATATCATCGCTATAACAAATCCATAGGTCAATTGATGAGGTTCTGCAGCAGCTGAGGTGTGTATTATGAGGGTCTGCAGCAGCTGAAGTTTATGTTATGAGGTTCTGCAGCAGCTGAGGTGTGTATTATGAGGGTCTGCAGCAGCTGACGTGTGAATTGTGAGGTTCTGCGGCAGCTGAGGTGTGTATTAAGAGGTTCTGCAGCAGCTGAGGTATATATTATGAAGTTCTGCAGCAGCTGAGGTCTGCATAACGTTCTGCAGCATCTGAGGTGTTAGGAGGTTCTGCAACAGCTGAGTTGTGTATTATGAGGTTCTGCAGCAGCTGAATTGTGTATTATGATGTTCTGCAGCGGCTGAGGTGTTTATTATGAAGCAGAAGAGATATTATGAGGTTCTGCAGCAGCTATTAGGAGGTTCTGAAGCAGCTGAGATATTAGGAGGTTCTGCAGCAGCTGAGGTGTGTATTATGATGTTCTGCAGCAGCTGAGGTGTGTATTTGGAGTTTCTGCAGCAGCTGAGGTATGTATTAGGAGGTTCTGCAGCAGCTGAGGTGTGTATTAGGAGGTTCTGCAGCAGATGAGGTGTGTATTAGGAGGTTCTGCAGCAGCTGAGGTGTGTATTAAGAGGTTCTGCAGCAGCTGAGGTATATATTATGAAGTTCTGCAGCAGCTGAGGTGTGCATAACGTTCTGCAGCACCTGAGGTGTTAGGAGGTTCTGCAACAGCTGAGTTGTGTATTATGAGGTTCTGCAGCAGCTGAATTGTGTATTATGAGGTTCTGCAGCGGCTGAGGTGTTTATTATGAAGCAGAAGAGATATTATGAGGTTCTGCAGCAGCTATTAGGAGGTTCTAAAGCAGCTGAGATATTATGATGTTCTGCAGCAGCTGAGGTGTGTATTATGAAGTCCTGTAGTAGCTCAGCTGTGTAATATCAGGTTTTGCAGCAGCAGCGAGTTGTGCACTACATGTCAGTTCATCGGTGGTTGTCTCAGGAGAAGGGACCTCCTTCAAGTGCTGCTGCAGGAACAGATAAGCAATGCTCCTGTGGCGCCGCTGGTCTCTGTACAGTCCTGACAGCACAGTGGGATGGTTATTCTGTGTTTCTTTACATTTTCTTCGCTCTGTATTGTATGTGGATATAGTTGTAGAAATGCTATTTGTCTGGAAATGCTCTGTAAGCCTCTCGTCTGGTTGACGGTGAGCGCGGTGGCGTTTCTGGAGGGGAGCGTGGCGGCGATCTTCAGCTCTTTCATATGTTAATCTCTTGTTTGTTGCTGTTCGGCTTTGTAGATGCAGCTGTTGGATCAACAATGATAAAATGACAATGTGCCAGTGTGATTCCTGCCCCGCCGCGTTTTGTCCTCGCAGTTAATTATCTGACTATGTGCAGTTCTACAAGTCCCCGCAACTCGGAAATATTCACCAGATTCACTGATGTAAAGCGATCCTCTGATGTCACCCACAGGAATTCATATCTTTCCGTATCTGTCTATCTATTTATCCAGTGGCGTAGCGTGGGTTGCCAGCACCCGGGGCGAGCCAAGTATTGCCCCCCCCCCCCCTCCAACCTGTGACCACGCCCCTTTTTACAGATAATGTAGTAGATGTCACCTGCAGTCCTATGTAACACCACAGATAAAACAGCGATAACTCTCTGTGTACAGATTATGTATTAGATGTCACCTGCAGTCCTATGTAACACCACAGATAACACAGTGATAACTCTCTGTGTACAGATTATGTAGTAGATGTCACCTGCAGTCCTATGTAACACCACAGATAACACAGTGATAACTCTCTGTGTACAGATTATGTAGTAGATGTCACCTGCAGTCCTATGTAACACCACAGATACCACAGTGATAACTCTCTGTGTACAGATAATGTAGTAGATGTCACATGCAGTCCTATGTAACACCACAGATAACACAGTGATAACTCTCTGTGTACAGATTATGTAGTAGATGTCACCTGCAGTCCTATGTAACACCACAGATAACACAGTGATAACTCTCTGTGTACAGATTATGTAGTAGATGTCACCTGCAGTCCTATGTAACACCAGATTATGTAGTAGATGGGTGTGAGCCCCCAGAATTCAGGACACACACAGGTATTGATGACCTATCCAAAGGATAGGTCCAGGGCTGTCTTTAACTCAGGGCAAAAGGGGCAGCTGCCCCGGGCCCAGTTGCTCCTGGGGGGCCCAAGGCAGATCTGCGACGGTATTACCGCGTTAAAGACGGTCCTGTCCTTGCCTAGGCAGATGTGGCAGGTAATGGGGAGGGTAAGTGCCAGGGTAACGTTCTGCACATTGTGTGCCATGCTCAGGACTCCTCAGTGCCCGCCCTTAACTAGGGCAGCTCACTTTCTTCAGTAGCCCCTGGTACACAAAGCGCAGCTACAGGGCGCGGCAGAGGCCAAACTCCTGCAGGCTGCAGAATGCGCTTCATTCCCATGTACAGTACAGACCAAAAGTTTGGACACACCTTCTCATTCAAAGAGTTTTCTTTATTTTCATGACTATGAAAATTGTAGATTCACACTGAAGGCATCAAAACTATGAATTAACACATGTGGAATTATATACATAGCAAAAAAGTGTGAAACAACTGAAAATATGTCATATTCTAGGTTCTTCAAAGTAGCCACCTTTTGCTTTGATTGCTGCTTTGCACACTCTTGGCATTCTCTTGATGAGCTTCAAGAGGTAGTCACCTGAAATGGTCTTCACTTCACAGGTGTGCCCTGTCAGGTTTAATAAGTGGGATTTCTTGCCTTATAAATGGGGTTGGGACCATCAGTTGCGTTGTGGAGAAGTCAGGTGGATACACAGCTGATAGTCCTACTGAATAGACTGTTAGAATTTGTATTATGGCAAGAAAAAAGCAGCTAAGTAAAGAAAAACGAGTGGCCATCATTACTTTAAGAGATGAAGGTCAGTCAGTCCGAAAAATTGGGAAAACTTTGAAAGTGAAGTGCAGTCACAAAAACCATCAAGCGCTACAAAGAAACTGGCTCACATGCGGACCGCCCCAGGAAAGGAAGACCAAGAGTCACCTCTGCTGCGGAGGATAAGTTCATCCGAGTCACCAGCCTCAGAAATCGCAGGTTAACAGCAGCTCAGATTAGAGACCAGGTCAATGCCACACAGAGTTCTAGCTGCAGACACATCTCTAGAACAACTGTTAAGAGGAGACTGTGTGAATCAGGCCTTCATGGTAGAAGATCTGCTAGGAAACCACTGCTAAGGACAGGCAACAAGCAGAAGAGACTTGTTTGGGCTAAAGAACACAAGGAATGGACATTAGACCAGTGGAAATCTGTGCTTTGGTCTGATGAGTCCAAATTTGAGATCTTTGTTTCCAACCACCGTGTCTTTGTGCGACGCAGAAAAGGTGAACGGATGGACTCTACATGCCTGGTTCCCACCGTGAAGCATGGAGGAGGAGGTGTGATGGTGTGGGGGTGCTTTGCTGGTGACACTGTTGGGGATTTATTCAAAATTTAAGGCCTACTGAACCAGCATGGCTACCACAGCATCTTGCAGCGGCATGCTATTCCATCCGGTTTGCGTTTAGTTGGACCATCATTTATTTTTCAACAGGACAATGACCCCAAACACACCTCCAGGCTGTGTAAGGGCTATTTGACCATGAAGGAGAGTGATGGGGTGCTGCGCCAGATGACCTGGCCTCCACAGTCACCGGAACTGAACCCAATCGAGATGGTTTGGGGTGAGCTGGACCGCAGCGTGAAGGCAAAAGGGCCAACAAGTGCTAAGCATCTCTGGGAACTCCTTCAAGGCTGTTGGAAGACCATTTCAGGTGACTACCTCTTGAAGCTCATCAAGAGAATGCCAAGAGTGTGCAAAGCAGTAATCAAAGCAAAAGGTGGCTACTTTGAAGAACCTAGAATATGACATATTTTCAGTTGTTTCACACTTTTTTGTTATGTATATAATTCCACATGTGTTAATTCATAGTTTTGATGCCTTCAGTGTGAATCTACAATTTTCATAGTCATGAAAATAAAGAAAACTCTTTGAATGAGAAGGTGTGTCCAAACCTTTGGTGTGTACTGTAGATGGGGCGAGCCTCGTGTGAGGGGCTGTGCAGCTAGTTCTCATGAGTAAGGTGTCTAGACTGATTGTACCTTACACTGCTGCAAATAATAACAGTCACATCCTAATCATATAGGCATACTGGGATATACATTCCCCACTTATTTAACTGGTCCTCAAATGATGCATTTCTTTCTTATATATATCCTGTCAGTCAGTGTGAGACTATACATTATAGTAAGGTCGCTAGGCATAGGTAAGAAGTGACTGGCAGAGGGCCATGTCCGTGTTTCACTCTGCAAACAAAGGATCTGCAAAATACGGATACCTTCTGTGTGAATTCCGGATTTTTCTGACTTCCATCAATAGGAAGGGTATTCTCATCCGCTATACAGACAAGAATAGGACACGTTTTAAAATTTGTGGAACGGCCACACGGATCCACATAAAATCCGGATGTGTGCATGGCCCCATAGAAATCAATGGGTCAGTGTGCTGGCCTCAAACAATGCGGGTTAGGGTCCATTCACACATCCGTAAGTGTTTTGCGGTCTGCAAACTGCGAATGGGACATGCTCTATCTTTTTTGCAGGGAAGCGGAACGGAACACATGTGATGTCCGTATCTTTTGCAGTCCTAATGAAATGAACGGGTCTGCCTCCGTTCCGCAAAATTTGCAGAACGAATGTGGACCCGTAACTACGGACATGTGAATGGACCCTAATACGCAAAAACCACAGTCGTGTGCATGAGGCCTTACTGTGGACCGGCAGGTCACCTGACTGAGCGGCCAAGTCAGGAGCGCAGCTGCATCTGTATACATGGGCACTGCAAATCTTGTGATATTGTATGTTGTACCATGTTGTATTGCACTTTTGTATAAATATCCCTGTTAACAGGCTGTTAGGTGCACTACACAGATTCCACCACTAGATGGGGATAGCACCACAGTATTTACTGTATACCACAGTTTAGGCTACTTTCACACTAGCGGCACGGACCTCTTACAAATATGTACCTCTCCTCTGATATAGATGTTCTCTTTCCTTATCTTCTCCTTAAGGTCCAGACCGCTATGATGATTTCTTTCAGGCATCTCTTCTCTCTGCAGAGTTTAACAAACATCTTAGGCTACTTTCACACTAGCGTTAATATTGTCCGGTATTGAGATCCATCATAGGGGTCTCAATACCGGGGAAAAATACGCTTTTGTCAATGGGGACAAAACAAAACGGAACAAACCGGAATGATACAAAATGCCTTCCGTTCTGTTCTCATACTGGAGATCAGCATGCTGCGGTTAGCCTTCCGTCCCGGGATGCGGACCCACAATGCAAGTCAATGGGGACGGATCCATTTTCTATGACACAATAGAAAACAGATCCGTCCCCCCCTGACTTTCAATGGTGTTCATGACGGATCCGTCTTGGCGATGTTACAGATAATACAACCGGATCCGTTCATAACGGACGCAGACGATTGTATTATTAGTAACGGAAGTGTTTTTGCTGAACCCTGCCGGATCCAGCAAAAACGCTAGTGTGAAAGTAGCCTTACTTTCCTACTTTTCTACCATCCTCCCACCTTCTGAACACCCCATCCTGCCACCCCCAATACTGTGCCCGCTGTGATCTCCAATACTATACTGTTGTCCCCCTGAAAAAACTAGTACCACACAGATAGTGCCCCCTTCCATCATTATTGGCTCACAGTCCCTTAACAAATACCTGCGCCCAGCAAATAGTGCTCCCCAAATTCCTACCAATAGAAGTACGGTAGTTATCTTCCAGAGTGCATAGTGTTAAGAGTGCTCCCAGTAGTAATAATGCCATACTAGTAATCATGCTTCTCATAGCCAGTACTAATACTTCTCCTTATAATGTGTACCAGTAGAAAAATACTCCCTAATGTGTTCGAGTGCAAAAACTACTCCCTTATAATGTGCGTCAGTGCAAACAGATCCTCAGATCAGATCCCCATATTAAACCTCTGATGAGACCCTGCCCCATATCAGATCTCAGACCAGACCCCCATTAGACCTCTCTCACTCCCCATATATCAGACTTTACCTCAGATTAGACCCCCAATAGATCTCCAAGTCAGGCCCCCCCAATATCCGACCTCAGATTAGACCCCCATTAGACCTGCATGTCAGACCCCCACAAGACCTCTCAGACCGCCCATATCAGACTTCAGACCAGACCCCCACAAGACCTCTCAGACCGCCCATATCAGACCAGACCCCCACAAGACCTCTCAGAACCCCCCATATCAGACTTCAGACCAGACCCCCACAAGACCCCTCAGACCGCCCATATCAGACCTTAGATCAGACTTTAAAATAAATAAATTATCTTACCTCTCCGGCTCCCCCGCCACTCTCCCGGTTCACGGTTCTCTTCTCGGGGTCCACGCTGCACAGTAACATAACTGCCTGCAGCGTCAGCTTATAGTGCACTCATATAGCGCCACTGGAAAGGGGGCCCTGTGAGTCCCCCTGGCTCAGGGGCCAAGTCACAACTGCGACCGCTGCAACCCCTATAGCTACGCCAGTGGAAAAAGCCAAAGATTCTATGTGCAGACAATGGAACTGAATACACAAGTGAGAAGACAAAAAACATTTTAAGGAGAATTGGAATCTTATTCCAGACTACTGGACCTGACAATCCCGAACAAAGAGGTGCTGCAGAAAGTCACTGACTGCCTATCCTGTCCTCAGTCGGAGATCAGAGTGCTGGTCACATGACACAGATGAGGATCAGAAGGGAGGTTATAACCAGGGGTGCACCTTCAATGAGGCGAGGTGAGGCGATTGCCTCAGGCAGCACCGGGTAGGGGCATGAGAGGGGTAGCCAAAGGGCCATGGGCTGAAGGGAAGAGGTTAGGTTAAGAAATTGGCATTGGGGAGGGAGGGGCGCCATTTCAATTTTTGCCTCAGACAGCAGAAAGGCTAGGTGCACCGCTGGTTATAACTCACAAATATAGTCTCTGGTGAGACGACTACATTCACTACAGATTACATCATGTACCTTTCTAACAGGTCAGAGAATACTAATTTTTTTGGGAGTTCTTCCTTAAGAATCTGCCAGATAATAGCTAGGAGCGGTATAAACGTGTTGCCGATTACCCGTTGAATGAGCTAAACACTCGTTCGGCAGGTAATTGCATTGTTCATGTAGGCACCTAAATCGTCGTTTGCTGGCAGCAGATCATGCCATCATAAGGGGACGAGCAATGGCATTAGTGATCACTGCTCCCCATACTGTGGAGGAGATCGCTGCATGCAAATATATGTCTCCTCCATTGATGAGCAGGTGATTACCAGGAAGGAACCCTTACTTTCTGACTTTTACCTGCTGTATCGTCCCATCTTAAGAATCTTTAGATCTTTGCTGGAAGAGATTTACAATATCCTGTTCTTGAGACTGAACCTGTTTCAGAATTAGGTGTCACGGCAGTGTCATGGTCTGGTGGTGTCACGGTGGGGAGTGGGGGAAACCCCCCACCGTACAATGTAAAGGAATAAAGGATAGCTGCTAGGCCAAGAAGCCAGGAAAAGGGAAGCAGGTCACCTCCTATAGCGTCCCTAATCCTCTACCTAACTCTTCACCATATGAGCGGACCTGGATGGTAGGACGGCTCATACCCTGGATACCTGAGGCCCTGAGTTGCCCTGAGAATCCCTCACAAATGAGCTTAGAAGAGGCGCCCTGTTCTTCCAGGACAAGAAAGAACAGGAGTCTCAAAAGGACTAGTAGCAGGGAAAAGGAGAGACCATACACAGCAAGGGGATTGGCAGGTAAGAACACAAGACAACACACTTACCTGTTTAAGACTCCATGACTGGAACCCGTACATACGTACAGGAGCCCTAACACTAAACAGGATGCCGTACCAGCAACTAAAACAGGTATCCAGCACAAGACTCCGCACGGACCCCCCATGCCGCAAGGTGCATGGCAGCCCCAGGCAGCGCTGCATAAAGGCTTGTGATTCACCCCTCCAGGAAACCAACCCCCTTCCGGAGGACACAACACACAGGGAAAACGTCTTACATACATGCAGGGACAAAAACCAACAACAGCCCATACATGTAACAACAATCAAGACGTACAACACACCCCGAACATAAACCCACATCTAACATACAACATGTGAGGTAGGGTATAAGGAGAATACAAAAGGAAGACAATTTATGTCCAACAAGGTGGCCCTAAAGGACTGGGCACAATCACCCAGGAAAGGAGCAGAGCTCCATCACCAAACAAGACTGGAGTACTACTGCCCCCAGCCAGGAAGCCACAGATAAAGTCCAGCTGGTGGCCACACCCATGACACACCTAAATCCCCATTAGCTAGAGGATTAACCCCTCGCTCACCAAACTGCAGGGAGACACACCTTAAAAGGGAAATGCACGTGCAAACCGACAACAACACATTGCCACCGGCAACCGCGTCACAGTCAAACAACAATATGACCATGACAAGTGGTAGTGGACCGTGACACTTGTGCCGTGCATGCTTGTTGCCGGGGTTTTAGCATGTTTGGACACTTCCCCTATAAGTCTGGTGTTCCTTCTCATTTTGGTGTGTACAGGGTTAAGGTGTGTGCAAGGTGGAGCTGGGTGTGGCCTCATGGCTCTTCCTATGTTGGAGTTGTGAGAAAGAGGTCAGTTGTTTGTCTGCCTTTGTAGGAGAAGGAGCTTTGCTCCTCTCTGGATTTGTCACCTGTCCATGAGGACCTCCTTGTGGAACATCAAGGTTTTTAGCGATGTCTCCCTATGTTCCCCTCCTTGTTCCCTACCTTACCTGTTGTTATGTTTGGTGTGGGTTTGTTTTGGGGATTTGTTGTTATGTCTAGTTTGGTGTTCTATGTCTGGTATGTTTGGTGTATTGTCCGGCATGGTTGCTAGACATCCCCTTGTTTGTCTGTGCCTCTGGAAGGGGGTATCATGGTTCCCCGGAGGGGAAACCACTAGTCAGTGTCAAACTCTGCTGGGGCCGCCATGCATCCTATCCGCATGGGGGTCCAGGCAGTTTCTGGTTTGCTGGATTCAGTGTTTGTATTTTGTGCTGTGTCCTGTGAGGTGAATGAGTTCCAGTACATCTGCATGGGGTCCAGTCATCGTGGTTGCAGCAGCAGGTAAGTGCGTGTTGTTTGGGGCTCTTACCTGCCGATCCCTTCCCTGGCAGCTAGGCTCCTGTTCATCTGTGTCTGGGATGAACAGGTCATCTTATCACCTTTCTCTATTTAAGGGACTATCAGGGCGACTCAGGGTCCTAGGTTTCCTGGGTATGAGCCATCCTACCATCCAGGTCCGCTCATACGGTGAGGAGTTAGGCCGAGGATTAGCGATGCAATAGGAGGTGACCAGCTCCCTTATCCCAGCCTCTGGCCTAGTTGCTTGTCCGTTTGCTTTACATTGTACAGTGTGTGTGTGTGTGTGGGGGGGTGACATTAGATTAATGAGACGTCTTTCAAGATTTCCCAGCACACGGCAAGAACATGAAAACTGTCAACCAAATTAATCTTAACATCTGACCCACACATACAAGAAATGAAGCTTTCAAAGTCAGAGCAGTGGTGCTGCTATAAGACATCTTCTACCGAAGACCAGAGATGAGTAGATGTCTTATCCTCCGCAGCTTGTGCTCATGTGTACTATATGGGTCCTCCTGCCCATCCAGTGTTTAATGCTCCAGTTCCTGGCATAGATATGGCTGTCTTCCAAGTTTCCTGGTGTCCAGAGGATATTCTGATACACACACACTATGTTGTGGACATCGTCCTGTTCAGTGTTATAGGTTCTGGTATTCAGTGGTTTATTGCTCCAGTTCCTGGCATTATGTTGCATCTTCTGAGTGTCCTGGTGTCCGGGATTATTCTATCTCAGGTACTGGTTTTGTGGCCATCGTCCTGGTGTTCAGTGGTATAGCCTACTCGTCACTTTACTGCCTCGTTTTAGCTGCATTTCAACCAGAAAAAAAAAAATAATGAATTACCTAAGAAGAAGCTGAGTGCTCCCTCTTTTTACCAGTATTAAGTGCAGTGGACGTATGGGGGGGAGCAGAGCAGGAAGTCAGTGAGGTGCAACGTCAGCCAATAACTACATAGCAGGAAGTGATGTCAGACAGTGGGCGTCTTATACTGTAACATGCAGCCATCTTGATATTAAAGCTCCCAAATCACTTCTAAAGTCAGCCTCTGGCCTTGTAGGGGATGTGCGCTGAATCAGAATCTCTTTCAAACTCTGAAATCCAGATAAATTGTCATTTTATTTTGATGCATTATAGGTGCCAGTGCCAGTGGGGCTGTGACGTCCTATGTGTATGGGATGCATCTTTTCCTCCGGTGTCACCACCCAGCCTCTCGTCCTCATGGCTGATTCACAGTGCCAGGCTTTCCCTGCGTCATTGCTGCCAGTCTGTTTGGGACATCCATAGTGCACTGTATAAAGGCAAGGCCAGGAGCAAGGGCTGCTCTGTGCATGCATCAAACTTAGCCCTATTGGCTGAAGCACAAGATCTGAGGCGATTACACAGGGGAAGCCTGGCATTTTTAATCAACCATTAGGTGCAGGTGCTGGAAAGTGATATTGGGGGAGCAGTGGTGCACAGGATGGTCTGGCCCAAAACACAGTGCACTGGCATGACTGGCTTCCTAATGGGCATCAAAATATAGAGAATGAGTTCTCAGGATTTTAGATATGGATTTTAATAGTTAAGGTATGAATCTAATTTGGTTCAGATCCGTAAATAAATAAAAAGTAAGAATGACCAGAGAACATTCTTATGATTGTAACCAAGCTCCCTGTAATGGGGATGTCCTCATGTTACAGTGTCACAGGGTGGTGATAGATTACCTTGCCCTGATTGGCCATGGAAGGGGTAGTTATAGTCATATCAGCTGCAGGGTGAGAATGCCCTGGATATTCTCATGCATCCACTTCAACTTCATTTGTCCTGTTTTCAAATCTATACTTGTCCACAGGTTGCAAATGATCGACGTCAGCTGACTGCCCCTTAATACACGTAAACATCAGCGTCGTCATTTTCCACATCTGCTTGAGCCCATTTTAACTCGCAACTTTGCCGGAGTTCTGCTTGATGTTTAATTACCGTACAGTGTGGATATTTTTAGATGTTCTCATCTTGAAAGATAATTAGTTTTGTCATCAAGTAGGACGGCAACCTATAAAACATATATTTTCCTTTGTAGCATTAATCAGGGGACATGAGTCATTGGAACTGGTGAGCAGATCACTCAGCATGAGGACACTGCAGAGATAATGAAGTGAATCATATCAACAACCTTCTCAAGCGGGTGGACAATATGGTCTGTGCTACTGGCACTGTGGAAATGCAGATGCACTGCTCTGGAGCAATCTTTAAAGCAAAGTTCCACTAAAACGTAAAATTTTCAGGGATTCTCACTGAAAATAGAATTTTTGCTGCAAGCAGCATGTCAGTCCACCTAAGGTTGAGGCCTCACCATGGCAAAAAGTCAATATGACTCCCTCTACTTGTGAAGCTTGATTTATACACAGTGGCGTAACTACCGGGGAAGCAGCTGCTTCGGGGCCCGGGCTGCCAAGGGGGCCCGGCGCCCCGGCAGCGTGTGTGACAGTTAATTTTTAAGTTAGTTAAATATCGTGTTCAGGGCCCCTTCACAGCCGCTAGAGTGATCTAATTTTACTGTCTGCTAAAAGTCTCCTGGTCTGGGATTCGAACCCACAACCTCCAATCTATTAGTGAATCAGTGGCAAAGCATTTACCCTCACAGCCATAAAGGCTGCATTACAACTGACTGTAAAAAAAAAAAAATACATCTATACACATGACAGCTGCCCAAACACACCTAGCACTGCTATATCTGTATATGACAGCTGTCTCAGCACATTCAGCTCTGCTACATCTCTATATATGAGCAGCTGCCATGTGTATAGATGTACACTTAGCCAGCTATAACAGTAGAAGTCTCATATTTTTTCAGCCAGCATCAAGGCAGCTCCTATGGTCTAGTGGTTAGCTGCTCTGCCTCTGAAGCAGAAGGTCGTGGGTTCGAATCCCAGCAGACTCTTTTCTGAAATACAAGCACTGACTCCATATAAGGACATACAGGGCGGGACAGAATACAAGGCGGGACACAGGAAGAGGCTGCATCGCATCGCTGACATGGAGGTAAGTAGAAGTGTTTATTATTTTTTTTTAATACCCACTGTTACTGCCATGGGGGGAGCGGAAGGCACCTGATACTGGCACATGGGGGGGAGTGGGGTTGGCACCTGATACTGGCATGGGGGGGGGGGAGAGAGGCACCTGATACTGGCATGGGGAGTGGGGGGGGGGGGGGGGGAGAGGCACTTGATACTGGCACTTTTTTTGTGGTGGTGGTGGGGGGGAAGATGGCACTATGATACTGGGACATGGGGGGAGGCACCTGATACTGGCACCTGGAGGGGAGAGGGGGGGTTGGCACTTGATACTGGCACATGGGGGGGGGGGGGGGAGAGAGGCACTTGATATTGGCACTTTTTAGTGGGGGGGGGGGGGGAGATGGCACTATGATACTGGGACATGGGGGGGAGGAGAGAGGCACTTGATACTGGCATGTGGGGGGGGGGGGGGGTTGGCACTATGATACTGGCACATGGGGGGAGAGGCACTTAATACTGGCACTTTTTTGCGGGGGAGATGGCACTATGATACTGGCACATGGGGGGAAGAGAGAGGCACTTGATACTGGCACATGGGGGGTGGGAAGGAGAGAGGCACTTGATACTGGCACATGGGGGGAGATGGCACTATGATACTGGGACATGTGGGGGGGGGGGGGAGAGGCACTTGATACTGGCACATTATTGGGGGGCATTATGGGGGACACTAGGCTGGCAGCCTATCAGAGGCCGGGCACTGAGGGGCATCTACTGGGGCACTATATATGGGGCATTTTATACTGGTACATTTTGGGGGGCACTAGCAGGAAGGGGGGAGAGGAGCACTATGGGGGAATTTACTGGGGGCACTATTTTATACTGGCACATTATGGGGGCACTATGGGGACAT
This sequence comes from Bufo gargarizans, assembly GCF_014858855.1. NCBI lineage: Eukaryota > Metazoa > Chordata > Amphibia > Anura > Bufonidae > Bufo > Bufo gargarizans. The sequence goes on from NC_058086.1 coordinate 197,750,130, forward strand.
TAGCTCAACTGGGGGCATTACAAGGGTGTATTTTTTGCACTGTCACATTATAAGGAGAATTATTACTACTGGGGGGGGGGGGGGGCATTATGGTGGGTTTTATTACTGCCCCATGGTATGACCCCCTAGTAGCAGCACCGGCCTCTCCCTGCTCTGCTATCCCTCTGCCCCTTCTCCAAATCCTTATTATAAAATCTTTCTCATTAGGATAAAACACAACATCAGCTCCGCCGAGCCCCCGGCCAAGTGTTGAAGTGGCGTCCGAGATCCCCAAGGGCCGAGCCAAGTAACTGTAAGTGTTCATGTGGAGTATGTTTATGTTATGCACATATAGCCTACACTGTGCCCCACAATGTACAGTATACTGCTACACTGTGCCCCACAATATACAGTATACCGCTACACTGTGCCGCACAATATACAGTATACCTCTACACTGTGCCACACAATATACAGTATACCTCTACACTGTGCCCCACAATATACAGTATACCGCTACACTGTGCCCCACAATATACAGTATACCTCTACACTGTGCCTCACAATATACAGTATACTGCTACTGTGCCACACAATATACAGTATACCTCTACACTGTGCCACACAATATACAGTATACCGCTACACTGTGCGACACAATATACAGTATACCTCTACACTGTGCCTCACAATATACCGCTACACTGTGCCACACAATATACAGTATACCGCTACACTGTGCCTCACAATATACCTCAACACTGTGCCACACAATATACAGTATACCGCTACACTGTGCCTCACAATATACCTCTGCACTGTGCCACACAATATACAGTATACCGCTACACTGTGCCTCACAATATACCTCTACACTGTGCCACACAATATACAGTATACCTCTACACTGTGCCCCACAATATACAGTATACCTCTATACTGTGCCACACAATATACAGTATACCGCTACACTGTGCCCCACAATATACAGTATACCTCTATACTGTGCCACACAATATACAGTATACCTCTATACTGTGCCACACAATATACAGTATACCTCTACACTGTGCCCCACAATATACAGTATACCTCTATACTGTGCCACACAATATACAGTATACCTCTATACTGTGCCACACAATATACAGTATACCTCTACACTGTGCCCCACAATATACAGTATACCTCTATACTGTGCCACACAATATACAGTATACCCCTACACTGTGCCCCACAATATACAGTATACCTCTATACTGTGCCACACAATATACAGTATACCGCTACACTGTGCCCCACAATATACAGTATACCTCTACACTGTGCCACACAATATACAGTATACCTCTACACTGTGCCACACAATATACAGTATACCTCTACACTGTGCCACACAATATACAGTATACCGCTACACTGTGCCCACAATATACAGTATACCTCTACACTGTGCCCCACAATATACAGTATACCTCTACACTGTGCCCCACAATATACAGTATACCTCTACACTGTGCCACACAATATACAGTATACCGCTACACTGTGCCACACAATATACAGTATACCTCTATACTGTGCCACACAATATACAGTATACCGCTACTGTGCCACACAATATACAGTATACCTCTACACTGTGCCACACAATATACAGTATACCGCTACACTGTGCCACACAATATACAGTATACCTCTATACTGTGCCACACAATATACAGTATACCGCTACACTGTGCCAAAGGAGTGGGGTTTACACAGGAGGAGGGAGGTGCGAAGCGCGCTGAGGGGGGCCCTTACAAATATTTGCTGTGGGGCCCAGTCACTTCTGGTTACGCCCCTGTTTATACACCAGTATTTGGACTCAGTGTGCACATAATGTCATTGTTCCTACCAAGAATGGAGGATACTTTAGACATCGCACAAACTAAATAATAGTCACCTATCCTCTCTCTGCAGTCCAGCACACTCCTCCCTTCTGCAGTGCGCACAGAGAGGACAGGTGGGAAGGGGAAGAGCTACAGGAGCAGGTTGTCTGCCAGAGAATGGCTCTAGGAGAAGAAGGGCTGCCAGGGAGGAGCTACAGGAGGAGGCAGCCTGCCAGGGTACAGCTGTAGGAGAAGGGGGTCTGCCATGGAGGAGCTACAGGAGGAGGCAGCCTGACAGGTTACAGCTATAGCAGAAGGAGGTCTGCCATGGAGGAGCTACAGGAGGAGGCAGCCTGCCAGGGTACAGCTGTAGGAGAAGGGGATATGCCATGGAGGAGCTACAGGAGGAGGCAGCCTGCCAGGGTACAGCTGTAGGAGAAGGGGATATGCCATGGAGGAGCTACAGGAGGAGGCAGCCTGCCAGGGTACAGCTGTAGGAGAAGGGGATCTGCCATGGAGGAGCTACAGGAGGAGGCAGCCTGACAGGTTACAGCTATAGCAGAAGGAGGTCTGCCATGGAGGAGCTACAGGAGGAGGCAGCCTGCCAGGGTACAGCTGTAGGAGAAGGGGGTCTGCCATGGAGGAGCTACAGGAGGAGGCAGCCTGACAGGTTACAGCTATAGCAGAAGGAGGTCTGCCATGGAGGAGCTACAGGAGGAGGCAGCCTGCCAGGGTACAGCTGTAGGAGAAGGGGATCTGCCATGGAGGAGCTACAGGAGGAGGCAGCCTGACAGGTTACAGCTATAGCAGAAGAAGGGCTGCCATGGAGGAGCTACAGGAGGAGGCAGCCTGCCAGGGTACAGCTGTAGGTGAAGGAGGTCTGCATGGAGAAGCCACAGGAGGAAGCAGCCTGCCAGGGTACAGCTGTAGGAGAAGGAGATCTGCCATGGAGGAGCTACAGGAGGAGGCAGCCTGCCAAGGTACAGCTGTAGGAGAAGGTGGTCTGTCATAGAGGAGTTACAGGAGGAGGCAGCCTGCCAGGGTACAGCTGTAGGTGAAGGAGGTCTGCATGGAGAAGCCACAGGAGGAAGCAGCCTGCCAGGGTACAGCTGTAGGAGAAGGAGATCTGCCATGGAGGAGCTACAGGAGGAGGCAGCCTGCCAAGGTACAGCTGTAGGAGAAGGTGGTCTGTCATAGAGGAGTTACAGGAGGAGGCAGCCTGTCCAGAAAGAAGAGGAAACTCTGCAGGGGCTGAATGAGGCTAATGGCACCAGATTCCGACTGGATACCCAATATGATACCCAGATATGTAAATGATTACAAGTGTGGTCCTGGGTCTTGCCACAAGCGGGTGTAAAAGTGCTTCCCCATAAAAAGGCTCTCAGAGGCTACTTTTGGGTAGTGTACCTCTTGGTCAGACATCGTTGATGGCTAGACATGCCTCTTTGATGCACTTAAAGACATTTTGCCCAGCTGACAGAATTTGAGAGGTGGCAAATTACTGGACAGAGAGAAGCAGGATGGTTGTTTCGATGACCTCGCTGTAAAGAGGTGTTGGGAGTTGAAGTTACGTGAGGGTAAGCACACATGGAAAATATGAACCAGACGCATTCAGACCACCATTAGAGAGGATTGTTTGATCTGCCAACAAGTGCAAGCAGCAACAATTCTTTCACCATCCCCATGACTAGATGTATCGCCAATCAAGCATTTATGGGACCAGATGGAACTCCAGCTTCAGCAACCTATGAGTGTGCAGGATCTACAGGGCCAGCTATAACATCTGCAATCAAATGTGCAACAGGATACCATATGGAACCTGTATGCCTTCATGCCAACTGTATCCCATCTTGTATCCAGGCTAGAGGCAGTACAGGTCCTTCTAAAAAAAATTAGCATATTGTGATAAAGTTCATTATTTTCTGTAATGTACTGATAAACATTAGACTTTCATATATTTTAGATTCATTACACACCAACTGAAGCAGTTCAAGCCTTTTATTGTTTTAATATTGATGATTTTGGCATACAGCTCATGAAAACCCAAATTTCCTATCTAAAAAAATTAGCATATTTCATCCGACCAATAAAAGAAAAGTGTTTTTAATACAAGAAAAGTCAACCTTCAAATAATTATGTTCAGTTCTGCACTCAATACTTGGTCGGGAATCCTTTTGCAGAAATGACTGCTTCAATGCGGCGTGGCATGGAGGCCATCAGCCTGTGGCACTGCTGAGGTGTTATGGAGGCCCAGGATGCTTCGATAGCGGCCTTAAGCTCATCCAGAGTGTTGGGTCTTGCGTCTCTCAACTTTCTCTTCCCAATATCCCACAGATTCTCTATGGGGTTCAGGTCAGGAGAGTTGGCAGGCCAATTGAGCACAGTAATACCATGGTCAGTAAACCATTTACCAGTGGTTTTGGCACTGTGAGCAGGTGCCAGGTCGTGCTGAAAAATGAAGCTTTTTAGCAGATGGAAGCATGAAGTGCTCCAAAATCTCCTGATAGCTAGCTGCATTGATAAAACACAGTGGACCAACACCAGCAGCTGACATGGCACCCCAGACCATCACTGACTGTGGGGACTTGACACTGGACTTCAGGCATTTTGGCATTTCCCTCTCCCCAGTCTTCCTCCAGACTCTGGCACCTTGATTTCCGAATGACATGCAACAGTCCAGTGCTGCTTCTCTGTAGCCCAGGTCAGGCGCTTCTGCCGCTGTTTCTGGGGAATGCGGCACCTGTAGCCCATTTCCTGCCCACGCCTGTACACGGGGGCTCTGGATGTTTCTACTCCAGACTCAGTCCACTGCTTCCGCAGGTCCCCCAAGGTCTGGAATCGGTCCTTCTCCACAATCTTCCTCAGGGTCCGGTCACCTCTTCTCGTTGTGCAGCGTTTTCTGCCACACTTTTTCCTTCCCACAGACTTCCCACTGAGGTGCCTTGATACAGCACTCTGGGAACAGCCTATTCCTTCAGACATGTCTTTCTGTGTCTTACCCTCTTGCTTGAGGGTCAATGATGGCCTTCTGGACAGCAGTCAGGTCGGCAGTCTTACCCATGATTGCGGTTTTGAGTAATGAACCAGGCTGGGAGTTTTTAAAAGCCTCAGGAATCTTTTGCAGGTGTTTAGAGTTAATTAGTTGATTCAGATGATTAGGTTAATAGCTCGTTTAGAGAACCTTTTCATGATATGCTAATTTTTTTAGATAGGAATTTTGGGTTTTCATGAGCTGTATGCCAAAATCATCGATATTAAAACAATAAAAGGCTTGAACTACTTCAGTTGTGTGTAATGAATCTAAAATATATGAAAGTCTAATGTTTATCAGTACATTACAGAAAATAATGAACTTTATCACAATATGCAAATTTTTTGAGAAGGACCTGTATCTCATATTCAGACTAGAGGCTTTATCTCATCTTGTACCCAGGCTAGAGGCCGTATCTCATCTTGTATCCAGGCAAGAAGATGTATCTCATCTTGTATCCAGACTAGAGGCCATAGCTCATCTTGTATCCAGGCTAGAGTCGATATCTCAGCTTGTATTCTGGCTAGAGGATGTATGCCATGTTGTATCGCGGCTAGAGGATGTATCTCATCTTGTATCCAGGCTAGATGCAGCCCAGCAGGGTCCTAGAGCCTCTTTTCCATTGTACAGTTTCCCCAATAATCTTCTCCTTCCTCTAATATTGGAATCTATTACATTTATCATCATCACACAGAGAAAGCTTTATCTCCTTCCTGATGCGGTATTATTTTTTTGTCAGTCAGTGTAGGAGTAAGAATATTCAAGGGCCCAGGCCATTCTCAAGCACCCAACCAGTCAGAACATAGGAATTCTAGAGTTACCCTGGTCATGCTCATTATTCAGTCTGAATTCATCATGAAGAGAAAGGCATGGTAGTATTATAGAGGTATAACTGGAAGCTCCTAGGTCCCAATATAAAAATCAGTGTTGGGTTCCCGAGGTTACAGCCTCCTATACCTATGCCTCTATTGTCAAGTTGAGACTGACCTCCAGTCATTCTCATAAAGGCAATTGACCAATAAATCAGTCCAGAAATCCTCATCTAATAATCTCTATCAGTTGCTCCTCCTCATCCTTATCTTCTGCCATGAAATAAATGCAGTGCGGCTGTAAATAATGTTAGGGAATTTCTTGCTCCTCGACGACACCTCTAGATTCTCCTTAGTCACACTTTCTAAATAAAACCTTCAGAAGGCAATGGTGAGAAACGGAAAATCTTATTAAACATTTCTCTTCCAAGTAACACGTCTGCAAGAAGAAAAAAAAGTCAGCTAAAATACTTGTTAAAGTCGCTGTTCTGCCCTGGAATTTGCTGATGTATCAATTCCTGACACTTGTAAAGTAGGTTACAATTTGTCGCAATGTTCCCAGAGCAAATATCAGGTTGTAAAAGGTTAAACACAGTCCTAGCATCTTATAAACTTCAGCCTGCGGTGAAAATATCTGTATTAGGCTTTGTGTGCACGACCATACTGCAGATTAGAGATGAGCGAATTTTTCAAAAATTCTATTCGGCCAGTTCGCCGAATTTTTAAAAAAAATTTACTTCGATTCAAATTTATTCATGGCGAATTGCATAAAAAAATGGCTATTTCCCGGCTGCAGAGAGCCTGTATAGCGGTGTAGAACACTGTGCCTGTATAGTGGTGTAGAACACTGTGCCTGTATAGTGGTGTAGAGCACTGTGCCTGTATAGCGGTGTAGAACACTGTGCCTGTATAGCGGTGTAGAACACTGTGCCTGTATAGTGGTGTAGAACACTGTGCCTGTATAGTGGTGTAGAACACTGTGCCTGTATAGGGGTGTAGAACACTGTGCCTGTATAGGGGTGTAGAGCACTGTGCCTGTATAGTGGTGTAGAGCACTGTGCCTGTATAGTGGTGTAGAGCACTGTGCCTGTATAGTGGTGTAGAACACTGTGCCTGTATAGTGGTGTAGAACACTGTGCCTGTATAGTGGTGTAGAACACTGTGCCTATATAGTGGTGTAGAACACTGTGCCTGTATAGTGGTGTAGAACACTGTGCCTGTATAGGGGTGTAGAACACTGTGCCTGTATAGTGGTGTAGAACACTGTGCCTGTATAGTGGTGTAGAACACTGTGCCTGTGTAGGGGTGTAGAACACTGTGCCTGTATAGCGGTGTAGAGCACTGTGCCTGTATAGCGGTGTAGAACACTGTGCCTGTATAGGGGTGTAGAGCACTGTGCCTGTATAGCGGTGTAGAACACTGTGTCTGTATAGCGGTGTAGAACACTGTGCCTGTATAGGGGTGTAGAACACTGTGCCTGTATAGCGGTGTAGAACACTGTGCCTGTATAGCGGTGTAGAACACTGTGCCTGTATAGCGGTGTAGAACACTGTGCCTGTATAGGGGTGTAGAACACTGTGCCTGTATAGCGGTGTAGAACACTGTGCCTGTATAGCGGTGTAGAACACTGTGCCTGTATAGCGGTGTAGAACACTGTGCCTGTATAGGGGTGTAGAACACTGTGCCTGTATAGGGGTGTAGAACACTGTGCCTGTATAGGGGTGTAGAACACTGTGCCTGTATAGGGGTGTAGAACACTGTGCCTGTATAGGGGTGTAGAACACTGTGCCTGTATAGTGGTGTAGAGCACTGTGCCTGTATAGCGGTGTAGAACACTGTGCCTGTATAGCGGTGTAGAACACTGTGCCTGTATAGCGGTGTAGAACACTGTGCCTGTATAGGGGTGTAGAACACTGTGCCTGTATAGGGGTGTAGAACACTGTGCCTTGCAGTAACACAGATAGGGAGTCTGCTGTGGTAGTGAAATAATACTGTGAGTCTGTATGACATGCAGATGACAGGCGTCGCTCTTAGAATCACTGCACACTTCACTTATTTGGGCAGTCACGGGGCCAAAACTGACCAAATAACTCAAGTATGAAGTCAACCTTACAGGTCGATGTTAGCGTCAAGAAGAAGCGCACTCCTTTTACACCGTCGTCAGCTGATTCCACATAAATGTCTACAGAACCTGTTCTATTAAACGCTTATACAAGTAGAGCCCCCCGACAGAGTGGAGAGGGTGTCAGCAGTAAGTTTGTGTTGACGTCACTGATTATTTTGCCCTTCCTCTCATACGTCAGAACAATAACCCACAAAAAACGGATCCTGTCTGTGGAGCATCCGCCTTCACTCAGTCAGCATTTGCTCAATAATAATCAGTATTGCTAATGCAAAAAAAAAGTGGATCCAAAACAGAGATGACACATGAATTGAATATTTGCATGTCTTCTGTGTTTTGTACCCACTCCTGCTTTTGGCTACCAAATCACAAGCCAATTCTGATGGGACCACACAGGCCTTACAGCTGCTACACAGACAGGATCCGTTGTGCGCCTCATTTTACCTTCCTTCTGACAGATCAGGAGAAGGGTCAAATAAATGATTATGTCAGCCAGGCCGAAAGGCAAAATAGTGGCCCAGTCATGAATTGGGGAGAGTGGGAACAGCATGAGAAGTCCACAGAGTGGCCCTATGACATAGTGGTGAAGTGGAAGCAGCATGAGGAGACTATATAGTGGCCCAATGACAGAGTCTGGAAGTGGCAGCAGCATCAGGAGGAAGCCACAGAGTGGCAGAATGAAAGTGTGGAGGTGGCGGCAGCATCAGGAGGCCATAGAGTGGCACAGTGACAGAGTGTGGAGGTGGCAGCAGCAGCATCAGGAGACCACAGAGTGGCTAGGTGACATAGTGTGGAGGTGACATCAGCATAAGTAGACCACAGAGTGGCAAGGTGACATAGCGTGGAGGTTAGTGAATAGGTGTATAGGGTGATAATCTACAGTGTTGAGAAGTCAATCACTTGTAGTTTAGACCCCCAAAAAATAATAAAGGAGAGAGAGCGCCAAACCTCGTATCAAGTAGGAGTAAAGAATACCACTAGACAGTGATAAATACTATATTGCACAAAAAGGTGTTATGGAGCGATAGTGTGAAGTCAAGATGGTGGGTGCTCCGGGTGGAAGACCCTAAGTATACCCTGCTCCGCAAAAAAGACCGTCTACAACCCAATAGTCAAATGGTGATGTGGTTGACAAAGATAGAAGCTGATAAAAATTAATGGAAATTAATAGAAATTAATAAAAAGATAAATTATTAATTATATATTATAAATGGTAAGTAGTAGAAGTGAGAGATGCCCAAGACAGGACAATACCACACTATTAAATAACACTCACTTCACTGGGGGGTAGTCACCAGGATAAGCATAAAACACCTGTGACTTGAACCCCCCCGGCCAGGATCGCATGTAGAGTCGTAGTGATGAAGGCAGCAGGAGGTCCAGTGCTTCTGATCAATCACCTTTATTGTATATCTGTGGCTCGACGCGTTTCGGGGACAGTAGATCCCCTTCTTCAGGAGCATTACATGGTCAAATGGCAGTAAAACAAACAATTTATACCTTAATAGCCCTCAAAAAGGCGCGTTTTCCAAAGAACCGGAAGTGGCAAGGCCGTACTTCCGGTGTTTGGAACGCATATGCGTTCCACAATGTGATTATAAACAAATAGATAAAAAAATATATATATGTATAAATATAAATATATCATCTTAAATGGTCACAACGAGTGATGCAGGCTAGATACATGCATATATGTATAATTGTGCAGCAAGGGAGCCGGATCGGACATATCAGACCGGATAGGGTCTCACTTCCGCTCCGTGGAACGCACAACAATGCGTCTCACCACGGGCGGGAGTAAGGGTGGTCTGCTGGGTGGTGATGACTTACAAAAAGCTAAAAACTGAGACGATCGTCCGGCTGGGCTCCTTGAGGTGCCGCTGGTAATTCCACCATCCTGCGACGTCCCGGACCGGAAGTAGGACCGACTTCCGCCCAGTGGAACGCACCTCATGCGTTCCAACTGAGACAGGAGCCGGGGTTTCCGGTCCACGGCATCGAGGCCCTGGTGGAACGCACAGTGCGGGTCAGTAGGAGCCTGTGGTGGTCTGCATATGCAAATTAGAAAACCAGTGTTGCGGGCACAAAACTGGTTATTAAAATTTTTTTTTAATATGCTAAGAGTGAACATATAAAAAAATAAAATATATATATATATATATATATAAGGTGTATAAGAAAAAAGCAGCAAGAATATATACATGTGTGCTCACAGAAATTGATGCACACATATATACATATATACGAATAAAATGCATACATAAAAAACGGAAGCAGTAGGAATACTACTAACAATAAATACAATATAATTCATATTTCTATAAAAAATTATTAATAATGGATAAATAATAAATGGTAAATAGTAAATGGATGCATAAATACATAAATGCAATGGGTAATACATTAGATTGGGTAATGATGGATTGAAAAATGCCGGGAAACGCTGTGGGTCACCACTTTACGGTGGATATTTGAACGATGTTCGTTCATCCGTTCGCGTAAAGATTGTGTGGTGCGACCTACGTAATAGATATGGCAAGAGCAATACAGTAAGTAAATAACAAACGATGTGCCACACCACCCACCATCTTGACTTCACACTATCGCTCCATAACACCTTTTTGTGCAATATAGTATTTATCACTGTCTAGTGGTATTCTTTACTCCTACTTGATATGAGGTTTGGCGCTCTCTCTCCTTTATTATTTTTTGGGGGTCTAAACTACAAGTGATTGACTTCTCAACACTGTAGATTATCACCCTATACACCTATTCACTATCCTGTTAAGTGTCTGTAGTCACAAACACTTTTCGAGCTGCCTCACCTCCCCTTTCTGCCATTTCAATACCACCCCTGTTGGTGCCCAAATCTTTCATTCCTTTGGGATACATTGTGATCCCTACGGGTCTGAATTAACTTCCATTTTTTTCTGTTCTTTATAGCGTGGAGGTGGCAGCAGCATGAGGATACCACAGAGTGACCCGGTGACAGAGTGGGGAGGTGGCAGCAGCATCAGGAGACCACAGAGTGGCAAGGTGACATAGTATGGAAGTGGCAACAGCATCAGGAGACCACAGAATGGCAAGGTGACATAGTGTGGAGGTGACAGCAGAATCAGGAGACCACAGAATGGCAAGGTGACATAGTGTGGAGGTGACAGCAGCATCAGGAGACCACAGAGTGACCCGGTGACAGAGGGGGGAGGTGGGTGGCAATACCAGTAACAGCTGAAGATTGTGGGTGAAAGAAGGAGCACTTGGTATCAGATGTGTGGCATCAGGCGGGTGGCAGCATCAGAATAGTAGCTGAGGCAGGTAGCCAGAAGAAACCGTTCTCTTTTGTCAAAGTGTTGGTGTTGGATGATCTAGTCTGATGCATCAGGCATTGGTGGGTGGAAATCCTGGCTGATCCACGCCTGATTCATTTTGACAAAGGTCAGTCTCCCCACATTTTGGGTGGACAGGCGAGTTCTTCTTGGGGTAACTATGGCCCCACCGCACTAAACACCCGCTCTAATGCCACACTAATGGCCGGGCAGGACAGCTTTTTATGGGCAAACTCTGCTAGTTGCGGCCACAAATCCAGTTTGGGTGCCCAGTAGTCCAGCGGATCTATAATGTGGGGTGGATGGGTACTGTCCAAGTATGCCACAACCTGCTGGTTCAGGTCCTGCTCAAGGTCTAGCTGCTGCTGCTAAGTAGTTTCTTCACTAGGCAGGTGAAGAAAGCTGCTGAACAGCGATTCTAGACTCAAGTTGCTGCTGATAGAGCTGGAACTGCTTTTAACCCCCACCCTGCCACAGCCGCCATGGCAGAGGAACGTGAGTGCAGAGGGACCCCCCGGTCAGATCTGCGAGAGGATGCACGATGGCGCAGATAGGCAGCGGCCAACTGACTACATAGGATGTCTCTATAGTAGTTCACTTTGTCCTCCCTCTCAGCAGGTGTAAAAAAATTTGGACTGGTAGCGAGGGTCCAACAAGGTCGTGAGCCAAAAGTCATCCCTCTGCCGAATGGTGACAATTCAGCTGTCACTACGCATGTAACTGAGTATGCATCGGGCCATTTGTGCAAGTGACTCGGAGGGACTCCCTGTCTCCATCTCCACTGCATACTGCCATGGTGTGTCTGGGTCCTCTGCCTCGTCTTCCTCATCTCCCTCTTGCTCCTCCGGCTGCTCCTGCTCCTCCTCTCCTGTCACCTGTGTGTAAAAACCACCCATTTCGCTACACATTGCTTGTGCTCCAATGTCCTCCTCTTCCAGTTCAGCCCCCACAGGGCTCATGTGGCAGTTAGATCTAGGCGCCACGTCCACAGTCCCCTGACCAGCCAGATTTACCAGCATCTGTTCCAGGACATGAAGCAGTGGAATGATGTTGTTCATCCCGTAGGCCTGGCAACTGAAAAAGAATGTGGCCTCCTCAAAGGGCCTGAGCAAACAGCAGGTGTCACGCATGAGCTGCCACTGGGCGACATCGAACCTACACAGAGGAGTACTCCTGTCCACTTGGATCATCAAGAAATCGTTGATGGCCTTTCTCTGTTCGCATAGTCGGTCCAACATATAGAGGGTGCAAATCTAACGGGTGGAAACGTCGCATATCAGCCTATGTTAGGGGAAGCCGTTCTGCCGCTGCAGCTCAAGGAGGGTGTGCTTTGCAGTGTACGAGTGGCTAAAGTGCATGCAAAGTTTCCTGGCCATTTTTAGGATGTCTTGCAGATGGGTGGAAGACTTCAGGAATAGTGTTGATCACGAATATTCGAATCGCGAATATTAATCTCAAATATCGGCACTTCGGGAATTCACGAATATTTAGAATATAGTGATAGTGCCAATGAGAAGGCTGCAATGTCTTTGTCAGAGCTTAGCAGCATCCCTAGCAACCAATAGGAAAGCTGCCTCCCCCTTACTATATAAGAACCTCCCCAGCAGCCATTTTCTACAGTTTTTTTGCAGTTCTGAGAGAGAGAGCAGTGACATTGCTGTGCTCTGTGCTTTCCACTCATTACATTAGATAGATAGATAGCTTATATATAATACAGATCGTGTGTGATAAGTTCTGCTGTCCATACATACTGTACATGCAGACCTGCTAAAATGTGAAGTTTCACATATTGCACCAAAATATTTGCATCAATAGTGCTGATTTGCGCAATCGCAAATATATTGGAGCAGTCTAACTGCATATAAAGCCATTTGTAATGTTCTGCCGTGCCGACCATTTTCTCCAGTCTCAGGAAACTTCTAGCAGCTTGGAAAATGTTGCAAAATTGACCCACGCCTGTATTTCGTGTGGATTACGCGAATATTACGTTGCCAATTTTTCTTGATGAAGAAAATAATCTCAAATTCGTGAATTTGCGAATATATGACGAAAATTCGCCCAAATAGTCGTGAAATATCGCAAATTCGAATATAACCCCTGCTGCTCATCACTATTCAGGAACCGCTTGACAACCAGATTGAACACGTGTGCCATGCAGGGCGCATGGCTCAGCCCTCCTTGATGCAGCGCCGACACCATGTTCTTCCCGTAGTCGGTCCCCATGGTTCCGATTTTGAGTTGTCATGGAGAAAGCTAGGATTAGATATCTTGGTGAAGGACACGGAGCAGTACCTCCCCTGTGTGACTCAGTTCGCCCCCAGGCAAACAAGGTCCAGAACAGCATGACACCACCATGCCCTGCACATGTGGTATGCTGGAGGGGCACTGTGAATTGTCCCTGCAGTGGAGGCTGAGGACATGGTGGAGAATGAGGTGGACATTGTCGCAGGATCAACGGCTTGGCAACGTGGAGGCGGAAGCGGTGTCACCTGGGCAAGTTTCTGATGTGGCTGTGCAGGAACCACATTTACCCAGAGGGCCGTAAAGGACATGTATTGTCCTAGACCTTAGTTAAAGCACCACATGTCGGCGCTGCCATGCACTTTAGCTGAAACCGATAGGCTCAAGGACTGGCCCACCTTCTGTTCTACATGTTCTACATGTGTGTGCAGGGATGGTACTGCCTTTTTGGCGAAGAAATGACGGCTTGCGACTATCCACCTCGGCTCGGCACAAGCCATCAGTTCTCTGATAGGTGCAGAGTCCACCACTTGGAACAGGAGGGACTGCAGCACCAGCAACTTGGACAGGAGCACCTTCAGCTTCTGCACCGTTGGATGCACGCATACTGTTTGCTCCTGGCAATCGCTTCAGCGAGTAAGTGATTTTATCCCCAACACTCCGCACTGACTGACTGCTACTGCCGCTGCTTCCGTGAACCCGTGCACCACTACTTTCCGGGCAGGTAGGCTCCTGCAAAGTGGGTGGTCTACCCCGGGCACGTTTGGCTACCGACCTCCCACTGCTCCCACCCTGCTGACTCCCGGACACGCTACCCACTTGCTGGCTCCGCCACTGCCTCATGGGCAAGCTGCCACCCTCTTCTCCCGATCATGATGAAGCCCCTAATTCACCCGGCTCCCAAGTGCGATTAGCTACATCATCAGTGCAGGGCCTGGCACTTCTCTGTCTGACATACTGTTAGATCATATAAGTAAATAAAAAGGAAATTAAAACACCCAAAAAAAGTCTGTAATTTTCTCACTTCACCACACAACGGCTAATACTTTTTTGTGCCACTAATACACAAGAAAAAAAGGCTTTAGAACATATATATAACTGCACCACTGAACGGCAAACAGGCCCTTATTTTTTTCCACTTACAGGTGAAACCCGAAAAATTTGAATATCGTGCAAAAGTTCATTTATTTTAGTAATGCAAATTAAAAAGAATTGCATTAATGCAACTTAAAATTAGAATTTTGTGAAAAGGTTCAATATTCTAGGCTCAAAGTGTCACACTCTAGTTAGCTAATTAATCCATACCCCCTGGGCAAAGGAACCTCAAAACTGTGACTTTGGGGTTTTCCTAAGCTGAAATCCATAATCATCCAAAGGCAAAGGCTTTGAAATATCTCGCTTTGCATGTAATGAGTCTCATGTGTTAGTTTCACCTTTTAAGTTGCATTACTGAAATAAATGAACTTTGCAAGATATTCTACACAAAAGGCTTTAGAACATATAACTGCACCGCTGAACGGCTAAGCCCTTTTTTTCCCACCAATACAAGCCCAAAAATGCTTTAGAACATACAGTCCTGATCAAAAGTTTAAGACCACTTGAAAAATGGCAAAAAATCATATTTTACATTGTTGGATCTTAACAAGGTTCCAAGTAGAGCTTCAACATGCAACAAGAAGAAATGAGAGTGAGACAAAACATTTTTTGAGCATTCAATTAATTGAAAATAACGATTAAACTGAAACAGGCTGTTTTTCAGCTGATCAAAATTTTTGGACCACATGCCTTTAAAAGGCCAAATCTGTGCAAAGATGTGAATTTATTGTCATTTTCTGTCAGGTAGTCACACGTTGTGATGGCAAAGGCAAAAAAACTCTCCCTTTTTGAACGTGGTCGGTTTGTTGAGCTGCATAAGCAGGGTCTCTCACAGAGCGCCATCGCTGCTGAGGTGGGATGCAGTAAGACAGTCATTTGAAATTCCCTAAATGATCCTGAGGGCTATGGAACAAAAAAGTCAAGTGGAAGACCCAAAAAAATTTAATCAGCACTGAGCCCGAGGATCCAATTGGCTGTCCGTCAAGACACTGGACAATCCTCAACCCAAATTAAGGCCCTTACTGGGGCTGACTGCAGCCCCATAACCATCAGACGGCATCTGAGACTGAAGGGTTTCAAAAACAAAAAACATCTTCAAAGACCTTGTCTTCTTGAATGCCACAGAACTGCTCGTTTGGACTTTGCAAGAGAGCACCAAACATGGGGCATTCAAAGGTGGAAGAAAGTTTTATTCTCTGAGGAGAAAAAATTTAACCTTGATGGTCCTGATGGTTTCCAACATTACTGGCATGCCAAGCAGATCCCACCTGAGATGTTTTCTACATGCCACAGTGGAGGGGTGTCACGGATGGTGTTGCAGAAAGCTGGAACTTATAAATAAACATCCGACTGGCTTGATCCCAAACTAAGGAGCATATGGGTGAGCCCTATAAAACCCCTAGAGCTCTCCCTGACTGCTATGCCCATGCAAAGGTCTTAATGGTAGACGATTGCATGCCCTCGTACCTTTTACTATGTGACACCTGAAAACCCTATAATAGTGAGGGGACACGACCACCGGCTCCCTGCACTTAATACGGACGGAGTCAGGGTCAACTACAATCAAGCCAGGAAGGAAACACAAATAAAGGAAACAGACTTATCTGAGGAATCAGGAGAAGCAGCCTCCAGCAGTGAACACAATCCAGGAAGAAGTATAAACCGCAAAGTGAGGCAGTATGGGAGTGAATATAAAGGGAGACAATCAGTGCAAATAGGTGACAGCTGGGAGAAGGAAAAGAGATGAGAAAGTGAAACCAAAACAACAGGTAGAGAAGAATGTCTGCCAGATCTTCTCACAGAGCTGGCGGTGACAGTACCCCTCCCTCTATGGGTGGACTCCGGACACTCAGAGCCCACCTTCTCAGGATGAGACCTATGGAAAGCCCTGATGAGAGGAGTGGCCTTAATGTCCGCTACTGGGACCCACATCCTCTCCTCAGGACCATAATCCTCCCAATGAACGAGGTACTGGAGAGAACCGCAGATAATGCGAGAATCCACAATCCTAGAGACCTGAAATTCAAGATTACAATCAACAACAATCGGCTGAGGAGGCAAAGAGGAGGGTACAGTGGGTTGAACATAAGGCTTTAATAGAGACCTGTGAAAAACATTATGGATCTTCCAAGTCTGAGGAAGATCAAGACGCAAGGCAACGGGATTGATGACGGACAAGATCTTGTAAGGCCCAATAAACCTAGGACCCAACTTCCAGGAGGGAACCTTCAGTTTGATATTCTTTGTAGACAACCACACCAGATCCCCCACATTCAGGTCCGGACCAGGCACACGTCTCTTATCCGCCACACGCTTATATCTTTCACTCATCCTCTTCAGATTACCCTGAATCTTTTGCCAAATAAATGACAAAGACGAGGAAAATCTCTCCTCATCAGGTAAACCAGAAGACCCCTCTCCAGAGAATGTCCCAAACTGCAGATGAAAGCCATATGCACCAAAAAATGGTGACTTATCAGAGGACTCCTGGCGACGGTTATTTAAAGCAAAATCAGCAAGGGACAAAAAAGAACACCAATCTTCCTGATTCTCCGCCACAAAACAGCTCAGATATGTCTCCAGATTCTGATTGATGCGTTCGGTCTGACCATTCGACTGTGGGTGAAAAGCAGAAGAGAATGACAACCGAAACCCTAGGCGAGAACAGAAGGCCTTCCAGAATCTGGAAACAAATTGCGTGCCCCTATCAGAAACGATGTCTGAAGGAATACCATGCAATTTAACAATGTGATCAACAAACACTTGCGCCAGCGTCTTAGCATTGGGTAACCCAGGAAAGGGAATGAAATGCGCCATTTTGCTAAAACGGTCCACTACCACCAGAATCACAGTCTTCCCCGAGGAACGAGGCAGGTCCGTAATGAAGTCCATGGACAGATGCGTCCAAGGACGGGAAGGAATGGGTAACGGGAGGAGAGAACCCGATGGCCGTGAATGAGGGACCTTGGCACGAGCACAGGTCTCGCAGGCTGCCACAAAACCCTCAACCGTCTTACGAAGAGCCGGCCACCAGAATCTCCGAGCAATGAGATCCACTGTGGCTCTGCTCCCCGGGTGCCCAGCAAGGACAGTATCGTGTCTTAAAGCGAGAGGCACAAACAACCTCCCAGGGGGACAAAGATCAGGGGCCTCTGCCTGGGCTGCCTGAACCTGAGCCTCCAAATCAGGATAAAGAGCAGAGACGACCACCCCTTCAGCCAAAATGGGACCCGGGTCTTCAAAGTTCCCCCCTCCCGGAAAACAACGTGACAGGACATCTGCCTTCACATTTTTAACCCCAGGGCGGAATGTAACAACAAAATTAAACCTAGAAAAGAACAAAGACCATTTGGCCTGTCTCGGGTTCAGACGCTTGGCCGATTCCAAGTAGGCCAGATTCTTATGGTCTGTAAACACGGTAATAGGGTGTCTGGCTCCCTCTAACCAATGGCGCCATTCCTCAAAACTGAATTTGATGGCCAACAACTCCCTATCTCCCACATCATAATTTCTTTCTGCAGAGGAGAGTTTTCTTGAGAAAAAGGCACACGGTCGCCATTTGGCAGGAGAGGGACCCTGAGATAAGACCGCACCCACACCCACCTCAGAAGCGTCCACCTCAACAATAAAAGGTAGAGAGACATCAGGTTGTACCAAAATGGGAGTGGAAGCAAAACTCTCTTTGATACTAGAAAAGGCTTTAAGCGCATCTACCGACCACAAAGAAAAATCAACCCCCTTTTTAGTCATATCAGTGAGTGGCTTAACAACAGAGGAATAATTCAAAATGAATAGAGTTGAGCGAACACCTGGATGTTCGGGTTCGAGAAGTTCGGCCGAACTTCCCGGAAATGTTCGGGTTCGGGATCTGAACTTCGCCCCGAACCCCATTGAAGTCAATGGGGACCCGAACTTTTCGGCACTAAAAAGGCTGTAAAATAGCCCAGGAAAGGGCTAGAGGGCTGCAAAAGGCAGCAATATGTAGGTAAATCCCCTGCAAACAAATGTGGATAGGGAAATGAATAAAAATAAAAATAAAATAAATTAAAATTAACCAATATCAATTGGAGAGAGGTCTCATGGCAGAGAATCAGGCTTCATGTCACCCACCACTGGAACAGGCCACTGTCAGATATTTAGGCCCCGGCACCCAGACAGAGGAGAGAGGTCCCGTAACAGAGATTCAGGCTTCATGTCATAGCAGAGAATCAGGCTTCATGTCACCCAACACTGGAACAGGCCACTGTCAGATATTTAGGCCCCGGCACCCAGACAGAGGAGAGAGGTCCAATTGCAGAGAATCAGGCTTCATGGCATAGCAGAGAATCAGGCTTCACGTCACCCACCACTAGAACAGGCCATTGTCAGATATTTAGGCCCCGGCACCCAGACAGAGGAGAGAGGTCCCATTGCAGAGAATCAGGCTTCATGTCATAGCAGAGAATCAGGCTTCGCGTCACCCAACACTGGAACAGGCCACTGTCAGATATTTTTAGGCCCCGTCACACAGACAGAGGAGAGAGGTCCCATAGCAGAGATTCAGGCTTCATGTCATAGCAGAGAATCAGGCTTTATGTCATAGCAGAGAATCAGGCTTCACGTCACCCACCACTGGAACAGGCCATTGTCAGATATTTAGGCCCCGGCACCCAGACAGAGGAGAGAGGTCCCATAGCAGAGAATCAGGCTTCATGTCATAGCAGAGAATCAGGCTTCAAGTCATAGCAGAGAATCAGGCTTCATGTCATAGCAGAGAATCAGGCTTCATGTCATAGCAGAGAATCAGGCTTCACGTCACCCAACACTGAAACAGGCCATTGTCAGATATTTAGGCCCCGGCACCCAGACAGAGGAGAGAGGTCCCATAGCAGAGAATCAGGCTTCATGTCATAGAAGAGAATCAGGCTTCATGTCACCCAACACTGGAACAGGCCATTGTCAGATATTTTTAGGCCCCGGCACCCAGACAGAGGAGAGGTTCATTCAACTTTGGGTTGCAATATAATGGTAAAATGAAAATAAAAATAGGATTGAATGAGGAAGTGCCCTGGAGTACAATAATATATGGTTAAGGGGAGGTAGTTATAAATGTCTAATCTGCACAAGGGATGGACAGGTCCTGTGGGATCCATGCCTGGTTCATTTTTATGAACGTCAGCTTGTCCACATTGGCTGTAGACAGGCGGCTGCGTTTGTCTGTAATGACGCCCCCTGCCGTGCTGAATACACGTTCAGACAAAACGCTGGCCGCCGGGCAGGCCAGCACCTCCAAGGCATAAAAGGCTAGCTCTGGCCACGTGGACAATTTGGAGACCCAGAAGTTGAATGGTGCCAAACCATCAGTTAGTACGTGGATGGGTGTGCACACGTACTGTTCCACCATGTTAGTGAAATGTTGCCTCCTGCTAACACGTTGCGTATCAGGTGGTGGTGCAGTTAGCTGTGGCGTGGTGACAAAACTTTTCCACATCTCTGCCATTCTAACCCTGCCCTCAGAGGAGCTGGCCATGACACAGCTGCGTTGGCGACCTCTTGCTCCTCCTCTGCCTTCGCCTTGGGCTTCCACTTGTTCCCCTGTGACATTTGGGAATGCTCTCAGTAGCGCGTCTACCAACGTGTGCTTGTACTCGCGCATCTTTCTATCACGCTTCAGTGCAGGAAGTAAGGTGGCCACATTGTCTTTGTAGCGTGGATCCAGCAGGGTGGCAACCCAGTAGTCCGCACAGGTTAAAATGTGGGCAACTCTGCTGTCGTTGCGCAGGCACTGCAGCATGTAGTCGCTCATGTGTGCCAGGCTGCCCAGAGGTAAGGACAAGCTGTCCTCTGTGGGAGGCGTATCATCATCGTCCTGCGTTTCCCCCCAGCCACGCACCAGTGATGGGCTCGAGCTGTGTTGGGTGCCACCCCGCTGTGAACATGCTTCATCCTCATCCTCCTCCTCTAAGTTGGGAATTGTATTTCAACCCAGAAAAAAATATATCCTTTGCCAGACAGCAGACAGTATTACAATTGGCTGGCCACAGCTGAAACACCAGATTTAGGGTACTGCTTTTTTGGCAATTGTATTTGACCCCTCAATAAAATAGTAAGCACAGCCAAGCCCCTGATATAGGATATAGCAAAAAAACAACAACACTATTGGTTAAATGTACTTGGTGGCAGCTTGTGCTGGTGCACCACAAGACACAAAATGGCCGCCGATCACCCCAGAAAAAAGTGACAGAAAAACGCTCTGGGCAGCCTAAAAACAGTGAGCAATTAAATAGCAGAGGTTGAATGATTCACAGCTGTAGATCGATCACTTCATTAAGTGCTTTGGAAGAGTAAATCCCTGCCTAATCTGGCCCTAACAGCAGCAGCTGCATCCTCTCCCTACACTGATCAGAGCAGAGTGACGTGCGGCGCTACGTGACTCCAGCTTAAATAGAGGCTGGGTCACATGGTGCTCTGGCCAATCACAGCCATGCCAATAGTAGGCATGACTGTGATGGCCTCTTGGGGCAAGTAGTATGACGCTTGTTGATTGGCTGCTTTGCAGCCTTTCAAAAAGCGCCAAGAAAGCGCCGAACACCGAACCCGAACCTGGACTTTTACGAAAATGTTCGGGTTCGGGTCCGTGTCACGAACACCCCAAAATTCGGTACGAACCCGAACTATACAGTTCGGGTTCGCTCATCCCTAAAAATGAACTTTCTGTGATAATTGGCAAAACCCCAAAAATGCATCAGCGCCTTCTGATTCTCAGGAAGCTCCCACTGAAGCACAGCGCGGACCTTCTCAAGGTCCATGCGAAAACCAGAAGCGGAGAGAAGAAAACCAAGAAATTGAATCTCCGGAGCCGCAAACACACATTTTTCCAGTTTAACATACAATTTATTCTCCCGCAGAATCAGCAAGACCTGACGTAGGTGGTTCCGATGAGTCTTGAAATCAGGAGAAAAAAATCAAAATGTCATCCAGATACACCAGTACAAATTTCCCCATGAAATGATGAAAAATGCTGTTCACAAAATGTTGGAAGACGGTCTGAGCATTCATGAAACCAAAGGGCATAACCAAATTCTCGAAATGACCCTCAGGGGTATTGAAGGCTGTCTTCCATTCGTCCCCTTCCCTGACCCTGACCAGGTTGTATGCCCCTCTTAAATCCAACTTAGAAAAAACCTTAGCCCCAACAATCTGGTTAAACAGGTCCGGGATCAGAGGAAGCGGATATGGGTCACGAACCGTGATGCGGTTCAGCTCCCTGAAATCCAGACAAGGTCTTACCCTAAGTTCACACCTGAGCGTTTTACAGCGCGTTCAAACGCGCTGTAAAACGCTCAACACATGAAAACCAATGCTTCCCTATGGGAATGGTTCTCACCTGGGCGTTTTACAGCGCGTACGATCGCGCTGTAAAACGCCCGACGCATAATCAAGTACTTGAGCTTCTTTGGGGCGTTTTGACGCGCGTTTGTGGCCATAGGACACTGCAGTCAATCACACAAACGCGCGTCAAACGCGCGTTTACTATTACAAAAAACGCGCATAAAAACGCGCGACAAAAACGCGCGTAAAACGCGCGTTTGAGAAACGCTCAGGTGTGAAAGCAGGGTTAAAGAACCATCTTTTTTCTTAACAAAGAAAAAACCAGCGGCAACAGGTGACTTCGAGGGTCGTATGTGTCCTTTTCTCAGACTCTCAGAGATATAAGCACGCATAGCGACTCTTTCAGGTTGGGAGAGATTGTATAAACGTGATTTTGGCAGTTTGGCGCCTGGGATGAGATTAATAGGGCAGTCGTACTCCTGGTGTGGGGGTAACTCCTGGACACCACTCTCGGAAAACACATCCGAAAATTCAGAGAGAAAAGATGGCACAGTCTTGGTAGAAACCTCTGAAAGCGACGCCGTGAAGCAATTCTCTCTGCAAAACTCACTCCAACCATTTATTTGCCTTGCTTGCCAATCAATGGTGGGGTTATGTTTAGTGAGCCAGGGTAGCCCCAACACTAGAGGAGTAGGCAACCCGCTTAAGACGAAACATAACACATCCTCAACATGAGTATCACTCACAGTCAAACAGATATTGTGAACTATGCCTTCTAACGACCTTTGAGAAAGTGGAGCGGAATCGATAGCAAAAACAGGAATATCCTTTTCCAAAGTGCATACCTGGAAACCATGCGTTATTGCAAATTGATTATCAATGAGATTGACAGCTGCTCCACTATCTACAAAAATCTTACAAACAATGTTCTTGCTGTCTAGCGCCACCCTGGCAGGTAGGAGAAAACGGGAACTACAAGTAAATGGCAAACCTTCAATTTCCGCATCAACCTTGCCAATAGTAGCAAATGGAAAGTTTTTAGAGGTTTTTTTTCTTTTTGTTTTCTTTTATTACCCTCAGAAAACTCCATGAATCTCCTAGAGGGGCAAACATTAGCCAAATGATTTATACCCCCACAACAGAAACAGACCCTCCTCTGAGAGCTGAATCCTCTACTATCAGAGGCAAGCAAACCCAGCTGCATGGCCTCCTTCTCAGAGGGGATTGAGAGAGACTGAGACCCCTGTGCACTGAATGAGATAGCCCCACTGTCCTTGGACTGAATATGACAGGAAGGAGTAGTCTCCTCTCTCTCTCTAAGATGCCTGTCAATAAGAACAGCTAGAGACATGGCAGATTCTAACGAGGCTGGTCTCTCATGAAAAGCAAATGCATCTTTCAATCTTTCCGAAAGACCATGGCAAAATTGACTTCGGAGTGCAGCATCATTCCAACCAGTATCAGCTGCCCATCTCCGAAATTCTGAACAATATATCTCTGCGGACTGTTTACCCTGGCATGAAAGATGCAGTTTAGATTCAGCCAGAGCAATACGATCCGGGTCATCATATATCTGTCCCAGGGCTACAAAAAATTCATCCACCGATCGGAGGGTCGTGCCCCGACCGGCAGCGAAGAGGCCCAAGACTAAGCGTTATCCCTGAGCAGCGAGATGATGATCCCCACCCTCTGCTCCTCATCACCAGAGGAATTGGGAAGTAGGCGAAAATGGAGTTTGCAAGCCTCTCTAATTCGAACAAAATTCTCACTACCCCCGGAGAACGTATCCGGAAGTGAGATCTTAGCCTCGGAACAAACTCCATGAACGCAAGCAGAACCGGTCACCTGAAACTGAGACACAGTTTTACGGAGATCTGCTACCTCCAGTGAAAGACCTTGCATGCGGTCAATCAAGGCTGAAACCAGATCCATGCTTAAGACGTTTATGGCGGTTTATAATGTCACGGATGGTGTTGCAGAAAGCTGGAACTTATAAATAAACATCCGACTGGCTTGATCCGAAACTAAGGAGCATATGGGTGAGCCCTATAAAACCCCTAGAGATCTCCCTGACTGCTATGCCCATGCAAAGGTCTTAATGGTAGATGATTGCATGCCCTCGTACCTTTTAATATGTGACACCTGAAAACCCTATAATAGTGAGGGGACACGACCACCGGCTCCCTGCACTTAATACGGACGGAGTCAGGGTCACCTACAATCAAGCCAGGAAGGAAACACAAATAAAGGAAACAGACTTATCTGAGGAATCAGGAGAAGCAGCCTCCAGCAGTGAACACAATCCAGGAAGAAGTATAAACCGCAAAGTGAGGAAGTATGGGAGGGAATATAAAGGGAGACAATTAGTGCAAATAGGTGACAGCTGGGAGAAGGAAAAGAGATGAGAAAGTGAAACCAAAACAAAGAACATCATACAACAGGTAGAGAAGAATGTCTGCCAGATCTTCTCACAGAGCTGGCGGTGACAAGGGGTGCCATAATGGTCTGGGGTGCTTTTTCCTTCAGTGGAACAATGGAGCTTCAGGAAGTGCAGGGGCGTCAAATGGCCACTGGCTATGTCCAGATGTTGCAGAGAGCATTCCTCATGACTGAGGGCCCTCGTCTGTGTGGTAACGACAGGACAACGCTACATTACACAATGCCCGCAGGACAAGGGACTTCTTCCAGGAGAATTACATCACTCTTTTGGCCCATCCTGCGTGTTCCCCTGATCTAAATCCAATTGAGAACCTTTGGGGATGGATGGCAAAGGAGGTTTACAAAAATGGACAACTGTTCCAGACAGTAGATGGCCTTCGTACGGCTGTCTTCACCACTTGGAGAAATGTTCCCACTCACCGCATGGAAACGCTTGCATCAAGCATGCCGAAACAAATGTTTAAAGTGATAAACAATAACGGTGGAGCTACTCATTACTGAGTTCATGTTTGGAAGTTGGATTTCTGTTTTGGGGGGGGGTTTAGTTTTTTTGGAGGTGTGGTCCTAAACTTTTGATCAGCTGAAAAACAGCCTGTTTCAGTTTATTCGTTGTTTTCATTAAATTGAGTGCTCAAAAAATGTTTTGTCTCACTCCCATTTCTTCTTGCTGCATGTTGAAGCTCTACTTGGAACCTTGTTAAGATCCAGCCATGCTAAATATGTTTTTTTGCCATTTTTCAAGTGGTCTTAAACTTTTGATCAGGACTGTATAACTGCACCGCACAAGGGCAAAAAAGATGTAGAAATATTTCCTTGTAATTAACCCTGTTAATGGCTGTATCACACAGCACTTGCACCCCAATAACAAGAACAGTTTGCTGGAATTACAGAGCTGTATAATGGAAATTTGGGTCCGCAGTCAGTGCAGCAAGGTGTAATAGGATTGTTCCTATTAACCAGACTGTAACCTCCCCTACTGAACCCTGTTCTACAGAAATGCTGTGGAATGATTCCTCCCTATCCTTTTCCGACACCTTGAATCATCCTTCCTTGCACTTGTAAATAGTTTTTTCAGCACAATGAAGTCTTTCCTATCACTGTCCCTAGCGCCTGCTGACGTCTCTCCCTGCACTAAGCACACTGGAAAATGTATGGAATCCAAGATGGCTGAGACTATTTATAGGGCTGTGACATCACAGGGCTGGCTGGCTACTGATTGGATGCATGGCATTATTAGTGATCCCGCCTTTCCAGAGTTCCTTGCTCCATGTCCTCACGTGTGCAACAGCCATTTTATTATATAAATAGGACCTGGACTTGCTGCAGAGCTGCCTTGCCCCTGCCATGAAAAACATTTATCCAGTGTGCCATGAAAGACATGTATTATACATATCTGTAACATATCTGCTCCAGGTTTCCATTGGTACATGCACCTTGCCACACAGAGACTATTGTAAGGAGTGGTCCATGTTATCTGACACATAAGAGTACAAGGCAGATATGGCTTTTTTGGAGAGTTAATGATGGCTAGGTATCGTCCAGTTAGCTTGAGTGCATGCCAATCGCTCCCTAAAGGCAGCAGAATCCACTAAGTGGTATGGCAGAGACTCCACCACTCGCAACTTGACCATGTGGGAGATAAGTGCACGAGCAGATTGCTGGGTGTGTAGAATTGTCTCCTGGCCACACATTCCACTATCGATGGCTGACGACTGAGTGGATGAGGAGGAGTCTGAGCAGTGAATGATAATGATGATGACAAGGACACTGTACTGCAAATGGATGGCTGTCTGGGAGAAGGAGGACACCTGTTGCCCTAGCTAGAGCTGTTGTGCCTATGTTTGTATTTAAATGCCCATGGCTTATTTTCATCCTGCAGATCTTGCACATGGCAATGCTGTTGTCTTCTGGCACTGTGGAGAAAAACTGCCAGACGGGAGATACTCGCATATTCCTTACAGAGCTAGCTCCAGCCAAACTTGGCTTAGGTTTGGCACATTTTGAACCTGCACCCACAGCAGATCTGGCCCCAGCAGTTTTTTGGGAGGTTCTGGCTGTACGTCACCTCTGCTCTTTATTTACACCTCCCTGGCCACCATGCTCCTCCTCTGATGCTTCTATTATCAGACTGTGATTTGTCATCATGCACGCCACTGTCATTACCACTGCCTCTACCGCCAACACCGTGGCTACAAGTGCCAGTACTACCACCTCCACCATCACAGGTATGCATGGGTTCCCCATTTCCCCCTGAACCTCCTCCTCATGGCAGTTCAAACGCTGACGCTTCTCATTCAAGTCATTAACAGGAAGACTTGAATTTTAGTGATGAGCGGCAGGGGCAATATTCGAATTTGCAATATTTCGCAAATATTTGGTAGAATATTTATCATATATTCGCGAATTCGAGATTATTTTTTTGATCGAGAAAATAATCGCCAATGTAATATACGCGTAATGCGAAATACAGGCGTGGGTCACTATAGCTACATTTTCCAAGCTGCTAGAAGTTTCCTGAGACTGGAGAAAATGGTTGGCATGGCAGAACATTACAATAGCTTTATATGCAGTGTAGGAAAGAACAAGGGGCCGTTATTGATGGTCGGTATGTGTCACTGAGGTTCCTGGCCTTGGTGAGGTAATTGCAGTTTTTTCTCGTGTCATTATTGCAGATTGCAGTCTGACACTTCAGCTGTTTAGTATGGCTGTAAAGCTGATCCAGGATGGCTTTTACTGGAAGTAGCCAAAGTGCTGGGTGGGTGGCTTCTCCCCACGTCCCAGGCCGGGTCTTGGCAGGCTTAAAAAGCAGTCAGCACTATCAGGTGGTGTGGATTTTACCTCCATCTGACAGTGAAGCTGTGGAGTCCTCTGTGCTGAAGGCTGAAGACTGCCAGTGAACTTTTTTGTGGCTGAGCATTCAACCGGGTGTGAACTGACACCTAGGATTCCAGGTGAACACTGTTTTGTTTTGCTGTGTATGAACAAGCACCAAGACTGTTTATGTTTTGCTGAGTGTGAATAAAACACTGAAGTTAGATTTTTCAACCTTGTTCCTTGCCTCTATACTACGTCCGCTAACCTGTCTACTAGAGCAAATCCCCAC
Source organism: Bufo gargarizans (assembly GCF_014858855.1). Classification (NCBI taxonomy): domain Eukaryota; kingdom Metazoa; phylum Chordata; class Amphibia; order Anura; family Bufonidae; genus Bufo; species Bufo gargarizans. The sequence goes on from NC_058086.1 coordinate 197,777,457, forward strand.
AATTGGTGTCTTGGAGCGGGCACACAGTTTTTTTTCCGGGCATGGGTGTAAGTCCTATATCAAGCCGGCAAGGTTACGACCCGTGTCCCCTGACAAAATGGAGGCCGTCCTGAAGCCCTCATGGAGGCTAACTTGCAGCAGCGAGAGGCTAACAAGCAGCAGCAGGAAACCAACCAGCTGCTATTACAGCATGTGATGGCGTTACAAGCAGCAGGAGCGTCCCAGACAGTCCACGATGCGGCGATCACTAAGATGATCCCCTTGGACAACATCGAGACCTATCTGGCGGTATTCGAAAAGGTGGGGGAGAAGTTATCCCGAGACCAATGGGCTGAGGTCGTTGCTCCGTTCCTGGCGTCTGGACCCCAGCAGGTGTTTTTCGACTTACTAAATGGTCAAGCGGCTGACTACCAGACCGTAAAGGGTGAGATTCTAGCAAGACTAGGGGTAAATGTATTGGTCCGGGTCCAGTGGGTGCATCAGTGGGAATTTAACCCGGTATTATGATCTGCTACACAGGTTGCAAAAATGGCTGCAGCCTGACGTTCTGAACCCACTGCTATGCTGGACTGTCTGTGTTCTGGAGGGCTTTGTCGTACCCTCTCCAGCACTGGATCGGCCAGGTGTCCCCTGGTAATGCCCTAGAGATAGTTGACCTGGTAGACATCTATGAGGCCACCAGAAATATACAGGGGGGTTCTTTTGGGAGGGGTCCAGTTAAACCCCAGAAATTCCCACCCTCGACCAGGCGGCCAGTGCCAGCAAAACCTGCTTGGGTTTGTTGGCAGTGGCAAGAGCCTGGTCACATAAAGGCCGACTGTCCCCATCAGGGGGAACCCATGGATACTAACTATGGCTACTGCCCCTCAATGTATGTCAGGAGGCTGTGTGCAACTGGTACCCCCGAGACAATGGAGATAGTCACTTTTGCCAGGTGCAAGTGGGAGATACCCTGGCAGTGGCGCTGCTAGACTCAGGGAGCCTGTTGTCCCTGGTAAAAGCTGCCCTGGAGCAGCCCGCCAAGTATACTGGCCGAAAAATCGGCGTTGTGTGCATCCATGGAGATTTAAAGGACTATCCCACTGCCCTGGTGTCTCTATCCACGGTGGCCGGCAGGTGGACTCATGAGGTGGCCGTTACTACAAAGTAACATTATGAACATATAATTGGGAAAGACTTCCCCAGTTTCTCATCACTGTGGCCTGAGGCGAGCATCACTGATACCCATGGGGCGGGAGTAACCCCAATAGAATGGCCTTGCTCAGGGGGAAACCGGAACCATGGGAACCTGAGGCCGAAGGGACAGCAGTAAGGATAGCCGCCACTGTAGTGGAAGGGGGGGAACCAACCACACTTAATGTAATGGTGGAAGACGTGGAGGATTTGCCGCCGGGTCCGGAGTTGGCAGAACTCAACGTCTCTGGAGACAATTTTGGTACAGCACAGCACCAGGACCAGGACCCGACTCTCTCGGGCCTGGGAAAATGTGGTAGTAGTTGAGGGTGAGCCTCAACAGCCGGGGGCCGAGTCTATGTCCCCCCGTTTTATGGTTTAACAGGAGATGCTGTACCGGGTAAATCAACTCGTGTTGGAGTTAGCCCACCAACATGTTCTTGGGGGGACACCTGGGTCAGCAGAAAACACAGGTCAGGATTCTGTAGCAGTTTTACTGGCTACTGGAAGAGTATTGCAAATCTTGCCCAACCTGCCAAATAACCAGCTCCCAGCCACATTTCCGTAGTCCCCTGGTCCCTCTCCCGATTATTGAGGTTACATTCGAGCGGATCGCTATGGATCTCATAAGCCCAGTACCGAAGTCCGCTAGAGGGCACCAACACATCTTGGTAGTCCTGAACTATGCCACTCGGTACCCGGAGGCAGTGCCGCTGCAACATACCTCCGCCAAACTAATAGCCAAAGAGTTAATGGAGATGTATTCCTGAATGGGCCTACCTAAAGAGATTCTGACTAACCTTTTATGTCAAAAGTCATGAGGGAACTCGGTAAACTACTACAGATCAAACAGTTATGGAAGTTCGTATATCACCCGCAAACGGACGGGCTGGTAGGGAGGTTTAATCAAACATTGAAAAACATGTTAAAGTGGGTGGTGTCTAAAGATGGAAAGGATTGGGATCTTCTACTGCCCTATCTCATGTTCGCAGTGCGAGAGGTGCCCCAGGCCTCTACTGGGTTCTCGCTCTTCAAACTGCTGTATGGCCGAAATCAGCGTGGTCTGTTGGACATAGCCAAAGAGGCGTGGGAACAACAACCCACAAAAGTGTGATTGAGTATGTCACTCGGATGCAAGAGCAGATGGAGACAGGGTTGCCGCTGGTTAAGGAACATATGGAGGCAGCTCAGCGTGCCCAGAGTAGAGTCTATAATTGCCAGGCTCAGGTTCGGAATTAACCCGGGAGATCGGGTTTTGGTTCTGGTGCCGACAGTGGACAGCAAGTTCCTGGCTAGGTGGCAGGGTCCCTACGAAGTGCTCGAAAAAGTTGCGGTGGTAAATTACAAGGTACACCAGCCCGGGCGGAAAAAGCCGGAGCAGGTGCACCATGTAAACTTACTGAAAACGTGGAAAGATAGGGAGACCTGTACAGACAACATCCCCTGGCCGGGTTTTCTGGGGGTAGAGTTTCCAGTCCCATGGACTGATATGAGGGAAGCAGTTGCCACAGTAAAGATTGCTGACAAACTTTACTCTAAACAGATTCGGGAGGCCAGGGAGTTCGTCAGCAGGAACACAGATGTGTTTTCGGACCTCCCTGGATGCACTTCTATCATCCGACATGACATTGTCACTGAGCCTCAGGCCAGAATCCGTTTGAAACCATACCGGGTACTTGAGTTGCAGCCACAAGCCATCTCAGAAGAAGTGCAGCTGATGTTACAGCTAGGTGTCATCGAGGAGTCAAAAAGTGAATGGGCCAGTCCGGTACTGTACTCCGTCCACATCATCGGTACACTTCGGCGTACCTGGATGATATTGTTATCCACAGCACCGACTGGGAAAGTCACCTACCTAAAGTACAGGCTGTAGTGGACTCCCTTAGGAAGGCTGGCTTAACCGCTAACCCCAAAAAGTGCGCAATAGGGTTAGAAGAGACCAAGTACCTGGGGTATGTAATTGGACGTGGAGTTATCAAACCTCAAGTGAACAAAATTGAGGCAATTCGGAATTGGCCCTGACCTGTCACTACTCGGCAAGTAAAGTCGTTCCTGGGAATGGTGGGATACTATATGAGGTTTGTCCCCCACTTTGCTACAGTCGCCGCACCATTGACAGGCCTTTTGTATGGACGCAAGTCAGTGACTGTCCACTGGAATGAGCAGGCGGAAAAGGCTTTCTACGTTTTGAAGTCGGCCATGTGTGGGTTTTGGTGATGCCCAACTTCAAAAGGGAATTTATAGTAACGACCGATGGCTCTGAAGTAGGTCTCGATGCTGCACTGTCTCAGGAAGTTAACGGGGAGGAGCATCCCGTTGTCTTCCTCAGCCGGAAGCTCACCCCAGCCGAGCCCAGGTATAGTATAGTGGAGAGAGAGAGTTTCTGGCCATCAAGTGGGCACTTGAGTCTCTCTCCGCTCTTATTTGTTGAGGAGAAACTTTTGTCTGGTGACCGACCACTCCCCTCTCAAATGGATGAGCCAGGCCAAGTACAGAAATGCCCGGGTCACCCGGTGGTTTCTGTCTTTGCTAAATTTCAAGTTTTCAGTGGAACGTGGGGCAGGCCGGTTACTAGGAAACGCAGAAGCCCTGGCCCCGGTACACTGTTTAATGTGTGTCCACCCCCTCAAGGTTGAACAAAGGGGGAAGGTATGTAGGAAGGAACAAAAGGCCGTTATTGATGGTCGGAATGTGTCACTGAGGTTCCTGGCCTCGGTGAGGTAAGAGACAGTTTTTCTCAAGTGTCATTATTGCAGATTGCAGTCTGACACTTCAGCTGTTTAGTAAGGCTATAAAGCTGATCCGGGATGGCTTTTACTAGTAGTAGCCAAAGTGCTGGTTGGGTGGCTACTCCTCATTCCAGGCCGGGTCTTGGCAGGCTTAAAAAGCAGTCAGCACTATCAGGTGGTGTGGATTTTACCTCCATCTGACAGTGAGGCTGTGGAGCCTCTGTGCTGAAGGCTGAAGACTGCAAACAGGCGTGCAGGCCGCCTGGAAGACTGCCAGTGAACTTTTCTGTGGCTGAGCATTCAGCCGGGTGTGAACTGACCAAGGATTTCAGGTGAACACTGTTTTGTTGTGTATGAACAAGCACCAAGACTGTTATGTTTTGCTGAGTGAATAAAACACTGAAGTTTGATTTTTTAACCTGGTTTCTTGCCTCTATACTGCGTCTGCTAACCTGTCTACCAGAGCAAATCCCCACAGCAGATAGAGTGCTCCAATATATTTGCGATTGCAAAATCGGCACTAATGATGCGAATATTTTGGCGCAACACGTGCAACTTCACATTTTAACAGGTCTGACTACTTATTAGTGATTGGTGCACTTAGTATTGTTGTGAACTTGTGACATCACAGCACTATGTCTGTAGCATGTATGTATGGACAGCAGAACCTATATCGCTATCTCCCACTAACTATCTGTATTATATATATAAACTAACTAACTATCTAATGTAATGACACAGGAAAGCACAGAGCACAGCAATGACACTGCTCTCTCTCTCTCTCAGAACTTTAACAAAACTGTAGAAAATGGCTGCTGCAGAGATTCTTAGAAAGTAAGGGGTAGGCAAAAAAAAAAAAGTTAAATATTCGAAATTACGAATATATATCACTATATTCTAAATATTTGCGAATTCTTGATGTGCTGATATTCACAATTAATAGTCACTATTCGAATATTCGCGCCCAACACTTATTAATTTCTTCCGTAATGCTTGTGGTTTTGTTGCCCACTAGGAGGGGGAAGTGAAGATAGAGAGCATGGAACTGAAACTGAAAGGCTTTACTGGGTTTGCATGGAGGAGGAGCAGGAATGCTGTGAACTCAGAGGTCTTGGAAAACTCTGAGGTCACAGTCATATCATCCTGCTGTGACTAAGAGGAGAAGTGAGTCGTCCAGTCCACAATCTCGCCCTCTTTGTCCTAATAATGTAGCACCTATCAGAAGCCAGGGATAACTGTGGCCTACCACTACTACTACTACTGGCCAGTGTCTACAGCTACTACTGAAATTTGCACTACTATCCACATTCTGACTCTTGGATGATGAGGCATGGGTCTTTCTTTTTCCACTTTTCCATTTACCAGATATTTTGTTATGAGGCCTATAAACGTGCAAAATTGCAAGTATTTTTTCTGTAATTTAAAGACAGAGGTGCAATGAAATGTCCCTCTCCTTTTACAAACACACTGTACACGGGTATAGAGAATTATATGTAATAATGCAGTTTTTGCAGTAAAATGCATTTGCTGTAACTAAACAGTATTTTGCAGTAATACGCAACATGTTTAATAACGACATTATTGCAGTATTGTTTTTGCTATAAATCTGAACAGTATATTGCAGTGATATACAATGCATCCAGTAACATGGATATATTGTACTGAGATGCCCAATTAAAAATGATATAGGCAGTTCCTCAGTGTTTGCAGTGTTTGTGGTGCTAGCAATATGTAGCTGGCCAGCTAAGACCTGTCCTAGGCTGCTAACATAGCTTATATGTTTATACAGCTAGACCTGCCAATTACCCTGATACAGTTCCTACGGTATGTTTATAAGTTAAAGACAAAAGCAGAGTTATTTACTGTGACTTCATGTTTGGATGTCATATAACTGTTATATATTCTGTTCACAGAAGCAGAAAAAGATAATGTGCCTTTAAGATTCATTATATAATGTGAGGTAAGCTCAATGACACAGCAGAAACAACAGAAAGTATAGAGTTAAACTTTGGTTGCTGGGCAGGTGTCTAGACCAATCACAGTCAGCCTCAAAAAGCTCAGAAGTTTTGACCAATTACAGCCAGCCTCACACATAGCAAGTGTGGGAAATTACACTAGCAGGAGCTGCTGGAATCACTATTCACGAGAGAGAGGAGCTGAACAGACACACACTCCACTAAGAGCTGTGTTTTATGGAAGCAGAGAGGCCAAAATAGGTATTTAAAACAGTTATATAATGTTCCTACTGTTAATATAGTGATAAGAACTGTATACTGAACTGGTTATATGTATGTTTACTTACAGTTCCACCAGTTGGAAACTACAAAGTTCACAAATCAAATTCCATATTGCAATCCAAATTGCATACAAACATACCAGATCATACTCATCCAATCTGCAAATAGTTACTGCTAACTGCATACTGCAAATTGCAACCAAATTCAGCAAGTGAACTATTAGTTAGACCTCAGATATACCTCTCAGAGAGATCATATAGTGCTTAAATAACTTAAAGTAAGAGTACAGATACTCAAGAGAGAAATATATTCACCATTTTATGTTAAATGACAAGATTGAACAGTTGAACCACCATCTTATGCATACTGCCATTTTTTTATATCTTTTCAACACGTGTTTTGTATATGGACTATCTGCTGCGGTGGCGGCAGTGTTATATGAAGAAAAGTTGAAGTTAATAAAGAGGTTATTTCAAGCATTTGGTGTGCTCTTTAAACCTACTGCTTCCATAGAACAGCGCTAGAGGAATTACAGAGTAATGGACAGTCTGGTTAGACTAAAAGTCAGAGATATCAAAATTCTTCTAATACCATAGCGTAAAAGGCACTTCATAGTACTGCGCCTGTCACACAGCAAAAGTAATCAAGATCCTTGAATCCGACTTTGCAGACATAAGTTCTAAAGAAAAGAGTGTATCCCAAAAAGACATAAAGTTCGTACACAATCTAGAAAAAAGTATTCAGCAGAATCAACAAGGTCATCTTGAAATGCCCATACCTTTTAGAGAACGACCTCATCTTCCAAATAGAAATCTTGCCCTAGCAAGATTGAAATGTTTGAAGAAAAGGATAGGAAGAGATCCCAAACTCAAGAATGATTATTTGAAATTCATTGAAGGCATCCTTGAAGAAGGACATGCAAAGTTAATTACCAACCTAAAGAAGAAGTGTGGTACATCCCACATCAAGGTGTTTACCACTCAAAGAAACCAGATAAGATTAGAGTAGTATTTGATTGCTCAGCAATGTACAATGGTGTTGCATTGAAGGATCATCTACTAAAACGACCAGATCTTACAAACACTCTGCCTGGAGTACTCTGTATATTCAAAAAGTATCCCATAGCGGTCATGTGTGATGTTGAAAAGATGTTCCACCAGTTTCATGTGAAGAATGAAGATAGAGACTTCCTGAGGTTTCTATGGTGGGAGGACATAGATACAGATACAGAGCCAGCAGTATACAGAATGAAAGTACACTTGTTTGGAGCAGCTTCGTCTGCAGGTTGCGCCAATTATGGTATGAAGTACCTGACCAATCAGAATGAAAAGGATTGCCCATCAGCAGCAAATTTTCTGAAGAAAAACTTTTATGTAGATTATGGTCTCATAAGTCTAGAGTCCACAGAATCTGCAATCAAACCAGTGAAAGAAAGCCAAGAGTTATGCGCAAGAGGAAACCTGCACCTTTATAAATTCATCTCAGAGGGGTACTTAAATCAATCAGTGACTTTAAACGTGCATAAAAAATGAAGAATGTAGATCTCAATTATGATCATCTTCCAGTTCAGAATGTACTTGGATTAGGATGTAATGTAGAGAATGACAAGTTCTTCTTTGAAGTATCTATTGAAAAGAAAGTTGCAACTAGACATACCATTCTTTCTGCAGTTGTTTCTATATTTGATCCATTGGCATTCTTGGCCCCAGTAATCCTCTCAGCATAAAAATAATTATGCAGACAGAAGTTGTGATAGGACTAGCCCATACCTGAACATTTGAGGCCAAGGTGTGAGTTGGATGAGAGACTTGCAAAACTTGAGAGAAGTTTGAATACCCAGATGTTTTGTACCTCAGGATTTCAGAAAGTACAAGAAAATAGAACTTTATAACTTTTCAGATGCCAGTAGTTATGGTTATGGTCAGTGCTCCTACATCAGAGTGATAGGAGAAGAAAAGATACACTGTGCCCTGGTTATGGGGAAGGCCAGAGTTGCACCTACCAGTATTCAGACAATACCAAGACTTGAATTGACAGCAGCCATAGTTCCAGCATCAGTAAGCAAGTTTCTGAGAGAAGAATTGAAATTGAAAAATTGAAGATGAAGAATATTTTTGGACAGACTCACAAGTTGTCCTAGAATAAATAAACAACGAAGCTCGAAGATTCCATATCTTTGTCGCCAACAGAGTTGAGAAAATTTGTGAAATAACAAATCTGGAACATTGGCATCACACTGACACAAAGCATAACCCAGCAGATCATGCTTCAAGAGGCCTGAATGTAACTGAATTGAAAAATTCTAATTGGTTCACAGGCCCAGAGTTCCTACAGAAGTAAAAGTTGTACAAACATTGAGCACTGCTGACAAGTGTCAAGATTACATACTTGAAAGACTAGCCCGATGTTCAAAATGGTATACAGTCATAAACGTAGTAGCTTGAATTCAACATTTGGCAAAGGGAATCAGAAAGAAGGAATTGTTGAATGTAGAAGAAAGATCGAAAGCTGAAGAAACAATCATAAGACTCATTCAACAGAGATTCTACAGTAAAGAGTTGAAGAGACTTAGTCAAGAACCTAAAAGGCTTCCAAACAACCACCCACTGTACAAGCCTAATCTTGTTCTGCACGATGGTATACTGAAGGTGGGAGGGAGACTGGAAAATGCATAGTTACCTAGCAGAGTGAAGTATCCAGCAATTCTACCCAAAAATTCTACCTTCACAAGATTGATTATTGATCACTACCGCAACAAATCCTTGCATCAAGGAAGAAGCTTTACCCAAAGCTGTTTGGGAGAAGGTGGTTACTGGATTGTGAAAGGAAGCAAAGTTATAGCAAAGTATATAAGTAAATGTGTAGTCTGCAGAAAGGCACATAGACCTACAGAAGAGCAAAGAATGGCAGATTTACCGGCAGATCGTGTAAATCCATCACCACCTTTTCTTTATAGTGGAATGGATTGTTTTGGCCCATTCATTACCAAACAGAACGACAAGGAGTACAAGAGATATGGACTAATATTTACATGTCTGAGCTCCAGAGCAATTTACCTGGAAATGTTAGAAGATATATCAACTGACGCATTCATCAACGCCTTGATGTTTCATAGCCATTAGAACTACCGTCGAAGAGCTTAGATCTGACCAAGGATCTAATTTTGTCAGAGCAAAGAATGAATTGAAGAAAGCTCTAAAAGAGATCGATAAAGAAAAAGTAACTGAGTTTTTGTTAGAGAAACAGTGTGATTTTCACATGAATGCTCCACATGCAAGCCATACAGGAGGAGTTTGGGAAAGACAAATCAGAACTCTAAGAAATATGTTATGTTCCGTGTTGAAAAAGAACACCAGAAGAATAGATTATGCTTCACTTAGGACCCTATCCTATGAAGTAATGTCTATTGTTAACAGTCCACTTACAGTTGATAACATCAAAACCCAACAAGTTTGGACTTTTTAACTCCCAACCATATACTTCACATTAAGTCTGATTACCTACAGCCACCGCCTTGCAAGTTCACCAAAGATAATTTATATGCTAAAAGGAGATGGCGAAGAGTTCAAATCAATATCTATCAGATCAGTTTTGGAATAGATGGAGAAAAGATTACTTAGCCAATTTTATGCTAAGAAGTAATTGGCAAACACCCAGAAGAAATGTCCAAGTTGGTGACATAGTGTTAGTGAAAGACGATTTACCTAGAAGTCAATGGAAATTGGCCAGAGTTCTAGAAGTTCAAAAGGATGAAGACAAACTAGTAAGAAGAGTGTTGTTGCAAATAGGAGACTCAAAACTTGACAAAAAAGGAAAACGTCTCACTACTCCACTCAAGTTGGAACGTCCTATACAAAAGTTAGTTGTTCTAATTGAGAGTGATAAAAGACACTTGGAAGTTTAGAACCTGATGGAAAATTCCTCAAATTCATATTTAAGTCCTACCACTAAGAACATAGAATTATAGGTAATTTTGGTGGGAGTGTAGCTGGCCAGCAAAGACCTATCCTAGGTTGCTAATATAGCTTGTGTGCTTATAGCCAGACCTGCCAATAACCTTAATACAGTTCCAATGTTTATAAGTTAAAGACAAAAGCAGAGTTATTTACTGTGACATCATGTTTGGATATCATATAACTGTTATATATATATTGTGTTCAAAGAGGCAGAAAAAGATAATGTGCCTTTAAGATTCATTATATAGTGTGAGGTAAGCTCAATGACACAGCAGAAACAAAGTATAGAGTTAAACTGTTGTAGTTGGGCAAGAGTCTAGACCAATCACAGCCAGCTTCACATATCTCAGTAGTTTTGACCAATCACAGCCAGCCTCACACACAGCTTCTGTGGGAAATCACCCTAGCAGGAGCTGCTGAAATCATTATTCACCAGAGAGAGGAGCTGAACAGACATTCCTTCCATTAAGAGCTGTGTTTTATAGAGGCAGAGAGGCAAAAATAGGTATTTAAAACAGTTATATAATGTCCTACTGTTAATATAGTAATTAGAACTGTATACTGAACAAGTTATATGTCTGTTTACTTATAGTTCCACCAATTGCAAACTACAAAGTTCACAATCCAAATTCTAATTCCATATTGCATTCCAAATTGCATACAACCATACCAGATCATACTCAACCAATCTACAAATAGTTCCTGCTAACTGCATGCTTAAATAACTTAAAGTGAGAGTACAGATACCGAAGAGAGAAATATATCCACCATTTTATGTTAAATGACAAGATTGAACAATTGAACCAACATCTTATGCATACCGCCATTTTGTGATACTTTATTCAACACTTGTTTTGTACATGGACGATCTGCTGCGGAGGTGGCAGTGTTATATGAAGAAAAGTTGAAGTTAATAAAGAAGTTATTTTCAAGTATTTGGTGTGCTCTTTAAACCTGTTTCCATAGAACGGCGCTACGAGGAATTACAGAGTAATAGACAGTCTGGTTAGACTAAAAGTCAGAGATATCCAAATTCTTCTAATGCCACAGCGCAAAAGGCATAATACTGCACCTGCCACACAATAAGCCTATGAACTGTAGAATTTATTTTTACAAAAAAGAAAGCTGTATGAGTTTATTGCAGGATTCAGAACTTACTAGCAAGCTGTATGAAGCTATGAGACAGTGACCAGTCCCTCAGGCACTCTCTATACCAAGCTTTCACTGATAAAATGTATAAATACACTCAATTGTGTCTTTAATTCTCTCCATGTAATGCCCCTCTATGTGTACAATCATATAGTGTCCATGGTAAGTGGCTTGTGTCTACAATTGTTTTTTGGCAGACACTGCCACAAGACATCATTTAAAGGGAACCTGTCACCAGGATTTTGTGTATAGAGCTGAGGACATGGGTTGCTAGATGGACGCTAGTACATCCACAATACCCAGTCCCCATAGCTCTGTGTGCTTTTATTGTGTCAAAAAAACTATTTGATACATATGCAAATTAACCTGAGATGAGTCCTGTCCCTGACTCCTCTCACATACAGGACTCATCTCGGGTTAATTTGCATATGTATCAAATCAATTTTTTTTACACAATAAAAGCACACAGAGCTATGGGGACTGGGTATTGTGGATGTGCTAGCGGCCATCTAGCAACCCATGTCCTCAGCTCTATACACAAAATCCCGGTGACAGGTTCCCTTTAACAAGCCTAGCTGGGAACAGAATGGCGTTTCTTCCTTCTGAGCAGAAGGACCTGTCTGCATACTGCCCCCTGATTGGTTGATCAGATTGTCTGTCAGCCTCTGAGCCAATGAGGGCAAGTCCTCCCTTCCCCATTCTCCCAGTGTCATGTGATCCTTCATCTTCCTCCCTCCTGTTTTGTTTTCCAAGCCAATTTTACCAGGGAAATAGTGCATGTTTTGCATGATTCGTCTGAAATGAATCTCCAAAACTTTGAAGAACAAACTTTTGAGAAATTGGTAATGAATCCGATTCATTTAAAATTGATTTGCTCATTTCTAATCGGCTCCCACACACCCAGTGATGACTGTGATACAATGTAACCATAAGTCAACATTTTAGATGGCAGCTGTATCCTGTCAGTTGAAGGTGAGCACAAGACAAAGTAACCACTGGTTATGTAATTATGGAAAATGCAACACAACAATGTTTCAATCTATAGCTCCCTGTTATCAGCCATTTCAGGGGAGAGGATGACTGTAGGACAGGAGAATACAGTCTATTACCCCCTGTTATCAGCCATTTCAGGGGAGAGGATGACTGTAGGACAGGAGAATACAGTCTATTGCCCCCTGTTATCAGCCATTTCAGAGGAGAGGATGACTGTAGGACAGGAGAATACAGTCTATTGCCGCCTGTTATCAGTCATTTCAGGGGAGAGGATGGCTGTAGGACAGGAGAATACAGACTATTGCTCCCTGTTATCAGCCATTTCAGGGGAGAGGATGACTGTAGGACAGGAGAATACAGTCTATTGCTCCCTGTTATCAGCCATTTCAGGGAAGAGGATGACTGTAGGACAGGAGAATACAATCTATTGCCCCCTGTTATCAGCCATTTTAGGGGAGAGGATGACTGTAGGACAGGAGAATACAATCTATTTCTCCCTGTTATCAGCCATTTCAGGGGAGAGGATGACTGTAGGACAGGAGAATACAGTCTATTGCCCCCTGTTATCAGCCATTTCAGGGGAGAGGAGGACTGTAGGACAGGAGAATACAGTCTATTGCTCCCTGTTATCAGCCATTTCAGGGGAGAGGATGACTGTAGGACAGGAGAATACAGTCTATTGCCTCCCTGTTATCAGCCATTTCAGGGCAGAGGATGACTGTAGGACAGGAGAATACAGTCTATTGCCCCCTGTTATCAGCCATTTCAGGGAGAGGATGACTGTAGGACAGGAGAATACAGTCTATTGCCCCCTGTTATCAGCCATTTCAGGGGTGAGGATGACTGTAGGACAGGAGAATACAGTCTATTGCTCCCTGTTATCATCCATTTCAGGGGAGAGGATGACTGTAGGACAGGATAATACAGTCTATTGCCCCCTGTTATCAGCCATTTCAGGGTAGAGGATGACTGTAGGACAGGAGAATACAGTCTATTGCCCCCTGTTATCAGCCATTTCAGGGGAAAGGATGACTGTAGGACAGAAGAATACAGTCTATTGCTCCCTGGTATCAGCCATTTCAAGGTAGAGGATGACTGTAGGACAGAATACAATCTATTGCCCCTTGTTATCAGCCATTTCAGGGGAGAGGATGACTGTAGGACAGGAGAATACAGTCTATTGCTCCCTGTTATCAGCCATTTTAGGGGAGATGATGACTGTAGGACAGGAGAATACAGTCTATTGCAATAGATTGTATTCTCCTGTCCTACAGTCATCCTCTCCCCTGAAATGGCTGATATCAGGGAGCAATAGACTGTATTCTCCTGTCCTACAGTCATCCTCTTCCCTGAAATGGCTGATAACAGGGGGCAATAGACTGTATTCTCCTGCCCTACAGTCATCTTCTCCCCTGAAATGGCTGATAGCAAGAAGCAATAGATTGTATTCTCCTGTCCTACAGTCATCCTCTCCTCTGAAATGCTAATAACAGGGAGCAATAGATTGTATTCTCCTGTCCTACAGTCATCCTCTCCCCTGAAATGGCTGATAACAGGGAACAATAGACTGTATTCTCCTGTCCTACAGTCATCCTCTCCCCTGAAATGGCTGATAACAGGGGGCAATAGATTGTATTCTCCTGTCCTACAGTCATCCTCCCCCTGTAATGGCTGATAACAGGGGGCAATAGACTGTATTCTCCTGTCCTACAGTCATCCTCTCCCTGAAATGGCTGATAACAGAGAGCAATAGACTGTATTCTCCTGTCCTACAGTCATCCTCTCCCTGAAATGGCTGATAACAGGGAGCAATATACTGTATTCTCCTGTCCTACAGTCATCCTCTCCCCTGAAATGGCTGATAACAGGGGGCAATAGACTGTATTCTCCTGTCCTACAGTCATCCTCTCCCCTGAAATGGCTGATAACAGGGGCAATAGACTGTATTCTCCTGTCCTACAGTCATCCTCTCCCCTGAAATGGCTGATAACAGGGGACAATAGATTGTATTCTCCTGTCCTACAGTCATCCTCTCCTCTGAAATGCTAATAACAGGGAGCAATAGATTGTATTCTCCTGTCCTACAGTCATCCTCTCCCCTGAAATGGCTGATAACAGGGGGCAATAGACTGTATTCTCCTGTCCTACAGTCGTCCTCTCCCCTGAAATGGCTGATAACAGGGGGCAATAGACTGTATTCTCCTGTCCTACAGTCACCCTCTCCCCTGAAATGACTGTAGGACAGGATAATACAGTCTATTGCTCCCTGTTATCAGCCATTTCAGGGGAGAGGATGACTGTAGGACAGGATAATACAGTCTATTGCCCCCTGTTATCAGCCATTTCAGGGGAGAGGATGACTGTAGGACAGGAGAATACAGTCTATTGCCCCCTGTTATCAGACATTTCAGGGGTGAGGATGAGTGTAGGACAGGAGAATACAGTCTATTGCCACCTGTTATCAGCCATTTCAGAGGAGAGGATGACTGTAGGACAGGAGAATACAGTCTATTGATCCCTGTTATCAGACATTTCAAGGTAGAGGATGACTGTATGACAGGAGAATACAGTCTATTGCCCCCTGTTATCAGCCATTTCAGGGGAGAGGATGACTGTAGGACAGGAGAATACAATCTATTGCCCCCTGTTATCAGCCATTTCAGGGGAGAGGATGACTGTAGGACAGGAGAATACAGTCTATTGCCCCCTGTTATCAGCCATTTCAGGGGAGAGGATGACTGTAGGACAGGAGAATACAGTCTATTGCCCCCTGATATCAGCCATTTCAGGGGAGAGGATGACTGTAGGACAGGAGAATACAGTCTATTGCTGCCTGTTATCAGCCATTTCAGGGGAGAGGATGACTGTAGGACAGCATAATACAATCTATTGCTCCTTGTTATCAGCCATTTCAGGGGAGAGGATAACTGTAGGACAGGAGAATACAGTCTATTGCCTCCCTGTTATCAGCCATTTCAGGGGGAGGATGACTGTAGGACAGGAGAATACAGTCTATTGCTCCCTGTTATCAGCCATTTCAGGGGAGAGGATAACTGTAGGACAGGAGAATACAGTCTATTGCCCCCTGTTATCAGCCATTTCAGGGGAGAGGATGACTGTAGGACAGGAGAATACAGTCTATTGCCCCCTGTTATCAGCCATTTCAGGGGAGAGGATGACTGTAGGACAGGAGAATACAATCTATCGCTCCTTGTTATCAGCCATTTCAGGGGAGAGGATGACTGTAGGACAGGAGAATACAGTCTATTGCTCCCTGTTATCAGCCATTTCAGGGGAGAGGATGACTGTAGGACAGGAGAATACAGTCTATTGCCCCCTGTTATCAGCCATTTCAGGGGAGAGGATGAGTGTAGGACTGGAGAATACAGTCTATTGCCCCCTGTTATCAGCCATTTCAGAGGAGAGGATGACTGTAGTACAGGAGAATACAGTCTATTGCCCCCTGTTATCAGCCATTTCAGGGGAGAGGATGACTGTAGGACAGGAGAATACAGTCTATTGCCCCCTGTTATCAGCCATTTCAGAGGGAGAGGATGACTGTAGGACAGGAGAATACAGTCTATTGCCCCCTGATATCAGCCATTTCAGGGGAGAGGATGACTGTAGGACAGGAGAATACAGTCTATTGCTCCTTGTTATCAGCCATTTCAGGGGAGAGGATGACTGTAGGACAGGAGAATACAGTCTATTGCTGCCTGTTATCAGCCATTTCAGGGGAGAGGATGACTGTAGGACAGCATAATACAATCTATTGCTCCTTGTTATCAGCCATTTCAGGGGAGAGGATGACTGTAGGACAGGAGAATACAGTCTATTGCCCCCTGTTATCAGCCATTTCAGGGGAGAGGATAACTGTAGGACAGGAGAATACAGTCTATTGCCCCCTGTTATCAGCCATTTCAGGGGAGAGGATGACTGTAGGACAGGAGAATACAGTCTATTGCCCCCTGTTATCAGCCATTTCAGGGGAGAGGATGACTGTAGGACAGGAGAATACAGTCTATTGCCCCTGTTATCAGCCATTTCAGGGGAGAGGATGACTGTAGGACAGGAGAATACAATCTATCGCTCCTTGTTATCAGCCATTTCAGGGGAGAGGATGACTGTAGGACAGGAGAATACAGTCTATTGCTCCCTGTTATCAGCCATTTCAGGGGAGAGGATGACTGTAGGACAGGAGAATACAGTCTATTGCCCCCTGTTATCAGCCATTTCAGGGGAGAGGATGAGTGTAGGACTGGAGAATACAATCTATTGCCCCCTGTTATCAGCCATTTCAGGGGAGAGGATGACTGTAGGACAGGAGAATACAATCTATTGCTCCCTGTTATCAGCCATGTCAGGGGAGAGGATGACTGTAGGACAGGAGAATACAATCTATTGCCCCCTGTTATCAGCCATTTCAGGGGAGAGGATGACTGTAGGGCAGGAGAATACAGTCTATTGCCCCCTGTTATCAGCCATTTCAGGGGAGAGGATGACTGTAGGACAGGAGAATACAGTCTATTGCTCCCTGTTATCAGCCATTTCTGGGGAGAGGATGACTGTAGGACAGGAGAATACAGTCTATTGCTCCCTGTTATCAGCCATTTCAGGGGCGAGGATGACTGTAGGACAGGAGAATACAGTGTATTGCTCCCTGTTATCAGCTATATAGTTTGGGAGTGGATGACTGTATTATTACATCCATATGTGTGATTTTCTCTTACAACACTCCTGCTCTGTTATAAGCTCCAGAGTTTAGATTCACTGTCCCTTTAAATTGTTGTTTACCGCATCTCTATTAGACACAATTGCCAGTCAGTGATGTTGCGGGCAGCAGATCCCCCGCTCCCTCCGCTCCCTCATGCCTCTTGCACTCTTCAGTATTTGCAGAAACAATGTAAATATCTCCAAGCATCTAGGATTAGCCATTTACAGTCTTTGCTAAAACCTGGAATCCTTTACTGTGGTGACCCCCCCATCCCCCTCTTCAATTATTGTATATTTATACGCTGAAAGAAAATAAAGCTCCTAACGGTCTAAGCCCTTATTTATCAAATTTCTTTCCAGGACTTTGCATCCAACTGGTTATTTTGGATTTTCCGCAAGGATCCTATTTAAATGCAAATGACACATCAGCTCCTGTGCCGATGCATTAAAAGCTGCCGTGCAGCACTTATTCCACGGAGAAAAGGTTTAATACCATAAATCTGATGTCATCTGGATCCCGTCATGTACAGATATTATTGAAGGAAAATGCAGAGTCAAAAAAAAAGAAAGAAAATACAGAAAAGAAAATACAAATAAAATAAATACAAAAATAACAAAAAAGATACATTTGCAACTGTATCAGTTTTGGAATTTTCTGTTTACTGTTTGTTTTTTTGACAACTTAGTAGTGCTGGTGAATATGTCCCTGTTCCGAGAGAGAAAGAAAGATAGAGTACAGCTGTAAATCAGAGGACAAAATAAATTGAAATTTTATTACAAGCCACTGGCAAGGTGTAGTCCTTGCTTAAGCAATTAGAACAACATAACAGAGCTCTTCTCCGCCAGCAATCCAACAGCAGCGAAAACATCAGGAGGATCGTCTGATAATGACGCTCCCCGGCTGCCAAGGACTTGTTGGACTTCCATCCCTACCTCTGCCAGAACCTCCATTGTAGTGAAGCTTTCAACAATCTATTAAATGACTGGGAGAATATTGTAATTTATAGTCGTCGACCAATTAGTCTTTAATTTCATGGTGGTGGGTGTGAAGTCTGTGCTGGCCGCGAAAGGGCACAACGATAGAGTTCCTGGACCGGAGGGGACAATTTTCTAGTTTTTAATTAAGAGCCAGCCTAAAGGTGTTATGGGAAGAATAAAACCTTGAACGGCCTGAAGTCCTTACCATGGCCCCGTGAAAAAATAGTTATGTGATGGGAGGTGGACGCCTCAGCAGAGCAGAGCAAGCCCTTGGCATGTGTGGCGTCCGACACAGTGCTTGCTCTGCTCTAGCCTCAAGCGTCCTCTTTTCAGGAGATGTTGACCTCCCATCAGACTTGATAAAGGGGTCCTGAGTACTCCAAAATGCATTGACCATTTAATAAAGGTAATCGCTCCTGGTATTGCGCCTGCCAGCTTTCACCCTAAAGTGAGACTCAAGTAGTCCATCTGCTTCTTTCCTTGTATTCCCACTGCACAGCCATAGAATTACATGATGAAATGCTGGCTGCCTGCAGTCACCACTAGAGGGAGCTCAGCATCAAGTCTTCATCAATCTTCACTAAACTCCCCCTAGTGGTGAGTTTTATCGTGCAACTCTACGGCACTATGAAGAAAAGCAACGGATTTATCAACCTCGACCCCTATAAAGATAGATTACGAAATTAATCAGCCCAAAAAGACAAGCTTTTTTAGGGTCTTTTCAGGGTTTAACCACCGATAAGTGGGGTCGCCCCTTTCTCAGTGGGTGCTCCGCTTTTAGGCAGGGATAGCCAAAGAGGGACACCTGTTCATCTCCCGACAATATTGCTTACGGTAAAAAACCCTGGTGGGTCTATTTCCTAAAATTACAGGAACCGTTAGTAAAATCTATCAATGCAGCCCACACTGCCATTACATGGTATTGTCTATGTATAATTGCCCAGGATATGCCTCAGTATCTGGTCTATTATATTTAAGCTACACTATCATTCTATGTATGTTATTTATGTATATTTTTTTCTGATTATTATTAGTTATATTTTGTATTATTAAAGGTTATTTTTTAGAGGTTTTTTTTTTCTCAGTAAGCTTCGAAAAAGATGAAGATTCCCTCTAAAAACATGTAACATAGAATTACATGATGAAATGCTGGCTGCCTGTAGTCACCACTAGAGGGAGCTCAACATCAAGTCTTCATTAATCTTCACTAGAGTTGAGCGGACCCGAACTTGACCCCGAACCCCATTAAAGTCAATGGGGACCCGAACTTTTGGGCACTAAAATGGCTCTAAGATAGTCCTGGAAAGGGCTAGAGGTCTGCAAAAGGCATCAAAATGTGCTTAAGAGCATGACAACTGTTCTGCAAACAAATGTGGATAGGGAAATGACTTAAAATAACAAAAAATACAGGAGAATTGAAAATAACAATCTGGATCTGGGAGTAGGAGGTTGAGGAGGCGGTGGATGGGTGGATGTGGCGGTGTAGGTTGACGTGGCAGTGTAGGTGGAAGCGGCGGTGAAGGAGGAATAGGTAGCCAACACTGATTTGTGTTATTTTCTATTTTTAAATTGGGGTATCCCCCAAAATATTGGAACATATAACAAAATACAACTAAGAATAAGTGCACTTGGGTACAAGAATGGATGGTTGAGGCTGGTATAAATGTCTATTCTGCACAAGGTACGGACAAGTCCTGTGGGATCCATGCCTGGTTCATTTTAATAAACGTAAGCTTGTCCACATTGGCTGCGGCCTGTGATAATGCTCTCTGCCGGCTAAACACACGTTCACACTATACACTGGCTGCAGGGCAGGTCAGCACCTCCAAGGCTGACAAAGCTTTTCCACATTTGGGCCATGCTAACCCTGCCTTCTCAGGTGCTGGCGGTGCCCCAGCTGCGTTGGCGACCTCTTCCTCCTCCTCTGCCTTGTGCTTCCACTGTGCCCCCGCTGTCAGGTGGAAATGCCATCAGCAGCGTGCGCTTGTAGTCGCGCATCTTCCGATCAGTGACAGATGTTTTCACTAAATTTAGTTCCCTGTCAGCAATGCAGAGCAGGGGTTCATTTTACGGCAAAGGGGGTTCTTGTCACCCAGCAATAGAACAGAGGATTTTGAGCGATTTAGGCCCCTGTCACCCAGGCACAGCAGGGGTTTGTATACGCCAAAAATGGTAAAATGTCACCCGACAATTGAAAATAAGATTTTTTTCAATTTAGGGCACTAAAATTGCCACTTTTTTAAATTAAAATGGCTCTAAAATAGTCCTTGAAAAGGCTAGAGGGATGTAAAAGGCAGTAAAATGTGCTTAAGAGCATAACAACTGCTCTGCAAACAAATGTGGACAGGGAAATAACTTAAAATAAAATAACTAAAGATTACAAATTATTAACCTGCAACTCAGAGAAGGAGGTGGATATGGAGTCGGAGGTTGAGAAGGCGGTGAATGTGGTGTTGTAGGTGGAGGCAGCAATGGAGGAGGAGGAGGCAGCCAACAATGTTTATTATTTTATTGGGGTAGGTAGCCCCCAAAATATTGGGACAAATAAAAAATAAATAAAAAGAATCATTGCACTTGACTTGAGTACAAGAATGTACAAACCGGATTCCAAAACAGTTGGGACACCATACAAATCGTGAATAAAAACTGAATGCAATGATGTGGAGGCGCCAACTTCTAATATTTTATTCAGAATAGAACATAAATCACGGAACAAAAGTTTAAACTGAGAAAATGTACCATTTTAAGGGAAAAATATGTTGAATCAGAATTTCATGGTATCAACAAATCCCCAAAAAGTTGGGACAAGGCCATTTTCCCCACTGTGTGGCATCTCCCCTTCTTCTTACAACACTTAACAGACGTCTGGGGACCGAGGAGACCAGTTTCTCAAGTTTAGAAATCGGAATGCTCTCCCATTCTTGTCTAATACAGGCCTCTAACTGTTCCATCGTCTTGGGCCTTCTTTGTTGCACCTTCCTCTTTATGATGCGCCAAATGTTCTCTATAGGTGAAAGATCTGGACTGCAGACCGGCCATTTCAGTACCCGGATCCTTCTCCTACGCAGCCATGATGTTGGGATTGATGCAGAATGTGGTCTGGCATTATCTTGTTGAAAAATGCAGGGTCTTCCCTGAAAGAGATGACGTCTGGATGGGAGCAGATGTTGTTCTAGAACCTGAATATATTTTTCTGCATTGATGGTGCCTTTCCAGACATGCAAGCTGCCCATGCCACACGCACTCATGCAACCCCATACCATCAGAGATGCAGGCTTCTGAACTGAGCGTTGGTAACAACTTGGGTTGTCCTTGTCCTCTTTGGTCCGGATGACATGGCGTCCCAGATTTCCAAAAAGAACTTCGAATCGTGACTTGTCTGACCACAGAACAGTCTTCCATTTTGCCACGCTCCATTGTAAATGATCCCTGGCCCAGTGAAAACGCCTGAGCTTGTGGATCTTGCTTAGAAATGGCTTCTTCTTTGCACTGTAGAGTTTCAGCTGGCAGCGGCGGATGGCACGGTGGATTGTGTTCACTGACAATGGTTTCTGGAAGTATTCCTGAGCCCATTCTGTGATTTCCTTTACAGTAGCATTCCTGTTTGTGGTGCAGTGTCGTTTAAGGGCCCGGAGATCACGGGCATCCAGTATGGTTTCACGGCCTTGACTAGGGATGAGCGAACTCGAACTGTATAGTTCGGGTTCGTACCGAATTTTGGGGTGTCCGTGACACGGACCCGAACCCGGACATTTTCGTAAAAGTCCGGGTTCGGGTTCGGTGTTCGTCGCTTTCTTCGCGCTTTTGTGACGCTTTCTTGGCGCTTTTTGAAAGGCTGCAAAGCAGCCAATCAACAAGCGTCATACTACTTGCCCCAAGAGGCCATCACAGCCATGCCTACTATTGGCATGGCTGTGATTGGCCAGAGCACCATGTGACCCAGCCTCTATTTAAGCTGGAGTCACATAGCGCCGCCCGTCACTCTGCTCTGATTAGCGTAGGGAGAGGTTGCGGCTGCGACAGTAGGGCGAGATTAGGCAGATTAACTCCTCCAAAGGACTTGATTAACTGATCGATCTGCAGCTGTGGATCATTGAGCTGCTGATCCTCAATTGCTCACTGTTTTTAGGCTGCACAGACCGTTTGTCAGTCACATTTTTCTGGGGTGATCGGCGGCCATTTTGTGTCTTGTGGTGCGCCAGCACAAGCTGCGACCAAGTGCATTTAACCCTCAATGGTGTGGTTGTTTTTTGGCTAAAGCCTACATCAGGGTGAAGCTGTCACACCAAGTGCATTTAACCAGCAATAGTCTGTTCATTTTTTGGCCATATACTAAATCAGGGGCAAGCTGCGCCTGTCACCAAGTGCATTTAACCCTCAATGGTGTGGTTGTTTTTTGGCTAAAGCCTACATCAGGGTGAAGCTGTCACACCAAGTGCATTTAACCAGCAATAGTCTGTTTATTTTTTGGCCATATCCCAGTCTAATTCTGTCACTAAATCCATACCGGTCACCCAGCGCCTAAATACTAGGCCTCAAATTTATATCCAGCTAAATCTGTCCCTAGTGCTGTAGCTGGGCGAGTTATTTAGTGTCCGTTCAAGCACATTTCTTGTTCTGGGTTGAAATACAATTCCCAATTTAGCAATTTCATAATTTAGTGGTTTCTGCTATATCAGAGCTATTTGAAATCTATCCCTAAAAGGGTATATAATATTCAAGGTGCACATTGGGTCATTCAGAATAACTTCACACACACCCGCTACTGTGTATTTCCAAGTCTAATTCTGTCACTAAACCCATACCTGTCACCCAGCGCCTAAATACTAGGCCTCAAATTTATATCCAGCTAAATCTGTCCTTAGTGCTGTAGCTGGGCGAGTTATTTAGTGTCCGTTCAAGCACATTTCTTGTTCTGGGTTGAAATACAATTCCCAATTTAGCAATTTCATAATTTAGTGGTTTCTGCTATATCAGAGCTATTTGAAATCTATCCCTAAAAGGGTATATAATATTCAAGGTGCACATTGGGTCATTCAGAATAACTTCACACACACGCTTCTGTGCATTTCCAAGTCTAATTCTGTCACTAAATCCATACCGGTCACCCAGCGCCTAAATACTAGGCCTCAAATTTATATCCCGCTGAATTTGAATACAATACATTGGGCCAAATAATATATTTGTTGTTGTGGTGAACCATAACAATGAGAAAAACATCTAGTAAGGGACGCGGACGTGGACATGGTCGTGGTGGTGTTAGTGGACCCTCTGGTGCTGGGAGAGGACGTGGCCGTTCTGCCACATCCACACGTCCTAGTGTACCAACTACCTCAGGTCCCAGTAGCCGCCAGAATTTACAGCGATATATGGTGGGGCCCAATGCCGTTCTAAGGATGGTAAGGCCTGAGCAGGTACAGGCATTAGTCAATTGGGTGGCCGACAGTGGATCCAGCACGTTCACATTATCTCCCACCCAGTCTTCTGCAGAAAGCGCACAGATGGCGCCTGAAAACCAACCCCATCAGTCTGTCACATCACCCCCATGCATACCAGGGAAACTGTCTCAGCCTCAAGTTATGCAGCAGTCTCTTATGCTGTTTGAAGACTCCGCTGGCAGGGTTTCCCAAGGGCATCCACCTAGCCCTTCCCCAGCGGTGGAAGACATAGAATGCACTGACGCACAACCACTTATGTTTCCTGATGATGAGGACATGGGAATACCACCTCAGCATGTCTCTGATGATGACGAAACACAGGTGCCAACTGCTGCGTCTTTCTGCAGTGTGCAGACTGAACAGGAGGTCAGGGATCAAGACTGGGTGGAAGACGATGCAGGGGACGATGAGGTCCTAGACCCCACATGGAATGAAGGTCGTGCCACTGACTTTCACAGTTCGGAGGAAGAGGCAGTGGTGAGACCGAGCCAACAGCGTAGCAAAAGAGGGAGCAGTGGGCAAAAGCAGAACACCCGCCGCCAAGAGACTCCGCCTGCTACTGACCGCCGCCATCTGGGACCGAGCACCCCAAAGGCAGCTTCAAGGAGTTCCCTGGCATGGCACTTCTTCAAACAATGTGCTGACGACAAGACCCGAGTGGTTTGCACGCTGTGCCATCAGAGCCTGAAGCGAGGCATTAACGTTCTGAACCTGAGCACAACCTGCATGACCAGGCACCTGCATGCAAAGCATGAACTGCAGTGGAGTAAACACCTTAAAACCAAGGAAGTCACTCAGGCTCCCCCTGCTACCTCTTCTGCTGCTGCCGCCTCGGCCTATTCTGCTGCTGCCGCCTCGGCCTCTTCCTCCGCCTCTGGAGGAACGTTGGCACCTGCCGCCCAGCAAACAGGGGATGTACCACCAACACCACCACCACCACCTCCGTCACCAAGCGTCTCAACCATGTCACACGCCAGCGTTCAGCTCTCCATCTCACAAACATTTGATAGAAAGCGTAAATTCCCACCTAGCCACCCTCGATCCCTGGCCCTGAATGCCAGCATTTCTAAACTACTGGCCTATGAAATGCTGTCATTTAGGCTGGTGGATACAGACAGCTTCAAACAGCTCATGTCGCTTGCTGTCCCACAGTATGTTGTTCCCAGCCGGCACTACTTCTCCAAGAGAGCCGTGCCTTCCCTGCACAACCAAGTATCCGATAAAATCAAGTGTGCACTGCGCAACGCCATCTGTGGCAAGGTCCACCTAACCACAGATACGTGGACCAGTAAGCACGGCCAGGGACGCTATATCTCCCTAACTGCACACTGGGTAAATGTAGTGGCAGCTGGGCCCCAGGCGGAGAGCTGTTTGGCGCACGTCCTTCCGCCGCCAAGGATCGCAGGGCAACATTCTTTGCCTCCTGTTGCCACCTCCTCCTTCTCGGCTTCCTCCTCCTCTTCTTCCACCTGCTCATCCAGTCAGCCACACACCTTCACCACCAACTTCAGCACAGCCCGGGGTAAACGTCAGCAGGCCATTCTGAAACTCATATGTTTGGGGGACAGGCCCCACACCGCACAGGAGTTGTGGCGGGGTATAGAACAACAGACCGACGAGTGGTTGCTGCCGGTGAGCCTCAAGCCCGGCCTGGTGGTGTGTGATAATGGGCGAAATCTCGTTGCAGCTCTGGGACTAGCCAATTTGACGCACATCCCTTGCTTGGCGCATGTGCTGAATTTGGTGGTGCAGAAGTTCATTCACAACTACCCCGACATGTCAGAGCTGCTGCATAAAGTGCGGGCCGTCTGTTCGCGCTTCCGGCGTTCACATCCTGCTGCTGCTCGCCTGTCTGCGCTACAGCGTAACTTCGGCCTTCCCGCTCACCGCCTCATATGCGACGTGCCCACCAGGTGGAACTCCACCTTGCACATGCTGGACAGACTGTGCGAGCAGCAGCAGGCCATAGTGGAGTTTCAGCTGCAGCACGCACGGGTCAGTCGCACTACAGAACAGCACCACTTCACCACCAATGACTGGGCCTCCATGCGAGACCTGTGTGCCCTGTTGCGCTGTTTCGAGTACTCCACCAACATGGCCAGTGGCGATGACACCGTTATCAGCGTTACAATACCACTTCTATGTCTCCTTGAGAAAACACTTAGGGCGATGATGGAAGAGGAGGTGGCCCAGGAGGAGGAGGAGGAGGAGGAGGAAGAGGGGTCATTTTTAGCACTTTCAGGCCAGTCTCTTCGAAGTGACTCAGAGGGAGGTTTTTGGCAACAGCAGAGGCCAGGTACAAATGTGGCCAGACAGGGCCGACTACTGGAGGACGAGGAGGACGAGGATGAGGAGGAGGTGGAGGAGGATGAGGATGAAGCATGGTCACAGCGGGGTGGCACCCAACGCAGCTCGGGTCCATCACTGGTGCGTGGCTGGGGGGAAAGGCAGGACGATGACGATACGCCTCCCACAGAGGACAGCTTGTCCTTATCCCTGGGCAGCCTGGCACACATGAGCGACTACATGCTGCAGTGCCTGCGCAACGACAGCAGAGTTGCCCACATTTTAACCTGTGCGGACTACTGGGTTGCCACCCTGCTGGATCCACGCTACAAAGACAATGTGCCCACCTTACTTCCTGCACTGGAGCGTGATAGGAAGATGCGCGAGTACAAGCGCACGTTGGTAGACGCGCTACTGAGAGCATTCCCAAATGTCACAGGGGAACAAGTGGAAGCCCAAGGCCAAGGCAGAGGAGGAGCAAGAGGTCGCCAAGGCAGCTGTGTCACGGCCAGCTCCTCTGAGGGCAGGGTTAGCATGGCAGAGATGTGGAAAACTTTTGTCAACACGCCACAGCTAACTGCACCACTACCTGATACGCAACGTGTTAGCAGGAGGCAACATTTCACTAACATGGTGGAACAGTACGTGTGCACACCCCTCCACGTACTGACTGATGGTTCGGCCCCATTCAACTTCTGGGTCTCTAAATTGTCCACGTGGCCAGAGCTAGCCTTTTATGCCTTGGAGGTGCTGGCCTGCCCGGCGGCCAGCGTTTTGTCTGAACGTGTATTCAGCACGGCAGGGGGCGTCATTACAGACAAACGCAGCCGCCTGTCTACAGCCAATGTGGACAAGCTGACGTTCATAAAAATGAACCAGGCATGGATCCCACAGGACCTGTCCGTCCCTTGTCCAGATTAGACATTAACTACCTCCCCATAACCATATATTATTGGACTCCAGGGCACTTCCTCATTCAATCCTATTTTTATTTTCATTTTACCATTATATTGCGAGGCTACCCAAAGTTGAATGAACCTCTCCTCTGCCTGTGTGCTAGGCCTAAATATATGCCAATGGACTGTTGCAGTGGTGGCTGACATGAAGCCTGATTCTCTGCTATGACATGCAGACTAATTCTCTGCTGACATGAAGCCAGATTCTCTGTTACGGGACCTCCCTCCTCTGCCTGGGTGCTGGGCCTAAATTTATGACAATGGACTGTTGCAGTGGTGGCTGACGTGAAGCCTGATTCTCTGCTATGACATGCAGACTGATTCTCTGCTGACATGAAGCCAGATTGTCTGTTACGGGACCTCTCTGCTCTGCCTGTGTGCTAGGCCTAAATATATGCCAATGGACTGTTGCAGTGGTGGCTGACGTGAAGCCTCATTCTCTGCTATGACATGCAGACTGATTCTCTGCTGTCATGAAGCCAGATTGTCTGTTACGGGACCTCTCTGCTCTGCCTGTGTGCTAGGCCTAAATATATGCCAATGGACTGTTGCAGTGGTGGCTGACGTGAAGCCTCATTCTCTGCTATGACATGCAGACTGATTCTCTGCTGTCATGAAGCCAGATTGTCTGTTACGGGACCTCTCTGCTCTGCCTGTGTGCTAGGCCTAAATATATGCCAATGGACTGTTGCAGTGGTGGGTGACGTGAAGCCTCATTCTCTGCTATGACATGCAGACTGATTCTCTGCTGACATGAAGCCAGATTGTCTGTTACGGGACCTCTCTCCTCTGCCTGTGTGCTAGGCCTAAATATATGCCAATGGACTGTTGCAGTGGTGGCTGACGTGAAGCCTCATTCTCTGCTATGACATGCAGACTAATTCTCTGCTGACATGAAGCCAGATTGTCTGTTACGGGACCTCTCTCCTCTGCCTGGGTGCTGGGCCTAAATTTATGACAATGGACTGTTGCAGTGGTGGCTGACGTGAAGCCTCATTCTCTGCTATGACATGCAGACTGATTCTCTGCTGACATGAAGCCAGATCCTCTGTTACGGGACCTCTCTCCTCTGCCTGGGTGCTGGGCCTAAATTTATGACAATGGACTGTTGCAGTGGTGGCTGACGTGAAGCCTCATTCTCTGCTATGACATGCAGACTGATTCTCTGCTGACATGAAGCCAGATCCTCTTTTACGGGACCTCTCTCCTCTGCCTGGGTGCTGGGCCTAAATTTATGACAATGGACTGTTGCAGTGGTGGCTGACGTGAAGCCTCATTCTCTGCTATGACATGCAGACTGATTCTCTGCTGACATGAAGCCAGATCCTCTGTTACGGGACCTCTCTCCTCTGCCTGGGTGCTGGGCCTAAATTTATGACAATGGACTGTTGCAGTGGTGGCTGACGTGAAGCCTGATTCTCTGCTATGACATGCAGACTGATTCTCTGCTGTCATGAAGCCAGATTGTCTGTTACGGGACCTCTCTGCTCTGCCTGTGTGCTAGGCCTAAATATATGCCAATGGACTGTTGCAGTGGTGGGTGACGTGAAGCCTGATTCTCTGCTATGATATGAAGACTGATTCTCTGCTGACATGAAGCCAGATTGTCTGTTACGGGACCTTTCTCCTCTGCCTGGGTTCTGGGCCTAAATTTATGAAAATTGACTCTTACAGTGGTGGGTGACGTGAAGCCTGATTCTCTGCTATGATATGAAGACTGATTCTCTGCTGACATGAAGCCAGATTGTCTGTTACGGGACCTTTCTCCTCTGCCTGGGTTCTGGGCCTAAATTTATGAAAATTGACTCTTACAGTGGTGGGTGACGTGAAGCCTGATTCTCTGCTATGATATGAAGACTGATTCTCTGCTGACATGAAGCCAGATTCTCTGTTACGGGACCTCTCTCCTCTGCCTGGGTGCTGGGCCTAAATTTATGACAATGGACTGTTGCAGTGGTGGCTGACGTGAAGCCTCATTCTCTGCTATGACATGCAGACTAATTCTCTGCTGACATGAAGACAGATTCTCTGTTACGGGACCTCCCTCCTCTGCCTGGGTGCTGGGCCTAAATATATGCCAATGGACTGTTGCAGTGGTGGCTGACGTGAAGCCTCATTCTCTGCTATGACATGCAGACTGATTCTCTGCTGACATGAAGCCAGATTCTCTGTTACGGGACCTCTCTCCTCTGCCTGTGTGTGTGCTGGGCCTAAATATATGCCAATGGACTGTTGCAGTGGTGGCTGACGTGAAGCCTCATTCTCTGCTATGACATGCAGACTAATTCTCTGCTGACATGAAGACAGATTCTCTGTTACGGGACCTCCCTCCTCTGCCTGGGTGCTGGGCCTAAATATATGCCAATGGACTGTTGCAGTGGTGGCTGACGTGAAGCCTCATTCTCTGCTATGACATGCAGACTGATTCTCTGCTGACATGAAGCCAGATTCTCTGTTACGGGACCTCTCTCCTCTGCCTGTGTGTGTGCTGGGCCTAAATATATGCCAATGGACTGTTGCAGTGTTGGGTGACGTGAAGCCTCATTCTCTGCTATGACATGCAGACTGATTCTCTGCTGACATGAAGCCAGATTCTCTGTTACGGGACCTCTCTCCTCTGCCTGTGTGTGTGCTGGGCCTAAATATATGCCAATGGACTGTTGCAGTGTTGGGTGACGTGAAGCCTCATTCTCTGCTATGACATGCAGACTAATTCTCTGCTGACATGAAGACAGATTCTCTGTTACGGGACCTCCCTCCTCTGCCTGGGTGCTGGGCCTAAATATATGCCAATGGACTGTTGCAGTGGTGGCTGACGTGAAGCCTCATTCTCTGCTATGACATGCAGACTAATTCTCTGCTGACATGAAGACAGATTCTCTGTTACGGGACCTCCCTCCTCTGCCTGGGTGCTGGGCCTAAATATATGCCAATGGACTGTTGCAGTGGTGGCTGACGTGAAGCCTCATTCTCTGCTATGACATGCAGACTGATTCTCTGCTGACATGAAGACAGATTCTCTGTTACGGGACCTCCCTCCTCTGCCTGGGTGCTGGGCCTAAATATATGCCAATGGACTGTTGCAGTGGTGGCTGACGTGAAGCCTCATTCTCTGCTATGACATGCAGACTAATTCTCTGCTGACATGAAGACAGATTCTCTGTTACGGGACCTCTCTCCTCTGCCTGGGTGCCGGGGCCTAAATATCTGAGAATGGACTGTTCCAGTGGTGGGTGACGGGAAGCCAGATTCTCTGCTATGGGACCTCTCTCCAATTGATTTTGGTTAATTTTTATTTATTTAATTTTTATTTTAATTCATTTCCCTATCCACATTTGTTTGCAGGGGATTTACCTACATGTTGCTGCCTTTTGCAGCCCTCTAGCTCTTTCCTGGGCTGTTTTACAGCCTTTTTAGTGCCGAAAAGTTCGGGTCCCCATTGACTTCAATGGGGTTCGGGTTCGGGACGAAGTTCGGATCGGGTTCGGATCCCGAACCCGAACATTTCCGGGATGTTCGGCCGAACTTCTCGAACCCGAACATCCAGGTGTTCGCTCAACTCTAGCCTTGACCCTTACGCACAGAGATTGTTCCAGATTCTCTGAATCTTCGGATGATGTTATGCACAGTTGATGATGATAGATGCAAAGTCTTTGCAATTTTTCGCTGGGTAACACCTTTCTGATATTGCTCCACTATCTTTCTGCGCAACATTGTGGGAATTGGTGATCCTCTACCCATCTTGGCTTCTGAGAGACACTGCCACTCTGAGAAGCTCTTTTTATACCCAATCATGTTGCCAATTGACCTAATTAGTGTTAATTGGTCTTCCAGCTCTTCGTTATGCTCAAATTTACTTTTTCCAGCCTCTTATTGCTACTTGTCCCAACTTTTTTGGGATTTGTTGACACCGTGAAAATTTGAATCAACGTATTTTTCCTGTAAAATGATACATTTACTCGGATTAAACGTTTGATCTGTCATCTACGTTCTATTCCAAATAAAATATTGACATTTGCCATCTCCACATCATTGCATTCAGTTTTTATTCACAATTTGTTTAGTGTCCCAACTTTCTGGGAATCCGGTTTGTATGTTTGATGGTTGTATAAATGTCTGTTCTGCACAAGGTACAGACAAGTCTTGTGACATCCAGGCCTGGTTTATTTTAATGAACGTCAGCTTGTCCACGTTGGCTGTGAACAGGCGGCTGCGTTTGTCTGTAATGACGCCCCCTGCCGTACTAAACACACGGCAGAGAGTACACTGGCCGCAGGGCAGGCCAGCACCTCCAAGGCATACAGGGCAAGCTCAGGCCATGTGGACAATTTGGAGACCCAGAAGTTGAATGGGGCAGAACCATCAGTCAGTACGTGTAGTCGTGTGCACACGTACTGTTCCACCATGTTGTTCAAATGCTGCCTCCTGCTAACACGTTCCGTATCAGCAGTTGGGGCCGGTTGTTGCGGCGAGGTGACAAAGCTTTTCCACATGTCGGCCATGCTAACCCTGCCTTCTGAGGTGCTGGCGCTGACACAGCTGCGTTGGCGACCTCTTGCTCCTCCTCTGCCTTCGCCTTGTGCTTTCACTTGTCCCCCCGGCATCAGTCAGGAATGCTCTCAGGAGTGCGTCTACCAGCGTGCGCTTGTACTTGCGCATCTTCCTATCACGCTCCAGTGCAGGAAGTAAGGTGGGCACATTGTCTTTGTACCGTGGATCCAGCAGGGTGGCAACCCAGTAGTCCGCACACGTTAAAATGTGGGCAACTCTGCTGTCGTTGCGCAGGCACTGCAGCATGTAGTCGCTCATGTGTGCCAGGCTGCCCAGGGGTAAGGACAAGCTGTCCTCTGTGGGAGGCGTATCATCATCGTCCAGCCACGCACCAGTGATGGGCCCGAGCTGCGTTGGGTGCCACCCCGCTGTGAACATGCTTCATCCTCATCCTCCTCCACCTCATCCTCGTCCTCCTCGTCCTCCAGTAGTGGGCCCTGTCTGGCCACATTTGTACCTGGCCTCTGCGGTTGCAAAAATCCTCTTTCTGAGCCACTTCTAAAAGACTGGCCTGAAAGTGTTACAGATGACCCCTCTTCCTCCTCCTCCTCCTCCTGGGCCACCTCCTCTTCCATCATCGCCCTAAGTGTTTTCTCAAGGAGACATAGAAGTGGTATTGTAACGCTGATAACGGCGTCATCGCCACTGGTCATGTTGGTGGAGTACTCGAAACAGCGCAACAGGGCACACAGGTCTCGCATGGAGGCCCAGTCATTGGTGGTGAAGTGGTGCTGTTCCGTAGTGCGACTGACCCGTGCGTGCTGCAGCTGAAACTCCACTATGGCCTGCTGCTGCTCGCACAGTCTGTCCAGCATGTGCAAGGTGGAGTTCCACCTGGTGGGCACGTCGCATATGAGGCGGTGAGCGGGAAGGCCGAAGTTACGCTGTAGCGCAGACAGGCGAGCAGCGGCAGGATGAGAACGCCGGAAGCGCGAACAGACGGCCCGCACTTTATGCAGCAGCTCTGACATGTCGGGGTAGTTGTGAATGAACTTCTGCACCACCAAGTTCAGCACATGCGCCAAGCAAGGGATGTGCGTCAAACCGGCTAGTCCCAGAGCTGCAACGAGATTTCGCCCATTATCACACACCACCAGGCCGGGCTTGAGGCTCACCGGCAGCAACCACTCGTCGGTCTGTTGTTCAATACCCCGCCACAACTCCTGTGCGGTGTGGGGCCTGTCCCCCAAACATATGAGTTTCAGAATGGCCTGCTGACGTTTACCCCGGGCTGTGCTGAAGTTGGTGGTGAAGGTGTGTGGCTGACTGGATGAGCAGGTGGAAGAAGAGGAGGAGGAAGCCGAGTAGGAGGAGGTGGCAACAGGAGGCAAAGAATGTTGCCCTGCGATCCTTGGCGGCGGAAGGACGTGCGCCAAACAGCTCTCCGCCTGGGGCCCAGCCGCCACTACATTTACCCAGTGTGCAGTTAGGGAGATATAGCGTCCCTGGCCGTGCTTACTGGTCCACGTATCTGTGGTTAGGTGGACCTTGCCACAGATGGCGTTGTGCAGTGCACACTTGATTTTATCGGATACTTGGTTGTGCAGGGAAGGCACGGCTCTCTTGGAGAAGTAGTGCCGGCTGGGAACAACATACTGTGGGACAGCAAGCGACATGAGCTGTTTGAAGCTGTCTGTGTCCACCAGCCTAAATGACAGCATTTCATAGGCCAGTAGTTTAGAAATGCTGGCATTCAGGGCCAGGGATCGAGGGTGGCTAGGTGGGAATTTACGCTTTCTCTCAAATGTTTGTGAGATGGAGAGCTGAACGCTGCCGTGTGACATGGTTGAGATGCTTGGTGACGGAGGTGGTGGTGGTGTTGGTGGTACATCCCCTGTTTGCTGGGCGGCAGGTGCCAACGTTCCTCCAGAGGCGGAGGAAGAGGCCGAGGCGGCAGCAGCAGAATAGGCCGAGGCGGCAGCAGCAGAAGAGGTAGCAGGGGGAGCCTGAGTGACTTCCTTGGTTTTAAGGTGTTTACTCCACTGCAGTTCATGCTTTGCATGCAGGTGCCTGGTCATGCAGGTTGTGCTCAGGTTCAGAACGTTAATGACTCGCTTCAGGCTCTGATGGCACAGCGTGCAAACCACTCGGGTCTTGTCGTCAGCACATTGTTTGAAGAAGTGCCATGCCAGGGAACTCCTTGAAGCTGCCTTTGGGGTGCTCGGTCCCAGATGGCGGCGGTCAGTAGCAGGCGGAGTCTCTTGGCGGCGGGTGTTCTGCTTTTGCCCACTGCTCCCTCTTTTGCTACGCTGTTGGCTCGGTCTCACCACTGCCTCTTCCTCCGAACTGTGAAAGTCAGTGGCACGACCTTCATTCCATGTGGGGTCTAGGACCTCATTGTCCCCTGCATCGTCTTCCACCCAGTCTTGATCCCTGACCTCCTGTTCAGTCTGCACACTGCAGAAAGACGCAGCAGTTGGCACCTGTGTTTCGTCATCATCAGAGACATGCTGAGGTGGTATTCCCATGTCCTCATCATCAGGAAACATAAGTGGTTGTGCGTCAGTGCATTCTATGTCTTTCACCGCTGGGGAAGGGCTAGGTGGATGCCCTTCGCAAACCCTGCCAGCGGAGTCTTCAAACAGCATAAGAGACTGCTGCATAACTTGAGGCTGAGACAGTTTCCCTGGTATGCATGGGGGTGATGTGACAGACTGATGGGGTTGGTTTTCAGGCGCCATCTGTGCGCTTTCTGCAGAAGACTGGGTGGGAGATACTGTGAACGTGCTGGATCCACTGTCGGCCACCCAATTGACTAATGCCTGTACCTGCTCAGGCCTTACCATCCTTAGAACGGCATTGGGCCCCACCATATATCGCTGTAAATTCTGGCGGCTACTGGGACCTGAGGTAGTTGGTACACTAGGACGTGTGGATGTGGCAGAACGGCCACGTCCTCTCCCAGCACCAGAGGCTCCACCAACACCACCACGACCATGTCCACGTCCCTTACTAGATGTTTGCCTCATAGTTAGCGTTCACCAAGCAAAGTAAAAAGTGGTTAAGTCTGTTAAAAATAATTAACCACCAATATAAACCCTGATGTAGGGTATTGCACTCAATATTTATTTTTTAAACTCTATATGACAGTGGTATTTGTGGCCTAAATGTGACAGTCACTTATGCACGTCTAATCCCAGATGTGCAGTATATTAGAGGGTTTTTTCACCCCAGTATGCCAAAGCTGTATTTCTGGACTTGCAGGTAGCCTGTGCTGTTGCACTATCGTTGCATAAAATGGCTGCCGATCATGTATTGATATTGATGAAATGAAGAAAAAAAAGTTCGTTTTCAGCAGTAGTTGGCTCAGGGCAGGCTTAAAAAAATTGTGCACTGCACCCACAAAACACTTTTTCTGTAGATCGCTGAGTACATAAACCAGTTCTTGATGAGATTTGTCCCTGATCTCTCCCTAACAGCAGCTGTAGCCAGGGCTGGTGCAAGGATTTTTGCCACCCTAGGCAAAAGCTAATTTTGCCGCCCCCTTGACTCCACCCATTGACCACACCCTTTACCCGCCCCTTTTTCAGCCATCTATTGCATGTAACATTTAACTATGGTCGTGTACCCTGTGCCAGTCTGACTATGGTCATGTATATGTAATATCCAGCCATTGTCTGCCACCTAGTACCATCCCAGTGATGCGCTGTTCAGCAAGTTGGCACACCAAACACGAGCAGTGCCACCTATTCACTGCCAGGCACCATTCAGCCACTGTCTGAAATCCTGTGCCACCAGGGCAACATAAAACAGTATGCTGCCCTGTGCCCTCTGCCAGTCTGGCACTGTCCTGCACCCTGTACCATTCATAGCCCTTTAGACAGTCTGTGCCACCTATTAGGCTCCATGTGCCACTGCTGGGCACCCTGTGCCAGTCAGAATCTATAGCCCCTAGTCAAGTAGCAGGTGTGCCCTGACCCCTGTACACAAGTGTGTGCCACCCTGCTGCCAGTCACTGTCCTGCAGCCTCTGACACCATGATTCATGTCCATTTTCTGCCCCTCATGATTCATGTCCATTCCTTGCCCCCCCATGTGCTAATATCATAGTGCCATCCTCTCCCCCTGTCCCCTAATGTGCCAGTATCAAGTGCCTCTCTCCTCCCCCCTTCATGTGCCAGTATCAAGGCGCCAATAGCCCCCCTCCCCCGTGGCAGTAAAGTAACAGTCCGGTATTTAAGAAAAAAAAAAAAAAAAACGACATTTAGAAAAGCTTATCCTGGGATTTGAACTCATAACCTCTACACATCAGAGGGAAGGCATTTAACCTCACAGCCATGAAAGCTGTATAGCTAATTACTTAAAAAAAATATATATATATAAGACTTCTACTGTAGGTAACTTTGCCCACTGTGTATGGATGTAGCAGTGCTGGGTGTGTTGGGGCAGCTGTCATGTGTATAGTTGTACACTAGGTATCAGTACACTAGGTCAGTGTTTCCCAACCAGTGTGCCTCCAGCTGTTGCAAAACTACAACTCCCAGCATGCCCGCACAGCCAAAGGCTGTCCGGGCATGCTAGGAGTTGTAGTTTTACAACAGCTGGAGGCACACTGGTTGGGAAACACTGCACTAGGTATCAGTAGAAGTCTAATAGAAAAGAAAACACTTTTAGAAAAGTTTGCCTAGGGATTCGAACTCACGACCTCTACACAACAGAGGCAAGGCATTTATCCTCTCAGCCATGAAAGCTGACAAGCTAGTTGCTTAAAAAAAAAATATATAAGACTTCTACTGATACCTAGTGTACAACCATACACATGACAGCTGCCCCAACACACCCAGCTCTACTACATCCATACACAGTGGGCAGCGGTCATGTGTATGGTTGTACACTAGGTATCAGTACACTAGGTATCAGTAGAAGTCTTATATACATTACTGTGAGGGTAAATGCTTTGCCTCTGATGTGTAGAGGTCATGAGTTTGAATCCCAGGACAAACTTTTCTGAAAGGCATTCTAAATGATCTCGTAGCTATGTGTCAGCTGATGCGAACGCTCTGCCCGAAGTGACTGAACATACTCGCAGCGCATCTGGCCGGCAAGAACAGAAGGAGTGAAGTGAAGGAGATGATGTCAGTAGGGGGCGGGGCGCAGGCGGGCGGCAGGGAGCTACTGCTTGGGATTCGGATTCCTGCCGGCGCCCCCAGGCAGAGTGTGCTCTATGCGGTGGCCTACTCTGCTTATGGGTGGCGCCGGCCCTGGCTGCAGCCTCTCCCTATGCTGATCAGAGCAGAGTGACGGGCGGTGCTACATGACTCCAGCTTAAATAGAGGCTGGGTCACATGGTGCTCTGGCCAATCACAGCCATGCCAATAGTAGGCATGGCTGTGACGGCCTCTTGGGGCAAGTAGTATGACGCTTGTTGATTGGCTGCTTTGCAGCCTTTCAAAAAGGGCTATAAAAATCGCTGAACACCGAACCCGAACTTTCATGGAAATGTTCGGGTCCGGGTGCCGAAAACCCTAAAGTTCGGTATGAACCCAAACTTTACAGTTCGGGTTCGCTCAACTCTAGTAGTCACCAGTAGAGGGAGCTCAGCATCAACTCTTCATCAATCATCACTAAACTCCCCCTAGTGGTGAGTTTTATCGTGCAACTCTACGGCACTATGAAGAAAAGCAACGGATTT
Source organism: Bufo gargarizans (assembly GCF_014858855.1). Classification (NCBI taxonomy): domain Eukaryota; kingdom Metazoa; phylum Chordata; class Amphibia; order Anura; family Bufonidae; genus Bufo; species Bufo gargarizans. The sequence continues at coordinate 197,814,247 of NC_058086.1, forward strand.
CAAGCAACGGATTTATCAACCTCGACCCCTATAAAGATAGATTACAAAAAGACGCAGATTCCCTCTAAAAATATGTAACATGGGGCAAGAAAAAAAATCCATTCCCATTGTTATGTGTGTGCGCACTCTCGCTTCCCACTAAAAATCCCACATGTCTTTTCTTTAAACCTTACAGGCCGTAAAACAATCTCCTCTCAGCACAATGCGGTTGATTGCTTGACTGGAAATGAATGTAACTGGATTTTATGGAGTGTGATCGTTAAACCAGTCTACGGCACAAAGCTTTTCTTCACTTGGGCAATCCAATAGTAATGGATTCTTATTTCCATTTTAAATAGTGCCGATAACTTGCGCAGTAATATTGGCGTATGTTAAAGGAGGTTACTGGCCTGGCGGGGATGTCTTCTATTCACTTACGTGGCTCAATTGATCCCTGGAGGGAGCCATAAAAGAGAATTTCTCCTGTAATGCACAGTCAAGGAGGCTTGCAGGAGACAAATCAATCTCTGGCCTCCATGAAACACATAGGAATTGTGTCTTCAAGGTCCTCGGAGGTGAAGTCCCTTGCAGATGTAGCAGAGCTGAGTTAATCACTTGTCTTGCATTACGTTCTGTAATATCATTGGTTTGCTAAGGTGCACATGTACATTTTTGCACCCATTGTATTGTCTGTATAAGCACTTTGCGTGCACCTGTCAGCAGGATCAACCCCGTTAAACTAGGCCTGGCAGAGCTGATCCTGCTGAGTACAGTCATAATTGGTTGTGGCCTTCCCGAGAAAATAGATTTTTAATATTTATGCAAATGGGGCTTATATATTTATGCAAAAGGCATAAATTCACACGACCATTTTTTGTTTTTTTCCGTTTACGGGCCGTTTTTTGCGTCAGTTCATTCTTCTTAGTTATTAACTGAATTATAAATCTTAAAGGGAGTTTTCTAGTGGGAAACAAATTGTTGGCCGTGGGTTCAGAGAGGGCTAAAAGATATAACCGATACTCCCCTCACTGATTTCCTGCCGCTGCCCGGATCCCTGCTGGTCTGTACTTCCTGTTTCTATCTCAACACACAGGAAATGACCTCTCAGCTGACCCCGCCGCACCCACTGATTGGCTGAGGGGCCTTTTAAGACATTTCCTGTGTGTCGGCACTTGGGACCAGAGGAGGGAAGCACCGAAACAGCAGGTGAGGCGATTATTGGTTCTTTTTATCCCCTCTGAGGCTGATGCTTATTCAGGTGTCAGTATATACTGATGTTTGCATTATATTCAGGTTGTGAAGACTCTCTAGCGATGGTTTGACTTATGCTAACCAGGCACATTAGAAATTTGATTCCGATACCAATTAATGTCTATGGGGCCTCCAGACTCTCCCCTGACATAAGGATTGGGTACATTGGATTTCATCTGGCCGATCCAGCTGCACTACTGGGATAGCATAGGGAAGTTACTACCCCTTCCTCCACATTTATGGTATCTAGCACATGATCTTAATCCATGTGTCAGTATACACTGTTTTTGCATTATATTCAGTCTTTGCATACACTCAGTTTATGGTTTGACGTCCTTTGGACTGTCTTTGTGTGATGTTTGATAGCCTTAAATCACACGTGTAATTATTTCAGCATGTCTTTTTGTGTTCCCGTATGTTTCACGGTGGCTGTGTATTGCTTGTACAATGATATCAACATAATTTTTTGTCCAATATTCATTTTGTGATTATTGCCGTTTTTTTCCCCCTTGATTAGATTATTAGTGTCATTATAAACTGCTGGCTTGGAAGTTCTATTCATTTTGTTCTCCTTGTCTGTCTACTCCATTATCTAGGCCTAGAACAATAGAGCTATCATCCTGTCATTTCAAGCCTCCACCTACTATTATAATGAGGACTACCCTTGAGACAATCTCTTCCTTTTGGATAATGTGTGCACTACATTGCTGCATTAAGTCCTTCAGTGCAGGAGGCATTTTCTGCAGCAGCTCTCCACTATGGGGATTCTTGGATGAGAATCCTATCTATTAAATCCATATTTCCAAATGGGGCATATGAAGGGTTAGTCAAGTGCAGGGAAGGCCAACCTGAGGCTCTCCAGCTGTTGCAAAACTACAACTCCCAGCATGCCCACACTGCCTACAGCTATTAGTCTACAGCATGGCATGGTGGGAGTTGTAGTTTTGCAACAGCTGGAGAGCCTCAGGTTGGCCATCCCTGGTCTAGTGGGACAACTTTTTTAGGTCTTGGTCACATGGTGCATTTTTTTTTCAACCAGAACCAAAAGTGGAGTGAACAACATGACAAATTTAAGTCCTCTTACACTCTTCTTCTGCTCTGGAACCATTCTTGATACTGTCTAGACTAAATCTATGCAAAAAATTGAGTTTTCATGATGCACAAACAATACAGCATGGAGGAACATTTCCAACTCTGCTACATCTGTGAGATACCTAGTGCAAAACTATATGAAAGCTTTTTCTGGATAATCACGTCTTAGACCTGTAGAATTCTCTGACCCTGTTTCCTGGCTTTGAGGAGAATGTATGCAGACTGGGACACCATCTCTTCGCACAGATGATGAGCAGAACAGAGCAAGATGCGGGAATTATCTGGGTTGCAGAGGTCTCAACAGGTGGCAAATCATCTGACCAAACCAGATACTGGAGAAGAAAGACGAGATGAAAAAAATCCTCAAATCATCAAATGAGAAGACAAAAGAATAGTGAGGAACAATACACGGTCCAAAGGTAAATTCTCTGAAGCTACCAGGTGTAACAGTCGCTCCACCCTTACCCCTGGCCCTGCCTACTTGCCTCGCGAGTCCTAAGGACAGGGGACAACTGGATGGCAATCCCTAGCTTGGATAGGTGCAGGGAGGACAGACCAGACAAACAACAGAACGTGAACAGACCGAGTCTATACCAGGAGAGCTACGAAGTACAAATGGAGCAAGCAGAGAATAGTCAGGAGAAGCCGAGGTCATAAATACCAGGAGAGTCGTGAAGTACCAAAGGAGTCCGCAGAGGATCGTCAGGAGGAGGCCGGGGTCAGAATACCAGGAGAGCCGCAAAGTACACAAGGAGCAGGCAGAGGATCGTCAGGAATTCAGCAGGAGGTAAGTACGCCAGGAAAGATAAAGTCGCAGGTGGAACCTAAATAACAGGCAATCTGTGGCCAGCAGACTGCCTGTTTAAATAGGGAGCCAGAGGGGTCATGTGACGTGGCCAGCGTCACATGACTCCACACAGACTACACAGCTGAGCACAGAGTGATCAGCTCGGCGCTCAGCCCTAAAACCATTCTCATGAATGCGCATAGACGCGCGGGGGGGCGTGCATAGTATCATCAGGAGCGCGGGCGACGCTGGACGCGCTGATGATGCGTGCGCGCTCCGGACGTGCCCGCCTCCTAGACCGCGCCGTGACACCAGGATTGACGCTGGACTAAAATAGTTTAGGTGATGGGTAGGTAGATACAACCAGAATCTGTCTTTGGTTTAGGAATAGGACTGTAATAGTGCCTAATAAAGTGGGAGCTGTATATATCTGTAGCTCTCACACCTGAACCAGTTTCTAAAGGTTCTATCTCTGTCTGACTGCATTAAAGCTTAAAGTCTTAATTTCTCTAGCTGCTATGCAGCCTGAGATAGAGCAGGTAGAAGTAGCTTACCTCCTCCTTTCAGCGTGGATGAGAAGAGTGGCATGGGGACATGTCAGGCTGCAGGGAGAGGACGAGGGCACATATGCTCCTCTCCCTGCTTTAAATGCACCTGACCCAAGGGGTAGGGGGAACATGGACTTCTGTGCATGTTATCAATCCCCCCTTGTAATAATATACTTGCTATCTCACTGTCACATGAATGAGAAGCTTTAATCGCTCCTCAGAGCTTCGTTTATTGACGCCACACCCAGGGCGTCATATAGGTCACACCGAGCACTCGCACCACACACAAACACCAATTACAGTATATTCTGTATCATTTCCAGGTCCGGCATGCACAACCTGCTTGGCGCACTCCTGCAGCTTTTGCATGTCTTTAACCCTTGCAGCGCTGAATGTGGACACGCATGATATGTATGGTCTCCTCACATCTTACAGCTATTTGCAAGACTATATTCTATTTGCATAAAGACTCTGCCGTAGTACGCATCTCCGTCGCAAATTAGAATTTCTGCGCGGTTTGGTAACGATTAGTGATGAGCGATGTATTTGAAAATTTGATTTGGCTGATTCGCCGAATGTTACCCAAAAAACTCGCTTTGTGATGAATTACTTTGTCACTAAGCCCATTTCTTTGTAAGTAGTGGGTGCAATGACAGGGAGTGGCGTTTGCGCTGCCCCCGTCATTGTACCCCTCAGGCGCCACGTTCATAACTGATCGCGGCATCTGACATTGATATTACAGGGTAAAATTTTTTAAAAAAATAACAATTAAATCATACCTCATCCATTTGGTGGCGACTTACCGGCCTCCGCCACCTTGATTGAAGATCTTGTGCAAAATCTTGCGCGGTCCGTGATGACGTCATCACGTCAACCGGTGTGGTGACTTCATAAGTTACTGGGCATGGGATTTTGTGCGGGATCTTCAATCAAGATGGCGGCGGGCGGCTCGTCGCGATCAAATGGATAAAGTAAGGCCTCCTGCACACGCTCCGTGACCGCATTTGCGGATCCGCAATACACGGGCACCGTTCCGTGTGCATTCTGCATCACGGATGAGGATCCATTCACTTCAATGGGTCCGCAAATCCGGAGATACGGAATGGTGGGGAACGGAACCCTACGGAAGCACTACAGAGTGCTTCCGTGGGGTTTCGTCCCGTAATTCAGTTTCGCAAAAAGATAGAACATGTCTTATCTTTTTGCAATCCGCTGCGGCTGCCCCACAGACGGTGTTCGTGCATTGCGGCCCGCAGCACGACCATGGGGCGCACAGGAGGCCTAAGTATGAATTTTATTTTTTAGCCATTCAGGGAAAATTGATTCGCTACCATGAAGCACGAGGAAATTCGGCTTAGTGGAAAATCTAATTTTCCCTGAAATTCGGATCGAAGTCCATGATTTGCTCAACACTAGTAATGATCATTGTTTGAAGCAAAGCTGCATGAAGGTGGTTGTGTATTCATTATTAGGTTATATTTTTATACACTTTGGTACATTTTACACTCTCAGACAATGCAGATTTTGGTAACCTAGAAGCGGTTTTGCCGTGTGCAGGATACATTTTAGCACATTTCTGGATAACAGCCAAATATTACTTGGCCTCTGGTCCGGTGTTTTCGGTGCCCAAGCTCTTGTTGATGTACACGCTTGAGGTATATAGAAGTTTTGCAGACCTTACTGTATTATTTTACACTTTTTTTCTGTGTATTATGCTTGGATGTACATTTTATGTTTTACTGCTCCTTTCTAAGTAATTACTGTTTGTCACAAAGTTAGGCCTCATGCACACAACAGTTGTTTTTTGCGTCTGCAAATTGTGCGTCTGCCCCAAAAAAACTGATACGGCATCCAGACCCTTTTTTTCCCACAGATCCCTTGTAATAAATGCCTATCCTTGTCCTTATCCTTGTTTTGCGGAACGGAACATCTAGCCCCTTATTGAACAGTCCTATCCTGGTCCGTAATGCAGACAATAATAGGACATGTTCTATTTTTTTGCGGAACGGACATACGGGAAAGAAATGTACACTGAATAACTTCCGTTGTTTTTTTTTGCGGATCCATTGAAATGAACGGTTCCGCATACGGTCCGCAAAAAAATGGAACCGACACGGAATGAAAATACATTTGCGCCCTTAGGCCTCTTCCACACGGGCGTCTTGTTTTGGCTCAGGATGCATCCCGGGTGCATTGTGGCAAACCCGCACGAGTAGTTACGCAATTTCATTCAGTTTTGACTGCAATTGCGTTCAGTTGTTCAGTTTTTGTCGCAATGCGTTTTGCACGCGTGTGATGAAAAACTGAATGTGGTACCCAGACCCGAACTTCTTCACAGAAGTACAGGTTTGGGTTCAAGGTTGTGTAGATTGTATTATTTTCCCATATAACATGGTAATAAGGGAAAATAATAGCATTCTTAATACAGAATGCATAGTACAATAGGGCTGGAGGGGTTAAAAAATTTTTTACTCACCTTAATCCACTTGTTCGCGCAGCCCCGCTTCTCTTCTGTCTTCTTTCTTCAGAACCTGGGTAAAGGACCTTTGATGACATCACTGCGCTCATCACATGGTCCATCACATGATCCATCACCATGTAATGGGCCATGTGATGAGCGCAGTGATGTCACCACAGGTCCTTTTCCTCCTGCACAGCAAAGAAGAAGAAAGAAGAGATGCCGGGCTGCGCGATCAAGTGGATTAAGGTGAGTTATATTATTATTATTTTTTTTAACCCCTCCAGCGCTATTGTACTAAGCATTCTGTATTAAGAATGCTATTATTTTCCCTTACAACCATGTTATAAGGGAAAATAATAATGATCTGGTCCCCATCCCGATCATCTCCTAGCAACCATGCGTGAAAATCGCACCACGTCCGCACTCGCTTGCGATTTTCACGCAGCCCAATTCACTTCTATGGCCTGCGTTGCGCGAAAAACTCACAAAATAGAGCATGCTGCGATTTTCACGCAGCGCATAAGTGATGCGTGACAATCACCGCTAGTGCACAGCCTAAATAGAAATGAACGGGTCCGGATTCAGTGCGGGTGCAATGCATTCACCTCACGCATCGTACCTGTGCATAAATTTCGCCCGTGTGAAAGAGGAAGAGGCGATCTGAAATTACACTTTGATGCAAAACTGTGCGTAATAAAGTGCTGACTGGCATTCTGACAACGTGCCGGTGTCCATTTGGAGAAAATATGATCATTTTATTATGCAAGTTAGATTTTATTTGTACGTGTCAAGAGTGAGCAGGTTACCCTGGCTGCAAAATGTCCGGAAACTCCTGGCAGCCAAAGGGTTAAGACAATTTGTATGCATTTCTACTTTGTGACTGATATTGAACAATTTAGTAAAAAACAATTCTATCCCCCGTGTGTCCATCATTCAGCCGAGTAATGCGCAGCCGGTAATCAATATTACCCTGGAATGGCGGCCCATTTGTCTCTAATATAGCGCAAATGAAAAATATCCGCTTGAAAATCAGGTGCGTTTGGCTGACCGTTCCGCTGCCGACGGAGCGTCCAGATTACTCACTGAAGTCGAGATTGCGATCAGAGGTAATTCATTATCCTTATCCCAATGTGAAGATTGTCCCATTTGATGCAATGTATGAAATAATCTATTACCGCCATTCAGCGCCATTAGTGTCCGCTTCCCCCTGAAAACCTGTGTATGTAAATGTGTCCGAGAACCGGAGAGAATATCTAGAAGTAGCCTTCATGATTAGACACGACTGGAATATTACTCAGCCAGAATTTTTTCTTATTTTTTTTTGTGTGTGTTTTGCCCCCTGGGTGTTTTTAATTGCTGCTCAGTGTAGATTCTTCATAATATTCTCCCGGGGGTTAATCCTACAAGAATATTTATTAAGGCACTTAGGAGGAGGGATGCTATCTCTTAATTAACAATCTCCTTCATGCTAAGTGGCCTTGATTCACTGCTCGAAAAATCCAACTTTTCGTTATTTATCGGCGACTTAGATTTTTTTCCTTTGATAGCAGGAATAAACAAGGGGGAGACATTGGGGGTCATTTACTAAAAAACAGCATTTCACACACCAGCTGGAAGAAGATCTGACCAGTTTATCAAGAAGAGCACGCTCCTTTCCGCTAAGCTCCACCGACTTTTTAAAAAAGGGGTTAAAGTGGTCGGAAAAAAACTAAGCGGGTAATGTATCAAGATGCAAATATTTTTACTTTTTGTGTCTTGAGTGCTTGGTTTAAAGCTATTTTTTTTTTTAAATGTTGCCCGCCGTTTGATAAATTTGATGCGCGATTTGCTTATTACATATTTATTGCAAAAATTGCAATAAAATTACATGCGATTTTTCTGTCTAAAGTCTAATCTTTTTATAACATAGGCTCTGTCAGCTTGGGCTCCACCGGGGGACTGGTGTACACTTGCTGTAATGTATCGTGAATTCAGCAGATTTGAGAATGAATAAGCGTACGCAGGCTAAGTGAATAAATATATTTGCTAAGTGATTAATTATAAGGAAAAACTGAGAAATCACATACAGAATAGTAAAAAATAAATAATCATTACTAGCCTAAATATGGGGTAGGGATCCGGTCGGCCATGCTATAGCACAGGGATGCACCTGAGGCTCTCCAGCTGTTTCAAAACTACAACTCCCAGCATGCCCAGACTGTCTACAGCTATTAGCCTACAGGAGGGCATGGTGGTAGTTGTAGTTTTACAACAGCTGGAGAGCCACAGGTTGGCCATGCCTGCTATAGCACATGGCTGTCTACCACGTTATAACACATGACCGACACCCAAGGGTGTACAAAAGATATGGCAAACAATACTTACATCCTACTTAGGCCTCATGCACACCGCCGTGGCCGTATTGCAGCCCGCAAACAGTGGGTCTGCAATATGCGGGCACTGGCCGTGTGCTCCCTGCTTCAAGGGTGCGGACCCATTTACTTGAACATGTTCTATTTTTTTTGTGGTGCAGACAGATCACAGACCTATTAAAGTTGAATGGGTCTCAATCCGTCCCAGCCACCGCACGGACGTTACCTGTGCATTGGGGACCGCAAATTGCAGTCGCCAATGCACGGAACGGCCACACAACGGGATGAAGTTTCAGGTGGAATCTCAACTAATTGTTAGTGCAGACCACAGTTCTTTCCCATCAGCCCCTTCTCCGGTGTGCATCACGCATGTCTCTGAGATCACTCAGGAATATGTTCTTATCAGCACAATGGGGGATGGGTACTATCTGTAACTTACTACATTACAAGGAAAACTTGTAAACTATTACACAGAGTATTAAACCTAATTAAAGGGGACAGACCCAATCAGTCCTTAAAAATACCATTACAAATTTTGCAGTGATAAAGCTGGCCAAAAATGTAGCCCCTTGGTAAACGTAAATTGCAGCACGGCGCAAAGCACCTTAAAAATACATCGTACATTTGGCACAGTTTCCTTCTGCAGGTTTGAAGCCAACAACCTGGTGTAAATGACCCCCATTGTATCTAGTAGGTTCTATGAAAACAGAAGCGTGGCAGCAGAAACAGACCGAGTCCAACTGTCTGCCCTAGGGGTTTTTATTCCCCTTTTTTAGTTGTTTTGAGAGGTTTTCCAGTTTTATATAAACAATCTGGTTTTAAATAAAAGGTTTCACAACCTCCTATTTTCAAGATCTCTGCTTGCAGTCAAAGAGAACATTCTAGTTTCTATTCAGAGGCAGTAATTCTGTACATAGCCCGTCCTGCTCACAGGTGAGAAGCGGATACAATGTAACCAGTCTAGACAATGCTCTGTGAGCTACACAGCCTCCAGACTAATACATTGTAACAAACTATGGGAGAGTAAAAAAAAGTGTCCTGTGCACAGTGGCGTAGCGCGAGTTGCCAGCACCCGGGGCAAGCCAAGTATTGCGCCCCCCCCCCCCCCAACCTGTGGCCATGCCCCCTTTTTCTTTTTACAGATAATGTAGTAGATGTCACCTGCAGTCCTATGTAACACCACAGATAACACAGTGATATGTGTCTCTGAGTACAGATTATGTAGTAGATGTCACCTGCAGTCCTATGTAACACTACAGCTAACACAGTGATAATGCTCTGTATACAGATAATGTAGTAGATGTCACCTGCAGTCCTATGTAACATCACAGATAACACGGTGATAACGCTCTGTGTACAGATAATGTAGTAGATGTCACCTGCAGTCCTATGTAACATCACAGATAACACGGTGATAACGCTATGAGTACAGATTATGTAGTAGATGTCACCTGCAGTCCTATGTAACATCACAGATAACACGGTGATAACGCTCTGTGTACAGATAATGTAGTAGATGTCACCTGTAGTCCTATGTAACACCACAGATTATACGGTGATAACTCTCTGAGTACAGATTATGTAGTAGATGTCACCTGCAGTCCTATGTAACCCCACAGATAACACAGTGATAACGCTCTGTGTACAGATAATGTAGTAGATGTCACCTGCAGTCCTATGTAACACCACAGATAACACAGTGATAACTCTCTGAGTACAGATGATGTAGTAGATGTCACCCGCAGTCCTATGTAACACCACAGATAACACGGTGATAACTCTGAGTACAGATTATGTAGCAGATGGGTGTGAGCCCCCAGAATTCAGAACATGCAGTGTGACCTGAAGTCTGTGGTCAGGATGCGGCAGTGTGGGCCAAATTCTATATCCCCCTCCCATCACTACAGAACACACAGGGTAATACAGCGCCCCCTACCTCTTACATCCAGTGACGTCTCTCTGATGTAGATGTTCACTTTCCTCATCTTCTCCCTTCAGACCTTCAGACCAGACCACCATTTATCAGCTATTTCTCGTCTCTGCAGTTTGACAAAAAAAAAATCTTAGTTTACTACTTTTCCATCATCCTCCCATCTTCTGGACAAATCATCCTACCATCCCCAATACCGTGCCACTGTTCTCCCCAATACTATACTGCAGAAACAGATAAATCCCCTGATAACACTAGTACTACACAGAAAATGCCCCCTTCAATAAAAATAATTGTGGTAAGCTGATACTGTGCCAAGGTGCCCCCACAGTAATAGTGCTCCCAAAAGTCCCACCAATAGGAATAATTCTCTGCTAGAGCACACATGGTAGTAATAGTGCTCCTACAGTGCCCCCAACATGTCCCCACTGTGCCCCAGAAGTAATAATGCTCCCATAGTGCCCATGCTAGTAATCATGTTCCCCATAGACCCCCAGTAGTGATAATAATTATCCTTATAATGTGACAGTACAAAAATGCCCCCTTATAATGCCCCTAGTTGAGCTAATGTCCCCATAGTGCCCCCATAATGTGCCAGTATAAAATACCACTATATAGTGCACCCAGTAAATACCCCCATAGTGCTCTTTTCCCCCTTCCTCCTAGTGCCCCCTATAATGTACCAGTATAAAATGCCCCATATATAGTGCCCCAGTAGATGCCCCCAGTGTCCCCCATAATTTTCAAGTATAAAATACCCCTTCTTAGTGCCCCCCGTAGATGAGCCCATAGTACTTCTCTCTCCCCTTCCCCATAGTACCCACCATAATATATCCCAGTATAAAATGCCCCTATACAGAGCCCCCCATATAAATTACCCCTTCTTTGTGGCCTCAGTAGATGCTTCCATAGTGCCCCAATGTGCCAGTAAGAAGTGCCCACATAGATGCCCCCATAGTGCCCCAATGTGCCAGTAAAAAGTGCTCCCAATAATGTGCCAGTAAGATGTGCCCCCATAGTGCCCCCAATAATGTGCCAGTAAGAAGTGCCCACATAGATGCCCCCATAGTGCCCCAATGTGCCAGTAAAAAGTGCTCCCAATAATGTGCCAGTAAAAAGTGCCCCCATAGATGCCCCCCAATAATGTGCCAGTAACAGTACCATATAAAAAAATTAACACTTATACTTCCCTCCATGGCAGCGATGCGATGCAGCCTCTTCCGGCCTGTGTCCCGCGCTGTACGGCTCCGGCGGTGCTCTGATTGGTTACCATGGCAACCAGGACGCTACTGAAGTCCTGGCTGCCATGGTCAGTTAGTCAGCATTGTACTTACCTGCACTGGGGCCGCCGGGCGCTCCTTCTTCTCAAACTGACAGGTCCGGCACATTGCTATAAGCATACGCCACACAGACCTGTCAGTTTGAGAAGGAGCGCCCGGCGGCCCCAGCGCAGGTAAGTACAATGCTGACTAACTGACCATGGCAGCCAGGACTTCAGTAGCCCCCTGGTTGCCATGGTAACTGATCAGAGCCCCAGCATTACACTTCTGGGACTCCGATCGGAACTGCCGCTGCCACCAATGATGAGGATGGGGGGGGGGGGCGCACTACCAGCAATAATTAATACGGGGGGGGGGAGAGATTGTCAGCGCACTGCCAGCAATGATGTTTAATACGGAGGGGGGGATCCGCACTGGCCACCAATAATTGTAATACTGGTTAGGAAGGGTTAGGGCGCACTGCCCATGAATGATTTTAATAGTGGGGGGGGGGGGCGCACTGCTGCCCGGCAGCTCCCGACCTCTGACATGGTGCTGTGATCCGCACAATTAACCCCTCAGGTGTGGCCAGGCAGCAGGGGGCCAGTATGTATGCGCCTGTTGGTATACTCTAACTTCAAGCGTCCCCATCACCATGGGAACGCCTTTGTGTTAGAATATACCATCGGATTTGAGTTTTCACGATCTAATTCAGATCCGATGGTATATTCTAACCACCAGGTTATTTCGCAATAAAACAAATATCTCGAATACGAATATATTCGTGAATATATGCCGAATATTCTACCATATATTCGCGAGATATCGCAAATTCGAATATTGCCCCTGCCGCTCATCACTAGTCAGTACAGCAGGCCAGAAAGAAACAGATGTAGCAGAGTCGAGTTTGCCTGCCATTTTAATGCTAAAGCCTGCTGAGACCAACACAAAGCTAGTTTCTGATGAAAGTTTATTTAAGTAAGGCCTCTTTTACACTACCGTTTTTTTTTCCCGTTTTGCGGGCCGTTTTTTGCGTTCCATATAAGGTCCGTATACGGAACCATTAATTTCAATGGTTCCGCAAAAAAAAACGAATGTACTCCGTATGCATTCCGTTTCCGTATTTTCGTTTTCCGTTCCGTTGAAAGATAGAACATGTCCTATTATTGCCTGCAAATCAATGGAATCACCGTGGGGTTTCTCTCCGTGTCTCTGCACCGCAAAAAAGTAGTGTATGCACTACTTTTTTGTGGTGTGGACCGTCAGATGCGGATTCCGGCCGTCATTCGTGTGCATGAGGCCTGATGGGCATCTGTCAGCAGTTCTGTCCCTATGACACTGGCTGACCTGTTACATGTGCGCTTGGCAGCTGAAGGCATCTGTGTTGTTCCCATGTTCATTGTGCCCGCATGGCTGAGAAAAATGTTTTAATATATGCAAATGAGCTTCTAGGAGCAATTGGGGCGTTACCATTACACCTAGAGGCTCTGCTTTCTATGTAACTGCTGCTCCCTCTGCACTGTGATTGACAGGACCAGGAAGAGTAAAAGAGATCACGACTGGCCCTGACTTCTTTTAAGGTCAATTAAAGAGCAGAGGGAGCTGCAGTTGCAGAGAGAGCAGAGCCTCTCGGTGTAATTACCACGCCCCCGTTGCTCCTAGACGCTCATTTGCATATATTAACCTGTTTAGGACATAGGGCGTACCGGTACGCCCCGATGTCCCGATTCTTAAGGACACAGGACGTACCGGTACGTCCTATGTATTTCCGATCACGCCGCTCGGCAGGTGGTGAACGGAACCCGGTGCCTGCTCGAATCATTGAGCAGGCAACTTGGGTAAATGCGAGGGGGAATCCCGTGACCCCCCCCGTGTCGGCAATTAATTCAGACCTGCGGTTTTCGACTTTTACCTTATGCAGCGGCGGCGGTGCCATCGGGTCCCCATGCGGCTGTAGGGGGGGACCCGATGGCATGGAAGGCAGCGCGATGCCTTCCTAAGGCATCGCCGTTGCCTTATTGTGACGTGCCTGTGAGATCCAGCCCCCTGGATCTCACAGGCCCGAAGCTGTATGAGTAATGCACACAGTATTACTCATACAGCCAATGCATTCCAATACAGAAGTATTGGAATGTATTGTAAAAAGGATTAGAAACCCAAAAGTTAAAGTCCCAAAGTGGGACAAAAAAGAAAGTAAAAAAAAGTTTTAAAAATTAAGTTTTCCCCCTAAAAATTAAAAGTTTCAAGTAAAAATAAACAAAAATTGAATTTTCCCCAAATAAAGTTTAAAAAAATAGGGAAAAAACACGCAGCAGACATATTAGGTATCACTGTGTCCGTATCAACCGGCTCTATAAACATATCACATGACCTAACCCCTCAGATGAACACCGTAAAAAATAAAAAATAAAAACTGTGCTAAATAAACCATTTTTTTGTCACCTTACATCACAAAAAGTACAACAGTAAGCGATCAAAAAGGCATATTACCACCAAAATAGTACAAATCTAACCGTCACCTCATCCCGCAAAAAATGAGCCCCTACCTAGGACAATCACCCAAAAAATAAAAAAAACTATGGCTCAGAATATGGAGACACTAAAACATCATTTTTTTTGTTTTAAAAAAGCTGTTATTGTGTAAAACTTAAGTAAATAAAAAAAAAGTATACATATTAGGTATCGCCGCGTCCGTATCGACCGGCTCTATAAAAATATCACATGACCTAACCCCTCAGGTTAACACAGTAAAATTAAATAAATACGGTAAATTTTTTGTCATCTTACATCACAAAAAGTGTAATAGCAAGCGATAAACAAATAGTGCCAATTAAACCATCATCTCATCCTACGAAAAATGAGACCCTACCTAAGATAATCGCCCAAAAACTGAAAAAACTATTGCTCTCAGACTTTGGAGACACTAAAACATGATAATTTTTTTGTTTTCAAAAATGAAATCATTGTGTAAAACTTACAAAAATAAGAAAATTGTATACATATTAGGAATCACCGCATCCGTGACAACCTGATCTATAAAAATATCACATGATCTAACCTGTCAGATGAATGTTGTAAATAACACTGTGCCAAAACAGCTATTTCTTGTTACCTTGCTTCACAAAAAGTGTAATATAGAGCAACCAAAAATCATATGTACCCTAAACTAGTACCAACTAAACTTCCACCCTATCCCGTAGTTTCTAAAATGGGGTCACTTTTTTGGAGTTTCTATTCTAGGAGTGCATCAGGGGGGCTTCAAATGGGACATGGTGTCAAAAAACAAGTCCAGCAAAATCTGCCTTCCAAAAACCGTATGGCATTCCTTTCCTTCTGCACCCTGCCGTGTGCCCATACAGCGGTTTACGACCACATATGTGGTGTTTCTGTAAACTACAGAATCAGGGCCATAAATATTGAGTTTTGTTTGGCTGTTAACCCTTGCTTTGTAACTGGAAAAAAATATTAACCGACTCCAGACCGCCTAACGCAGGATTGCGGTCCGGCGGCGGTCACTTCAGGCACCTTCACGCGCCGGTGTGTCATCTCGCGTGACGCGAGATTACGCTCACAGCCGGCCCGCGCATGCGCATCGCGGGCCAGCAAGAGTTAGAGGACAAGTTCGTCATCAGCCTGCCAGCCAATGATCGTCGCTGGCAGGCTGATGATTTTCAAAAAACCGAATCAGAAGCCATCTAACACCTTATATTTATAAATATAAGGTGTTAAATGGCTTCTGTGCTCCTCTTCTGGTCCTTTTCGTCGGTTAGTCCCAGCAGAGGAGCACACATCACTGTAAGTACACACCAACAGTACGCTTAGCCCCAAATCATCCCCCATCACCCCAATTAACCCCTTGATCACCCCTTGATCGCCCCTGTCAATCACCTAGTGAAAGGGAAAAAAGTGATCAGTTTAGGCCCCTTTGTTAGGCAGTTAGCGTCGGTTAGCGCCCAGCCCACCGCACTGCAGTCACTGATTTGCTGATTAGCGTATCGCTAATCAGCATTGGTACTTTTATAGTATCTGTAAGTGATCAGAACTAATCACAGTCATATCTATAGTAGTATTAGTGTCACCTTAGTTTGCCCTCCACCCAAATTGCAGTGTTTGCCCGATCAGGCCTGATCGGTCGCCCACACGTGCGTTCACCCACGCCCGCCCCGCCGCAGTGACAAAATTATATATTTTTTTTGATCACTGCACAATCACTTCACAATCGCTACGGCGATAAAAAAAATCTGTTTTGATATTTTTTATCAATCGCAGCTGCTTCCGGTACTTCGCTAGCCTCCTATTTGTAAGACAGGCTTGCTTTTTTTTCTTGGGTAGTCTCAGGGAATACCCCCTAAATTTAGTTGACCAAATGTCAAACAGGGGGTATTCTTCTGAAGAGGCCTACAGGCTTCTGACCCAGTCGGATGAGGAAAGGGAACCCTCAGCTGACGAATCCAGCGGGTCAGAATACGAACCTATAGAAAGCAGTGGCAGTCTGACCCAAAGTTCGGACGAGGAGGCTGAGGTCCCTGATAGCAGCAGGCGTACCCGGCCCCGTGTTGCTAGACCACAGGTTGCGCAGGTTCCGCTTCAAGGGCAGCAGAGTGGGGCTGGCGCTGTCGGATTACGTGGTGAGGCATACACCAGCAGCCCAGCCCTCCCTGGACCTAGTACCAGCACTGCCGTACAACATGGTGAAGTGGCGAGCACCAGAAAGGCAGTTGAAGCTGGTACGGTGGCACGTGCAATAGTTACCCCGTCGCAGCCACCGCACAGACAGGCCCATAGAGCCCCTAGAGTCCCTGAGGTGCTGGCAAACCCTGATTGGCAAGGGGGGAGAGGGCTGCCTTGTGTAACGAAGAACTGCTCGTGGTGAAATGGAGAGACAAGCGTGACGTTTACATGCTCTCCTCCATTCACGCAGACACGACAATACAAATAGAACGAGCAACCAGTGTCATTGAAAAGCCCCTCTCGGTCCACGACTATAATTTGCTCATGGGAGGGGTGGACTTCAATGACCAGATGTTGGCTCCTTATTTAGTGTCTGGCCGCACCAGAGGCAGGTATAAGAAGGTGTCTGTATATTTAATTCAATTGGCGATGTACAATAGTTTTGTTCTCTACAGTAAGGCTGGGAGAACTGGATCCTTCCTCAAATTTCAGGAAGAGATCGAGAACCTCCTGTATCCAGGAGGTTCCGTGGCCCCATCCACCAGTGTAGTTAGCTGTTGTCACGGCGGACGTACACTTTGTACCAAAGATAACACACCAACCAGGCTCTGGACGAGAGACAGGGGAAGGGTCACCTCCTAGCTTATCCCTGACCTCTTTCCCTGCACTGCTCAGCCCACAGCAGACCTTGAAGGTAGGTGTGCTAATGTCCTCCAGCCTGGGCTAACAAAAACCTTTAACTCCCTAAGATGGTGAAGTGGGGAGATAGGAGCGGTCTGCTCGCACAGAACCTGGATGGACAAGAAGAGACAAACAACCGAACTAGCAATGACACTTATCTCTGAGAGCAGGAACTGACAGCCAACCTTCTCTCCAAGCTTCCCAGACCAGAATGAACAGTATAATCTGCTCAGGACACTGGGCAGTGTGCTATTTAAACTAAAGACCCCACCCAGTGCACCTGAGAGAGGCGGATCCAGCACAGCTCCAAAGCAATCACTAAACTCGTGCTGCTATCCTGGCTGACCTCCGCACATCGTCAGAGTGGGGCATGACAGCCATCTACACGAGCGACATTTCCCCAATGTTGTTGCTGGTACCTCAACCCAAGCGCCACCCCGAAAAATATGTTGTGTCTGTAGCAGGAGTGGAATAAGGCGTGACACCCGCTATTTCTGTCCTGACTGCCCTGACCACCCTGCCCTATGCTTAGGGGAGTGTTTCCGGAAGTACCGAACACAGGTACACTATTAGCATAGGGATTACGTGACACAGGACAGGCACACAGGGCTATTAGGGCCCTTTCACTCACAGCTGCTGCAAACCTCTCCTTTCACCTGGGACAAAGTGCATAATGTACTTTGCCACATCTCTGGGCGATTTGCGCTTTGCACATTGTCCCATGGGGAAGGAGAGGTTTGTCCTATAAAGGTAAAAAAATAAATAAAAAAATCACTGGTAAGCAAAAAAGTTAATGTTCTGTTCAAAAAGTTAAATAAAGTTTATAAAAGTTAATGTTCCGTTCAAATGTTATATAAAGTTAATGTTAATAAATTTATTGCGTTGCGGCCTGCTTTTGTCTTTTTTTTTTTTTTTTTACCTTCTCGGTGGACCAACCGATCGACCAGCTGCAGCACTGATGTGCATTCTGACAGAAGCATTGCGCTGCTGTCAGATTACACAAAAGTCGGTGTATGCGGCGCTGCAAGACGAGATTTCTCCTCTGCAGTAATAGATATGTTTGCCGAGGCTTATAAGCTGAGGGGCGGTGTTCATATGCTTTGGCAAACACTTTGTATATAAAAAATAAAAAATAAATCCCAGCTATGATTTATTCTTCCACATCGATTGATGTGAATGGAGAAATCGGGTTTGCCAGGGCATACGAGCTGAGTGGGTTTGGATGTTGGGCGGAGCTCCTATGTCTTGGCAGACGCCTTTCCTCTCCCCTCCACTGCAAAAAAGTGTCACACATGTGGTATTGCCGTACTCAGGAGAAGTTGGGCAATGTGTTTTGGGGTGTCTTTTTACATATACCCATGCTGGGTGAGAGAAATATCTGTGTCAAATGACAACTTTATATAAAAAAATGGCAAAAGTTGACTTTTAGGCCTAGTTCACACGAACATATGGCTTTTATTGTTTTTTGCGGTCCGTTTTTCACGGATAAATTGTTCCGTTTTTGAGTTCCGTTGTGTTTCCGTTTCCTTTTTTTTTCGTTTTTGCGTTCCGTTTTTCAGTATGCCATGTACAGTATACAGCAATAACATAGAAAGAATTGGGCTGGGCATAACATTTTCGATAGATGGTTCAGAAAAAATGGAACGGGTACGGAAGACATACGGATGCATTTCCGTAGGTGTTCCGTTTTTTTTTGCGGACCCATTGACTTGAATGGAGCCATGGAACCTGATTTGCGGGCAATAATAGGACATGTTCTATCTTTCAACGGAACGGAAAAATACGGAAACGGAATGCATACGGAGTACATTCCTTTTTTTTGTGGAACCATTGAAATGAATGGTTCCATATACTGACCGTGTACGGAACACAAAAAAACGGTCCGTACACTCGCAAAAAAAACGTTTGTGTGAACTAGGCCTTAGAGAGATATTTCTCTCACCCAGCATGGGTATATGTAAAAAGACACCCCAAAACACATTGCCCTACTTCTTCCGAGTACGGCGATACCACATGTGTGACACTTTTTTGCAGCCTAAGTGGGCAAAGGGGCCCACATTCTAAAGAGCACCTTTAGGATTTCACAGGGCATTTTTAACACATTTGGATTTCAAACTACTTCTCACGCATTAGGGCCCCTAAAATGCCAGGGCAGTATAACTACCCCACAAATTACCCCATTTTGGAAAGAAGACACCCCAAGGTATTCCATGAGGGGCATGGCGAGTTCCTAGATTGTTTTTTTTTTTTTTGGCACAAGTTAGTGGAAAATGATGACTTTTTTTTTATTTTTCTTCTTACAAAGTCTCATATTCCACTAACTTGTGATAAAAAATAAAAACTTCCATGAACTCACTATGCCCATCACAAAATACCTTGTGGTGTCTTCTTTCCAAAATGGGGTCACTTGTGGGGTAGTTATACTGCCCTGGCATTTTAGGGGCCCTAATGCGTGAGAAGTAGTTTGAAATCAAAATGTGTAAAAAATGCCCTGTGAAATCCTAAAGGTGCTCTTTAGAATGTGGGCCCCTTTGCCCACCTAGGATGCAAAAAAGTGTCACACATGTGGTATCGCCGTACTCAGAAGAAGTTGGGCAATGTGTTTTGGGCTGTCTTTTTACATATACCCATGCTGGGTGAGAGAAATATCTCTGTCAAATGCCAACTTTGTATAAAAAAAATAGGAAAAGTTGTCTTTTGCTGAGATATTTCTCTCGCCCAGCATGGGTATATTTAAAAAGACACCACAAAACACATTGCCAGACTTCTCCTAAGTACAGCAATACCACATGTGTGACACTTTTTTGCAGCCTAGGTGGGCAAAGGGGCCCAAATTCTAAAGAGCACCTTTAGGATTTCACAGGACATTTTTTACACATTTGAATTTCATACTACTTCACACGCATTAGGGCCCCTAAAATGCCAGGGCAGTATAACTACCCCACAAGTGACCCCATTTTGGAAATAAGACACCACAAGGTATTTCGTGACGGGCATAGTGAGTTCATGGAAGTTTTTATTTTTTGTCACAAGTTAGTGGAATATGAGACTTTGTAAGAAAAAAAAAAAAGAATCATCATTTTCCGCTAACTTGTGACAAAAAATAAAAAGTTCTATGAACTCACTATGCCCATCAGCGAATACCTTAGGGTGTCTACTTTCCGAAATGGGGTCATTTGTGGGGTTTTTCTACTTTATGGGCATTGTAGAACCTCAGGAAACATGACAGGTGCTCAGAAAGTCAGAGCTGCTTCAAAATGCGGAAATTCACATTTTTGTACCATAGATTGTAAACGCTATAACTTTTACCCAAACCAATAAATATACACTTATTGCATTTTTTTTTATCAAAGACATGTAGAACAATAAATTTAGAGAAAAATTTATATAGAAATGTAGTTTTATTTGAAAATTTTTACAACTGAAAGTGAAAAATGTAATTTTTTTGCAAACATTTCGGTAAATTTTGATTAATAACAAAAAAAGTAAAAATGTCAGCAGCAATGAAATACCACCAAATGAAAGCTCTATTAGTGAGAAGAAAAGGAGGTAAAATTCATTTGGGTGGTAAGTTGTATGACCGAGCAATAAACCGTGAAAGTAGTGTAGTGCAGAATTGTAAAAAGTGGTCTGGTCATTAAGGGTGTTTAAGCTAGGGGAGCTGAGGTGGTTAAAGTGGAAAATCTGCTAAAAAAGTAAAATTTTTAAATTGTATCTCTATTTTCCATTAATTCTTGTGGAACACCTAAAGGGTAGAGTTGAGTGGACCCGAACTGTAAGGTTCGGGTTCGTACCGAACTTTAGGTTTTTTGGCACCCGGACCCGAAGCCGAACATTTCGGTAAAAGTTCGGGTTCGGTGTTCGGCTATTTTTATGGCGCTTTTTGAAAGGCTACAAAGCAGCCAATCAACAAGCGTCATACTACTTGCCCCAAAAGGCCATCACAGCCATGCCTACTATTGGCATGGCTGTGATTGGCCCACTGCAGCATGTGACCCAGCCTCTATTTAAGCTGGAGTAATGTAGCGCCACCCGTCACTCTGCTGGGATTAGTGTAGGGAGAGGCTGCAGCTGCTGTGAGGGAGAAATCTCATCAAGAACTGGTTTATGTACTCAGCGATCTACAGAAAAAGTGTTTTGTGGGTGCAGTGCACAATTTTTTTAAGCCTTCCCTGAGCCAACTACTGCTGAAAACGAACTTTCATTTTATCAATATCAATACATGATCAGCAGCCATTTTATGCAACGATAGTGCACCAGCAAAGGCTACCTGCAAGTCCAGAAATACAGCTTTGGCATACTGGGGTGAAAAAACCCTTTTAATATACTGCACATCTGGGATTAGACGTGCATAAGTGACTGTCACATTTAGGACAGAAATACAGCTTTTTGGTTAGGATGAAAAAACCCTCTGATATACTGCACATCTGTGATTACACGTGCATAAGCGAGTGTCACATTTACCCTGGGTTCACACCTGAGCATTCGCGATGGAGCGCTCTGTATGCGCGATTGTACGGGCGTTTACAATCGCGCATACAGAGACAAGCGAACGCCCATTGTCGCGCGTTCCCGAAAGTCTATGTACGGGAACACGCGACAAAACGCCCCAAAGAAGCTCAAGAACTTTTTTGAGCGTCGGGCGTTTTACAGCGCGATCGTACGCGCTGTAAAACGCCCATGTGAGAACCATTCCCATAGGGAAGCATTGGTTTCTCCTTGTTGAGCGGTGTGAACCCAGGGTTAGGCCACAAATACCGCTGTCATATAGAGTTTAAAAAAAAAATTTGAGTGCAATACCCTACATCAGGGTTTATATTGGCGATTAATTTTTTTAACAGACTTAACCACTTTTTACTTTGCTTTGTAAACGCTAACTATGAGGCAAACATCTAATAAGGGACGCGGTCATGGTCGTCGTGGTGGTGGTGTTGGTGGAGCCTCTGGTGCAGGGAGAGGACGTGGTCTTTCTGCCACAGCTACACGTCCTACTGAAACTACTACCTCAGGTCCCAGTAGCCACCAGAATCTACAGCGATATTTGGTCGGGCCTAATGCCGTTCTAAGGATGGTAAGGCCTGAGCAAGTACAGGCGCTAGTCAATTGGGTGGCCGACAGTGGATCCAGCAACGTTCACATTATCTCCCACCCAGTCTTCTGCAGAAAGCGCACAGGTGGCGCCTGAAACCCATGCCCATCAGTCTGTCACATCACCCCCGTGCATATCGGGGAACCTGTCTGAGCCTCAAGTCATGCAGCAGTCTCTTATTCTGTTTGAAGACTCTGCTGGCAGGATTTCCCAAGGGCATCCACCTAGGCCTTCCCCAGGGGTGGAAGACATACTGTAGATTGCACTGACACACAACCACTTATGTTTCCTGATGAGGACATGGGAATACCACCTCAGCACGTCTCTGATGATGACGACGAAACACCGGTGCCAACTGCTGCGTCTTTCTGCAGTGTGCAGACCGAAAAGGAGGTCAGGTAAGAAGACTGGGTGGAAGACAATGCAGGGGACGATGAGGTCCTAGACCCCACATGGAATGAAGAGGCAGTGGCGAGACCGAGCCAACAGCGTAGCAAAAGCGGGAGCAGGGTGCAAAAGCAGAGCAGCCGTCGCCAAAACAGTTCGCTTGCTACTGGCCACCGTCACCAGGGACCGAGCACACCAAAGGCAGCTTCAAGGAGTTCCCTGGCATGGCACTTCTTTACACAATGTGCTGACGACAAGATCCGAGTGGTTTGCACACTGTGCCATCAGAGCCTGAAGCGAGGCATTAACGTTCTGAACCTAAGCACAACCTGCATGACCAGGCATCTACATGTGAGACACGGGCTGCAGTAAAGTAAGCACCTTCAAAACCTGCTCCCTCTTCTGCTGCTGCCTCGGCCTCTTCCTCCGCCTCTGGAGGAACGTTGGCACCTGCCGCCCAGCAAACAGAGGATGTGCCACCAACACCACCACCACCTCCGTCACCAAGCATCTCCACAATGTCACACGGAAGCATTCAGCTCTCCATCTCACAAACCTTTGAGAGAAAGTGTAAATTCCCACCTAGCCACCCTCGATCCCTGGCCCTGAATGCCAGCATTTCTAAACTACTGGCCTAGGAAATTCTGTCATTCAGGCTGGTGGATACGGACAGCTTCAAACAGCTCATGTCACTTGCTGTCCCACAGAACGTCGTTGCCAGCCGCCACTACTTCTCCAGGAGAGCCGTGCCCTCCCTGCACAACCAAGTATCGGATAAAATCAAGTTGTTTCGGCTGAGGATGGGGAAAACCCTCAGCCGTGCGATGCCAGAAGATGTTAAGCGCTGCTTGGCCAGGTCGACAGAATTAGGGAGCAGGTCACCTCCTATCGCGTCCCTAACCTGACCCTGACTCCTAACCATATGAGTCAACTGCTAGCCCTCAGGATTGCCCTGGAACAAGGAGCAGGGTAAGACGACCTGTTCCTCCTAGGCACGGAAGAACAGGAGTCTCACTAGCCAAGCTGCAAAAGGAAAAGAACATAAACAACCTATGGATATGGCAGGAGGACGAAAAGTACTTCCACACCTACCTGCCACAGACACACAGACTGGATCCCGTGCAATACAAGCTAGTGTCCACACCCAAACACCAATGGACACAGCACACACGCAAACACACAGGAACCCAGATCCATAGGTGCATAACATAACAAGGAAAACATCAAGTGGACATCACATAAACTTAAGTATCACAGATAGTTTATGACCACAAGGGTGGCCCCCACTGGCAGATGGAAATACCAGGAGAGTGTCTCCAGCAAAGCATGGCTGAAGAACCCCTCAGCAACTGATATGCAAAAAGGATTTATAGCCCAAAGTGGCCACACCCACACAGACACACAAGGAGAGGGAATTAACCCTTCCAAGACTAACAAGGAGTGAAACCACTAAAGGGGAAGTGTCCAAATGCACAACACACTGCAGCTGTTACCGCAGGCAACGACATGGGTGGCAACCATGTCCTGGGAGTCAGCCAGAAGGCCGAGACACTGCCACCACATGTACATAAACCAAACGTTGCCACGGGCAGCTACAGTGAAGGGAAATATCACAGTGCACACCTAACATAAGACCAAGTGCACACCAGACATACAAAGTGCATAACATAAACACACACCTAACAGAGAGGTTGCTAGGTGTAACCGCATGCCATTGCAGCAAGCTGCCTAGCACCAGCTCAGGCTGCTATACTGCGACAATACACTTGTTGCCCGCGGCAACCACAAGTGAGGCATCACACTTGCGGCCCTCACCTGTGGTTGAACAGCCGCATGCGGATCAGGAGTCACGACCATGACCATGGCCGTGACACAAGTGTGCACTGCGCAACGCCATCTGTGGCAAGGTCCACCTAACCACAGATACGTGGACCAGTAAGCACGGCCAGGGACGCTATATCTCCCTAACTGCACACTGGGTAAATGTAGTGGCAGCTGGGCCCCAGGCGGAGAGCTGTTTAGCGCACGTCCTTCCACCGCCAAGGATCGCAGGGCAACATTCTTTGCCTCCTGTTGCCTCCTCTTCCTACTTGGCTTCCTCCTCCTTCTCGGCTTCCTCCTCCTCTTCTTCCACCTGCTCATCCAGTCAGCCACACACCTTCACCACCAACTTCAGCACAGCCCGGGGTAAACGTCAGCAGGCCATTCTGAAACTCATATGTTTGGGGGACAGGCCCCACACCGCACAGGAGTTGTGGCGGGGTATAGAACAACAGACCGACGAGAGGTTGCTGCCGGTGAGCCTCAAGCCCGGCCTGGTGGTGTGCGATAATGGGCGAAATCTCGTTGCAGCTCTGGGACTAGCCGGTTTGACGCACATCCCTTGCTTGGCGCATGTGCTGAATTTGGTGGTGCAGAAGTTCATTCACAACTACCCCGACATGTCAGAGCTGCTGCATAAAGTGCGGGCCGTCTGTTCGGGCTTCCGGCGTTCACATCCTGCTGCTGCTCGCTTGTCTGCGCTACAGCGTAACTTCGGCCTTCCCGCTCACCGCCTCATATGCGACGTGCCCACCAGGTGGAACTCCACCTTGCACATGCTGGACAGACTGTGCGAGTAGCAGCAGGCCATAGTGGAGTTTCAGCTGCAGCACGCACGGGTCAGTCGCACTACAGAACAGCACCACTTCACCACCAATGACTGGGCCTCCATGCGAGACCTGTGTGCCCTGTTGTGCTGTTTCAAGTACTCCACCAACATGGCCAGTGGCGATGACACCGTTATCAGCGTTACAATACCACTTCTATGTCTCCTTGAGAAAACACTTAGGGCGATGATGGAAGAGGAGGTGGCCCAGGACGAGGAGCCAGTCTTTTGCTGGGTGACATGAACCCCCTTTTGCCGTGAATGAACCCCTGCTCTGCATTGCTGACAGGGAAGTAAATTTAGTGAAAACATCTGTTACTGATCGGAAGATGCGCGACTACAAGCGCACGCTGCTGATGGCATTCCCACCTGACAGCGGGGGCACAGGGGAAGCACAAGGCAAAGGCAGAGGAGGAGGAAGAGGTCGCCAACGCAGCTGGGGCACCGCCAGCACCTGAGAAGGCAGGGTTAGCATGGCCCAAATGTGGAAAAGCTTTGTCAGCCTTGGAGGTGCTGACCTGCCCTGCAGCCAGTGTATAGTGTGAACGTGTGTTTAGCACGGCAGAGAGCATTATCACAGGCCGCAGCCAATGTGGACAAGCTCACGTTTATTAAAATGAACCAGGCATGGATCCCACAGGACTTGTCCGTACCTTGTGCAGAAAAGACATTTATACCAGCCTCAACCATCCAGTCTTGTACCCAAGTGCACTTATTCTTTGTTTTATTTTGTTATATGTCGTAATATTTTGGGCGATACCCCAATTTAAAAATAAAAAAAATAACACAAATCAGTGTTGGCTACCTATTCCTCCTTCACCGCCGCTTCCACCTACACCGCCACGTCAACCTACACCGCCACATCCACCCATCCACCGCCTCCTCAACCTGCTACTCCCAGATCCAGATTATTTTAAATTTTTCTGTATTTTATGTTATTTTAAGTCATTTCCCTATCCACATTTGTTTGCAGAACAGTTGTCATGCTCTTAATCACATTTTGATGCCTTTTGCAGCCCTCTAATTCTTTCCAGGACTATTTTAGAGCCATTTTAGTGCCCAAAAGTTCGGGTCCCTATTGACTTCAATGGGGTTCGGGTTCAGCGTCAAGTTCGGGTCCCGAACCCAAACTTTTTTTTTAAGTTCGGCCGAACCTGCCGAACCCGAACATCCAGGTGTCCGCTCAACTCTACTAAAGGGTTAACAATGTTTGTAAAAGTCAGTTTTGAATACCTTGAGGGGTGTAGTTTCTTAGATGGGGTCACTTTTATGGAGTTTCTTTTCTAGGGGTGCATCAGGGGGGCTTGAAATGGGACATGGTGTCAAAAAAAAAGTCCAGCAAAATCTGCCTTCCAAAAACCGTATGGCATTCCTTTCCTTCTGCGCCCTGCCGTGTGCCCGTACAGCAGTTTACGACCACATATGGGGTGTTTCTGTAAACTACAGAATCAGGGCCATAAATATTGAGTTTTGTTTGGCTGTTAACCCTTGCTTTGTAACTGGAAAAATAATATTAAAATGGAAAATCTGCCAAAAAAGTGAAATTTTAAAATTGTATCTCTATTTTCCATTAATTGTTGTGGAACACCTAAAGGGTTAAAAACGTTTGTAAAATTATTTTTAAATACCTTGAGGGGTGTAGTTTCTAGAATGGGGTCATTTTCGGCTGGTTTCTTTTATGTAAGCCTCGCAAAGTGACTTCAGAACTGAACTGGTCCTTAAAAAGTTGGTTTTTGGAAATTTCTGAGAAATTTCAAGATTTACTTCTAAACTTCTAAGCCTTGCAACGTCCCCCAAAAATAAAATGTCATTCCCAAAATGATACTAACATGAACTAGACATATAGGGAATGTAAAGTAATAACTATTTTTGGAGGTATTACTATGTATTATAGAAGTAGAGAAATTGAAACTTGGAAATTTGCAATTTATTCAAAATTTTGGGTAAATAGTTTTTTTTTATAAATAAAAAAAATAAAAAATTTAACTTCATTTTACCAATTGTCATGAAGTACAATATGTGACGAAAAAACAATCTCAGAATGGCCTGGATAAGTCAAAGCGTTTTAAAGTTATCACCACTTAAAGTGACACTGGTCAGATTTGCAAAAAATGGCCTGGTTCTTAAGGTGAAATAAGGCTGCGTCCTTACGGGGTTAAAACATTTTTCTCAGCAATGCGGGCACATATGAACATGGGGCCAACACAGATGCCTTTAGCTGCCGAATTTAACCCTCAATAGTGTGGTTATTTTTTTGCTATATCCTACATCAGGGGCTTGGCTGTGCTTGCTATTTTATTGAGGGGTGAAATACAATTGCCAAAATAGCAGTACCCTAAATCTGGTGCTTCAGCTGTGGCCAGCCAATTGTAATACTGTCTGCTGTCTGGCAAAGGATATATTTTTGTTCTGGGTTGAAATACAATTCCCAACTTAGCAATTCCCTAAATCAGTGGTTTCTGCTGAATCAGACCTACTTTAAATCTATCCTTAAAAGGGTATATTAGATTGAAGGTGCACATAGGGTAATCCTCAATAACTTCACACGCTACTGTGCATTTCCAAGTCTAATTCTGTCTGTAAACCCATACCTGTCACCCAGCGCCTAAATACTAGGCCTCAAATTTATATCCAGCTAAATCTGTGGTTACTGCTGTGCCTGTATTAGTGTAATACGGTACCTAAATAGATAGCCAGATAGTGTTAGGTGTCTGTAAAAAAAGGCCTGAATTTGAATTCAATACATTGGGCCAAATAATATTTTTCTTATTGTGGTGAACGGTAACAATGAGGAAAACATCTAGTAAGGGACGCGGACGTGGACATGGTCGTGGTGGTGTTAGTGGACCCTCTGGTGCTGGGAGAGGACGTGGCCGTTCTGCCACATCCACACGTCCTAGTGTACCAACTACCTCAGGTCCCAGTAGCCGCCAGAATTTACAGCGATATTTGGTGGGGCCCAATGCCGTTCTAAGGATGGTAAGGCCTGAGCAGGTACAGGCATTAGTCAATTTGGTGGCCGACAGTGGATCCAGCACGTTCACATTATCTCCCACCCAGTCTTCTGCAGAAAGCGCACAGATGGCGCCTGAAAACCAACCCCATCAGTCTGTCACATCACCCCCATGCATACCAGGGAAACTGTCTCAGCCTCAAGTTATGCTGCAGTCTCTTATGCTGTTTGAAGACTCCGCTGGCAGGGTTTCCCAAGGGCATCCACCTAGCCCTTCCCCAGCGGTGGAAGACATAGAATGCACTGACGCACAACCACTTATGTTTCCTGATGATGAGGACATGGGAATACCACCTCAGCATGTCTCTGATGATGACGAAA
Organism: Bufo gargarizans; assembly: GCF_014858855.1. Taxonomy (NCBI): domain Eukaryota; kingdom Metazoa; phylum Chordata; class Amphibia; order Anura; family Bufonidae; genus Bufo; species Bufo gargarizans. The sequence continues at coordinate 197,842,714 of NC_058086.1, forward strand.
CACAGGTGCCAACTGCTGCGTCTTTCTGCAGTGTGCAGACTGAACAGGAGGTCAGGGATCAAGACTGGGTGGAAGACGATGCAGGGGACGATGAGGTCCTAGACCCCACATGGAATGAAGGTCGTGCCACTGACTTTCACAGTTCGGAGGAAGAGGCAGTGGTGAGACCGAGCCAACAGCGTAGCAAAAGAGGGAGCAGTGGGCAAAAGCAGAACACCCGCCGCCAAGAGACTCCGCCTGCTACTGACCGCCGCCATCTGGGACCGAGCACCCCAAAGGCAGCTTCAAGGAGTTCCCTGGCATGGCACTTCTTCAAACAATGTGCTGACGACAAGACCCGAGTGGTTTGCACGCTGTGCCATCAGAGCCTGAAGCGAGGCATTAACGTTCTGAACCTGAGCACAACCTGCATGACCAGGCACCTGCATGCAAAGCATGAACTGCAGTGGAGTAAACACCTTAAAACCAAGGAAGTCACTCAGGCTCCCCCTGCTACCTCTTCTGCTGCTGCCGCCTCGGCCTCTTCTGCTGCTGCCGCCTCGGCCTCTTCCTCCGCCTCTGGAGGAACGTTGGCACCTGCCGCCCAGCAAACAGGGGATGTACCACCAACACCACCACCTCCGTCACCAAGCGTCTCAACCATGTCACACGCCAGCGTTCAGCTCTCCATCTCACAAACATTTGAGAGAAAGCGTAAATTCCCACCTAGCCACCCTCCAACCCTGGCCCTGAATGCCAGCATTTCTAAACTACTGGCCTATGAAATGCTGTCATTCAGGCTGGTGGACACAGACAGCTTCAAACAGCTCATGTCGCTTGCTGTCCCACAGTATGTTGTTCCCAGCCGCCACTACTTCTCCAAGAGAGCCGTGCCTTCCCTGCACAACCAAGTATCCGATAAAATCAAGTGTGCACTGCGCAACGCCATCTGTAGAAAGGTCCACCTAACCACAGATACGTGGACCAGTAAGCACGGCCAGGGACGCTATATCTCCCTAACTGCACACTGGGTAAATGTAGTGGCAGCTGGGCCCCAGGCGGAGAGCTGTTTGGCGCACGTCCTTCCGCCGCCAAGGATCGCAGGGCAACATTCTTTGCCTCCTGTTGCCTCCTCCTCATACTCGGCTTCCTCCTCCTCTTCTTCCACCTGCTCATCCAGTCAGCCACACACCTTCACCACCAACTTCAGCACAGCCCGGGGTAAACGTCAGCAGGCCATTCTGAAACTCATATGTTTGGGGGACAGGCCCCACACCGCACAGGAGTTGTGGCGGGGTATAGAACAACAGACCGACGAGTGGTTGCTGCCGGTGAGCCTCAAGCCCAGCCTGGTGGTGTGCGATAATGGGCGAAATCTCGTTGCAGTTCTGGGACTAGCCGGTTTGACGCACATCCCTTGCCTGGCGCATGTGCTGAATTTGGTGGTGCAGAAGTTCATTCACAACTACCCCGACATGTCAGAGCTGCTGCATAAAGTGCGGGCCGTCTGTGCGCGCTTCCGGCGTTCTCATCCTGCCGCTGCTCGCCTGTCTGGGCTACAGCGTAACTTCGGCCTTCCCGCTCACCGCCTCATATGCGACGTGCCCACCAGGTGGAACTCCACCTTGCACATGCTGGACAGACTGTGCGAGCAGCAGCAGGCCATAGTGGAGTTTCAGCTGCAGCACGCACGGGTCAGTCGCACTGCGGAACAGCACCACTTCACCACCAATGACTGGGCCTCCATGCGAGACCTGTGTGCCCTGTTGCGCTGTTTCCAGTACTCCACCAACATGGCCAGTGGCGATGACGCCGTTATTAGCATTACAATACCACTTCTATGTCTCCTTGAGAAAACACTTAGGGCGATGATGGAAGAGGAGGTGGCCCAGGAGGAGGAGGAGGAGGAGGAGGAAGAGGGGTCATTTTTAGCACTTTCAGGCCAGTCTCTTCGAAGTGACTCAGAGGGAGGTTTTTTGCAACAGCAGAGGCCAGGTACAAATGTGGCCAGCCAGGGCCCACTACTGGAGGACGAGGAGGACGAGGATGAGGAGGAGGTGGAGGAGGATGAGGATGAAGCATGTTCACAGCGGGGTGGCACCCAACGCAGCTCGGGCCCATCACTGGTGCGTGGCTGGGGGTTAACGCAGGACGATGACGATACGCCTCCCACAGAGGACAGCTTGTCCTTACCTCTGGGCAGCCTGGCACACATGAGTGACTACATGCTGCAGTGCCTGCGCAACGACAGCAGAGTTGCCCACATTTTAACGTGTGCGGACTACTGGGTTGCCACACTGCTGGATCCACGGTACAAAGACAATGTGCCCACCTTACTTCCTGCACTGGAGCGTGATAGGAAGATGCGCGAGTACAAGCGCACGTTGGTAGACGCGCTACTGAGAGCATTCCCAAATGTCACAGGGGAACAAGTGGAAGCCCAAGGCGAAGGCAGAGGAGGAGCAAGAGGTCGCCAACGCAGCTGTGTCACGGCCAGCTCCTCTAAGGGCAGGGTTAGCATGGCAGAGATATGGAAAAGTTTTGTCAACATGCCACAGCTAACTGCACCACCACCTGATACGGAACGTGTTAGCAGGAGGCAACATTTCACTAACATGGTGGAACAGTACGTGTGCACACCCCTCCACGTACTAACTGATGGTTCGGCCTCATTCAACTTCTGGGTCTCCAAATTGTCCACGTGGCCAGAGCTAGCCTTTTATGCCTTGGAGGTGCTGGCCTGCCCGGCGGCCAGCGTTTTGTCTGAACGTGTATTCAGCACGGCAGGGGGCGTCATTACAGACAAACGCAGCCGCCTGTCTACAGCCAATGTGGACAAGCTGACGTTCATGAAAATGAACCAGGCATGGATCCCATAGGACCTGTCCATCCCTTGTGCAGATTAGACATTTATAACTACCTCCTCTTAACCATATATTATTGTACTCCAGGGCACTTCCTCATTCAATCCTATTTTTATTTTCATTTTACCATTATATTGCGGGGCAACCCAAAGTTGAATGAACCTCTCCTCTGTCTGGGTGCCGGGGCCTAAAAATATCTGACAATGGACTGTTCCAGTGTTGGGTGACGTGAAGCCAGATTCTCTGCTATGACATGAAGACTGATTCTCCGCTGACATGAAGCCTGAATGTCACCACCAGACATCTGAGAAGCTCTGACAGACGTCCTTCAGAACCTCCTCCTTGAGGTTCCTTTTGTTTTGCTTTCATTTTCTCATCTCGTTAGCCTCTCTCAGCTGTCATGTAATTGCACTGATTGCATCCCTTTAAATCCCTCCTCATACTGCATCACTTTGCGGTTTATATTCCTTCCTGGAGTGTGTGCATGCTGATACTACTTCTGAGTCTTTTACAGATAAGTTTTGTTCGTTCATTTGTGTTTTCCTGTTTGCTGGATCCCAGGTGACCCTGACTCCCTCCGTATCAAGTGTAGGGAGCCGGTGGTCGTGTCCCCTCACTATTATAGGGTGTTCAGGTGTTATACAGTCGAGGTACGAGGATATCCAATCATCTACCATTGGGATTTTCGCATAGGCTGAGCAGTTAGGGAGAGAGAGCCAGGTCTGATGCAGGGCTCTCCCTTTTGTTCCTTAGTTTTGGATCCAGTCAGTCGGATCTTCATTTTGTGTCTTCTAGTTTCCTGTACACCTTCCGTGACATTATAAACCGCCAAAACCGTCTCAAGCATGGATCCGGTTTCACTTTTGACTGAACGCATGCAGGGTCTTTCATTGGAGGTAGCAGATCTCCGTAAGACTCTTTCTCAGTTTCAAGTGACCGGTTCAGCTTGCGTTCATGGAGTTTGTTCTGAGCCTAAGAGCTCGCTCCCGGATACGTTCTCTGGGGGTATTGAGAATTTTGTTCGTTTTAGAGAGGCTTGCAAACTCCATTTTCGGCTACTTCCCCATTCCTCTGGTGATGAGGAGCAGAGGGTAGGGATCATCATCTCGCTGCTCAGGGATAATGCTCAGTCCTGGGCCTTTTCTCTGCCGGTGGGGGCATGGCCCCTCCGTTCAGTGGATGAATTCTTTTTAGCCCTGGGTCAGATATATGATGATCCGGATCGTATTGCTCTGGCGGAGTCTAGACTACGTCTTTTATGTCAGGGTAAACAATCCGCAGAGATATACTGCTCAGAATTTCGGAGATGGGCAGCTGATACTGGTTGGAATAATGCTGCACTCGGAAGTCAATTTTGCCATGGTCTTTCAGAGGGATTGAAAGATACATTTGCCTTTCATGAGAGACCTACCTCCTTGGACTCTGCCATGTCTCGGGCCGTTCGTATTGACAGGCGTCTTAGAGAGAGAGGAGAGCTCACTCCTTCCTGTCATACTCAGTCCAAGGACAGTGCGGCGGTCTGATTCAGTGCACAGGGGTCTCAGTCGCTCTCAATCCCTTCTGAGCAGGGACCCATGCAGCTGGGTTTGCTTGCCTCTGACAATAGAGTATTCAGCTCTCATGGGAAGGTTTGTTTCTGTTGTGGAGGTATAAATCATTTGGCAAATGTTTGTCCCTCTAGGAGATTCAGGCAGTTTTTTGAGAGTAATAAAGAAACAAAAAGAAAAAAATCCTCTAAAAACGTTCCATCTGTTACTATTGGCAAGGTTGATGCGGAAATTGAAGGTTTTCCGTTTGCTTGTAGTTCTACCTGCCAGGGTGGCGCTAGAGAGCAAGAACACTTTTTGTGAGATTTTTGTAGATAGTGGAGCAGCTGTCAATCTCATTGATAGTCAATTTGCTATAACTCATGGTTTCCAGGTATGCACTTTGGAAAAGGATATACCTGTTTTTGCTATTGATTCCGTTCCACTTTCTCAGAAATCGTTAAAGGGCATAGTTCACAATATCCGTTTGATTGTGAGTGATACTCATGTTGAGGATGTATCATGTTTCGTCCAAAGTGGGTTGCCTACTCCTCTAGTGTTGGGGTTACCCTGGCTCACTAAACATAACCCCACCATTGATTGGCAAGCGAGGCAAATAAATGGTTGGAGTGACTTTTGCAGAGAGAATTGCCTCACGACATCTGTTTCTGAGGTTTCTACTAAGACTGTACCATCTTTTCTCTCTGAATTTTCGGATGTGTTCTCTGAGAGTGGTGTTCAGGACTTGTCCCCGCACAGGGAGTACGATTGCCCTATTACACTCAACCCAGGCGCCAAGCTGCCTAAATCTCGTTTATACAATCTCTCCCAACCTGAAAGGGTCGCTATGCGTGCTTATATCTCTGAGAGTCTGAGAAAGGGACACTTACGACCTTCGAAGTCACCTGTTGCCGCTGTTTTTTTCTTTGTTAAGAAAAAAGATGGTTCTTTAAGACCATGTCTGGATTTCAGGGAGCTGAACAGTATCACAATTCGCGACCCTTATCCGCTTCCTCTGATCCCGGACCTGTTTAACCAGATTGTTGGGGCTAAAAAAATTTCCAAGTTGGATCTAAGAGGGGCATACAACCTGGTCAGGGTCAGAGAAGGAGACGAATGGAAGACGGCCTTCAATACCCCTGAGGGCCATTTTGAGAATTTGGTTATGCCTTTTGGTTTGATGAATGCTCCAGCCGTCTTTCAGCATTTTGTGAACAGCATTTTTTATCATTTAATGGGGAAATTTGTATTAGTGTATCTAGATGACATTTTGATTTTTTCTCCTGATTTCAAAACTCATAAGGAACACTTACGTCAGGTCTTGCTCATCCTGCGGGAGAATAAATTGTACGCTAAACTGGAAAAATGTGTGTTTGCGGTTCCAGAAATTCAATTTCTGGGGTTTCTTCTCTCCGCTTCTGGTTTTCGCATGGACCCCGAGAAGGTCCGCGCTGTGCTTGAGTGGGAGCTTCCTGAGAATCAGAAGGCGCTGATGCGTTTTTTGGGTTTTGCCAATTATTACAGGAAGTTTATTTTGAATTATTCCTCTGTTAAACCACTCACTGATATGACTAGAAAGGGGGTAGATTTTTCCTCCTGGTCGGTAGAGGCGCGTAAGGCCTTTTCTAGTATCAAGGAGAGTTTTGCTTCCGCTCCCATCTTGGTACAACCTGATATTTCTCTACCCTTCATAGTTGAGGTTGATGCTTCTGAGGTGGGTGTGGGTGCGGTCTTGTCTCAGGGTCCCTCTCCTGCCAAATGGCGACCGTGTGCCTTTTTCTCAAAGAAACTCTCCTCCGCAGAGAGAAATTACGATGTGGGAGATAGGGAGTTGTTTGCCATCAAGATGGCTTTTGAGGAATGGCACCATTGGCTAGAGGGAGCCAGACACCCTATTACCGTGTTTACTGACCATAAGAATCTGGCCTACTTGGAGTCAGCCAAGCGTCTGAACCCGAGACAGGCCAGATGGTCTTTGTTCTTTCCAAGGTTTAATTTTGTTGTCAAGTTCCGCCCTGGGGTTAAGAATGTGAATGTGGATGCCCTGTCACGTTGTTTTCTGGAAGGTGGGAATTTTGAAGACCCGGGTCCCATTTTGGCTGAAGGTGTGGTGGTCTCTGCTCTTTATCCTGAATTGGAGGCAGAGGTTCAGGTAGCCCAGTCAGAGGCTCCTGATCTTTGTCCTCCTGGGAGGTTGTTTGTGCCTCTCGCTTTAAGACACAAGATTTTTAAGGAACACCACGATACTGTCCTTGCTGGGCACCCGGGGGCAAGAGCCACAGTGGATCTCATCTCTCGGAGATTCTGGTGGCCGGCGCTTCGTAAGTCGGTTGAGGGCTTTGTGGAAGCCTGCGAGACCTGCGCTCGTGCCAAAGTCCCTCATTCACGGCCATCAGGTCCTCTCCTTCCCTTACCCTTCCATTATGGACCTGCCTCGTTCCTCGGGGAAGACTGTGATTCTGGTGGTGGTGGACCGTTTTAGCAAAATGGTGCATTTCTTTCCTTTTCCTGCTTTGCCCAATGCTAAGACGCTGGCGCAGGCATTTATTGATCACATTGTCAAATTGCATGGTATTCCTTCAGACATACAGTAGTCTCTGATAGGGGCACACAGTTTGTTTCCAGATTCTGGAAGGCTTTCTGTTCTCGCTTGGGGGTTCGGTTGTCATTCTCTTCTGCTTTCCACCAGAAGTCGAATGGTCAGACAGAGCGCGTCAATCAGAATCTGGAGACACATCTGCGCTGTTTTGTGGTGGAGAATCAGGAGGATTGGTGTTCTTTTTTGTCCCTTGCTGAGTTTGCTTTAAATAACCGTCGTCAGGAGTCCTCTGATAAGTCACCATTTTTTGGTGCATATGGGTTTCATCCGCAGTTTGGGACATTCTCTGGAGAGGGGTCTTCTGGTTTACCTGATGAGGACAGATTCTCCTCGTCTTTGTCATCTATTTGGCAAAAGATTCAGGATAATCTAAAGAGCATGAGTGAGAGATATAAGCGTGTGGCGGATAAGAGACGTGTGCCTGGTCCGGACCTGAATGTTGGTGATCTGGTGTGGTTGTCTACTAAGAATATCAAATTGAAGGTTCCCTCCTGGAAGTTGGGTCCTAAGTTTATTGGGCCTTACAAAATCTTGTCCGTCATCAATCCTGTTGCCTACCGTCTTGATCTTCCTCAGACTTGGAAGATCCATAATGTTTTTCATAAGTCCTTATTAAAACCTTATGTCCAACCCATTGTACCCTCGTCTTTGCCTCCTCCTCCGATTGTGGTTGATGGTAATCTTGAATTTCAGGTCTCTAGGATTGTGGATTCTCGTGTTGTCCGCGGTTCTCTCCAGTACCTCGTTCATTGGGAGGGTTATGGTCCTGAGGAGAGGATGTGGGTCCCAGTGACGGACATTAAGGCCACTCGTCTCATCAGGGCTTTCCATAGGTCCCATCCTGAGAAGGTGGGCTCTGAGTGTCCGGAGTCCACTCGTAGAAGGAGGGGTACTGTCACCACCAGACATCTGAGAAGCTCTGACATACGTCCTTCAGAACCTCCTCCTTGAGGTTCCTTTTGTTTTGCTTTCATTTTCTCATCTCGTTAGCCTCTCTCAGCTGTCATGTAGTTGCGCTGATTGCATCCCTTTAAATCCCTCCTCATACTGCATCACTTTGCAGTTTATATTCCTTCCTGGAGTGTGTGCATGCTGATCCTACTTCTGAGTCTTCTACAGATAAGTTTTGTTCGTTCATTTGTGTTTTCCTGTTTTCTGGTTCCCAGGTGACCCTGACTCCCTCCGTATCAAGTGTAGGGAGCCGGTGGTCATGTCCCCTCACTATTATAGGGTGTTCAGGTGTTATACAGTCGAGGTACGAGGATATGCGATCATCTACCATTGGGATTTTCACATAGGCTGAGCAGTTAGGGAGAGAGCCAGGTCTGATGCAGGGCTCTCCCTTTTAATCCTTAGTTTTGGATCCAGTCAGTCAGATCTTCATTTTGTGTCTTCTAGTTTCCTGTACACCTTCCGTGACACTGAATCTCTGTTATGGGACCTCTCTCTTCTGTCTGGGTGCCGGGGCCTAAATATATGACAATGGACTGTTCCAGTGTTGGGTGACGTGAAGCCTGATTCTCTGCTATGACATGAAGACTGATTCTCTGCTGACATAAAGCCTGAATCTCTGTTATGGGACCTCTCTCCTCTGCCTGGGTGCCGGGGCCTAAATATATGACAATGGACTGTTCCACTGGTGGGTGACGTGAAGCCTGATTCTCTGCTATGACATGCAGACTGATTCTCTGCTGACATGAAGCCAGATTCTCTGTTATGGGACCTCTCTCCTCTGCCTGGGTGCCTGGGCCTAAATATATGACAATGGACTGTTCCAGTGTTGGGTGACGTGAAGCCTGATTCTCTGCTATGACATGAAGACTGATTCTCTGCTGACATGAAGCCTGAATCTCTGTTATGGGACCTCTCTCCTCTGTCTGGGTGCCGGGGCCTAAATATATGACAATGGACTGTTGCAGTGGTGGCTGACGTGAAGCCTGATTCTCTGCTATGACATGAAGACTGATTCTCTGCTGACATGAAGCCAGATTGTCTGTTACGGGACCTCTCTCCTCTGCCTGGGTGCTGGGCCTAAATATATGACAATGGACTGTTCCAGTGTTGGGCGACGTGAAGCATGATTCTCTGCTATGACATGAAGACTGATTCTCTGCTGACATGAAGCCAGATTCTCTGCTATGGGACCTCTCTCCAATTGATATTGGTTAATTTTTATTTATTTTATTTTTATTTTTATGCATTTCCCTATCCACATTTGTTTGCAGGGGATTTAACTACATTTTGCTGCCTTTTGCAGCCCTCTAGCCCTTTCCTGGGCTGTTTTACAGACTTTTTAGTGCCGAAAAGTTTGGGTCCCCATTGACTTCAATGGGGTTCGGGACGAAGTTCGGGTCGGGTTTCCAAGAAGTACGGGAAGTACGGCCGAACTTCTCGAACCCGAATATCTAGGTGTTCGCTTAACTCTATTACCAAACATGCACAATTTTTTTCACGCAAGTGCAAAACGCATTACAATGTTTTGCACTCGCGCAGAAAAATCCCATAACGCACCCGCACATTTTACCGCAACGCCCGTGTGAAAGGGGCCTAAAGGGGAAAAAAATGGTGTGTGCTTAAATGCATACCCTTTTAAGCCACAAATCTGCTGCAAATCCACGATAAATCCCCATTTTTCCATTTATAAATTACAGTTTCATGTTTTAAAGGCTGGCTGTGTAATAAATGGCATAGTATATGCAGATAAGAAAATATATAATATCTGGTACAGATGTGATAGATGTCAGTTATAGGATATCACTTAAGGAAGATGCATATTATATAATTAGCTGAAGTCATATGTGAAGCCACTAGTCGTGAGACCTCTATGGGATGTGTCAAATGACAAAACCATCATTGCTGTTAATGGTCTTATATTTATATTATGTGACAAACTACCTGAGGAAGAAATCGGAAATGTGTGCAATTTAAACACTACCATTTAGTCATCTATAACACTATCACCTCTCTGTTATCATCTTTTATTAGTTACTGTGTGAAAACTGTTTCATTTGTATCTGTTCATTTACACCTTAAATAAATCATATCTGAGAGGAAAGAAAGATGAGATTCTTGTCAAGACGGGTGTCACAGATGGATGCATGGCGGAATCTTATCACTGGACAGAGTAGGTGGAAATAAATTCAAAGAGTAAGAATCACAAGTTGGTTATTTATGACTATACAGCTATATACTGTACATGAATACCAACAATATACTGCTGCAACCATGAGCAAGAAGAAAATACTGTAAGTGCTATAATACTGCCTCCTATGTACAAGAATATAACTACTATAATACTGCCTCCTATGTTCAAGAATATAACTACTATAATACTGCTCCTATGTACAAGAATATAACTACTATAATACTGCCTCCTATGTACAAGAATATAACTACTATAATACTGCTCCTATGTACAAGAATATAACTACTATAATACTGCCTCCTATGTACAAGAATATAACTACTATAATACTGCTCCTATGTACAAGAATATAACTACTATAATACTGCCTCCTATGTACAAGAATATAACTACTATAATACTGCTCCTATGTACAAGAATATAACTACTATAATACTGCCTCCTATGTACAAGAATATAACTACTATAATACTGCCTCCTATGTACAAGAATATAACTACTATAATACTGCTCCTATGTACAAGAATATAACTACTATAATACTGCTCCTATGTACAAGAATATAACTACTATAATACTGCTCCTATGTACAAGAATATAACTACTATAATACTGCCTCCTATGTACAAGAATATAACTACTATAATACTGCTCCTATGTACAAGAATATAACTACTATAATACTGCCTCCTATGTACAAGAATATAACTACTATAATACTGCTCCTATGTACAAGAATATACCTACTATAATACTGCCTCCTATGTACAAGAATATAACTACTATAATACTGCTCCTATGTACAAGAATATAACTACTATAATACTGCCTCCTATATACAAGAATATAACTACTATAATACTGCTCCTATGTACAAGAATATAACTACTATAATACTGCCTCCTATGTACAAGAATATAACTACTATAATACTGCTCCTATGTACAAGAATATAACTACTATAATACTGCCTCCTATGCACAAGAATATAACTACTATAATACTGCTCCCTATGTACAAGAATATAACTACTATAATACTGCACCTATGTACAAGAATATAACTACTATAATACTGCTCCTATGTACAAGAATATAACTACTATAATACTGCTCCTATATACAAGAATATAACTACTATAATACTGCTCCTATGTACAAGAATATAACTACTATAATACTGCCTCCTATGTACAAGAATATAACTACTATAATACTGCTCCTATGTACAGGAATATATATGTTAATATACACATTGGGTAGTAATATGTATTCTCTCTGTTAGGTGTACTGTATGTTAGTGACTCTGATCCGGGCGCTCGTTTCTGCGTCCCGTCTACTGGTAATTATTAAGCCGGTTTGGCGCGGTGCTCCTCTAGGATAAGGTTTGTGATTCATGAGGAACTCGCTGAATGCTTTTTGCCAAACACGTCCCAATAACACGCTGCGATTTCCAAACATTTGCCTTTGATAAGTGATTGATGACAACATCTGTGTTTTCCCCATTTCTTCAATTGTCTTATCTTTATTTGGGCCGGAGATGAGAGCGGCGGCTTTTACCGGTGATTTATAAGCTCTCAGGACGCAGGGATTGTGCATCTTTCACAGCGGTCTTTATCTCCATGACGGCTGAGGAATAACCTTGGCAGGACTCGTATCTCTGGAAATCAAAAGTCAGTTTGAAGCTCGGTGCCTATTCATTACCAGAGTCTGGGCTCCAGCGAGAAATGGGTTAACTGCAGCGTCCAAACTTATTCTTGCCGGATCAGTATTGTGATCAGAGAAAAAAAAGGCCCTGATTCATCCAGACTGGCATGGGACCTGCGCTGACAGGCCTCGTCATACGTTACCTGCGTCCTCCTGCTCTCCGTGTGTCGAAAAGACATCTGCGGCGGCTCGGACCCATCATAGATTTATGCCAGTGGTTGGTGTAAATAATGATGAACGGGTCACGGCTGATGGTCCCTTGTCACGTCCCCTTTTCACAAAGATATGCCCCCATTGTCTGATAGGTGCTGGTCCCACGGCTGGGACCTGCACCCATATCGAGAACGGAGTGGGCAATGTGGTGGCTGGAGGACTCCGGTCCGGCCACCACCAAGCCAGCTCCCTATAGAAGTGAATGGAATTGCACTTGCGCGGCCACCGCTCTATTTACTTCTATTGGCCCGACGCAAATAGCCAAGCCAGCGCTCGGCTATTTTCGGCAGTCCCATAGAAATGAATGGAGGGCGACTGCGCATGCGCAGTGCACCCTCCACCACTTAGGAGAGACATGTTAAACATTGTATCTATCTAAGTTCTGCTAAATTCTAACAAAAAATGATGTATCAGTTTTTGGCTATTTGCCAGGTCTCCGCTTAGGCCTTGGATACACTGACTTTTTGTAGCATGACTTTATTGATTTTAACTATTAAATGACAGCTGCAATCCAAACGAATGCAACCCTGTGGACTGCAGATGTCATTCAATAGTTAAAATAAATCGGTCGCGCTACAAAAAGTCACAGTGTAGCCCTAGCCTTACTGTGAGTGAATGTGAATGTCACGTTACATTACTAATCTGAAATTCTGCCCTCACCTGAGATGCTTCACAGCTGAGGGTTTGCCACAATTGTATGCCGTCTAGACTGTGAATATACTGAATATACTGCTGTCACGGAAGGTGTACAGGAAACAAGACAACACAAAATGAATATATGACTCACTGGATCCAAAACTAAGGAACAAAAAGGGAGACCCCTGCATCAGACCTGGCACTCTCCCTGACTGCTCAGCCTATGCGAAAATCACAATGGTAGATGATCGCATATCCTCGTACCTCGACTGTATAACACCTGAACACCCTATAATAGTGAGGGGACACGACCACCGGCTCCCTACACTAGACACGGAGGGAGTCAGGGTCACCTGGGATCCAGCAAACAGAAAATCACAAATGAATGTACAGCACTTATCTTGTAGAAGACTGGGAAATAGGATCAGCATGCACACACACTCCAGGAAGTTGTATGAACCGCACACTAATGCATTATGGGGAGGAATTTAAAGGGATGCAATCAGTCCAACTACATGACAGCTGAGAGAGGCTAACGAGATGAGGAACTGAAAACCAAAACAAAGGAAGCTCAAGGAGGAGGTTCTGAAAGGCCTCTGTCAGAGCTTCTCAGATGTCTGGTGGTGACAACTGCATTATCAAATCACTTCTTCTCCATGCTGTCTCCATCATTGGTTACATGATGTTTAGGAGCTGCATTGAGGCTTCATTCACCCAAAAGGGGGTCACTCAGCAGATCCCAATGCGCAGGGGCAAGTTGCTACGGCTGAAAACACTACATAGAACAAAACATACAATGTAACAGCTCTCCGCAAACCAAATAAAGTACAAAAATGCATAATAACTGCTAATGCTGTGCTTATAAATTAGAGATTCTTGGCAAATACATTTTGTACAAAATTATTTGGGCCCGTCTGCTACACGTCAAGGCGATCTCTATAAGACGGAACCTAACACTAAATTTTACCTGTTATGTGCTATGACGGCTACCATACAATTCAGGGAGTGTAGATTTGCCAAGCATCTCTAATTTATAAGCACAGCATTAGCAGTTATTATGCATTTTTGTACTTTATTTGGTTTGCAGAGAGCTGTTGCATTGCAGGTTTTGTTCTATGTTGTGTTTTCAGCCATAGCAACGTGCACCTGCGCATTGGGATGTGCTGACTGACCCCCTTTTTTTCTTTGCAGTTTGTACCATAGGTGTGGCTGACACCTCAGTCGTGCACTCCTGACCAGCTCGTCTGCCCCATAGGCTGATTTTAATTAGTGTGAGTATAAAGCGTAGCCTGCTCTCCCTCATTTGACACCAGGAGAGGTATAGGGTGGACTCTCATTGCATTCGTTGGTGACCATTTGGCACCAGGAGAGGTGTGGAGTGGGCTCGGCATGCATGTTAGTACCTGCATTCCCTGGATATAAAGGAGGCCATTTTGGCACCAAAGATGATAAAAATTAAGGTGGGCCCAGCATGCATGTGGAGCCTACACTCCCTGAATTGTATGGTAGCCGTCATGGCACATAACAGGTAGAATTTAGTGTTAGGTTCCCGTCTAACAGAGATCTCCTTGACGTTTGGCAGACGGGCCCAAATATTTTGTACAAAATGTTTTTGCCAAGCATCTCTAATTTATAAGCATAGCACTAGCAATTATTCTGCATTTTTGTACTTTATTTGGTTTGCGGAGAGCTGTTGCATTGCATGTTTTGTTCTATGTAGTGAAAAAAATTGCCATTAAAAATGGATACGCTGTCTGTTTTGCATCCCTGTGTGCACATCTATTTCCATCTGTTTTTAGTGTCCATTTGTCATCCTTTTTTTGCGCTGTAAAAAACTGTTGAATTTCATTGGCTTTTTTTATTTTACCCCAACCCCGTCAGTGCCCTCAGTATATATTCTGTATATATAATCCTGTGTATAGTGCCCCCAATATAAATGATGCCCCTCTCTTGTGCCCCTACTATAGTTAATGCCCTCATAATGTCCTAGTATCTATGATAACCCCCATAGTTCCCCCAGTATATATAATGCTGCCCATAGTGCCCCCAGGACATATAATGGCCTCATAGTGCCCCCAATATAAATGATGCCCCTCTCTAGTGCCCACACTATAGTTGATGCCCCCATAATGTCCTAGTATCTATGATAACCCCATAGTCTCACCAGTATATATAATGACTCCCATAGTGCCCCCCGTATATTAGATGCCACCATTTGTGAATGTGAATGCCTATGAAATGAGGCTCATTGCTCTTTTGTTTCCTTGGATTTCTTTCTTTTATTTTATTTTTACATTATGTCGTCTAGAGAATCCGATAATCCGTCCCTACGCCGTTCGAGACCATTGACAGCCCTGGACCAAGCATGACAGACCTCGCTCTGTGCCTCAATGTAAAATGATCAGAGATATCACATAAATCTGCTGGGTGCCTGGGACTGCAGATGCCATCCTCTAGATACCTGCTCCGGATCAGTACCCAGGGCATCAACTGCAAGAAGAATTCCTGGGACAAGTGCACGCGGCGGCTGCTGCCAGTGCTCAATGCCAGGAGGTCATTTGCAAGTCAGATTCGGAATAATAGGCAGAAGAACAACGTGGCCTCAGCTTGGAAGTGCAGGCCTGTCTGGGTGCGTCCCTTCCAGCACGCTCGCTGCACTTCTTCTGGGCACTGATTTATTTCTCACTCATTTTTTGGCAATTTAATGGCTTTTTCTATTTCTTGTCTCACATTTTAAGGTCGGCTCAGCGGTGTCTTGCAGTTCACGCTCGCTCCAGTCTGACGTGCAGGTGCAAATAATTAAAAGGCAATGTTTAAGGTTAATTGGTTTTATTTACTCGCAGCCTCATTTTATGTCTTGAATGTTTATGGAACATATTTTGCAGCCTCGCGCCTCAATTATGACGGAATGGTAAGTGCGGTTATTATCAAAATCTGCATCTGCCAGCAGAAGATGGAATGAGTTGAAGCCATGGGCTTGGTGAGTACCAGTTGCACGATAAAAGATTAGGCCGCATTCACATTTCCGTTTTTTCATTGACGTGTTCTTTCCGCTTTCTCCACGCACACGTACCTATTTATTTTAATGTGTCTGCACACATATCAATATTGGGCAGTAAAAAAAAAATCACGGAGACATGCACTACTTTGGACCAAACACACCCATCGAAGTCTATGGGTCAGTGAAAATCACGGACACAACGTGGATGGCATCCGTGTTGCGTCCGTTTTTCACTGAAGACTATCACCGTTGCGCTGCAACCCCATTCA
The DNA here is from genome assembly GCF_014858855.1 of Bufo gargarizans. NCBI lineage: Eukaryota > Metazoa > Chordata > Amphibia > Anura > Bufonidae > Bufo > Bufo gargarizans. The sequence goes on from NC_058086.1 coordinate 197,858,652, forward strand.
TTTCAGCGATCAATGGTTGTGTGATGGGTGTCACAGCCAAGATCACCATGTACAGTCCTGATCAAAAGTTTAAGACCACTTGAAAAATGGCAAAAAATCATATTTTACATTGTTGGATCTTAACGAGGTTCCAAGTAGAGCTTCAGCATGCAACAAGAAGAAATGGGAGTGAGACAAAACATTTTTTTGAGCATTCAATTAATTGAAAACAACGAATAAACTGAAACAGGCTGTTTTTCAGCTGATCCAAAGTTTAGGACCACATGGCTATAAAAGGACAAATCTGTGCAAAGATGTGGATTCATTGTCCTTCTCTGTCAGGTAGTCACACGTTGTGATGGCAAAGGCAAAAAAACTCTCCCTTTTTGAACGTGGTCAGGTTGTTGAACGGCATAAGCAGGGTCTCTCACAGCGCGCCATCGCTGCTGAGGTGGGACGCAGTAAGACAGTCATTTGGAATTTCCTAGGGTTATGGAACAAAAAAGTCAAGTGGAAGACCCAAAAAAATTTCATCAGCACTGAGCCGGAGGATCTAATTGGCTGTCCGTCAAGACACTGGACGATTCTCGACCCAAATTAAGGCCCTTACTGGTGCTGACTGCAGCCCCATAACCAACAGACGGCATCTGAGACTGAAGGCCTTCAAAAACAAAAAACGTCTTCAAAGACCTTGTCTCCTTGAACGCCACAGAATTGCTCGTTTGGACTTTGCAAGAGAGCACCAAACATGGGACATTCAAAGGTGGAAGAAAGTTTTATTCTCTGATGAGAAAAAATGTAACCTTGATGGTCCTGATGGTTTCCAACATTACTGGCATGACAAGCAGATCCCACCTGAGATGTTTTCTACGTGCCACAGTGGAGGGGGCGCCATAATGGTCTGGGGTGCTTTTTCCTTCAGTGGAACAATGGAGCTTCAGGAAGTGCAGGGGCGTCAAACGGCCGCTGGCTATGTCCAGATGTTGCAGAGAGCATTCCTCATGGCTGAGGGCCCTCATCTGTGTGGTAACGACTGGGTTTTTCAACAGGACAATGCTACAGTACACAATGCCCGCAGGACAAGGGACTTCTTCCAGGAGAATAACATCACTCTTTTGGCCCATCCTGCGTGTTCCCCTGATCTAAATCCAATTGAGAACCTTTGGGGATGGATGGCAAGGGAAGTTTACAAAAATGGACAACAGTTCCAGACAGTAGATGGCCTTCGTGCGGCCGTCTTCACCACTTGGAGAAATGTTCCCACTCACCTCATGGAAACGCTTGCATCAAGCATGCCAAAATGAATTTTTGAAGTGATAAACAATAATGGCGGAGCTACTCATTACTGAGTTCATGTTTGGAAGTTGGCTTTCTGTTTTGGGGGGGTTTATTTTTTTTTTTTTGGAGGTGTGGTCCTAAACTTTTGATCAGCTGAAAAACAGCCTGTTTCAGTTTATTCGTTGTTTTCATTAAATTGAATGCTCAAAAAATGTTTTGTCTCCCTCCCATTTCTTCTTGTTGCATGTTGAAGCTCTACTTGGAACCTTGTTAAGATCCAGCCATGCTAAATAGGATTGTTTGCCATTTTTCAAGTGGTCTTAAACTTTTGATCAGGACTGTAGCTCCAGCCCCGATGGGTAGGGTCACTCAGGGCAGACCTGTGTGCAAAAAATTCACAGCATTTACAGCGTTTGAGATTTTTATTTAAAATCAAATCCACCCACTGCGGAAAATCCTCCTGAAGGGAATCTGCACGTAACTTTTAAATCCGCAGATTGTACCTATTGCAATCCAAATCCATATACAAAAATAAAAATATGCAATTCACCACGGATTTGTCACGTATTTTCTGCCCTGTGTGACATACCTAATATTTGGACATCCTAGGAGACAGATCTGGCTCTTCTTGCTCAAGTTATGACTCCGCTCAGCGGCTCCCAATGTAAAACAAAAGGCGAGAGTGGATCCCTTTGGAATGAATACATAATAAAAGCGTCTTCCTGGAGCAAGCGATGCCAGATCGCTGGTGCGCTGACCTTAGTAGATGTGGGCCATGGAGAAGGAAAAGTCAGTGACTGCTCCTGTCCTGGTACCCCCTCCTGCCAGGTGTTTGGACACATAAGATGGCAGCACAGGGAAGGTGGAGAAAACCGGCAAAATATTGTCCTGTATTTTAATTTATAAAAAAAAAAAAAGGCAGGGAAATGTTTTTCTCTGAGGCTACTTTCACATCTGCGTTTTCAATTCCGCTATTGAGATCCGTCATAGGATCTCAATAGCGGAAGAAATGGCTTCAGTTTTGTCCCCATTCATTGTCAATGGGGACAAAACTGAACTGCATCAAAATGCATTCCGTTCCGTTTGGCTGCATCCCCATCGCGGAAAGAAAAACGCTGCAAGCAGCGTTATTCTGTCCGCCATGTGGTGCGGAGCAGGGTGGATCTGTCGTGACACCCAATGTGAGTCAATGGGGACGGTTCCGTTTTCTCGGACACAATAGAAAACAGATCCGTCCCCCACTGACTTTCAATGGTGTTCATGACGGATCGGTCATGGCTATAGAAGACATAATACAACCGGATCCTCTCATGACGGATACATGTGGTTGTATTAGTGTAACGGAAGCGTTTTTGCAGATCCATGGTGGATGTGAAAGTAGCCTAACACATCTCCAGCTTTAAAGTCATTTCTTATCATAATACGGAAAAATATGAATCTAGTCCTCCTGCGCAGGGGTGCACTTTGCGAAGGAAACAGCGGCACCCCTTTATTAGTGACCTCCACAGTACCACGTCTCGTTAACAGTGATTTCAACAACAACCCGCCCCCTTAACAGTGATCTCCACAGAGCTCCGTTCCCTTTAAATGTGACCTCCACAACACCCCGCCCTTAACAAGGACCTCCATAGCAGACCATCTCCTTAACTGTGACCTCCCTGCCCCCTTAACAGAGACCTTCACAGTGCCTGCCCCTTTAAAAGTAACCTCCACAGCATCCTTCCCCCTTAACAGTGACCTCCACAGCAGCCCTCCCCTTTAACAGTCCTTCACAGCATCTGCCCCTTTATTAGTGACCTCCACAGTACTCCATCTCCTTAACCACCTCCCGACCGCTGTACGCACCGATGCGTCCGGGAGGTGGTTGTTTAGTTCCTCCTGGACGCATCGGCGCGTCCTCTCGCGAGACGCGAGATTACGTCACAGCCGGCCCGCGCATGCGCATCGCGGGCCGGCATTTCGCAGAAGACTATTTCGTCAGCAGCCTGCCGGCCACGATCATTGGCTGGCAGGCTGCTGATTTTTAAAAAATCCAATCAGCAGCCATATAACCCCACATATTAGTAAATATGATGGGGTTATATGGCTGCTGTGCTCCTCTGCTCCTTCTTTTGGTCGGTTGGTTCCAGCAGAGGAGCAGAGGAGCACACATCACTGTGAGTACCCACCACACCACATTTAGCCCCCAGATCACCCCAATTAACCCTTTGATCACCCCTTTTATCCCCCCCTGTCAATCACTAGTGAAAGGAAAAAAGTGATCAGTGCAAACTGTCACTTTTTTTTTTCACTGTTATTGACCGTTAGGTTTTAGGTATAGTTTAGGTCCCTTGGTTAGGTAGTTAGCGATGAGTTAGCGCCCAGCCCACCGCACCGCAGTCCGTTATTCGCTGATTAGCGTATCGCTAATCAGCTTTTGTACTTTTATAGTATCTGAAAGTGATCAAAACTGATCACGGTCAGATCTATAATAGTACTAGTGTCACTTTAGTTCGCCCTCCACCCAAAACGCAGTGTTTGCCCGATCAGGCCTGATCGGTCGCCCACACGTGCGTTCGCCCACACCCGCCCCACCGCAGTGACAAAAAAATTTTTTTTTTTGATCACTGCACATTCACTTTACACGCACTGCGGCGATAAAAAAATCAGTTTTGATATTTTTTATCAACCGCAGCGGCCTCCGGTACTTCGCTAGCCTCCCCTTTGTAAGACAGGCTTGCTTTTTTTTTCTTGGGTAGTCTCAGGGAATACCCCTAAATTTAGTTGCCCACATGTCAAACAGGGGGTATTCCTCTGAAGAGGCCTACAGGCTTCTGACCCAGTCGGATGAGGAGTGGGAACCCTCATCTGATGAATCTAGCGGGTCAGAATACGAACCTGTAGAAAGCAGTGGCACTCTGACCCAAAGTTCGGACGAGGAGGCTGAGGTCCCTGATAGCACCAGGCGTACCCGGCCCCGTGTCGCTAGACCGCAGGTTGCGCAGGATCCGCTTCAAGAGCAGCAGAGTGGGGCTGGCGCTGTCGGATTACGTGGTGAGGCATACACCAGCAGCCCAGCCCTTCCTGGACCTAGTACCAGCACTGCCGTACAACCTGGTGAAGTAGCGAGCACCAGAAGGGCAGTTGAAGCTGGTACGGTGGCACGTGCAGTAGTGACCCCGTCGCAGCCACCGCAAAGACGTGCCCGTAGAGCCCCTAGAATCCCAGAGGTGCTGGCAAACCCTGATTGGCAGTCCCCAACTTCAGCCGCACCCGTAGTTTTCCCTTTCACCGCCCAGTCTGGAGTTCGGGTTGAGACGGCTCAGATCGGTTCGGCCCTGGGATTTTTTGAGCTGTTCTTGACTGCGGAGCTTTTAGACTTAGTCGTGGCAGAGACAAACCGGTATGCCACACAATTTATCACCGCTAACCCGGGAAGCTTTTATGCCCAGCCTTTCCGGTGGAAACCAGTCCAAGTTTCCGAATTTAAAACTTTTCTGGGCCTTCTCCTCAACATGGGCCTGACAAAAAAACATGAATTGCGGTCATATTGGTCCACGAACCCAATTCATCACATGCCCATGTTCTCTGCTGCTATGTCCAGGACACGATTTGAGGTCATCCTGCGTTTCCTGCACTTTAGCGACAACACCGCCTCCCGTCCCAGGGGCCACCCTGCTTTTGACCGGCTCCACAAAATTCGGCCCCTCATAGACCATTTCAACCAGAAATTTGCAGATTTGTATACCCCTGAGCAAAACATCTGCATAGACGAGTCCCTAATACATTTTACCGGGCGCCTTGGCTTCAAACAATACATCCCAAGCAAGCGCGCCCGGTATGGGGTCAAATTGTATAAGCTCTGTGAAAGGGCCACAGGCTATACCCACAAATTTCGGGTCTATGAGGGAAAAGATCAGACCCTGGAGCCGGTCGGTTGCCATGACTACCTGGGGAGCAGTGGGAAGACAGTTTGGGACTTGGTGTCACCCTTATTCGGCAAGGGGTACCATCTTTATGTGGACAATTTTTACACAAGTGTGGCCCTCTTTAGGCATTTGTTTCTAGAACGGATTGGCGCCTGTGGTACCGCGCGAACTAGTCGCGCGGGCTTCCCCCAACGGCTCGTTAGCACCCGTCTTGCAAGGGGGCAGAGGGCCGCACTGTGTAACGAAGAACTGCTCGCGGTGAAATGGAGAGACAAGCGTGACGTTTACATGCTCTCCTCCATTCACGCAGACACGACAATCCAAATTGAGCGAGCAACCCGTGTCATTGAAAAGCCCCTCTCAGTCCACGACTATAACCTTCACATGGGAGGGGTCGACTTCAATGACCAGATGTTGGCTCCGTATTTAGTTTCCCGACGCACCAGACGCTGGTATAAGAAGGTGTCTGTATATTTAATTCAATTGGCTCTGTACAATAGTTTTGTTCTCTACAGTAAGGCTGGGAGAACTGGATCCTTCCTCAAATTTCAGGAAGAGATCATCGAGAACCTCCTGTATCCAGGAGGTTCCGTGGCCCCATCCACCAGTGTAGTTAGCCGTCTACACGAGCGACATTTCCCCAATGTCGTTCCTGGTACCTCAACCCAACAGTCACCCCGAAAAAGATGTCGTGTCTGTAGCAGGAGTGAAATAAGGCGTGACATCCGCTATTTCTGTCCTGACTGCCCTGACCACCCTGCCCTATGCTTAGGGGAGTGTTTCCGGAAGTACCACTCACAGGTACACCTAGCATAGGGATCATCTCACCAGGACAGGCACACAGGGCTATTAGGGCCCATTCACTCACAGCTGCTGCAAACGTCTCCTTTCACATGGGACAAAGTGCATAACGCACTTCGCCACATCTTTGGGCGATTTGCGCTTTGCACATTGACCCATGGGGAAGGAGAGGTTTGTTCTATAAAGGTAAAAAAAAAACAAAAAAAAAAAAACAGTTAAGCAAACAGGTTAATGTTTAGTTCCAAAAGTTCAAGTTACATGTTCTGTTCCAAAGTTAATAAAATTATTGCGTTGTGGCCTGGTTTTTTGATTTTTTTTTTTTTTTTGTCTTTTTACCTTACAGATGGACCAACCGATCGACCAGCTGCAGCACCGATGTGCATTCTGACAGAAGCATTGCGCTGCTGTCAGATTACACGCAAGTCGGTGTATGCGGCGCTGCAAGACGGGATTTTCTCCTCTGCAGTGACAGATACGTTTGCCGAGGCATACGAGCTGAGGAGGAGGCGGCGTTCCTATGCTTTGGCAAGCATTTTGTATATATATATATATATATATATAAAAAAAAAAAATCCCGGCAATGATTTATTCATCCACATCGATTGATGCGAATGGAGAAATCTGGTTTGCCAGGGCATACGAGCTAAGTGGGTATGGATGTAGGGCGGAGCTCCTATGTCCTGGCAGACGCCTTTCCCCTCCATTTTTTTTTTTGGCAGAGATTTTTTCATCCACATTGATCGATGCGAATGAAGAAATCTGTGCCGTTCATTTTTTTCTTTCAGCCCAGAGGCTGAACGGAAAAAAAAATCTCATTACCTGTATGCTCAATATAAGGAGAATAGCAGAAACTCCTAATGCTGGCCATACATGTAATGATTGCGGAGACCCTCAAATGCCAGGGCAGTACAAACACCCCACAACTGACCCCATTTTGGAAAGAAGACACCCCAAGGTATTTGCTGAGGGGCATATTGTGTCCATGAAAGATTGAAATTTTTGTCCTAAGTTAGCGGAAAGTGAGACTTTGTGAGAAAAAACAAAAAAAAATCAATTTCCGCTAACTTATGCGAAAAAAAAAAAAATTCTATGAACTTGCCAGGCCCCTCATTGGATACCTTGGGGTGTCTTCTTTCCAAAGTGGGGTCACATGTGGGGTATTTATACTGCCCTGGCTTTTTAGGGGCCCTAAAGCGTGAGAAGAAGTCTGGGATCCAAATGTCTAAAAATGCCCTCCTAAAAGGAATTTGGGCCCCTTTGCGCATCTAGGCTGCAAAAAAGTGTGACACATCTGGTATCGCCGTACTCAGAAGAAGTTGGGGAATGTGTTTTGGGGTGTCATTTTACATATACCCATGCTGGGTGAGAAAAATATCTTGGTCAAATGCCAACTTTGTATAAAAAAATGGGAAAAGTTGTCGTTTGCCAAGATATTTCTCTCACCCAGCATGGGTATATGTAAAATGACACCCCAAAACACATTCCCCAACTTCTCCTGAGTACGGCGATACCAGATGTGTCACACTTTTTTGATGCCAAGGTGGGCAAAGGGGCGCATATTCCAAAGTGCACCTTTCGTATTTCACCGGTCATTTTTTACAGATTTTGGTTGCAAAGTACTTCTCACACATATGGGCCCCTAAATTGCCAGGGCAGTATAACTACGCCACAAGTGACCCCATTTTGGAAAGAATACACCCCAAGGTATTCTGTGAGGGGCATGGCGAGTTCCTAGAATTTTTTATTTTTTGTCGCAAGTTAGTGGAATATGAGACTTTGTAAGGAAAAAAGAGAAAAAAAAAAAAATCATCATTTTCCGCTAACTTGTGACAAAAAATAAAAAATTCTAGGAACTCGCCGTGCCCTTCACGGAATACCTTGGGGTGTCTTCTTTCCAAAATGGGGTCACTTGTGGCGTAGTTATACTGCCCTGGCAATTTAGGGGCCCAAATGTGTGAGAAGTACCTTGCAATCAAAATGTGTAAAAAATGCCCTGCAAAATCCGAAAGGTGCACTTTGGAATATGTGCCCCTTTGCCCACCTTGGCAGCAAAAAAGTGTGACACATCTGGTATCGCCGTACTCAGGAGAAGTTGGGGAATGTGTTTTGGGGTGTCATTTTACATATACCTATGCTGGGTGAGAAAAATATCTTGGTCAAATGCCAACTTTGTATAAAAAAATGGGAAAAGTTGTCTTTTGCCAAGATATTTCTCTCACCCAGCATGGGTATATGTAAAATGACACCCCAAAACACATTCCCCAACTTCTCCTGAGTACGGCGATACCACAAGTGTGACACTTTTTTGCTGCCAAGGTGGGCAAAGGGGCGCATATTCCAAAGTGCACCTTTCGGATTTCACCGGTCATTTCTTACACATTTTGATTGCAAAGTTCTTCTCACACATTTGGGCCCCTAAATTGCCAGGGCAGTATAACTACGCCACAAGTGACCCCATTTTGGAAAGAAGACACCCCAAGGTATTCTGTGAGGGGCATGGCGAGTTCCTAGAATTTTTTATTTTTTGTCGCAAGTTAGTGGAATATGAGACTTTGTAAGAAAAAAATAAAAAAAAAATCATCATCATTTTCCGCTAACTTGTGACAAAAAATAAAAAGTTCTATGAACTCACTATGCCCATCAGCGAATACCTTAGGGTGTCTACTTTCCGAAATGGGGTCATTTGTGGGGTAGTTATACTGTTTGGGCATTGTAGAACCTCAGGAAACATGACAGGTGCTCAGAAAATCAGAGCCGTTTCAAAAAGCGGAAATTCACATTTTTGTACCATAGTTTGTAAATGCTATAACTTTTACCCAAACCATTTTTTTTTTGCCCAAACATTTTTTTTTTATCAAAGACATGTAGAACTATAAATTTAGCGAAAAATTTATATATGGATGTCGTTTTTTTTGCAAAATTTCACAGCTGAAAGTGAAAAATGACATTTTTTTGCAAAAAAATCGTTATATTTTGATTAATAACAAAAAAAGTAAAAATGTCAGCAGCAATAAAATACCACCAAATGAAAGCTCCATTAGTGAGAAGAAAAGGAGGTAAAATTCATTTGGGTGGTAAGTTGCATGACCGAGCGATAAACGGTGAAAGGAGTGTAGTGCCGAAGTGTAAAAAGTGGCCTGGTCATGAAGGGGGTTTCACCTAGCGGGGCTGAAGTGGTTAACAGTGATTTCCACAACACCCCGTCCCCTTAACAGTGGCCTCTACAGAAATCTGCCCCTTAACACTGACCTCTATAGCGGACCGTCCCCTTAACTGTGACCTCCACAGCAGCCTGCCCCTAGGGTGGCTAGAGGTCCGGCTTTCAGACTCCCTGCCCTCTGTCCGGTGCAGGGCTTGGACGGACACAGAGATGTCCTTTCGAACAACTCACTCTCAGACAGCAGCACCTGAGCATGAGCTGCAGGGAGAAAGTCACCCTCCCACCCCTACAGCTGACAGAAGTTGATTTTTACCTTCGTTTTTTCAATCCCTGTCGGCTGCGGAGTGGGAGGGAACGTGTCCTAACCAAGTCAGGGGGTGGCTTAGCGGGACCTGGTAGCAGGATTTTTATGTCCGTCTTTTGAATGGCCACCCTACCTGCCCCCTGAACTGTGACCTCCACAGCACTCCGCTCCCTTAACAGTGTCATCCCTGCCCCTTTAAAACTGACCTACAGCAGTGAAGGAAAATGGCTGGGTTGTTATTGAAACCTGGTGAAAAACTGGGTGTATGTGGAGACTAAGGCCCTGTGAGCTTCTATTGGCTGATAGGGTCATGTGACCAAGCTTCTATTGGCTAAAGCATTTTTTGGGAATATCTCAGGAACGGTATGTCCTAGAGAGCTGAGACCCGGTCTGAAACCTTCCCGTACACCTGATGTACCTGTGTGCCAAATTTCGTGATTGTAAATGCGACGGTGCGGATTCCTTTATCGGACATACATACATACACACACTCAGCTTTATATATTAGATATTATACCGCCAGCTATAGTGAATATATATATATATATATATATATATATTATTGCTAACTATAATGCATATATTAGTGTCAGCTATTGTACATGTATAATAGTACCAGGTATAGAGCATCTATTACAGTGTGAGCTATAGTGCATATATAGTAGTGCCAATTACAGTATAGTGCATATAAAATACTGCCAGCTACAGTGAATAAATAATAATGACAACAATAGTAAATATATAATACTGCCAACTACAGTGCATATATAGTAGTGACAGCTCTAGTGCATGTATTACAGTGCCAGCTGTAGTGCACATATTATAGTGTTATCTACTGCCTATATTATAGTATGAGTTCTAGTGCATATATGAGAGTACCAGCTATAGTGCACATATGAGTCAGTTATAGTGTATATATTGCAGTGCCAGCCATAGTGCATGCATTACAGTGATAGCTGTAGTGAACATATATTAGTGTTATCAATACAAAATAAATAATAGTTCCAGCTCTAGTGTGTATATATTATAGAACTAGCTATAGTGCATATATACAGTACCTTGAAAAAGTATTCATACCGCTTGAACTTTTCTAGATTTTTCACATGACACCCACAAACTTCAATGTATTTTTAGGTATTTTATGTGATCGACCAACACAAAGTAGCAAGTATGTGTGAAGTGAAGAGAATGATACATGACTTGAAAACATTTTAATAAATAAAAGTCTGGAAAGTGTGGGATACATTTGTATTCAGCCCTCTTGAGTGAATGGACCACATTCCATTTCGGATTATGGATTGAACAGTGCTCCATGAGATGTTCAGAGCTTGGGATAATTTTTTTTAGAACCTACCCCTGCTTTACACCTCTCTACAACTTTATCCCTGACCTGTCTGGTGTGTTCCTTGGTTTTTATGATGTTGTATGTTGTTTAATCATTAATGTTCTCTAACAAACATCTGAGGCCTTCACAGAACAGCTGGAATTATAGTGAGAACACTTTGCACACAGGTGGACGTTGTTTACTAATGAGGTGACTTCTAAAGGCGATTGGGGGGGTATTAGAGAACAGGGGGGGGGGGGAGTTGAATACAAATGCATGCCACTTTTCAGTTTTTATTTATTAAAAGTTTTGAAAACCATGTATCATTTTCTTTTCACTTCACACATACTTTCTGCTTTGTGTTGGTCTATCATATAAAATCCCAATAAAATACTTTTAAGTTTGTGGGTTTAAAGTTCAAGAGGTATGAATGAATACTTTTTCAAGGCACTGTAATAGCGCCAGTTATATTATGTATGATGTGTCATCTACACAGCATATATAATATTTCCAGCTATATTGCAAGTATAATAGTGCCAGTTATAGTGCGTATATTATAGTGTCTGTTGTAGTGCACATATATTAGTGTCATCTATAGAGCATCTATTCTAGGGCTAGCTATATAGTGCACATATAGTAGAAAGTGCTAGAAATCTTCCTCCATCGAGTACTACAGCCCCTTATACTGGGAATTGATGGTGGTTCCTGATCAGATGATCTTCTGGCTTTTCGTTGTTGGATTTCCCCCTGAATAAAATGGAAAGTCTGAAGTTTAGTGCTGTAGAGTTTGTAAGGTCATGATGAGGACAAGGAAGCTACAAGAACATGTCTGCTGCCATCAGCGGCCTCGTCAGGAGGAACCGACTCCTAATTCACACGTTTCCCCATGTCTGATCTCAGATAATGAATACTTCAATCTACTGAAATGTTCTCCTCACAATAGTATCTTATCTTTTATTCCACAGGTAGACGCGGACAATCGTTCTCAGGTTTTGCCCTTTTTATCTTATTTGTCTCATTAATTCCATTTCATAAATTCTACTCAAATATGGCTGATATCAGAGGTCTGTAAATCCAATACGAAGGGCTCAAGAAGAAATATTTTCCTGGGAATTACTATAGTTTGTCCATTAATGACTGATCCTGCAGGCAGAGAAACAAATCCCAAATCCCAAATTTTGCAAACATTTTTTTCTGAAATGTTCATGTTGGTCTCCTGATGAGAAGCTGATTTCCTGATATAAGGCAATTTCCTGAGATCAGGACAGCAAGTGTATAATTTTCCTGCAGCGCCACCACAGGGGGAATGAGGTATTGCACAGCTCTCACTGAAATAAATGGATTGTCCAAGTAATGCATGGACCTGGTGGGTCCTCCAGAAAGAGAGACGCTCTTAGTAGCCGCTCTCTGCTCTCACTAGTCGATGTGAGTCTTGAATAAGGGGAAATCACCCTCTATGAACTTAGATTTTTTTTTAAAGTTATTTCGAAATGGGTTTTCTAAACCAGATGTCCTCTTAAAGGAGTTGTGTCACTTCAGCAAATAGCATTTATCATGGAGAGAACGTTAATACGAGGAACTTACTAATGGATTGTGATTGTCCATGTTGCCTCCTTTGCTGTCTGGATTCATTTTTCCATCACATTATACACTGCTCGTATCCAGGGGTTACGACCACCCTGCAATCCATCAGTGGTGGTCGTGCTTGCACACTATAGGACAAAGCACCACCCTATGTGAGCCACCAGAGAGGCCGGCACTTTTTCCTATAATGTGTAAGAACAACCACCGCTGATGGATTGGATCATGGTCGTAATCCCTTGAAGTGTATTATGTGATGGAAAATTTATCCGGCCAGCAAAGGACACAATATGGAGAATCACAATACATTAGTAAGTGCCTCGTATTCAATCTTTTCAAATAAATGTCACCTGCTGCTATGAGACAACCCCTTTCATCATAATTTTTGTTATCCTCTGGTTGGTGGGGTGTGTTGGGACTAAAGCTTGGACATGCCCATTAGATTTTGACTGATTTCGGAAAGACCAGCCAACCATCTAGAGGTAGGTTCAGACTTGCGTTAAAGAGATCTAACAGGCAGTTCCTCTGGCCTAACCCGATACTGACATTCACCGGCGGATCCCATTAATGGAGTCTGGCGGTGAACAGCAGTATCCCACCAGTTCTGATCTGTTGTACTCCGGCAGTGTATGGGGAACTCTTGACTTACCGTGACTGCAGACGTTGGGGAGATAAGGATTGGACTGTGGAATTTCAACTGCCCAATCCTTTTGTTCTTGGGGGGAATAAGCCACCAGCTTTCTCCTATCTCGCTATTAAGAACACATGCATGCTCGGCCTGGTAAAGCATGTATCTATACAGAGGGGTTGGGAGAGGCAGCCCTTGACCAGCTATGTGATGTGCATGGTCAGCCTGATGGTCCAGTAACAGCTGGACAGAAACAGGTTGGCTTTACCAGTGGTTCAGGACCTTCTTTATGTGACCGCCCTGTTGGAGGCATCACTAAATATTATTGTCTCTAATGACACTAGGGATATCACAGGGTATCAGGGATACCACACTATTAATATTGCTGGGGGTCCAAAACATGGCACCCCCACCAATTAGCTGCTTCGGGCAGCCAAGGAGCTGTACAGTGGATGGAGCGGGAAGTACAAGGTCCTGTCCACACTGTAGTGGCTCTGCCGGGATGCTGAGCTTAAGTAAATGGAAGCTGGACGGCAGTATACCGAACTTTCCATCCACTCTATATCTTCTGGGATCTCCTATGGCTGCCCGAAACAGCAGATCGTTGGGGTGCTGGGTGTTGGACGCCCACAATCTGATACTGATTACTGATAGATCAATATCTAAGTCCTGGAAAACTTCTAATACTAGGGTAACAACCGTGGGACTCAGATATATCTGATATAGACCATATCCCTTGCCCAGTGTGGGCCCAACAGCACCTGCCACGTTTGAAACTGGGTCATCATGCGCCAAAAAATGTTGTACATCTCTACATTCGGATGCATTTAAGATGCAGTTTTGGCCACAAGGTTTATAAAGGTGAAGACATGCAGCCAAAAACCGAATTGCAAAACCTCCTGTGTGGCGGTACTACCAGTGCCATACCAGATGTGAAAATACCCCCCGCCCACTGTTATCTAATTACATTGGATCATTTTTTGATGCTTTCTCTGCTCAGGTTAAATGCTATAGGCGTCTTGCTAGTTAAACATCAAAGAGCTCGGCAACAATTAAAGGGTTTGTCTCACGGAAAATATTCTACAGTTTTCAAACCAGAACCTGGATCTGAATGCTTTTGTAATTACATGTAATTATAAATTTAGCATAGCCGTTGAGTTATTCAATAAAATGTATCTGTATAGCGCCACCTTCTGCCTGTTTTTTTTCCTTACTTCTTTGTCCTGCTCACTGAGATGGCCGCACATGCTTAGCTTCATCCTTCAACTGCATCCTGAGCTGTGATAGGGAGAGCAGGGACACGCCTCCTGAGCTGTGATAGGGAGAGCATGGACACGCCTCCTGAGCTGTGATAGGGAGAGCTTGGACACGCCTCCTAAACTGTGATAGGGAGAGCATGGACACGCCTCCTGGGCTGCAGCAGAAAGGACACGCCCCTTGAGCTCTCAGCTTGATATAAATCTAGCAGAGCAATTAATGGGGAGATCTCTGGATCCATGTGAGGCACAGGACTGGTTCTAGCTTTGCTAGAAAGAAATTGTTCTGTACTATATGATGTCTGACTTTCATTTTTTTAAATTAGTCAGGGGGTAACCTCTTTAGGACCCATTCACATGGCAGTATGAACGGGTCCACACCCGTTCCGCATCCGTAGTTCCGTTCTGCTGGCCAGCATAAAAAATATAGAGCATGTCCTATTCTTGTCCGCAACGGTGGATAAGAATAGGCATTTTCTATGATAGTGCTCTGGTGAAATCTCGTGCCGTTCAGAATTCGGCGCAGGCGCGGTGAGGAAGCTGGCAGTCTGCGAGTGTCTTTTTCTCACCGCGCCATGCTGATCGACGCGAGATTTCACCAGAGCACAGGACTGGCAGACAGATGCGAGCGCTGCCTGGCCCTGTCAATCAGGACTTGGAGGGAGGCGACAAAGGTGGGAGAACGGAGCCTCTAGGAGCAGGAACAACACCCCCCCTGCACCTAGAGGCTAATTAGCATATTATAAAAGTTAGATTTCTGGTGTAACGGGGGCATAGATAAAAGTAGGAATAGGCTAGTTAGGTTTAGCTGACATGAGCACATTGCTAATGTCAGCTAGCTTAATAGGGTTAAATCTGGTGACAGAAACCCTTTAAGGAAAGAGTTCTTCTAGGCAATAAAAGCAAATTTCTGCAACATGTTAAGTGGTGAAAATATTCTTAAGAGCAACATTGTATCCAAAATCAGCAGGGGCAGAACACAACACGACTCTGCTGATGCCAGCCGTGGGCGGCCGATATGATATAATAATTGTGCTCCGTGCCCACCCTGAATGTATCGCGCTGAGCCGAGACGGGCTCTGTCAAATGTGGAACGAAGAAGCTTGGCTCCTCTCTATGGCACAGAACTAAGATTGCATCACAGTAAACTTTAGCCACCACCTGTTATTTGATTTTCCAAGGGTTTCACGTCTATAAATACCATTTATTTGTGTCTAGCAACAGCCGTCTCGTGGGCAGACGAGTGTTTCCCCGGCTAATGCAATGTGTGCGTTCTGGATAGGGGTGCCATAAGCGGTGTGTCATAGGCTTGGTGTATCGTACGTGATGTCTGTAGATGATGGAGTCATGTCTGAGTGACACATGGAATGCTGCTAGATATCTATGTGCCAGCTGAAAGGTCACACACGCCACATCGTCCCCAGTTTCAGGTAGATGAAAGATGAGGCGGCTCAGTGAGTAAGTACATGCACTTTAAGGGGACTGATGAAAAACTTCAAAATGTGCCCAAATATTGTGTTATAACATAGATGGCAAAATGACATGAATTGCAAAAAGAGAGAAAGAATGTTAAAAAAAAAAAAAGTTGCTTTATAGAATCCAGTTTTCCAACCATCTTGTTGAGGTGTCACCAATGGGGCTACTTGTAAAGGAGTCTACATGGGGAATCAGAGAAGAACTTGATGGATAAAAGGCTTTATAGGCTTTCCCAGTATAGGATGTGCCATTACTTCCTCATCTGCAGAGGTCTCACTGATCCAGTTTCTTCCTCTACACCAGAGCTCCAAGCTTTCTGAAAGTGCACCTGGAGGATCGGTGGCAAAGGGATGTCTGTCCATTTTTCTATGGCATCTACAGGGTTCCCAGAGATTAGAACCCTACCGAGCATCAGATGGCAATACATCTTTCATTTCCCAGGATATTTTAACAATGTAATTGGAGATTTTACACGTACCGACCAGTTTATGAGCTGGGGACACCGAAATCTCCAAAAGTAGAAAGACCTTTGGTGCTTTCCCCACTGCCCCTATGTGTTTTACCTCAAATGTCTCAGGTAGAGATGAGAAAATTGATTCTACATGAATCAAATTTGTTACAAATTTCCCCAAAACTTTGGTTTCTAGCAAATCTGAAGTTTTTGGCCCTTGTCCCACAAGAATCACTGAAAGTGGTGCCTGCACTTTTTCATATGTGAATACAAGAAGGATGAGAAGATAAAGAAGGAACATCACTTGACCCCATCCTGGTGGGCTTGCTCACAATGCAGCCTCAAGCCAATCACGAGGTCAGTGATCATATCATAGTGATGAACTGTTGGAGGTCTGCTCACTGTTGGGCTGGTGGCAACGAAGGACTTGGAAGTCACTCGTGTATATCAAAAATTTGGGGCACTCAGATTGAGGCATGCAATTCAAAGTGTAGGTTTATTATATCACATCACATTCAAAGTGTATGATCCAGTTAAGGCAATGAATCCATACATGACCACATCTGTGTACCGAATATTTCGGTCGAGTAGGACCTTCTTCAGTGGTTTTATCTGTGGTCAGAATGTGTACAATTAGAAAATTCATTATATTAGAGGGTATCAGAATACTGGATGGTGAAGGCAATCCAACAGCTCTTCATATATAGACAAACATAGAACACAATCTGTGACGTCAAAACACATATGTATGACAAAAGTGACGGACATTAATACGACCATGTTGTACAAACAAACAGTAAAGCGCTAGAGGTAAAGTCCCTGTAGGTATTGTGGTGTCTCACAGGGTGAAGTTATTGAGGGTATATATGTGTCTCCCAGGTTCTTAGCATATGCTGAAGAAAGTTATTTAGGAAAGGGTTAAAAAAAACTAAGCCTGGGTCCTGATGAGCTGCACCTGGGGAGTTGCTAGATAACTGGGCTGTCAACACACTTGCTCAGAACTTCCTGGGAGTGAGAGAAGCCACATCTCACTGAGGGACCCTGAAGGTCCAGAGTCTGCAAACTGCAAGTATCACAGGTTGCTTTTTCAGACAGCGTGCTTATTTTGGGTGGACTGAGGATAGCTCATCCACGTCCTAGAGAGGGACCTATTGTTTAGTTAGAGCCTGGACAAGGCTAGGTGTTCCGCTTATGTTTTTGTGTTTTAATGCAACCTGTGAAATAAAGCTGGCAGGAAGCCAGTTGAAATGCACTTCTGTCTCCTGAGGTCTCCTTCAGCGAAATATTTGGACTAATCCCCCTACCTTTTCACCTCTGGAAAGGTGAGCTAAATAACGGACTGTCACAGTATGCACTGAAGAAAGTGGCTTATGAGGAGTAAAGGGTGACGAGTGCGTTACCTGTGGTCTCGGTCAGCGTGCTACATCGAGGTTGGATCAGCGACTATTTAAACGCTTGCGTGGCCTCCGTATGTGCAGTCACATGATCGCATCATCACAACGTGAATGGCATTCCACTGGGTAGCGTTGCGTTCCAAATGGATACATTTTTATTTATTTATTTTATGCACTTATATAGCTCTACTATATTCCGCAGCGCTTTACAGACATTAGCATCACTTGCTGTCCCCAGGAGCTCACAATCTAAGTTCCCTATCAGTATGTCTTTGGAGTGTATTGAGGAAACCCAGGCAAACACAGGGAAGACCTACAAACTCCATGCAGATGTTGCCCTTGGTTGGATTCGACCGTAGGACCCCAGCGCTGCCAGGCACCAGTGCTAACCACTGAGCCACCGTGCTGCCCATATTACTGTGTATTACGAGGTGTGTGTATTTGTCATGGAGAAGCGATACACGGTGCACTCATGTTGGGACTTCCTTCGGGTCATGTAAACTTCTGTCAGAATCCATGTGTATGTGGTGTAACGTACGGTACATGTATCGTAGGGGACTGAGAGGCATATAAATGATGAAAGATGATTATTAGAACTTATGTAGTAAGTGAATGTGTCATAGGCACTATATACACAGTCAGGTCCGTTATTCTCACCACTTCATACATCTGCAGCGTGTAGCTCATGAAGGAAGTCCGGTGTGCTGAGCTGGCTCAGTGGGTATATAAGGTGTGCGATAGGCTGTCTGTACTCATATCTCTCATTACTGTCATGGGTAATAGGATCGATTTGTTAGTGTTGCAGTAAGGGGTGATTATTGGCTTTCGGGCCCTAGGTAGCGCTATTTATGACACTGCGCAGTGCGAACTGTTCTCTGCTGCTGTGGTGGAAGTGTATGGTGCGTGAACTAATGGCTCCATTGTGGAGTAGTGATCTGGAAACTGCGGAGCACCACATGCCACTGATGTGAGAGGTGAACGTCAGCTATGAAGGTGAGCAAGGGTGGACCGACATGCTACAGCGGAGCAGATCACCATCAAAATGAACCAGATGTGTGTCTAATACAACAGTTTAGAGCTCCGGGGCTCCGGAGCAGACGGACGGTCACTGCACCTCTGATAATGAAGTTGTATCTGCAGAAAAGGCTTCGATTTTCATGGTATCAGAATTAGACCTCTGCTGATTGGCAAATAGTTGTCTTCTCATATGAGTCATGTTTTCTGCTTCATCGATCGAATGGACGTTGGCGTGTCAGGAGAGAAACATCAGAGAATAAACATCCTGCAACCATTGCTGGATGAACACAGGCTGGTGGTGGCAGTGTTATGGTCTGGGGGAGGTTTTCCTGGCGTTCTCTGGGCCACTCACCCACGTAGGAGGCACTCTCAGCTGATCTGGATATGAATCCATCCTTGCATATCATGTACACTCATACATGCTGTTTGTCTTCCCTGGGGTGAATGGGATCTTCCAGGAAGACAATGCAACAAATGACACGGCTAGAAACGTCTGACATTGGCTGGAAGAGCAAGACCAAGACTTTCAAGTACTACCGTGGCCCCCTAATTCCCAAGATTTGAGTCCAATTGAGCATCTGTGGGACCACCTCGATGGTTGTGTTCGCTCTATAGAACCTCCCCCATGTCCTATCCAACAGATGTGGGATAAACTGCAGTGAGCATGGCTCCACATACCTGTGACAACCTACCAGGACCTTATTGAGTGACTCCCAGCCTGTCTAGCGGCAGTTACTCTCGATATTAGCTGGTGCTCAGAATAATGGGACTCGACTGTGTAAGATCCTAGTCAGTAATTGCCATGTTTTTCTTGGCTTGTATATTGGAGGGATACCACATCTGCTAGAGTGCCTGCAGAGTTTTGTGCATAAATTCTGCACCATTACCAGAAAAAACATGCATAAATACATGCCATTTATCACACTTTTGGTGTGTTTTTGTGGTTTTTGGTGCACTTTGATGTGTATTTTCCATAGATCTCATCCTTTCATTCAAAAAGGGGAAATCCGCACAAGTAAAACTCTTTTCATATCTTCTCTATTCAGACCTAACTGCCATTGTAGTGTCCCACTAGGTAAATGTGGGCACTACACAAGGGTCAATAGGGCCACGTTGTTCTCCACCTCCTGTGGAACAGGGTCATTGTATTTTATGTGATGTTTTATGTGATTTATTATATTTTTTTTTTTCCTGTGTATCTCCTGTACCAGGCCCGTTAAGGGTAGTTCCTCCTCCTAGACAGTAGAGGGAGCTAGGGAACCTTTTGTATATATTGTCAGGTTCAGGACAGGAAAGGAGGAGTCTAGAGGTGTGTAGTCAGAAGTCAGTGTGGACTTAAGCCAGAGGAGAGCTGAGGAGCAGCTTCTGACATGCAGCTAGATAGCCCAGGCTCCTAGCTTGCCATCCAGGGGAAGAGTTTGCCTCCTGAGAAACCAAATTCCTATAAAAGTACAGTGCAGAGACAAGGTTTATTCCAGCCAAACAGAGCTGAAGGGCAGAAGGATATCCTATAGCAAGGAGACATATACCAGAGGAAGGTTTTCCCTACCCAAGGATAAAGCTAGCAATAGGGCACACGGGCCTTGGAGTAACCCAGACAGGACCTGAGGAAAAGTGCAGCCTGATCTGTAAGTGTTTATGCCCTCTGAGTATCTTGCAAAGACTTTGCCTGCCGTTTTGTATAGAGCCTGCCTGTATTCAACCTTTTGACATATGGAACCAACTAAAGACTGTAAATAGTTGAACTGTTTCAGTAAAAGGAAGTTCTGGTTCACTGCAACTTGTGTTCATCAATTATTGCAACAATAAATCGGTGTGCCACCGTTACCGGCACTGGCATCACGAACTTAAAGGGATCTTGCCACCGGCACATTAAAAACCTGCAACATCCAGGGCACCTCACCTACCGCCCGGCCTGGTCCCTATATACAGAGAGTTCCCCAGAGGATCCATGTGCCAGCCTCTCCATCACTGCTGTATGCCTGCCCAGGGTATATAAAAACTGTGAGCACCAAAAACACCCTCGGTTAGTAACTACTCCTGTGTACTGCAGCATGACAAATTATTTTATCTATGTCTTATCTCTGCAGAGTTTTCCACATAGACATCTTAGGTTCCTCAACATTCTGACTCTCCTGGTGGCCCAACAGTGTTGCCCTGCTATCACCCCCAATACTGTGCCTACCGTACTCCACAATGCACCCAAATACTATACTGCAAAAATAATAGTGCCATACAGGGAGTCCCCCATAATAATAGTGCTCCCCAAAGTCCCGCCAATAATAATTTTCTCCCAGACTGCCTCCTGATGGTGGTAATGTTCCTCAAGAGTAGTAACTTCTGTACTGTGTCCAATAATAATGCCCCGGCATTATAGCCAAAGCATCTGCCTCTGTTTTAAATAAATATATATAAAATCCCATGAAAGGTCTTCTTTAGTTGACTATGATAGGTTTTTGAGATAGTTGTATTGTGTAACTTATTCAGGCAGCCCCAGGGAGGCTGGTAGTGGCAATCATTTTAGACTGCTAGTGTGCAGAATTTTAAGCTATACTATTCAATTTATTAATAATGTCAATGAGCCCAATCTATATCACACAATTCACAATTACAACAAATCTTTCACAACATTAATCCTGGTGCTGATCATGTGCAGCCTGACGTACCGGTGTGCCTCAGTTACTGGTCGCATATTGTAGTAGACTCTTTCCAGTGTAGGCATCTACCTCAAAATTTTTGCACTTGTGTGATATTAATCCTTTCACCCCTGAAGGGTATTTTGTTTTTGTTTTTTACTGCCTGCCTTTCCGGGGCCATAACTTTTTTTTATTTTTTCATTCACATAGTCGCACGAGGGCTTGTTTGTTGGCGGGACAAGTTGAACTTTCTATTTCCATCTAATATTGTACTTTCTATTTCCATTTTTTTAATATGGCATACAATGTAGAGGGGAGCTGCTGGTTCCAAATGGGGTGGAATTAGGGTAAAAAGACGCAATACTGCCACAGTTTTATGGATTTAGTTTTTACAGCTTTCCCTATGCGATAAAGCTGATCTGTTATGTACATTTTCGCGGTCAGTATGATTACAGTTGTACCACATTTGTATAGTTTTTCTTGCATTTAATACTGAAAAAAATAAAATAACTATGAAAAAATGTATTTTTTTCTTTTCATCGCCATATTCTGACCCCTATAACTTTTTTGTAATTATGTGTATGGACTTGAGTAAGGGTTAATTTTTTTACGGGGAAACCTGTACTTTTAAATGATACAATTTCGGGGTGTTTTTAACTTTTCAATAACTTTTTATTTCATTTTCAGTGGGAGGTGAAGTGACCAAAAAACTGCAAATTGGCCGTTTTGACTTTTTTTCCTGTTTCGACATTTTTTGTATGGAATAAATATTTTAATAGTACGGCCATTTTTGTACGCAGCGATGCCCATGATGTTTATTTTTTATTTTGATTTTGGGGAAGGGTGTGATTTGAAATTTTTGTATTTTAACTTTTTTTATTATAGTTTAAAAAAAAAGTAACACTTTTTATTTTTTTATAGTTCCCATAGTGAACTTGAACAAGCAATCATCAGCTTGCTTCTCCCATAGACCCCCAATGCATTTGAACTGGTGTCTATGAGACTTACAATATATTCTGATGGAGCCCTACCACAGACAGGGTCTCCAAAGGCACCTAACGTGCGGCAGCCTCAGATCAACACTATCCGGCTTCCCCGATCCCTGCTAGGGGGATCCGGTGCACGCCCGGAATGGCTCTCTTCCAGGTTTTTGTGCTCCCAGATGCCGTGGTCATGTTTGAATATGGCATCTGAGGGGTTTAAATGTTTAATGATGCAGGAGCTGGTGCCATCTTTAAAGACCCGACCTGCGCCGTACATGTGCTGGGCGGGAAGGGGTTAAATGGGCTTTTTTTTTTTTTTTTACCACTTATTTCAGGAAATTCGCTCATCTCTAGTCCCAGCCAGGTTTACTCAGAAGTCATAGGACGAGCTGGTTATAGGATGTAATGGGACAGTGATGCACATCAGGAATATCTAGATGATAATAATATCATAATACAGACTTTAAAGTTTAAACCAACAACTTTTTCTTAAAAAATAAAAATAAAAAAAATAATTTTTTTAAGAAAATGCCCTTCAGAAGACTTTTTGTAATCTTTTGCAAATTTCTGGCATAATTTATTTTAAATGAGCCAACCCCTCCCTCTAAGTCCCACCCACTTTTTTAAAGGTATGGTGAAATATTCTACAAAGTTACAAATTTCCGTGCAAAACTTAGTTTTCATACACACTCAATAGATCTCCCCTGGATTTTATATTCAGGACCCCCTAATGCTCAAGCCTTTCCCATTAATTGCCAGTAAATTCCCAGTAGTGCAACACGCCAGACCTGCAGGGTATAGCGACAGTGAGGTCACAGTATGGGCAATCGAGGGTTACTCACTTTCTGGAGGACCCTGGGCAGGCATGTAGCAGTGAATGAGAGGCAGACACTAGTTCCTCTGGGGCACACTCTGGGTGTAGAGACCTGGCCTGATGTTGGGTGAGGTGCCCTGGTTGTTGCAGGTGTTTAGAGTGCCTGAGGCAAGGTCCCTTTAAGATTCGTGATGCCAGTGCCTGTGATGGTGGCACACCGGTTTTCAGTAGCAATAAGTGAGGTACACGGATGATATGGTGAACCAAACGTTGCTTTACTTGGTGAAAACAGTCCAACTTTATACATCAAGATGGTAATGCAGTTCCTTATATCAAGTACTTCACAAGCAGGCCTCAATACAAATACTGGCAGGTATAATTCGGTGCAAGATACTCCGAGGGTAAATCCACAATACACTCAGAATCAGGTTGTACCTTTCCTCAGAAATAGTGTACACTGTTCTTTTAGAACGCCTGTCTGGTTTCTACCCCAAGGCCCGGATGCCTAAATGCTGGCTTAAATCCTTGGTAAAATATATCTTCCTCCCGTATGGATTCTTGCTTTACTTTTATAGTTCCTCTGCCCATAAGCTTACTTATCTGAGTTGATGACACTGTCTCTGCTTGACTTGAGGGTAACTGCAGGTTTTCTCCCAGGAGGTGCTGTCCTACTACTGGGGTATCTCAACTGAGCTATCCTTAGCCTCAGGAGCTTCAGGCTGACGAGGTAACTCCTCTAGTCCCCTGGAATACACTACGGTCTCCAAGCAGGCTGTACTCCATCTAGCCCCTTGGTGCAGCTAGAAACCAGGACTATCCAGCTGCATGTCAGGAGGAGGCTCTCAGCATATCTTGGGCTGGTGCCTTCTCACTCCTGTCTCCACAGACTCCTGACTAAGACCTAACCCCTCCCTGTCTGGGCCTGGACATTTATACTAGGGGCTCTCTATCTCCCTCTAGTGTCTGGGAGGCTAAATTACACCCCACTAGGCCTGCAAAGCATATAACAGGGAAAACCATTGCATGTAGAAACACACAGTAAATTACATTAAATGCATAGCTAAATACAATATCACTGTCCCTTGTGAGTAGAAGTAACACGTTACCCAATTGACCCTTGTGTAGTGCCCACTCCTACCTAGTGGGACACTACATACACCCACACTATGACGTTGCCCGTCCTCGGCGCAACCTGAAAGGGGCCCTGCCCAGCTGGATACTGCACCTGTAATAGAAAAATAATGCAAAGCAGGAAAATACATCTACATTTGCGACATACATTATACGTATATATCAGGCAGTTCCACTGGCTAAGGAGCAAGTTCGGTGAAAAGGGGCGTCGTTCTCTTCTCTCAGGATCATGTAAGGGAACAGGGGCGCTGACCTGGCACAGCATATCAATAAATACCAGGATAGTCCATAATAATACTTTAAGTGCAAATTGTCCATAATAGAACAGTAGAAGAAAAATGTAAAACAATTGAAAAGTTCTTGGAGGCTCAAAGAACAAATATGAGTCTGTACCCAGGTTCCTTTCTTATCTGCAGCACATATTTCACCTCATGCAGTGACAAAGGTACAAGATCACAGAGGCTCGCATACAGTGGAGTCCATCTCTGGGCACATTTCCTTAGAATAGTAGCAAAATCTCAGAGGCTCTTGTACATTAGAGTCTATCCCTGGGCGCAATCCTTGGAATTTAAGTTGCATAATAAAATGACAGCACATAAAAATAGTCCACATTATTCAAATGGCATACATATAGAAAATAAGTGCTGCAATACCCTTAATCAACCTGAAAAGGGGGTTAAAAGGGTTAAAGGTGCAACATTCACAAAATAGGCACAACTGGGATTTTTCTTTTTTCTGAGAAAGCAGGCAGGAGGTCCTGTAAACAATATGGCCTTGCTGCAATTGGTATTTCAGTGGCCGACCATTACCACTGAGCCGTGGGACACTGGCAGCAGCAACAGAAGGCCAAAACAACAAAGGACTCCTGTCCTGAAAGGGTTAATCCACTTTACTTAGGGTACCTTGGCAAAATAACTCAAATCAATGGCCTAGCAGGCCAATTCACAGGGGCATATCAAATCCACTAGTCATCTCAGTGGTGCTCCCTGGCTCCATTTGTAGACTGGGCCTGTACTGAGGATCAACAGGCGGATGTGCCCACAACACAGTATTGGGGGGCAACTGCAGCATGAATGGACCCCTAATAGATATTGGCCCCATAGGCCTAGGGGTAATCAGGGTTGCTGACCGCACCGGTGCAGGCATGGCAATTGGAGGTTGCTGCACTGGCCTGGGTACCGCTGCTGCAAGCGGTCCGGTGGGTTCCTGGACGACTGACTCTGTGCGTCGGTGCACAGCATAGGAAGACCTCACCGCAGGTGCTGACACTAAAGATGGCCGGCTGGAAGGGACAGGTACTCTCACCTTAGACCCGGAGACGTCCGAGTCCTTAAGTCCACTTTCTTTCAGGTCAGGTGGAGTCTGGATCCTGGCGGAGGCAATCTGGCGCAGCTCACGCAGTTTCTTCTCCAGCCGCACGATCTGGTCGTCCAGGCTTTCGGAGTCGGGATCGCTGTCCTCCGCTGTCGCCGCCGGCACTTGTACAGGAGTTGGCGCATCCTGCGCAGCCGCTGCAGGTTCAGGTGAGGCGTCCACATTCTTTCCTCTTCTGATGTTGTCCAGGGCAGCACGGAATCTTTCGGCATCTTCCAGTTAACGGACAGTCTTCTCCCTGCGAGGCAGCTCAGGTGAGGGCCATGGGCTTACCCTCTTCTCCACCACTGTAGGTGGCCAAAAGACGTTCGGGCCAATGAAGGAGCCCCGTTCTTGGAAGGCATGATGGGCCGGTTCTGGAGAGCGCACCGGTTCGCGCTCGCAGCCAGGGTGGTCCTCATCAAGGTCCCAGTCCTCCGTTTTCTTTTTAGGACGGGACACGGCAGTGGTGTAGGGGCCTCGCAGGCCCTCGGCAGGGGTGAACTCTACTTCCTCTCCCTCGCGGAGGTTATGCAGATGCTCTGGGAGGTAACTCCGCTTGACGGACCTCCGATTCACATATAAGTCTCTGCCGGTGATATAGTCTTTGATGAAACCGAAGCCTCGGTCCTTGTCAAAGGCCACAACCAACCCCATTCTCCTTTCCAGGCGGGGTTGGGTGCCAGTGTGGCGCTCATGAACGGTCTTTGCCAGTTCTTCGTAGTAGATTTTAGTTTTAGTAGTCTTCTTTATTGCGGATTCCCGTATCTCTGCCAATAATGCTGACCACTTGAATGAAGGCTGGAAAAAGTCTCTCCAGGAGCCATAATAGGTCTCCGGTTGCGTCCTCGGTGGCGGGCCTCTCCGGTCCCGGAGAGTAGGCCGGTGGAGCGTCCTCTTGCTCTACACCAACAATGTTCATCTTTAGCAAATCAGGCGCAGACATCCCAGCAGAGCATCTCTTCACTCTTTAACATGCTCGATCCTTCTCTGGAGAGCGACAGGGTGGCGCCAACAATTGCAGACAGATCCTCCCATTGCACTGGGAGGCCGCCCCCAGGTACTCCAGTATGGGGGAGGCGGAGTCCATTTCTGTAGACATGCAAATGTCCAGACAGGGCGGTGGCGCGGACATATAGCCTTTCCCGCACTTTTCAGCAGAAGGCGCCAATTTTTACCGCCAATTCAGTATGAAGATGACGCAGCAAACAAATCCAGACAAGCTAAGTGGCCATCTTTGTGCAAAATCGCTGTCTATTCACTGACAGCAAGCGGTGGCTTAAATAAGCAGAAAACAGTCCAGATAATACAATCTTCACACCGCAATTATCACAGTTCACTTTGGCCCAGCAATTTTCAATAAAGCAAATAGGGCTTGTCACTTTAAGGCAATTAACAGCACACAGTTTTTATATCCGCAATGGAGCAGGAATGCTCGTATCCTGTTCGTGACGCCAATTTATGCAACACGCCAGACCTGCAGGGTATAGCGACAGTGAGGTCAGGCATGTAGCAGTGAATGAGAGGCAGACACTAATTCCTCTGGGGCACACTCTGGGTGTAGAGACCTGGCCTGATGTTGGGTGGGGTGCCCTGGTTGTTGCAGGTGTTTAGAGTGCCTGAGGCAAGGTCCCTTTAAGGTTCGTGATGCCAGTGCCTGTGATGGTGGCACACCGGTTTTCAGTAGCAATAAGTGAGGTACACGGATGATATGGTGAACCAAACGTTGCTTTACTTGGTGAAAACAGTCCAACTTTATACATCAAGATGGTAATGCAGTTCCTTATATCAAGTACTTCACAAGCAGGCCTCAATACAAATACTGGCAGGTATAATTCGGTGCAAGATACTCAGAGGGTAAATCCACAATACACTCAGAATCAGGTTGTACCTTTCCTCAGAAATAGTGTACACTGTTCTTTTAGAACTCCTGTCTGGTTTCTACCCCAAGGCCCGGATGCCTAAATGCTGGCTTAAATCCTTGGTAAAATATATCTTCCTCCCGTATGGATTCTTGCTTTAATTTTATAGTTCCTCTGCCCATAAGCTTACTTATCTGAGTTGATGACACTGTCTCTGCTTGACTTGAGGGTAACTGCAGGTTTTCTCCCAGGAGGTGCTGTCCTACTGCTGACGAGGTAACTCCTCTAGTCCCCTGGAATACACGTGGTCTCCGAGCAGGCTGTACTCCATCTAGCCCCTTGGTGCAGCTAGAAACCAGGACTATCAAGCTGCATGTCAGGAGGAGGCTCTCAGCATATCTTGGGCTGGTGCCTTCTCACTCCTGTCTCCACAGACTCCTGACTATGACCTTCTCTCTCCCTGTCTGGGCCTCGAGATTTATACTAGGGGCTCTCTATCTCCCTCTAGTGTCTGGGAGGCTAAATTACACCCCACTAGGCCTGGAAAGCATATAACAGGGAAAACCATTGCATGTAAAACACACAGTAAATTACATTAAATGCATAGCTAAATACAATATCACTGTGATAGAAGTAGAAGTAACACGTTACCCAATTGACCCTTGTGTAGTGCCCACTCCTACCTAGTGGGACACTACAGTAGGGGGCTGCCAGACTGATGATATTTTTGGACCATTGGTGTCCAGATTATTGGAATTGAAACTATAATAAAAATGTATAGCATAATTTTATATTATCTTTAAAAAAAAAAATATTAAAAAAACTGATTTGTGAAATCGAAGAAATTTATTTTCAAACCCTGGAATGAAATAAATATTCATTTGCAGAAATTAGTGAAACAATGGACGTCGTTCTGTAATATGAGATTTCGGGACTTCGGCTTACTGTGCCGTTCTCAATTAGAGGCTGAGCATTTCGATGGTAGCAATGAGATCCAGATACAAGGTACATCTGGAGAAGCCAAGAGCTGTCAGGCCTGGTACAAGCAGATTAATCTTTGGGTGAGATATTCCATTATAGGAAATCACATCACCTGCTTGTAGTTTTAATTTCTGCTGTCATTTTCTAGGCAATTTGCAAAATTAAAGTATTAGCATGAACAGGCCGCTCTCTGCCCTGTATGTGTCGGCTCACATCTCCTGTACAGATCCATCAATTGCCAAATGGAAGGCAAAGGGACGTTAGCCTAGAGCGTTTCAAGGTGGAAGGTATTCAAAGGAGAAATGTTTAACCCTTCATTACCCAATAGATCAAGACAAGAGCTACTATGTAGTTTGGGTAAAAGGGTTTTCAAGGGGCATAACCATAGGGGTTGCAGAGATTGTGGTTGCAACATGTCTCTGGGGTCCAAGGGGGCCCAAAGTGGTCCGCTGGCCTATATGAGTAGACCTATGCTAATAATGAAGCATAATAGTTGAGGTCAGATTTTGCATTAGACCTTCGAGTCTCGTTTTCCTCCTTCTTGGCATCTCGTTGATGTCTGTGGCACTCAAGTCCTCTCGATGAAGGGTCGGGTCAAGTCCTTACCACCGTCACGTAACAAGGCAACTGGAATCATTGCAACCAGATAGGTCTATTGGCCTTAAGATTATATGAACCTCACTCTTTGGTTCTTTGGTGCCTAGTTCCAAATTAACCCTTCCAGACCCCAGAGGTTTTTTCATTTTTGCATTTTCATTTCTCACTCCCTGCCTTTCCGGGGCTATAACCTTTTTCTATTTTTTTTTTGTTTACATAGCCGTATGAGGGCCTATGTTTTGCAGGACAAGTTGAATTTTATAAATTCACCATTTAATATTGCATACAATGTAGATGTAGCTGGAAAAAAAAGTTCCAAATGGGATGGAAAAATACAATTCTGCAACTTTTTTTTATTTTTTTTATTGCTTAAGCGGTAAATCTGACCTGTAACTTTCATTCTCTGGGTCAGTACGATTACGGCAATACCAAATATGCAAATATTTTCTTGTCTATTAATACTGAAAAAGAAAAGAAAAACCTTTGCTATATTCTGCCCCCTATAACTTTTTTGTAGTTATGTGTATGGAGCTATGTGAGGTGTGTATAACTTTTTGATCACTTTTAACGTAATTTTTAGTGGGAGGTGAAGCAACCAAAAAGCAGCGAATCGGCCATTTTGACTTTTTTTTTTCCATTTGTCGTATGGTATAAATATTTTTATGTTGTAATAGTACAAGGGTTTTCGCATGCGACAATGCCTAATTTTTATATTTTTCAAAACATTTTTTTTTTATAGCTCCTGCTGCCATGTGTCGTGCTGAGAAGCGTGGGCAGCAGTTATTTTAACTGTTGTATCTGTGCTCCGTGCCACTACTCCTGGGGTTATTAAACAGGGACAGGAGGAGGATCACAGACCACAGATGCTCTCTCCCTGCACAGTGCTCTCTTCCCCCCTGCAGGTCTCACTTCAGCCTGCTCTAGAGTCTGACTTTAAACTGCATCTGTTAGCAATCTTGACCATGCTAAGCTGCTGACAGCCCTAGGCAGGGGGTGGGGAAAGCAGGACAAGCATACCTCTTGTGGAGCTTTTATCAGAAGTAGTAAGAATATTAAGTTTTACTCTGCCAGGTTCTGCTCCTGCAAGTGCCCAGGAGGTGGAGCTCATGGCCCCTCCCATCTGCTCTGAGTGACAGCTGTAGTAGTCTCCTGTTTGGATGCTACAGCTGTTACTCAGAGCATTAATGCAGAGGACACTTCACAAAGGGATCGGGGACCACTTTATTTTCAAAGAACAGGATCAGAAAATTGAAAGAAGTACATTGGAAGGAAGACCCCTTTAAATCAGGGGCTGCCACTTGATCATTTGAGTGATCTGAGGACACGTTTTTAGTGGGAAGATTATAGAAAACCCAAGCCGGTCTCCTAGAAAGCAAACTCCAGAAGTTTGATGGTTTTGTATCCTCCAAATCCACTTATGTTGTTCATCTTCTAGGATTCTTCGGCAAGACTCAATATCTCGGTTGTACAAAGAGACCTCAGAGACACAAACACTTAGAGCGCATTAAAAATATTGAAAAAGGCATTGGAGCACATGCTGTTTTCTACTGTTCCCGAAACCTCCATGATTCTGCTCCTGTGGGACTCCCGTCCAGCGCTATTGATTTTCGTATAACATAGAGAGGAGGCGACAGACTTTAGAAAGTAGCCAAAAAAAGCAGAAAAACAAACACTTTTTTTGGATTCCAAGCTTAAAACTTTGATTCCCCCTGGAATAAACGCTAAAACTATTTTTCCTACCTGTTCTTCATTTGTAAACAGAGTATTTTCCTGCATTCACATCTTGTTTTAATGCTGGGGCCATGTCTTGAAACGACTAGAAACGACTGCATGCCGAAAAACAGAGGCGCCGAGGGGCAGGGAGTCATCCTGTAGTCTTATTACATGCAGGTCAAACTATGTTCTGACAATGAAGACTAGGACCTTTGGGACTCTCGCCAATCAACACTGTGAAGAGGCCATGATGCATGCATATGAGTGGCTGTGCCTGGTACTGAAGTCCCTCCACTTCATTGTGTGCAGGGGGGTCCTGGAGGTTGGACCTCACTGACAAACCATCAGGGATTAATCCTAATGGATAGGTCAGGTTAGACTCAGATCTGCAGAAAATATGTTTTTCTGTTCCGGTATAGGAATATCTGGCATATACTATATCCCATCAACCTAAATTGAATCTGTTGGTGATTCCACCAGGAAAAATCAGTATTTTGATGATTTTTCTTGCTGGAAATTTTGCCACAGATGTGAACCACCGTTGCCCCATGAATAAATATAAACTGATCACACAAAACAGCACATTTTTGATAGAAATCACCTAGATATTGCTGCTACAATATTATTCAGTTCAGTATCGATGGTCACACATGCTTAGTCCTCTTTACACATGCCCTGTAGCTCAGACCCAGTCACACATGCTCAGTATCTTAGTCCTGGTCACACATGCCCAGTAGCTCAGTCTTGGTGAAACAAGCTCAGTAGCTCAGTCACACATGCTCAGTTGCTCAACCCTGATCACACATGCTTAGTAGTTCAGTCCTGGTCACACATGCTCAGTTCCCACCACACATGCTCAGTACCTCAGTCATGGTCGCACATACTCAGTAACTCTGTCACAGTCACACATTCTCAGTCCCAGTAATGCATGCTTAGTTGCTAACTCCTGGTCACACCTGCTCAGCTTTCATCATACATACTCATTACATTAGTAAAGGTCACACATACTCAGCAGCTTAGTCCCAGTCACACATGCTCAGCTGAGTCCTGATCACATATGCTCAGTTCCCACCACACATGCTCAGTAGCTCAGTCCTGGTCACACATGCTCAGTTTCCACCATACATACTCAGTGGCCCAGTCCAGGTCACACATGCTCAGTTTCCACTACACATGCTCAGTAGCTCAGTCCAGGTCACACATGTTCAGCTTCCACCACACATGCTCAGTAGCTCAGTCCAGGTCACACATGCTCAGTTCCCATCACAAATGCTCAGTAACTCAGTCCAGGTCACACATGTTCAGCTTCCACCACACATGCTCAGTAGCTCAGTCCAGGTCACACATGCTCAGTTCCCATCACAAATGCTCAGTAACTCAGTTCATGTCACACATGCTCAGTTCCCGCCACACATGCTCAGTAGCTTAGTCCAGGTCACACATGCTCAGTTCCTACTACACATGCTCAGTACCTCAGTCCAGGTCACACATGCTCAGTTTCCACCACACATGCTCAGTAGCTCAGTCCAGGTCACACATGCTCAGTTCCCACCACACATGCTCAGTAGCTCAGTCCAGGTCACACATGCTCAGTTCCCACCACACATGCTCAGTAGCTCAGTCCAGGTCACACATGCTCAGTTCCCACCACTCATGCTCAGTAGCTCAGTCCTGGTCACACATGCTCAGTAGCTCAGTCTGAATGTCAGAATTCTGCTGTGTGGGGCAGCATGGTATTTCCGGCCATTGTGCAGCCAGCCAATCAGAATCGGCACACTAGAAGTGACTTCTTACTGACACAGAACACATTAGGTGGACATCCTAAAAAAAAATCTAAAGAATACCAGAGGTCACCAAAAAAAGTATATAAAACCAGGGACCTTCACAACAGCTATGTCATACCAGTGTGCGGAAAATCTGGGCAGCACCGGAACAGGAGAAATCGGTGGAGGTGGGTTTCCTTATTTTTGCACACAGTCATTTTTAATCACTTGACAACCCCAACCCCTGCTGTAATGTCACTTATACAGTATGGACATCGGGGAATTGGGGTCATTTGCCACATTCCTATGTACCTGTTCGGCAGGTGTCCCACTGCAATCGCGACTGTGCCATCTAATCATCACAGTGACTGATCTCGTCATTGCCCAACCTCCCCCCACAACACGATTGTTATGACAGATGGGGGACTAGTAATGGGAGAAGTTGTTTTTTTAGAGTCAGTAAAAGTTAGTCAATAAGATAAAATGGTGCTGTTGAAGGGGTTGGACAATCTTGCACATTTTGCTCGGTGGAACATACATCTAACTAACTGTCAGGCCCATAGAAGTGAAAAAACTAAAAAGTTGCAAACCTGGTCACTAAGGGGTTCAATGCCAACCTCTTTACAATAGAGAAAAGCCTATATCTATCTGGTGCCCACTGCCTACTGTTAAAATGCTGGATCTTGCCCCAAACCAAGTTCTAAGGAGGCCATCGGTTGAGGAAACATTGCTGTCCAGTCTGGCGTCTCCAGGATAGACTGATATGTAGAACTTACAATAGATGGAGTCATTGTAACTCAGGGGTAGATTAAGAGTATTACAGGCCCTTGACTGTTTACCCATCTTGGGCCCCCTACCTCCATATACTCCGATCCTCCCCTTTCACATTTTGCTCCATATTATTTTTTTCTGGTACATATTAAAGAAAACAATACCACATATATAGTAATAGCCCCAGCCCTCGTAGTGTATAGTGTACAACATTCAATGGCGGATTAACATAGGGGCGTTCAGGTCGGCATCGCTGGGAGGCCCAGGGCCGACCCTAATGCTCACATACTGCGGCGGGGCACGGGAGCGCGTAGTTTCCTGCCCCGCCGTGATCACCGCCATAGACTTTAGGTCTAGTAGGATGAGGCCTATGTGGTAGTATAATCCCAGCGCAGGCGTGCGTGACATCAACACGCACCCGTGCCAGAACGCAGGACAATGAAGTAGGCGCGCCTGCGGCCTGCTTCACCATCCTGGACACAGGTAAGTATTAGCTTTTAGTTGTTTTTTTATTAATTTTTTTATTTTCTGTGTGTGCCAACTTTGGGGGGCAGAGAAGGACATGGGGCAGAGTGGGGGCAAATCACTTTAGGGGGCAGTGTGGGGGCAGATTATTACATGGAGGCAAATCACTTCATAGGGGGCAGTGTGGGGGGCAAATTACTTCATTGTGGACAGTGTGGGGGCAAATAACTTCATGGAAGGGCAGTGTGGGGGGGGGCAAATTACTTCATGGGGGCAGTGTGGGGGGCAAATTGCTTCATGTGGGCAGTGTGGGGGAAATTACTCATGGGGCAGTGTGGGGGAAATTACTATGTGGGGGAAATTACTATATGGGGGCAGCGTGGTGGCTTTGCTATTGGGGAGGCCCTGTAGGGGCATTTCTATTACAGGGACATATTAGAGGACATTATTTTTGGGGACACTATACAGGCATTATTACCTGGAGCACAATATAGGGTGTTATTATTACTAAGGGCAATATAGGGGGCATTATAATTGCTGTAGACACTATAGGGACCTTTGGAATAATTTTATCAAACTGGTGTAAAGTAGAACTGGCTTAGTAGCCCATAGCAGCCAATCAGATTCCACCTTTCATTTTTCACAGCTCCTTTGGAAAATGAAAGGTGGAATATGATTGGTTGCTAAGGGCAACTAAGCCAGTTCTACTTTACAGCAGTTTGATAAATTATTCCAAAAGTCCCTATAGTGTCTACAGCAATTATAATGCCCCCTATATTGCCCTTAGTAATAATAACACCCTATATTGTGCTCCAGGTAATAATGCCTGTATAGTGTCCCCAAAAATAATGTCCTCTAATATGTCCCTGTAATAGAAATGCCCCTACAGGGCCTCCCCAATAGCAAAGCCACCACGCTGCCCCCATATAGTAATTTGCCCCCCACACTGCCCCATGAGTAATTTGCCCCCCACACTGCCCACATGAAGTAATTTGCCCCCCACACTGCCCCCTATGAAGTGATTTGCCCCCATGTAATAATCTTCCCCCACACTGCCCCCCTAAAGTGATTTGCCCCCACACTGCCCCATGTCCTTCTCTGCCCCCCAAAGTTGGCACACACAGAGACGAGATGCGGCTGAAAGAATTAGTCATGGTGTTCTGGGTCAAATGGAGGAGAAGAGGAAAGAGAAGGTCTACATGACTGGGGATGTCACTGGACATAACAGGTATGTGGTGCTGTATTCTCCTATAGGTAGAGCGGGCTCACTACTGTGACCTGCGTCTCATCTTCTCCTCCAAGTCTTTTTTTATCATAATCATATGTATTTTTATTTTTGTCACCTGCAGTCCTATGTAACAGCCCAGATAACAGTGATAACTTTCTGTGTGCAGATAATGTAGTAGATGTACCCTGCAGTCCTATGTAACACCACAGATAACACAATAGTTCACTGTGTTACGTGGGGTGTTACATAGGACTGCAGGTAACCTCTATGAAATCTCTACTCACAGGGTTATGAGATGGTGAGGGTCATACTCCTGGCACCCCCACCAATCAGCTGTTTGAGGAGACCGCGATGTCCCAGTGAGCGCCGCAGCCTTTTTGCTCATCGCTGTCCATTTGATAGCACTGCGCTTGGTACTACAGCTCAGACTCAATCACTCAGATGGGACAGAGCTGCATGTGAGGCCATGTGAACATAGAGACATAGAATGTGTCGGCAGATAAGAACCATTTGGCCCATCTAGTCTGCCCAATATATCTGAATCCTATGAATAGTCCCTGGCCCTATCTTATATAAAGGATGGCCTTATGCCTATCCCATGCATGCTTAAACTCCTTCACTGTATTTGCAGCTGCCACTTCTGCAGGAAGGCTATTCCATGCATCCACTACTCTCTCAGTAAAGTAATACTTCCTGATATTACTTTTAAACCTTTGCCCCTCTAATTTAAAACTGTGTCCTCTTGTGGTAGTTTTTCTTCTTTTAAATATGCTCTCCTCCTTTACCGAGTTGATTCCCTTTATGTATTTAAAAGTTTCTATCATATCCCCTCGGTCTCTTCTCTCTTCCAAGCTATACATATTAAGGTCTTTTAACCTTTCCTGGTAAGTTTTATCCTGCAATCCATGTACCAGTTTAGTAGCTCTTCTCTGAACTCTCTCTAGAGTATCTATATCCTTCTGGAGATATGGCCTCCAGTACTGAGCACAATACTCCAAGTGAGGTCTCACCAGTGCTCTGTAGAGCGGCATAAGCACTTCACTCTTTCTACTGCTTATACCTCTCCCTATACATCCAAGCATTCTGCTTGCATTTCGTGCTGCTTTATTACATTGTCTTCCCACCTTTAAGTCTTCTGAAATAATTACTCCTAAATCCCTTTCCTCAGATACTGAGGTCAGGACTGTGTCAAATATTCTATATTCTGCCCTTGGGTTTTTACGCCCCAGGTGCATTATCTTGCACTTATCCACATTAAATTTCAGTTGCCAGAGTTCTGACCATTCTTCTAGTTTTCCTAAATCCTTTTCCATTTGGCGTTTCCCTCCAGGAACATCAACCCTGTTACATATCTTTGTGTCATCAGCAAAAAGACAAACCTTACGATGAATGTGATGTCATATGTCCTAGGAAGAGACTGTGGCGCTTACAAAGCATCGCAGCCTCTCTTCATACAGAAAAAATTGAACTAAAATGGAGGGAGGGGCCCGAGTTGGGTAGATAGCCCCGGGCCTATCATGCACTTAATCCGCCCCTGACAACACTCGACAGTATACAGTATAACAACCCACAGTATATAGTATAACACTCTACAGTATATAACAATCCCACAGTATGCAGTATACAGTATAACACCCTACAGTACGCAGTACCCTACAGTATACAGTACAATACCCCATAGTATGCAGTGCTGTACAATATGCAGTATACAGTATAACACCCTACAGTATCCAGTACTGTACAGTATACAGTATAACACCCTATAGTATGCGGTACCCTACAGTATTCAGTATAGCATTCCACAATGTGCGCAGTATATAATATAACACCCTCTGTCATCTTTTCCTGATGTAATCTCCACATAAAACTGTCAAAGTCCTCATGCAGCAACACTCCTCCTGGAGAAGAAAGGACCTGTGATGACATCATCGCCATGTGACCAGTAACATCCATATGTTACTGGTCACAGGGTGATTATGTCATCACAGGTCCTTTCTCTTACAAGCATCACACTCTCTTCCTTGTAATGGGCGTAATGACCATGGGCCCCACAGAAACGTTGGGCCCGGGGCTACAACCCAAACACCCTTATTATAATCCGCCATTGTTGTAGCTTCATGGGTTATTAAGTCTTAGTATTTTATTATGTATTTCCTTCTATGTAATCCATGGATTACGAACATATCCAAGGTCATTGTCACAGTCGTTACCTTTGGCTGTGACCTTCTGTCTATTCTCTTGCTGCAGCTCCGTTCCTGTGTGTTTGTGGTTCTTTATGGGTTAACTCCCCTGTGTGCCTATTAGGAGGTAATCCTCTGTCTGCTCCATGGGTGTGGCCTCTCTGCTGCACCCATGGAACCTGTATATAAGGCTGAGGTTTCCTCAGTTCTGGGTCAGCTCTCCTGGTGTGTGTTGTCTTGTCCTGCTCCTAGTTTGTACTCACTCTCCCATGCTGTTGACCCATGGGATACGTGTCTGTCTGTCTGTGCTCTGTGGGTTTCCTACTTGTTCATTCCCGTCCTCTTTCCTGTGTTTTGTTATCTGTTCTGCCAGTTATGTTTGAGTCACCTTTTGTGTATCTATGTCTCTGTTCAGCAAGCCCTTGCTGCATCTTTCTTTGCAGCAGAGTGCCATGGGCAAGGCCATGCAGTTTACTACTGGTGGAGCAAGTCCTTCTCTGCTTATTGTCACTCCTGTTTCCTTGCTATGAACTTCTGCTTGTGTTTTTAGTTGCCTGCTTGTATTTGCCTGTTTGTTATGTTTGCCTATGTACTGTCGGTACCTTCTGGTACCTGTTGTCCGTTTGCTCCTGTTGTCACTGTCTAGTTCACGCTCCAGAGTGGACCCTGGCAACTCCCTGCGGCAAAGCCTAACCCTACCATCTGGGGCCCTAGTGAATACCAGGAGTTGCTTAGTCACGCCCCTCTGGAGTATTACTGGACAGTGGCGCAGTGGGGGTTTTCCTCCCACTGTGCGGACGGTACATAGAGCTTTCTATTTCCCTGTGTTTCCCTCCTTGGATTCTGTTTGTGCAATAAACTCTTGTGTGTCTGTACCTGATTTCCGTTTGTTTATTGCGTGACGACGCGGAGGTCTCTCCTAGGACCTCCAACTCGTGACAGTCATTACCACATCTACCATGATGTTTTACCAAGAAGGGGGTGAAACTGTTATGACCAAGGACCAATTAGATCATTGCTATTTGTATGTTTTATCCAAGCATTAATGAAGAAGATGAGTTTTTACTGCATCTACTGTACTTTTGAGTGCCGGTCTTTGCTGAAAAAGTTTTTAGTGGCACTTAGGACATCAGGCAGTTGCCGAGACCTGAGCACTTGCCCTGGGTAATCTGGCTTATTTCCCCAGTTGTTATTCTGCACAGAGAAATGGAAGTTTGGGTTTCCTCTAAGGAATAAGCACAATGGGAAGTTATTAAAATCCAAGAAGAAAATATGTAAAAAAAAAACAAACAAAAAAAACACCAGCGATTAAAATGTCAATGTTTTTTTTTATTTTGCTCTCGTACCATCTCATTTCCAAAGGTTCTGATTTGTATATTTTTTCAATTTACATAAATATAATTAGAGTGAATGATGTGCTGAAGGCCAAAGTCAACACGTAGAAGTGCATTGTCTCGAGGATCCATCCCTCCAGCCCTGGCTTGGTAGAAAGGACTTTCTATTGTTTGAAGTGACGATCGTCTCCGGCTGCCAGGAGAACGTTAGGAAATCATTTTACAGATTCATTTCTATCTCGTTGATGCCGTTCCAGCTGCCAACGATATCAAGAAATTATTGGCGGCCGTTCCGGTCCTGGAACCGTGGTCAGTCAAAGCCATTAGATTTGACTACCGGTGAGAGAGTTTCCTTTCGATGCCACACCATGTCCATTCTGGGGGAAGGTTTGCTCATCTGGAAGTGTGTAACCTCCAATGGTCAATTAATACAACATTTACACCTGTCTCCAGTATTTACAGAGAATATATTCTTTTCATTGAGCTTCATAAATCTTGTCACTACAAAGTGAGGATGTACAATGCAATAAATCATTGACGTGATTACTACCACCATCATTCTTATTTATGGTGTGGTTACACGGCCGACTCTGCTTTCCAACAGGATTAGGTAAAAAATCTGCAAAATGTAATTCATTTCACTGGAGGCAATTACTGGAAATTGTATAATTGTGGGAAGGAGAAGTGATTGCTTTTTCAGGAAGGAGAATCTTATCTGGTTGGTATTCTGCCGAGTATTAGTGCTGCTTATGATGAGATTGAAACATACCACAGAATTAATGAAAATTGGCATTAAAGGTAATGCTTCTGGTGGCTTTAGGGGTGGAATGGGACTTACATGTCCTGCAGTTTGGGATTCAAATGTGTATAAGTATTCCTCCTGTGTCTGTACTCCTATAGACGCCGTTACATTACGGATACATTGTAGCAGTTCTTTGACACATATTTTAGCTGAGGCTGTACCCCCTTCTTTTTCCTGCAGTTGGGTGGTTTACCCTTGGGACATCTTACATAGGTCAACCCATGGTGAGAAATGACGCATCATAGGGGATAACTGATAAAACCAGTTATCTTGTGGGCACTGTAGTATCTGTAAGGCTATGATTAAGACTGACTCTATTTGTGATTCCTCTGGAAAAAGTGTGTATACGATTGTACATTTTATTAACTGTAGCACCACGGGTGTTATATACTGTATATGCCCATGAGGATTAATCTCCATAGGCATGACAACACGTGAATTACGTACACGGATTCAGGAACATCAAAGTGATATAGGCACTGCATCCAGAATTGGTGATCATGACAGAGACAGGATAGTGAAACTCAAACACTTTCGCTTGAAACACAACAATCGATGGCAGGACCTCAAGGTCCATGGCATCGATAGAGTGAATCTTGGCTGTAGGGGTGGTGACCTCTTTAGACGTCTAGAACACATTGAAAGTAAATGGATAATCAAACTCCAGACCCAAGTACCATATGGGCTCAATGACAAGGTACCCTTTGCCTCCTTTCCGTGATTGACTCCTCCTTGAATCTCCTTGCTGTGTTCAGGTTCTTTTATTGTAATTATGATGGTAGTGTGAGTATGAGTCTTGAATGGGCTATTGATCGTGCGAAAGGTTAATCAACTCTTATGTGTGTGCATTTAACATCCATGGTAGGCACATATAGTGTGTCTCTTTATGGGACTATAGAGGCAGGAAAGATTTGTATGGGTTCTATAATTAGATGATGGGGAGATATGATGGCAAGGTTCCATAACTAGTTGGTGGGGAGACATAATGGTCAATATGTGGCATATTTATAATTGGGCAATTATGAATAGTTGGTATCTAGGACTTTCACTATAGTAATTTTGGCTAGATGAATTCTATTTGTATGGATGTTATTCACTTCTGATTTGGGCTTATTATGATATTTTTTATTCATTCATCACTTATATGGCGTAACCAATTTTCCTCACAGGCATCCAATCAACAAATATCTTTTCTTCTTCTTTTCACAGTATTACACATATATTTATGTGTAGGAAAGAAGGAAGAAAAGAAAAGCACCTTATTTACTTTTTGGTCTATTATGACATTTTCATTGATTTAACACTTATTTGGTATATTTTTCTTCACAGGTATTTAATTATTCCCCCTTTTCACAGTATTATATACTTTTATGTGCACACACAAACATTCTTTTCACGTTATTGGGTATCATCACATAGATCATTGTTATCTTAATTCGGTGTTATATGTTGTGCATGTAGTGTATTTGCATTATGCACACATATACAACATTGGTGCTTTTCCTCTAAAATACCATTGCCCTTTAAGCAGGATAGATAACATGTGGTTCCAATTTTATTATGTTTCTCTCCCCTTTTTTGTTTTTCCCCCCGTTTTGTTACTTTCTTGCTTTCTTCGTGCTCTGTGGGTGCCGCATCCACACATCTGAATTTGCATCTAAAACTTGCCTAATTGTGGTATTATATATACAGTCCTGCGTGTTCCCCTGATCTAAAACCAATTGAGTACCTTTGGGGATGGATGGCAAGGGAAGTTTACAAAAATGGACAACAGTTCCAGACAGTAGATGGCCTTCGTGCGGCCGTCTTCACCACTTGGAGAAATGTTCCAACTCATGGAAACGCTTGCATCAAGCATGCCGAAACAAATTTTTGAAGTGATAAATAATAACGGCGAAGCTACTCGTTAC
Source organism: Bufo gargarizans (assembly GCF_014858855.1). NCBI lineage: Eukaryota > Metazoa > Chordata > Amphibia > Anura > Bufonidae > Bufo > Bufo gargarizans. The sequence continues at coordinate 197,899,732 of NC_058086.1, forward strand.
TGAGTTCATGTTTGGAAGTTGGATTTCTGTTTTGGGGGGGTTTAGTTTTTTTTTGGAGGTGTGGTCCTAAACTTTTGATCAGCTGAAAAACAGCCTGTTTCAGTTTATTCGTTGTTTTCATTAAATTTAATGCTCAAAAAATGTTTTGTCTCACTCCCATTTCTTCTTGTTGCATGTTGAAGCTCTACTTGGAACCGTGTTAAGATCCAGCCATGCTAAATAGGATTTTTTTTGCATTTTTCAAGTGGTCTTAAACTTTTGATCAGGACTGTATATGGGGTGGTGATCTATGTCCTAATTGTATTGGGGTCGAGATTTGGTAAAATAATCCCATGGTCTACACTTATAGTAGTCGCCAATCCAGATGCCCTCACCTAACATGGTGGTTGCGGTGCGCCCGATGGTCTGCGCATGCGCCGGACTTGGGCCCCGCCCGCCGCTCCTGGATAATGATCGTCGCGCAGTAATTGCGTGACTTTCCTCCTCCGGACCGGCTGGGCATGGCTGCAAGCTCGGCGTTCATGGCAGAGTGTCGGGCGCCATATAATGAGCATTCACCTCTTGATATAATTTAGGTGAGTTGAAATGGATGGATGACCGGCCAGCCAATAATATTAGCAAGGGAATTAATGTTAACCTATCATCAAACACGGTATAGCTACTCCACCTATTTAAGAGACCATCCTCACCACACTAGCCAGTACCCCTTGAAAAAGCTAAACGCGAAACGTGCGTTGGGGAGTGGACCGGTGGTGCTCCTGTGTGGTATACTAGGTTGGTTGGTCAGTATTTTCTATGTGCATATTACATTTCTAGTTGCCCTATTGCCTCAGTTAGCCTTTGTGGTGTGTATCTTCACCCCCATTTTTGGTATCTGTTGTACAAATATGCATATGGGTTCTATTATATTATGTAGTTTGGAGCCATAGTGGTTTGGTGTAATATAGCTCTCTACTAATGACCAATCAGAATTATTGCACTTGCACTTTATAAATATATACCAGCAGTCCACCATCGGTCCTCTTGGTTTTTAGAACTTTTAGGTATTGTGACCTGTGTTAAATGTTTTTTGTGATTTGTGCCAATTATGTCCTGTTGTGATTTTCAAATAAAATCATGTTATTTTTTGATTACTTCAGTATTATAAGTGTTTTTGTACTCAATTGAGACTATGAAACCAATAGATGGCACTTTTCATCTTGTTGGGGTGCTAGTAAGTTGGACACGCTGCTCAACAGAGTCCACACACCATGTAGCACTCAGACTTTTGCATGGAAAATTAGCGATTAGAATATTCGAGATCTACACTACTCATGAACATCGCCATCTATTGGATTCATAGTCTTGTCATAAGAGTATGAAACCAATAGATGCAGCTGTTCATGAGTCATTACAAGCAGGGCAATAGTCCTCAGATGCACCCTAGCAAGCTTATATTACTGCAGATAAAGTGCTAGAAGATGTGTGAATGATAGCAGAAATCCGATATACACCTCAGTGTTAGTGCTGGCTATTATAGGCTAAGTGCTACACGGTGTGTGGACTCTGTTGAGCAGTGTGCCTCACTTACTAGTGCCCCAACAAGATGATCAGCGCCATCTATTGGTTTTAGAGTCTTATGGCAAGACTAATAGTCTTGTCATAAGACTATGAAACCAATAGATGGCGCTGTTCATGAGTTTTGTAGATTGCAAATTTTCCATGCAAATAGTTTTTCAGCTGAAAAACAAGGCAGATTCTGCTCATTTGCATGTCTTTCCCATATGCCCATGTTTATGCAAATTAGTTTTTACATGACAAAAATGTATAGAAAGGTTATAGAATATTATGTTAGGACAATCAGAAAACTTTTTGTCACCCTAATGATATTGATCTACGTGTGCTAGTCCACCCAAGCCATCCAACAGATGTGAAGCAACTTTGAGGCTTACTGGCTCTCAGTCAGATGAGAGCTGGTTTGGAATGTCTCAGACGGGATGGAACGTTTAGGAGTGATAGATCGTAAATGTTCCTATCTGAGTAAAAAAAAAAAGGAAGCTGGTTTGGAATGTCTCAGTGCACAAGGCTGCCATTGTAAGGTATACGGACTGTTAACTGTCTCATGGATAGATGGATGGTTTGCATATACCTGGCTTTTGGCATATAGCCTTTGTGTGGTTGTCTAGTTTATGTCATAGATAGAGTTGAGCGAACCCGAACCGCAAAGTTCGGGTTCATACCGAACTTTGCGTTTTATTGTACTTCAGTGAAAAAGTTCGGGTTCGGTGTTCGGGTGATTTTATTATTTTCCGTTATAACGGAAAATAATAGAATTAAAATGTGGCTTGAGGGGTTAAAAAAAAAAGAAACTCACCTGATCCATTTGAGCACGGAGCCGCTCTCCTTTCTGTTCTTTCTTCTTAAGGACCTGCAAAATGACCTTCCGCGATGTCATCACTGTCATCACGTGATGAACGCGATGACGTCACGGAAGGTCATTTTGCAGGTCCTTAAGAAGAAAGAACAGAAAGGAGAGCGGCTGCGCGCTCAAATGGATCAGGTGAGTTGTTTTTTTTTTAACCCCTCAAGCCACATTTTATTTAGCATTCTGACTTAAGAATGCTATTATTTTCCGTTATAACCATGTTATAACGGAAAATAATAATGTGAAGTTTGGGTCCCGATTCACTTTAATGGGGTCCGGGTTAGGGGTGAAGTTCAGGTCAAGTTCGGGTCCCGAACCCGAACTTTGACCTGAAGTTCGTCCGAACCCGGCGAACCAGAACTTGACACTGTTCGCTCAACTCTGGTCATAGATAATAGAAGCCCAAGACGCATCCAGCCATCCTCTTAATGCTGTTTCCAAACCATTTTGATGGGGTTTCCATCAATTTCAAACTTTTTTGTTGTAAACCAGACACCCTCTTCTCTTCCGAGCAAGGGGTGCCTGGGGTTTTCTTATTGACTTCCTTTGTGCTCGGTAGAGCACATGAGCATACCGATGTGTTCGACCAGACCACCCGAGCGCACAAGCACTTTGGTGCTCGATCAACACTAATAATCATCTGATGCTCTCAGCATTGATTAATGTAGGAGCATCAGGTACTTATGCAACTGGCCTTTGGCCGTGGATGCCCTCCTGAACTGAAGTCCTCAGGACGATAATAGAGTTGAATACTGCAGCGGAGGTCTCAGTATATTGTGCTGCACTGTGGTATTTGATTCTGCTGGGGCAGTGTATTATTCTTCACTGTGGTATCTGGTTCTGCTGGGGCACTATATTGTGCAGCACTGTGGTATATGGTTCTGCTGGGGCAGTATATTGTGCTGCACTGTGATATTTGGTTCTACTGGGGCAGTATATTGTGCTGCACTGTGGTATCAGGTTCTTCTGGGGCAGTATATTGTGCTGCACTGTGATATCTGGTTCTGCTGGGGCAGTATATTGTGCTGCACTGTGGTATCAGGTTCTTCCGGGACAGTATATTGTGCTGCACTGTGGTATTTGATTCTGCTGGGGCAGTATATTGTGCTGCACTGTGGTATCAGGTTCTTCCAGGACAGTATATTGTGCTGCACTGTGGTATCTGGTTCTTCTGGGGCAGTGTATTGTGCTGCACTGTGGTATCTGGTTCTGCTGGGGCACTATATTGTGCAGCACTGTGGTATATGGTTCTGCTGGGGCAGTATATTGTGCTGCACTGTGATATTTGGTTCTACTAGGGCAGTATATTGTGCTGCACTGTAGTATCAGGTTCTTCTGGGGCAGTATATTGTGCTGCACTGTGCTATCTGGTTCTGCTGGGGCGGTATATTGTGCTGCACTGTGGTATCAGGTTCTTCTGGGGCAGTATATTGTGCTGCACTGTGATATCTGGTTCTGCTGGGCAGTATATTGTGCTGCACTGTGGTATCAGGTTCTTCCGGGACAGTATATTGTGCTGCACTGTGGTATCTGGTTCTGCTGGGGCAGTATATTGTGCTGTACTGTGGTATCTGGTTCTGCTGGGGCAGTATATTGTGCTGCACTGTGGTATCTGGTTCTGCTGGGGCGGTATTCTGTGCTACACTGTGATATTTGGTTCTGCTGGGGCAGTATATTGTGCTGCACTGTGGTATATGGTTCTACTGGGGTAGTATATTGTGCTGCACTGTGGTATATGGTTCTGCTGGGGCAGTATATTGTGCTGCACTGTGATATCTGGTTCTGCTGGGGCAGTATATTGTGCTGCACTGTGGTATCAGGTTCTTCCGGGACAGTATATTGTGCTGCACTGTGGTATCTGGTTCTGCTGGGGCAGTATATTGTGCTGCACTGTGATATTTGGTTCTACTAGGGCAGTATATTGTGCTGCACTGTAGTATCAGGTTCTTCTGGGGCAGTATATTGTGCTGCACTGTGGTATCTGGTTCTTCTGGGGCAGTATATTGTGCTGCACTGTGATATCTGGTTCTGCTGGGGCAGTATATTGTGCTGCACTGTGGTATCAGGTTCTTCCGGGACAGTATATTGTGCTGCACTGTGGTATTTGATTCTGCTGGGGCAGTATATTGTGCTGTACTGTGGTATCTGGTTCTGCTGGGGCGGTATATTGTGCTGCACTGTAGTATCAGGTTCTTCTGGGGCAGTATATTGTGCTGCACTGTGGTATCTGGTTCTTCTGGGGCAGTATATTGTGCTGCACTGTGATATCTGGTTCTGCTGGGGCAGTATATTGTGCTGCACTGTGGTATCAGGTTCTTCCGGGACAGTATATTGTGCTGCACTGTGGTATTTGATTCTGCTGGGGCAGTATATTGTGCTGCACTGTGGTATTTGGTTCTGCTGGGGTTGTATTTTGTGCTGCACTGTGGTATCTGGTTCTGCTGGGGCGGTATTTTGTGCTACACTGTGATATTTGGTTCTGCTGGGGCAGTATATTGTGCTGCACTGTGGTATATGGTTCTGCTGGGGTAGTATATTGTGCTGCACTGTGGTATATGGTTCTGCTGGGGCAGTATATTGTGCTGCACTGTGGTATCAGGTTCTTCTGGGGCAGTATATTGTGCTGCACTGTGGTATCTGGTTCTGCTGGAGCAATATATTGTGCTGCACTGTGGTATCTGGTTCTGCTGGGGCAGTATATTGTACTGCACTGTGGTATCTGGTTCTGCTGGGGCGGTATTTTGTGCTGCACTGTGGTATCTGGTTCTGCTGGGGCGGTATATTGTGCTGCACTGTGGTGTCTGGTTCTGCTGGGGCGGTATATTGTGCTGCACTGTGGTGTCTGGTTCTGCTGGGGCGGTATATTGTGCTGCACTGTGGTGTCTGGTTCTGCTGGGGCGGTATATTGTGCTGCACTGTGGTGTCTGGTTCTGCTGGGGCGGTATATTGTGCTCCACTATGGTATCTGGTTATGCTGGGGCAGTATCTTGTGCTCCACTGTGGTATCTGGTTCTGCTGGGGCAGTATATTGTGCTGCACTGTGGTATCTGGTTCTGCTGGGGCAGTATATTGTGCTGTACTGTGCTATCTGGTTCTGCTGGGGCAGTATATTGTGCTGCACTGTGGTATCTGGTTCTGCTGGGGCAATATATTGTGCTGCACTGTGGTGTCTGGTTCTGCTGGGGCAGTATATTGTGCTGCACTGTGGTATCTGGTTCAGCTGGGGCAGTATATTGTGCTGCACTGTGGTATCTGGTTCTGCTGGGGCGGTATATTGTGCTGTGCTAGTGTTGCTGGCCCCGCCTACTTCTGTTGTCCCTGCTTCTTGTGTTGCCCCACCTTCTTTCAGTTTGGACACACCTACAACATGGGGCTACTTTTAGATATTTTTCCAGGACCACTTTACGTTCCCAGTCCGCCCCTGCATATGTCTTATAAAGGTACAGTCACATTTCTTGATGCAACTTTGGAAGCCGAAACTAGTGGATTCAAAAAGAAATCGTATCTGTCCTCCATGCTTCCTCGCCTTTTTATGAACTACTTTTGATTTTGGCTTCCAAAACTGCATGGAAACCTGAACGTGGGGCCGTAAACTTAGATAATCCTGAGTTAATAGGGGGAAGGGTCCTCTGTTCAGGAGCATCTTTTGTCCAGAATCCTAAAGAACATAGAAAGAAGGTCTTATTTTTGGGAGGACTTCTCCTGTCCTGCATTGCAATGATTTGCAAGCACACAGTGTAATGCATTATTTCCCCTTTGGAGGCGCTGCAGGGAAATGGAGCCCCCTAAACAGGAGCAGACACCTCTCCTGATCTGTCTGCTTTAGGATCTACTTGCATTCCCTGTGCAATAACAACTCTGGAGCATCTATTCTTATGACTCTCTGTTGCGTCTTTCCTTTATTATTCCTGCTGGAAATGTATAAAGTAATTGCTATCAGTCTGCAATGAAGGTCCAGCTGGTGTTATTAGTTGTGGGAGTTTTCCTGTACAGTCTGACACCAGCTGCACTGATTGGATAATGTCTGACTGTGCAGGGACATCTCCCCAACTGATAACTTAAAGAGGACCTTTCATGGGATTATGTGTTAGAAACTGGTATGCTTACCAGATAGGGTGGCCCCTACAGATGCCAGCACTTTTTTATTTATTTTTTAAATACCCCTCCGTTCCAGCCCTGTGTCCCCTACTGTTTTTGGCGCCTGATATGTTAATTTAGAGTATCAGTACAGGGAGGAGGAGATTGCCGGGTTTCTCAATGGGCGTCTCCTTCTCCCGATCCAATCATAGCAGAGAGCGCCATATGTCGCCCTAGCCTATTGCCAAACAATTCCTTTACCATGTAGGGGTTGTCCGAAGCAGAGACACCCTTTAATGTGGATTTATGGTTAAAAAATGGCAAATAAATTGCGGTCCCCAATGCACTGTCCGTGTGGCCTGTGCTGATGGATGCAAACCCATTCAACTTGACTGGGTCCGCAATCTGTCCACACCACCAAAAAATGGAGCATGTTCTATTTTTTGGCGGTGCGGAGGAATGGACCGAAATGGAAGTGGTGCTTCCGTGGCCTTCTGCTCCGTATCCTCCAGATTGTGGACCCATTCCAGTGAATGGGACCTCATCCGTGTTACGGTGTGCTCATGGCCGGTGCCTGTATATAGCGGACACGCTGTTTGCAATACAATCGTGTGCATGAGCCCTTAAAATAAAACAGAACACTTTCCCCCCCCCCTCCCCTGAGTATGGCCAGGGGTATAGTAGGGCCCCAAAGACATCTACATGGCCCTAATACTATGGTTATTTTGGATGTGGGCAGTCGCCCGATGCACAAAAAAATGCGACGTATACTGCACAGAACAATTATGTAGCAAAATTTAGATCCTGGAGAAGAAGACTCAATAATATTGCGCACAGTGAGTTGGTATATTATAAAAGCGCAATGATGTAGCAACCTTTATTAGAATAATTTAGTAAAATGTGCTACTAATGAGGACTCGTGGTAAGAGGATCCGTGACGGTCGGCAATGAGCTGGAGATATTGTCACGTAATTAGCGGTGTGTGCTCTCTGAGCGTCGTCACATGTCTCCATAATGATGATGATGTTTCATTAATTCTAAATATTGTTTCTGCTCACTTGTCACAACATTTCACACAAGAATTTCATTATTATTATGATTTTTTGCTGTGATATCTGAACCGACCGTCTCTTTAGAATGATAATTATACACATTGGATTTTTTAATAAAACGCTGAACCACATGCTGAGATTTACAAGAATAAAGATTAAGCCAATTAATTTTTAATTAAGCCGCGTGTTCAGATTTAATTTGGGCTTAAGTGAAGTATGTGAGTGAGGTTCAGTGACCCGAGGAAGCGTGGCATCGCGAAACGGCCGTCGCCATTCAGCGCCATGTGAGAACAGGTCTGCCCCAGCCCTATTTTTTATACTCGTTTGTATATGGAAGAATAAATGAATGTAACTGCAACAGTGGTGAGTGCCGCCTTCTTTTCTTCATCTATTACTACTTGAGTGAGGTTCAGGCCCTAGATATGTTGGTACAATTTTAATTGCATAAGGATTAGTGTTAATCGAGCACCAAAGTGCTTGTGGGCTCTGGCCAAACACATCGGAATGCTCATGTGTTCTACCGAGCAAAATGGAAGTCAAGGGGAGAACCCCAGGCATCTCCTGCTCTGAAGAAGAGAGGGGGTCTGGTTCACAAAAAAATGTTAGAAATTGATGGAAACCCCATCAAAATGGTTTGGAAACAGCATTAAGAGGATGGCTGGATGCGTCTTGGACTCCTATTATCTATGACATACAATAGACAACCACACAAAGGCTATATGCCAAAAGCCAGGTATGGGGAAGCGAACAATCTATCCATGAGACAGATAACAGCCAGCATACCTTACTATGGCAGTCTTGTGCACTATGAGATATTCCAAACCAGCTCTCATCTGACCGAGAGTCAGTAAGCCTCAAAGTTACTTCAGATCTGTTGGATTGCTTGGATGAACCTGTGCACCTAGATCAATATCATTAGGGTGACAAAAAGTTTTCTGATTGTCCTAACATAATATTCAATAACCTTTCTATACAGTTTTGTCATGTAAAAACTCATTTGCATATATACTGTATGGGAAAGACATGCAAATGAGCAGAATCTGCCTTGTTTTTCGGCTGAAAAACCATTTGCAAGGGAAATTCACGATCTACACTACTCATGAACAGCGCCATCTATTAATTTCATAGTCTTGTCATAAGACAAGTATTTTGCGGTCTACCGATCCACGAAAAATACGGATGCCGCCTGTGTGCATTCCGTTTTTTGCAGAACGGAACAGTTGGCCCCTGATAAAACAGTACTATCCTTGTCCGTTATGCGGACAATAATAGGACATGTTCTATCGTTGAACGGAACGGTAAAAACGGAAACGGAAGGCATACGGAGTACCTTCCTTTTTTTTTTGCAGATCCATTGAAATTAATGGTTCCGTATACAGTCCGCATACGGAACGCAAAAAACGGAATGTAAACGGAAAAGAAAAACGTTTGTGGGGCAAGAGGCCTAACTGTTATAAATAATGGCTTACCTGTGGATTTTATCTAAGCAATTACAATAAAAATCCATAGCTGTTTCTAGTGGCTGGAAATTTCTTCCGTTGACTACAATAATATTGCTTCATATGTACAAGAATATAACTACTATAATACTGCTCCTATGTACACGAATATAACTACTAAAATACTGATCCTATGTACAAGAATATAACTACTATAATACTGCCTCCTATGTACAAGAATATAACTACTATAATACTGCTCCTATGTACAAGAATATAACTACTATAATACTGCTCCTATGTACAAGAATATAACTACTATAATACTGCTCCTATGTACAAGAATATAACTACTATAATACTGCTCCTATGTACAAGAATATAACTACTATAATACTGCTCCTATGTACAAGAATATAACTACTTGTCACAATCAGACAGCTGAGAAGCTCTGACAGAAGCCTTTCAGAGCCTCCTCCTTGAGTTTTCTTTGTTGTGGTGTTCAGTTCCTCATCTCGTTAGCCTCTCTCAGCTGTCATGTAGTTGGACTGATTGCTTCCCTTTAAATTCCTCCCCATAATGCATTACTGGGCGGCTTATACTTCTTCCTGGAGTGTGTGTGCATGCTGATCCTATTTCCCAGTCTGCTACTAAGTTAAGTGCTGTACATTTATCTGTTATTTTCTGTTTGCTGGATCCCAGGTGACCCTGACTCCCTCCGTGTCTGGTGTAGGGAGCCAGTGGTCGTGTCCCCTCACTATTTTAGGGTGTTCAGGTGTTATATAGTCGAGGTACGTGGATATGCAACCATCCACCTTTGGGATTTTTGCATAGGCTGAGCAGCCAGGGAAAGTGCCAGGTCTTGTGCAGGGGTCTCCCTTTTGGTTCCTTAGCTTTGGATCCAGTGAGTCATATATGCATGTTGCTTTGCCTTGTTTCCTGTACACCGTCCGTGACATTATAAGCCGCCCAAACCGTCTCAAGCATGGATCCGGTTTCACTTTTGGCTAAACGCTTCCAGGGTCTTTCATTGGAGGTAGCTGATCTCCGTAAGACTTTTTCTCAGCTTCAAGTGACCGGTTCAGCTTGCGTTCATGGAGTTTGTTCTGAGCCTAAGATCTCGCTCCCGGATACGTTCTCCGGGGGTAGTGAGAATTTTGTGCGTTTTAGAGAGGCTTGCAAACTCCATTTTCGCCTTCTTCCCCATTCCTCTGGTTATGAGGAACGGAGGGTGGGGATCATTATATCGCTGCTCAGGGGTAACGCTCAGTCTTGGGCCTTTTCGCTGCTGGAGGGGGCACGGCCTCTCCGTTCAGTGGATGAATTCTTTTTAGCCCTGGGTCAGATATATGATGATCCGGATCGTATTGCTCTGGCTGAGTCTAGACTACGTCTATTATGCCAGGGTAAACAATCCGCAGAGATACTGGTTGGAATGATGCTGCACTCCGAAGTCAATTTTGCCATGGTCTTTCAGAGGGATTGAAAGATGCATTTGCCTTTCATGAGAGGCCTATTTCTTTGGACTCTGCTATGTCTCAGGCCGTTCGTATTGACAGGCGTCTTAGAGAGAGAGGAGAGATCTCTCCTTCCTGTCATACTCAGTCCCAGGACAGTGCAGCGGTCTCATTCTGTGCGCAGGGGTCTCTGTCGCTGTCAGCCCCTTCTGAGCAGGAGCCCATGCAGCTGGGGTTGATTGCTTCTGACAATAGAAGATTCAGCTCGCATGGGAGGGTTTGTTTTTGTTGTGGAGGTATAAATCATTTGGCAAATGTTTGTCCCTCTAGGAGATTCAGGCAGTTTTCTGGGAGTAATAAAGAAACAAAAAGGAAAAAATATTTTAAAAATGTTCCGTCTGTTACTATTGGCAGGGTTGAGGCGGAAATTAAAGGTTTTCCGTTTGCTTGTAGTTCCCGTTTTGTCCTGCCTGCTAGGGTGGCGCTAGAGAGCAAGAGCATTTTTTGTGAGATTTTTGTGGATAGTGGAGCAGCTGTCAATCTCATTGATAATCAATTTGCAATAACTCATGGTTTCCAGGTGCGCACTTTGGGAAAGGATATTCCTGTTTTTGCTATTGATTCCGCTCCACTTTCTCAGAAATCATTAAAGGGCATAGTTCACAATATCCGTTTAATTGTGAGTGATGCTCATGTTGAGGATGTGTCATGTTTCGTCCTTAGCGGTTTGCCTACTCCTCTAGTGTTGGGGCTACCCTGGCTCACTAAACATAACCCCACCATTGATTGGCAAGCGAGGCAAATAAATGGTTGGAGTGACTTTTGCAGAGAGAATTGCCTCATGACATCTGTTTCTGAGGTTTCTACTAAGACTGTACCATCTTTTCTCTCTGAATTTTCGGATGTCTTCTCTGAGAGTGGAGTTCAGGATTTGCCCCCACACAGGGAGTACGATTGCCCTATTAATCTCATCCCAGGCGCCAAGCTGCCTAAATCTCGTTTATACAATCTTTCCCAACCTGAGAGGATCGCTATGCGTGCTTATATCTCTGAGAGTCTGAGAAAAGGACACATACGACCCTCTAAGTCACCTGTTGCCGCTGGTTTTTTCTTTGTTAAGAAAAAAGATGGTTCTTTAAGACCTTGTCTGGATTTCAGGGAGCTGAACAGTATCACTATTCGTGACCCTTATCCGCTTCCTCTGATCCCGGACCTGTTTAACCAGGTTGTTGGGGCTAAAGTCTTTTCCAAATTAGATCTAAGAGGGGCATACAACCTGGTCAGGGTCAGAGAAGGAGACGAATGGAAGACGGCCTTCAATACCCCTGAGGGCCATTTTGAGAATTTGGTTATGCCTTTTGGTTTGATGAATGCCCCAGCCGTTTTTCAGCATTTCGTGAACAGCATTTTTTATCATTTGATGGGAAAATTTGTATTAGTGTATTTGGATGACATTTTGATTTTTTTTCTCCTGATTTCAAGACTTATAAGGAACATCCTGCGGGTGAATAAATTATATGCGAAACTGGAAAAATGTGTGTTTGCGGTTCCAGAAATTCAATTTCTGGGGTTTCTTCTCTCCGCTTCTGGTTTTCGCATGGACCCCGACAAGGTCCGCGCTGTGCTTGAGTGGGAGCTTCCTGAGAATCAGAAGGCGCTGATGCGTTTTTTTGGGCTTTGCCAATTATTACAGGAAGTTTATTTTGAATTATTCCTCTATTGTTAAACCACTCACTGATATGACCAGAAAGGGGGTAGATTTTTCTTCTTGGTCAGTAGAGGCGCGTAAGGCTTTTTCTAATATCAAGGAGAGTTTTGCTTCCGCTCCACTCTTGGTGCAACCTGATATTTCTTTACCCTTCATAGTTGAGGTTGATGCTTCTGAGGTGGGTGTGGGGGCGGTCTTGTCTCAGGGTTCCTCTCCTGCCAAATGGCGACCGTGTGCCTTTTTCTCGAAAAAACTCTCCTCCGCAGAGAGAAATTACGATGTGGGAGATAGGGAATTGTTGGCCATCAAGTTGGCTTTTGAGGAATGGCGCCATTGGCTAGAGGGAGCCAGACACCCTATTACCGTATTTACTGACCATAAAAATCTGGCCTACTTGGAGTCAGCCAAGCGTCTGAACCCGAGACAGGCCAGATGGTTTTTGTTCTTTTCTAGGTTTAATTTTGTTGTCACATTCCGCCCTGGAGTTAAGAATTTGAAGGCAGATGCCCTGTCACGTTGTTTTCCGGGAGGCGGGAATTTTGAAGACCCGGGTCCCATTTTGGCTGAAGGTGTGGTGGTCTCTGCTCTTTTTTCTGAATTGGAGGCAGAGGTGCAGGCAGCCCAGCCAGAGGCTCCTGATCTTTGTCCTCCTGGGAGGTTGTTTGTGCCTCTCGCTTTAAGACACAAGATTTTTAAGGAACACCACGATACAGTCCTTGCTGGGCACCCGGGGGCAAGAGCCACAGTGGATCTCATCGCTCGGAGATTCTGGTGGCCTGCGCTTTGTAAGTCGGTTGAGGGTTTTGTGGCAGCCTGCGAGACTTGCGCTCGTGCCAAAGTCCCTCATTCACGGCCATCAGGTCCTCTCCTTCCCTTACCCATTCCTTCCCGTCCTTAGACACATCTGTCCATGGACTTCATAATGGACCTGCCTCGTTCCTCGGGGAAGACTGTGATTCTGGTGGTGGTGGACCGTTTTAGCAAAATGGTGCATTTCATCCCTTTTCCTGGTTTGCCCAATGCTAAGACGCTGGCGCAAGCATTTATTGATCACATTGTCAAATTGCACGGTATTCCTTCAGACATAGTCTCTGATAGGGGCACGCAGTTTGTTTCCAGATTCTGGAAGGCTTTCTGTTCTCGCTTGGGGGTTCGGTTGTCATTCTCTTCTGCTTTCCACCCGCAGTCGAATGGCCAGACAGAGCGCGTCAATCAGAATCTGGAGACATATCTGCGCTGTTTTGTGGTGGAGAATCAAGAGGATTGGTGTTCTTTTTTGTCCCTTGCTGAGTTTGCTTTAAATAACCGTCGTCAGGAGTCCTCTGATAAGTCACAATTTTTTGGTGCATATGGGTTTCATCTGCAGTTTGGGACTTTCTCGGGAGAGGAGTCTTCTGGTTTACCTGATGAGGACAGATTCTCCTCGTCTTTGTCATCTATTTGGCAAAAGATTCAGGATAATCTAAAGAGCACGAGTGAGAGATATAAGCGTGTGGCAGATAAGAGACGTGTGCTTGGTCCGGACCTGAATGTTTGTGATCTGGTGTGGTTGTCTACCAAGAATATCAAATTGAAGGTTCCCTCCTGGAAGTTGGGTCCTAGGTTTATTGGGCCTTACAAAATCCTGTCTGTCATCAATCCTGTTGCCTACCGTCTTGATCTTCCTCAGACTTGGAAGATACATAATGTTTTTCATAAGTCCTTATTGAAACCTTATGTTCAACCCATTGTACCCTCGCCTTTGCCTCCTCCTCCGATTATGGTTGATGGGAATCTTGAATTTCAAGTCTCTAGGATTGTGGATTCTCGTCTTGTCCGCGGTTCTCTTCAGTACCTTGTTCATTGGGAGGGTTATGGTCCTGAGGAGAGGATGTGGGTCCCAGTGACGGACATTAAGGCCTCTCGTCTCATCAGGGCTTTCCATAGGTCCCATCCTGAGAAGGTGGGCTCTGAGTGTCTGGAGTCCACTGGTAGAGGGAGGGGTACTGTCACAACCAGACAGCTGAGAAGCTCTGACAGAAGCCTTTCAGAACCTCCTCCTTGAGTTTTCTTTGTTGTGGTGTTCAGTTCCTCATCTCGTTAGCCTCTCTCAGCTGTCATGTAGTTGGACTGATTGCTTCCCTTTAAATTCCTCCCCATAATGCATTACTGGGCGGCTTATACTTCTTCCTGGAGTGTGTGTGCATGCTGATCCTATTTCCCAGTCTGCTATTAAGTTAAGTGCTGTACATTTATCTGTTATTTTCTGTTTGCTGGATTCCAAGTGACCCTGACTCCCTCCGTGTCTTGTAGGGAGCCGGTGTTCGTGTCCCCTCACTATTGTAGGGTGTTCAGGTGTTATATAGTCGAGGTACGTGGATATGCAACCATCCACCTTTGGGATTTTTGCATAGGCTGAGCAGCCAGGGAAAGTGCCAGGTCTTGTGCAGGGGTCTCCCTTTTGGTTCCTTAGCTTTGGATCCAGTGAGTCATATATGCATGTTGCATTGTCTTGTTTCCTGTACACCGTCCGTGACATTATATGCATGTTGCATTGTCTTGTTTCCTGTACACCGTCCGTGACAGTACTATGATACTGCTCGTATGTGCAAGAATATAAGTACTATAATACTGCTCCCTATGTACAAGAATATAAGTACTATAATACTGCCTTCTATGTATAAGAATATAACTACTATAATACTGCTCCTATGTACAAGAATATAAGTTCTATAATACTGCCGTCTATGTATAAGAATATAACTACTATAATACTGCTCCTATGTACAAGACTATACTATAATACTGCCCCTATGTACAAGAATATAACTACTATAATACTGTTCCTATGTACAATAATTTAACTACTATAATACTGCTCATATGTACAAGAATATAACTGCTATAATACTGCTCCTATGTACAAGAATATAACTACTATAATACTGCTCCTATGTACAAGAATATAACTACTATAATACTGCTCCTATGTACAAGAATATAACTACTATAATACTGCTACTATGTACAAGATGTGGGAATTCACTCTGGTAGTTGGGATAAGCGGGTGCAGTACAGAGGCAAAGTACAAGTTCGTAATTCAAATGTCCGTGTTTATTCACACAAGGTCAAACAAAAAACACTCTTTGCAGGGTTGGTGTTTGTTCACACTGAGTAGAAAGTACGTGCATAACAAAAAAAAATCACCTTGTTCTGCCTCCAGCAGTCCAAATGCAGTCTTTAGGTGGCCTGCTCTCCCAACACACAGGTCTCAGCTTTTCAGCCCAGGACAAGGCTCAGCTCCCACACCAGCGATTGCCAGAGCTCTTCTATTAGAGAGAGGTAATCACTCCCAGCTGACACTGCCGGCTGGGTCTTTTATAGGCCAGTAAAGACCTGGCCTGGAACGTGGGAAGTAGTCACCCACTCAGCACTTTGACTACTCCCAATAAGAGCCATCCCGGATCAGCTATACAGTCATACTAAAATAGTAAAGTGTCAATCAGCATTAGCTGCCGCTGACACCTGAGAATACCGGCTCTTACTTCACTGAGGCCAGGAACCTCGGTAACACATACCTACCGTCAACAACTGACCCTTGCGCCTACCTACATACCTCCCCCTTTGTTCAACCCTGAGGGGGTGAACACTTGCCAGACAGTGTACCCGGGACAGGGCATCCGCGTTTCCCTGCAAGCGGCCTGCCCTGAGAACTTGAAGTTCTATAATGACAAGAACCATCTGGTGACCCGAGCATTCCTCTCTTTGGCTTGGCTCATCCACTTGAGAGGGCAGTGGTCGGTCACCAGACGGAACATTCTCCCCAACAGATAATAGCGGAGAGACTCGAGTGCCCACTTGATGGCCAGGCACTCTCTCTCCACTATACTGTACCTAGTCTCGGCCGGGGTGAGTTTGCGGCTCAGGAAGACAACGGGATGTTCCTCCCATCGATTTCCTGAGAGAGTACAGCTCTGAGGCCTATTTCAGAGGCATCAGTCTGTACCACAAACTCCCTCCTGAAGTCGGGCATCACCAAAACCGGTGACCCGCACAGGACTGACTTCAACGCGGAAAAAGTCTCTTCCGCCTTGTCATTCCAGCGGACCATCAAGGACTTCTATCCCTTCAAGAGCCCTGTCAACAGAGCCGCTAAAGTTGCAAAATGGGGAACGAACCTCATATAATAGTCCACCATTCCCAGGAACAACTTTACTTGCCTCGTGGTGACAGGTCGTGGCCAATTCCAAATCGCCTCTATTTTATTCACTTGGGGTTTGATAACTCCACATCCAATGATGTACCCCAGGTATTTAGTCTACTCTAACCTGATCGCACATTTCTTTGGGTTAGTGGTCAGTCCAGCCTTCCTAAGGGGAGTCCACTACAGCCTGCACTTTGGGTAGATGACTTTCCCAGTCGGTATTGTGGATGACGATATCGTCTAGGTAAGCCGAAGAGTACCGCCGATGTGAACAAAGTACAATGTCCATGAGTTGTTGGAACGTGGCGGGGGCACCATGCAGACTTTATACTGATATAGCCCCTCATAGGTGACAAAGGCAGTTTTCTCTTTGGCAGTCTTCGTTAAGGGCACCTGCCAGTAGCCCTTCGTGAGGTCCAAAACAGAAAAATATCGGGCTTGTCCTAACCTCTCGATAAGCTCATCTGCCCGGGGCATGGAATACGCATTGAACTTGGAGATTTTGTTTAGTTTGCGAAAATCGTTACAGAACTGTCATGCTGGATTATAGAGGGCGCACGAAACAACCGGTCGAAGACAATGTTTTTGATTTCAGCAGTATTCCATTTATTCGTAAGACAACGCGTTTCGGGGTACTAGGGTCCCCTTTATCAAGTCTAAAATAAAATTCGGTAAAAAACGGAGAGAACATGTGTTGGGAAAACACTAGATTTGTGCTCCCCTATATAAAAGACAAATAGATTATGAAGATAAATATATAAATAGATGAATAAAATACGCATTCATGGTCTAGCGTACTCTTCTTCTACCGTTACCCAAGTGGCAGGGTGGCTCCTGCCCAAGGCGATCGGACGAATCTATGCTGCACCAACCGTCATTTATCTACACTCATTCTCCATTGCAGTTGCATCCAATTGATGCAACCACAATAGGTGAGCAAAACATTTCTTTCACTAGAAATCTGATTTGCTGAACTTACTTACCCTATGAGCGCCTTCTCTATCCTCTTGGCCGTTATCTGATGCTGGATTATGGAAGTGCGTCCAGGGAGGTCCGAGAACACATCCGTGTTCCGACTAATGAACTTCCTGGGCCTGTTTAGAGGAGAGGCTATCAGCAATTTTTACTATAGCAACTGCTTCTCTTGCATCAGACAGAGGAGGCAGGGCCGAACTGGCCATAGGGCATACCGTGCTGAACACAATCAGCTTAGCGTTAGCCTGATTGTGTTCGGCCGGGCAATGGCTATGGGGCCCGGGCCGCCGGCTGATTTATTTATATATATTTTTTTTAATTAATGTGGCAGCAGCCGGGCAGGAGTGGAGATGAGCGCTTCCATTGTGGAAGCGCTCATCTCCATATTCATCTGTATCGCCGTCCTCAGGACAGCGATACAGATGAATGGAGCAGGGGAGAGGCGTCTCCCTTGCCCATTCCTCTGATAGGCTACAGGCCTAGTGCCTGTAGCTTATCAGAGGCCGGTGCAGGCGGAGCGATAACGTCATCGCGTGCACCGCCCGAGCCGTACAGCGCGGGACACAGGCCGGAAGAGGCCTGCATTGCATCGCTTACAGCAGCATGGAGGTAAATATATGAGTTTATTGTTTTTATTATTTAATTTTATACTATACCGTGGCAAGAAGGGGGGTGGGGGCCCTATATACTGGCACAATATAGGGGGGGGGGGGGGGTCGTACTCGGCACTATGGAGAAGAGGGGAAGCACTATGGGGCCATATATACTGGCACAATATGGGGGGGCACTATGGGGCTGTCACGAGGGTGTCAAGAGCCTCGTCTGACTCCGTTATACCCGGGGTCAGGAAGTCGCAGCGGGTGGCTGCGCGCTCTATGTCTAAAGATCACGTTGTTTCTTAGTGTTTGTTTTCTGTGTTTGCCTTGCAATCCTTTTTGTCTCACTCAGGGATCCGTAGCTTCTCCTCCTCAGCTGTTTCTTGTCTGCCACTCCCAACCTCCTTATATTCTCCTCTCACACTTCTCTAGTTGCCAGTTATAGAGCTTCCTGCCTGGACATCTATACTGACCCACTGGAGCTGTGAATCCTGGTTGTTGTTCCAGAGTGCTTCCCTCCGGATCCCTGTTGGGCTTTTTGTTGTCTCCTGTTGTCGCCCACCTGGGATTATATGTTTAGTCTGTATTGTCTGTCCTCCCCTTGGTGTTTTCCTTTAGAGCTAGTGGTGCGGACTAGTGTTCCCACCGCCCTGTTCACTATCTAGGGCTCATCTTAGGGAAAGCCAGGGTTTTAGGCACGTGATCGGCGTACGGGTGAGGAACCCGTCTAGGGACGTCAGGGCAGCCAGGTGCCAGCCGCAAGGTGAGTCAGGGGTCACCACCTTCCCTCTCACTTGGGCAGGGCCTTCCTCTTTCCCTCCCTCTGTGTCACGTATGTGATAGTCACGCCGATCGTGATAGGGGCCCTATATACTGGCACATTATGGGGGGCACTATGGAGAAGAGCGGAAGGAGCACTATGGGGGCATCTACTGGGGGACCTATATACTGGCACGGATTATAGGTGGGCACTATGGAGAAGGGGGGGACAAGAGCACTATGAGGGCATTATATAGGGGCATTTAATACTGGCGCCCATTTTGATGCCACTATGGGGAAGGGGGGGGAAAGGAGCATTATGGGGGTATCTATGTGGGGCAGTCTATAGGGGCATTTTATAGTGCCACATTATGGAGGGCACTATGGAGACGGGGAATGAGCACTATGGGGGCATCTTCTGGGGGGACTATATAGGAGTATTTTATACTGGCACAAATTATAAGGTCACTATGGGCACCTAAGCTCAACTGGTGGCACTAAGAGGAGGTATTTCTTTTTTTACTGCCACACAACAGGGCATTTTTTGTACTGGTGCACATTATAAGGGGGTTGTTCTACTGTCACACATTATAAAGAGAATGATTACTATCGGGGCATTATGGTGGGCTTTATTACAACTGGGGGACTATGGGAGCATTATTACTTGTGGGACACAATTACTGTTGGGGGCACTGTAGGAGCACTATTACTACTAAATGCACTCTGGCAAAGAAATAATTACTATTGTTGGGACTTTGGGAGCACCATTACTTTGGGGCAACCTGGCACAGCATCAGCTTAGCACAGTTCTTTTTGCAGTATAGTTTTGGGGAGCACAGCTTCTCAGTATTGGGGGTGCATGATGGGATGTTAATTGGAGGATGATGGAAAAGTAGGAAACTAAGATGTCTGTCAAACTCTGCAGAGACGTGAGATGGCTGAAAGAAATGATCACGGTGGTCTGGTCTGAATGGAGAAGATGAAGAAAGAGAACATCTACATCAGAGGAGACGTCACTGGATATAAGAGGTATGGGGAGCTGTATTAGGCTACTTTCACATCTGCGTTAGTGATCCTGGCAGGCTGTTCCAGCTGAGAATTCACTGGATCCGACACTGCTGGATGCAGACAGAATGCCCGCCAGCCCCATTAACTATAATGGGGTACGGCAGAGATCCGGCCACAATCTGGGAAAAATGCAGAGAATCAGCGGGACATAAACCGCTGCATGCTGTGCTTTGTGTCCAGTTGATTCCTTGCATTTTCTGCCGGATTAGGTGGCCGGATCGTACTAAGACCCCTACTGTCACCTGGGGACCCCCAAAGAAGCTTGTGTGTTGGCTGAAGCCTTCCTATCTCACTGGTGGCTGGCCCTGCCTCTCAATTGTGCTTCCGGTTTTGGCTCTGCCCCTAGACTGCAAGGGGGTGGGGCCTGTTGGGGGTCATGTGATTGGGCTGCTCAGTCAAAAATGCCCGAGCCTATTTTTTGTCCCAGTCCGGCCCTGCAGAGGAGCCTAAACCTTCTCTCCTACAAAACCTGGCCGCGGGCTGGCTTCAGTAGAGGACTCCCTATCTTTCCATGGTTTTAGTAAATTCATATGGTACACCTGCTCCGGCTTTCGCCACTCCGGCTGGTGTACCTTGTAATTTACCTCTCCCACTTTCTCGAGTACCTCGTAGGGACCCTGCCACCTAGCTAGGAAATTACTGTCTACGGTTGGTACCAGAACCAAAACCCGATCACCCAGGTTAAAGTTCCGGACCCGAGCCTGCAGATTATAGACCCTACTCTGGGCTTTCTGTGCTGCCTCCGTATGCTCCCTGACCAGAGGCAATACTGTCTCCATCCGTCCTTGCATCTGGGTGACGTACTCAATAACACTTTTGTGCGGTGTGGGTTGTTGTTCCCATTCTACTTGTCAAACAGACCGCGAGGGTATCTGCCATATAGCAGTTCGAAGGGCGAGAACCCAGAAGAGGCATAGAGCACCTCTCGCACTGCGAACATGAGATAGGGCAGAAGAAAGTCCCAGTCCCTCCCATCCTTAGACTCCACTATTTTTAACATGTTTTTTAATGTTTGATTAAATCTCTCTACCAGGCTATCCGTTTGCGGATGATACACTGACGTCCGTAGCTGTTTTATGTGGAGCAACTTACAGAGTTCCCTCATGACCTTGGACATAAAAGGGGTCCCTTGGTCAGTCAGAACCTCTTTAGGTAGTCCCACTTGGGAAAACATCTCCATTAACTCCTTAGCTATGAGTTTGGCTGTTGTATGTCGCAGTGGCACTGCCTCCGGGTACCGAGTGGCGTAGTCTAGGACGACCAAGATGTGTTGGTGCCCTCTAGCGGACCTCAGCACTGGGCCTTTGAGATCCATAGCGATTCGCTCGAACGGGACCATGATAATCAGGAGAGGCACCAGAAGGCTCCGGAAATGTGGCTGGGGGCTATTTATCTGGCAGGATGGGCAAGACTTACAAAACTCTTCTACCTCTCTGAACACACTGGGCCAGTAAAACCATCCGGTCCTGCATTTTCTGCCACCTTAAGTGACCCCCAAAAACATGTTGGTGGGCAAGCTCCAATACGAGCATGCGATACGCCTTGGGCACTACCAGCTGTTCAATATGCTCACCCCTTAGTTGGTTTACCCGATACAGCAATTCCCGGTGAAAGACAAAACAGGGAAACATCGACTCGGCCCCAGGTTTTTATGGTTCCCCATCAATTATTACAACATTCTCCCAGGCCCGGGACAAGGTTGGGTCCCAGTGTTGTGCAGTTCCAAAATTTTCACCAGAGACAATGAGGTCTGCCACTTCAGGACCTGGCGGCAAGTCCTCAAGGTTGTCTCCTGGCAGCAAGTCCTCAAGGTTGTCTCCCCCTCTTCCCCCGAAGTGGCGGTCACCCCTACTGCTGGCCCTTCGGCCTCGGGTTCCCAGGGTTCTGACTTCCCGCCCGAGCCAGGCCACTCTGCTGAAGTTACCCCTGACTCAGGGCCATCAACAACTCTCACAGCCGGCCACAGGGCCGGAAAGCCCGTAAAGTCTCTCCCTATTATTAGTTAATAAGGTAAAGTGGTGGCAACAGCCACCTCGTGGGTCCACTTGCCGCCTCCCGTGGATAGAGACACCAGGGCGTTGACCCCGATTTTACGGCCAGTATACTCGTCGGTCCACACCAGGGTAGCGCTTACCAGGGACACCAGGCTCCCTGAGTCCAACAAAGCCACTGCCAGAGTGTCTCCCACTTCTACCTGCCACAGGTGGTTATTGTTTATAGTCTCTGGGATACCTGATGCACACAGCTTCCTGGCATACAACGAGTTGCAGTATCCATAGTCAGTCTCCATGGGTCCCTTACGTGGCCAGGCTCCTGACACTGCCGGCATACTATCGGAGCCGGGTCTACGGGGGGTACACCCCGAGCGGGCTTGGTTGGCACAAGTCTCTGGGTCTGGGATAGAGATTTCTGGGGTTTGGCTGCACCCCTCCCAGGTCCACCATCTCAAGGGCATTACCAGGAGACACCTTGCCGATCCAGTGCTGGAAGGGGTACATCAAAGCACTCCAGAACACATCAGCCAACAGACGGTCCAATATAGCAGTGGGACTCAGCACGTCAGGTTGCAGCCATTTTTGCAACAGGTGTAATGGGGTATAATACTGGGGCCTCGCTGGCTAAGCCGGGTCAAACTTCCGCTGATGCACCCGTTTGGCCCGGACTAATACATTTACCACAAGTCTTGCCAGGATTTCACCCTTTACTGTCGGGTAATCAGCCGCATGATCATCCAGTAAGTCAAAATACACCTGCTGGGGTCCAGACGCCAGAAACGGAGCAACAACCTCAGCCCATTGCTCCCGGGATAGCTTCTCTCTCACAGCTACCTTCTCGAAGATCCCAGATAGGTCTCGACATCATCTGCGGGGGTCATCTTGGGGATCGCCGCACGGACTGCTTTCCGGGCATCAGGGACGCTCTGGGATGCTCCTGCTACTTGTAAAGCCATCACATGTTGTAGCAGCAGCTGGTTCGTTTCCTGCTGTTGCTTATTGGCCTCCTGCTGTTGCAGGTTAGCTTCCACGAGGGCTTTCACGACAGCTTCCATTTTGTTGAGGGACTCGGGTTGCAATCTCGCTGGTTTGATGTAAGACATACAACCGTGCCCGGAAAAACAAAAAGTAATTCGGCCTTCACGCCAGCCTCACTGCACCTACCTGCATCCTCCCCCAATTGTGGGGATTCGCTCTGGTAGTTGGGATAAGCGGGTGCAGCACAGAGGCAAAGTACAAGTTTATAATTCAAATGTCCGTGTTAATTTACACATAAGGTCAAACCAAAAACGCTCTTTGCAGGGTTGGTGTTTGTTCACACTAAGTAGAAAGTACGTGTCGGCAGTTCTGCCTCCAGCAGTCCAAATGCAGGCTTTAGGTGGCCTGCTTTCCCAACACACAGGTCTCAGCTTTTCAGCCCAGCACAAGGCTCAGTTCCCACACCAGCGATTTCCAGAGCTCCTCTGTCAGAGAGAGGTAATCTCTCCCAGTTGACACTGCCGGATGGGTTTTTTATAGGCCAGTCAAGACCCGGCCTGGAACGTGGGGAGTAGTCACCCACCCAGCACTTTGACTACTCCCAATAAGAGCCCTCCCAGATCAGCTATACAGCCATACTAAAATAGCTAAGTGTCAATCAGCATTAGCTGCCGCTGACACTTGAGAAAACCGGCTCATACTTCACCGAGACCAGGAACCTCTGTGACACATACCTTCCGTCAACAACGGACCCTTGTGCCTTTCTACAAAGAATATAACTACAATAATACTGCTTTACTATGTACAAGAATATAACTACTATAATACTTCTCATATGTACTAGAATATAACTACTATAATACTGCTCCTATGCACAAAAATATATAACTACTATAATACTGCCCCTATATACAAGAATATAACTACTATAATACTGCTCCTATGTACAAGAATATAACTACTATAATACTGCTCCTATGTACAAGAATATAACTACTATAATACTGCCTCCTATGTACAAGAATATAACTACTATAATACTGCGTCCTATGTACAAGAATATAACTACTATAATAGTGCCTCCTTTGTACAAGAATATAACTACTATAATACTGCTCCTATGTACAAGAATATAACTACTATAATACTGCCTCCTTTGTACAAGAATATAACTACTATAATACTGATCCTATGTACAAGAATATAACTGCTATAATACTGCTCCTATGTACAAGAATATAACTGCTATAATACTGCTCCTTTGTACAAGAATATAACTACTATAATACTGCCTCCTATGTACAAGAATATAACTACTATAATACTGCCTCCTATGTACAAGAATATAACTACTATAATACTGCTCCTATGTACAAGAATATAACTACTATAATACTGCTCCTATGTACAAGAATATAACTACTATAATACTGCTCCTATGTACAAGAATATAACTGCTATAATACTGCTCCTATGTACAAGAATATAACTACTATAATACTGCTCCTATGTACAAGAATATAACTACTATAATGCTGCTCCTACGTACAAGAATATAACTACTATAATACTGCCTCCTATGTACAAGAATATAACTTCTATAATACTGCTCCTATGTACAAGAATATAACTACTATAATACTGCCTCCTATGTACAAGAATATAACTACTATAATACTGCTCCTATGTACAAGAATATAACTACTATAATACTGCTCCTATGTACAAGAATATAACTACTATAATACTGCTCCTATGTACAAGAATATAACTACTATAATGCTGCCTCCTTTGTACAAGAATATAACTACTATAATACTGCTCCTATGTACAAGAATATAACTACTATAATGCTGCCTCCTACGTAAAAAAAAACAAAAAACAACTATGACCAAGATATTGAAGGAGAATGAAGATTATTTTCAGCATCATCATTTTAAATCTCATGATTTTTTACAAGATTATAAAACATCTGACCTTCACCTCATTTTGCCATGTATCACTTTTCCTCTGTTTGCGCCTTGTGCATCACTCTTTTAAAGCTGTTATATTGTTTCTTCTTGGTTGATAACTTGACACCATAAACTTTCCAATAATAATTAGGCCGTTGTAGATTTGTATTCTTTATAATGAGAGTGAGGACTTGTTTCCCGAGGGGACCGGGTTAATGAGAATTTCTTGTCAGTCAGAAGAAAATTACCTACTAAATTTTCATTGCTGTAAATATGTTTTATTAGTCAGATTATCTCATATATGGGAAAGTCATGCCTTGGCTGAAAACCATATGTTCTAAACCAACACTGCAATTACAAAAAGTTGTATTTATGTTTATGACACATCAGTTTTTCTTGTCAGATTCCTACAAATTCCTCCTATTACAGCATCATAAGCCATTACTAGTCCATTAGTAGTTTCTTGTAGAGGTTACTAGTGAACATTATGGACTTTGAATATCTGCAGATACTGAATATGACCAATGAATATAACTTTTGAAAAACCATGAGTAACATAGAGGATGTGTCTTTCATTAAAATATTGGAAACTTCTGAACTTATAACAAATTAGTGAAATTTCTAGACAAGTTTTGTGATGCATTTACAGTATACATACTCTCCATGGTTGATTATGTCAACAGTTGACCATAAATAGGAATTGAGTTTAAGGGGTGACATCACCTAACTAGAGATGCAGTTTCTCGATTGAAGAGTCAACCACTCCATCTTATTGTTTAAGATAAAAAACACAATTTTTGTGCACCATGAGGTACTACAATAGTGGCAGTCTGGGTGGATACTCAAAATGCCCAAAAGCATAATGCACATTGCAGTTTTATCACAATTTTTGCTGCATTACCTATGACTAAACTGATTTGGTCAGTGATCTGAAGGACCTGCAAAAGGACCTGCGTGAGGTCAAATAACCTCTACAGGTCCTGAAGTCACAAGGGAGAGCAGTAAGGAAGCAGGGGGATGAGTATGCAATCTCACAGTAGTAAGTATATGGGGTCTGTATTAGTTTAGGGTGTTTGTGTCTTAATATTGGGGTTTGATAAGTGGATTAATTTCATATAACCCATAGAGGTCCTAAAGCCACAAAGGAGAGCTGCAAGGAAGCAAAGGGAATGAGTATGCAAACTCAAAATAGTATTTATATAGGCTGTGGTCTGAAGTCCATATTAGTTTAGGGTGTCTTGGTTATCTAGAGTTCTAAATTAATTTTACTCAACCTCCACAGGTCCTCAAGCCACTGGGGAGAACAGTATGGAAGCAGGAGGATGAATAGGTGAGCTCAAAGTAGTAAGTATATGGGCTCTGGTCTGGGATCTGTATTAGTTTAGGGTTTCTGGGGCAAAACGAGTGATAGATTAAGTAGACCATTGGACATAGACTCCTAAAACTTGGTCTCCACCTTTACCGTATACCTCTATAGATATCACCACCACTGTGTGCTAGGGTTGCCAATTGTCTGGGGGTCTGGGGTCTGTTTAAGGGATCTGAATTAATTTCACCTGACCTCCACAGGTCCTCAAGCCACTGAGGAGAGCGTCATGGAAGCAGAAGGATGATTATGTGAGTTCAAAGTAGTAAGTATATGGGGTTCTGGTCTTAAGTCTGCCTTAGTTTAGGGGGTCCTGTGTTTGAATTTAGGGGGTCAGGGATCTTAATACATTTAGAACATCTACCCAAGGTTTCAGTCTGGCGTCTGAATTTATTCATGTTGTCTTAGAGTCTGGTGGGAGGAAAAGGGTGTTTTAGCAAAAAGCTCTATGGTCATCAGGAGAAGTTGTCATGGTAGCCTGAACCAGATAGAGAGGAGAAGAATAGAAACTGTCCACAATCAGAGGAGACTTCATCTGTGTGGTAAACAGGCAATTGACATCTGAACATTATCATTTCCCTTGTTGAGAGGACGAGTCTCTACATAATGATTGGGTGCTGTCGGTGTGTAGGGACACAGCCATTTGACAAGGAGAATGGTCACTGTCAGTTGTCAATCCTAGCACACAGTGTTGGTGATATCCAACAGGTTTTAGGAACAGTTCATGTCTAATGGGCTACTTAATCCATCACTTTTTTTGCCCTACTTTTTGCAATGGAGCAAACCTTGGACACCAATTGCACAATCTCCTCTTGGATAAACCATGTCCGTTCCAAACAAATTATGCAATTCAATAATTGAGCGTATTGATAACAACTCTCTGACAACTTACCGACAATTGACACCATTTGCTTTGTAGGCTATATGCAATACCTGCCTGTCTTTTTATCCACCTTCCATGTCCTCATGTGAACCGGACCTTCTTGAGGCATAAAGATCAGACACATAAAGTTTAGATACACTCTGAGTCATCAGCAGACCCGCTCATTACCTGTAACCGATGCTCGCTCGGCTCGTTTCAGTCAAAGTGTTGGCTTTCTTTACATATTTCACAATGTGGCCCTTGATAGCTTAATAGCAGCGAGCCTTGTCTACTTCTCATAGCCGAAATGAAAAATGAGTTCTCCTGCAGAAATCGATGTGAACCAATGATAGGTGAAACTGCCTAGGTGATTTTGCTATTTCTCCCAGAGAACAAAAAAAAAAACATTTTGCAAATCAGATCCTGAGCTTTTGTGGCTTTCCAATTAACGGCCGTGATGATGCGGCCACATCAATGATTTTAATTTACTTACAATAAATCACGG
This sequence comes from Bufo gargarizans, assembly GCF_014858855.1. Classification (NCBI taxonomy): domain Eukaryota; kingdom Metazoa; phylum Chordata; class Amphibia; order Anura; family Bufonidae; genus Bufo; species Bufo gargarizans. Next base: position 197,927,107 of record NC_058086.1, read on the forward strand.
CTAATAGGAAACCTAGCCTTGGTTTGTTTTAAGGCCGTGAAAAGTCTCTCCTCGGGCAACGTAATGTACATTGCAAGAAGAACAGAGTCGGAGTCCACTGGGCTCAATATTTAACTTATGAACAAGCAAAAATGGCCAATTGCAGACACAAAGCTGAAAATTAATTTGTGCTGAATGAGGCACTAGACACGCTCTGGACTTTCCAAGAATTGCATTTATAAGAATTAAATGTGATCTCACAACTTCTTTCTGCCGATTTATTCTTCTTTGAGTGGAGAGTTGGACCTCATGAACACGTTTGTGGAGCCTCTATGGAGGCATGTGGGATCCCTATGGATCCATACACAGGAGTGCATAGTATGACAGTCCGGAGTCCGATGGAGCAGGTCAATATGAAATTGGAGGTCTCACGCCATAGGAGTCCTGAAGTAGAAGCCTCGCGTGTTGCTGGTGGTGGCCCATTGGTTCTGCACCAGTATGAATGGCATATGATATTTGAGGATCTGTTATAGATTTTGCATTGGACCTGGGAGCTTCCAGTAACGTCTTTGTGGCATGTAGAAAAACAATATGGCCCCATAGATGTATATGCGGACCGCTAAAACTGCTACGGTCATGTGCAAAAGCCCTAAGTGAGATGCTCTGCATTCCTGATCATGGGTGTCACTATAGCCATAGCAGAAATATCACATGCTGTGGGGCCCAGAAGTCAAGGGGGCCCAATCTGGTCAAGAGCATTGTACTTTTTTGTTCAGGAATACCAATATGGTGGCTTTTTGCTATAATGTGGGTTTTCTGATATATGGCGCTATTATACATACCTTTTACTTATTCTGCTGTTTTAAAATTTCTTACACTAGGGGGTGTGGGCCCCATCTTATTTTGTTATGGGGCCCTATGCATTATACTTACACCTCTGTTCTTGATGCTAAATTACTATGGATTGCTTTTTGCTCTTTTTGATCTAAATTATCTAAGCTTAAGAATTAAATCAACTAATGCCGTCATTGATTTATTTCCTCTATTAACTTTCTATTTCTTTTATCCATTTGTTGCCTTCCTTTTTTTTCTTCTTTTCCTTTACTTTTTTCCTACACATTTTGTTTTCCATTTATTTCCTTAATTTCCCTTTCCTTTTCTTCTCCCTTCCCTTCTGTTTTTAAATAAAGCAGCAGTTTTTGAATCCTGTACAACTCCTTTAAAAAAATCTGCGTCTTGTGTCTTGGCAGCTGTGGTCGTCGTGCCCCCATGTTGTCATCTGTGGTTGTTGTGCCCCCATGTTGTCAGCTGAGGTCGTTGTGCCCCCATATTGTCAGCTGAGGTCATTGTGCCCCCATGTTGTCAGCTGTGGTCGTTGTGCCCCCAGGTTGTCAGCTGAGGTCATTGTGCCCCCATGTTGTCAGCTGAAGTCATTGTGCCCCCATGTTGTCAGCTGTGGTTGTTGTACCCTCATGTTGTCAACTGTGGTCGTTTTCCCCCATCATGTCAGTTGTAGCTGTTGTGCCCCTATGTTGTCAGCTGAGGTCGTTGTGCCCCCAGGTTGTCAGCTGCGGTTGTCAGCTGTAGTTGTTGTGCCCAATGTTGTCAGCTGTGGTTGTTGTGCCCAATGTTGTCAGCTGTGGTTGTTGTGCCCTCATGTTGTCAGCTGTGGTCGTTGTTCCCCCATGTTGTCAGCTGTAGCTGTTGTGCCCCCATGTTGTCAGCTATGGTCGTTGTGCCCTCATGTTGTCAGCTGAGGTCATTGTGCTCCCATGTTGTCAGCTGTAGTTGTTGTGCCCAATGTTGTTGGCTGCGGTTGTCAGCTGCGGTCGTTGTGCCCCCATGTTGTCAGCTGCGGTCGTTGTGCCCCCATGTTGTCAGCTGAGGTCGTTGTGCCCCCATGTTGTCAGCTGAGGTTGTTGTGCCCCCATGTTGTCAGCTGAGGTTGTTGTGCCCCCATGTTGTCAGCTGTGGTCATTGTGCCCCTATGTTGTCAGATGTAGTTGTTGCGTCCCCTTGGTGTCAGCTGCGGTCGTTGTGCCCCCATGATGTCAGATGTAGTTGTGGCACCCCTTGGTGTCAGCTGCGGTCGTTGTGCCCCCATGTTGTCAGTTGTAGTTGTTGCGCCCCCATGTTGTCCTCTGTGCCGCCCGGCATGTTGTATAACTGTAATCTTTGGAGAGAATGTCATGTCTATAATCTCGGTAATTAACCTCATTGTAACACCGGGATGGAACGCGCTCTTTCCGTGGCTGCGTGCGATGCGGTAGCGAGCTGTGTGCTATTTTCTGCCTCATGTTGCTATGACAACGCACAGTCACATTGTGTCGCTCATGAAATGTTTGCGAAAGAAGATTTTCTGTACAAAATCTGTGTCGCTGCAATGTCTGTTTTCACAGGACGGACACTGACCGGAGCTCATGACACCGGCTCTGTACTTACCTCCGCAAATGTATGGGGTGACCCATACCCACATGTATGTACACACACATACATACACACAAATCCCCACATATGTACACACATACCCATATACATGCACACAAATCCCCACATATGTACACACATACGTACACATATACCCATATACAGTACATACACATTTACCCACATACATACACCCATGCACACATATATCCACATACTTACACATATACCTAGATACAAACACACATGCCCCCAGATATACACACATACATACAACATACATACACACAAGCACATATAGTACATGTACTCACATACATACAAATATATCCATATACATACACAAATATGCCCACATACACACATACATACCCACATATGTATACACATGCGCATACATAAACATATACATACACAGACGTACACATACTGTAATGCCGTGGGCTCCTATGACCAGTTTTACAGACAGGCAGGGACACAACAAAGTTACTTCAGTACATTTTATTGCTTGATCGCAGCCGGGACAAGTAATCGGTTTGTGTCGTCCACAATAAAGTCCTGCAGTCTCGGGGCTCCTTTAGAAGTGTCCATAGGCCAGTGTTTGCTTCACATGCCCCTTGCAGGGTGTGATCTCACACAACAGACACACCCTGCCTCATGCTGCTGACTTTTGAACGCAATCGTGGACATGGGCCACGTATAAACTCCGAAGTGGATCGTGGGGAGTAAGCACCCACCCAGCTCTTTGCTTACTCCCAGTAAAAGCCAGACCCGGATTAACTGTTACCAGCTAGACTAGGTAACAACAGCGTCCACCATCTATCTTAGTGGACACTCTAGCTTCTGGCTTCCCATCCACCAAGGCCGGATACCTTGGTGGCACGTCTCCTTATGTATCTCCTTAATAGGTTTCCTGCACCATTCTGGGAGATACATATCTTCCTTGATTATATAAGGTTTGTCACTGCCTGACAATACATACACACATGCACGCACATACACACATGCACGCACATACATACATATACCCACATAATAACACACATGCACACTCACATATAACCACTTACATACATGTGCACACATACATACACATATATTCACATATGCCCACACATATGCCCACATATACACACATACTGTATATACACACATATACCCACATAAATTCAAATATATATACAGTGGATATAAAAAGTCTACACACCCCTGTTAAAATGTCAGTTTTCTGTGATGTAAAAAAATGAGACAAAGATAAATCATTTCAGAACTTTTTCCACCTTTAATGTGACCTATAAACTGTACAACTTAATTGAAAAACAAACTGAATTTTTTTAGGTGGAGGAAAAATAATAATAATGTGGTTGCATAAGTGTGCACACCCTCTTATAACTGGGGAGGTAGCTGTGTTCAGAATTAAGCAATCCCATTCAGAATCCTGTTAGATAGGAGTCAGCATACACCGGCCATCATGTAAAGTGCCTCTGATTAACCCCAAATAAAGTTCAGCTGCTCTAGTTGGTCTTTCCCTGAAGTTTTCTTAGTTGCCTCCCACAGCAGAAGCCACGGTCCACAGAGAGCTTCCAAAGCATCAGAGGGATCTCATTGTTAGAAAGTATCAGTCAGGAGAAGGGGACAAAAGGATTTCCAAGGCATTAGATAACTAAGTGTGAGCAGTGCCGCCATATTCACTTTCTCACTTTCAAGACATTAGATCTACCATGGAACACAGTGGAGACAGTCATCATCAAGTGGAGGAAATATGGCACAACAGTGACATTACCAAGAACTGGACGTCCCTCCAAAATTGATGAAAAGGCGAGAAGAAAAATGGTCTGGGAGGCGACCTACAAATATATTCAAAAACATACACACATGTGCTTACATACATACACACATGCTCACAAAAATATACCCACATGCGCACACATACACTCACATAAATAAACATATGCAGAGACATATACCCACATACATACATATACCCATATAATAACACACATGCACACACATATATCACACATATACTCCCATACATACTCACATACGCACACAGACAGACACTCATGCACAGACCCACAAGTTCAGGAAACACATTCACACTTCTACACATACATTCATACACACATATATAGATGTGACCATCATCATCTCGACACCAGCTGATCCAGGGTGGTCGCTTTATTGGGATTTGTGGCATTACTGTAATGTGATTTTGTTGGCTACATCACACATACGCACACATATTTACATACATGCTAACACATAGATTCATGCATGCACACATACAGTTAAATACACAAAGATCTATGCACAAACATATACTGTATGTACATAAATACACATTCACATAAATTCATACACCCATTCACAAACACACATATTCTGACATACACACACATACACAATATACTATGCACACATGCAGCTGGATACACAGATTCATACACAGATAAATATATACAAACTTAGATAACTGTTACGTGCAGTGGATGTGGTTTTACTGTGCCAATCAGTCGGTTTGTTTTTAGCCTAGTCCTAAAGGCGTTATCCTGGCAATACCCGTTTTTTTTACCCTTTAACTCCTGTACAGGGATCTGGGCGTTTCCGCGGGACAACCCCCAGGCCGCTACCTCCTGGAATAGTCATGGGGGTCAGAGACACTGAGGCGTGGCATCAGGGAACATGCAATACATCCAGTCAGGTAACAGGCCGAGGTCAGGGCTGACAAATACAGGATCAGTACAGTGAACAGGCACAAGTCAGGTATGTAGGCAGGCAAACAGATTAAAGCCCTTTCACGGACTTTAGCAAGCTATAGAGACCTAAGAAGATCTGTAGACACCGGCCAGGCACAGGCCAGGTATGTACGGTCTATAGGAGCAGCTGATCAGCAATTGGACACAGCTATGCAGCAGCTCACAGAGCACAAGAAGATTAACCCTAGCAGTGCTGAAGACAATGAATACAAGCCCTAATGTGCACAGGACAGTGGGGGCCATTAACTGCCATTGTAACACGTACAATCATACACATACACTAGATAAAATACTAATTTCATATTTGTAAAGCAGCCGCATAATGAAGTCTTGTTGACAATGATAAGCAGGAGATGCTCATAACTCAAGCATTTACAGCATAGCTATGAGATATGTCATATACCTCTGGTTACAGTCCAGCCTCTGGGACTCCAGCAGTGGCCGTCACATGCTGGACCAGTGGTGAAGGCACCCCCAGTCTGGTAACTGGTTGATGACCCTAACCTCGCAGACGTTTATTGCATATCCAGAGGGTATGTCATAAACATTTACAGCTGAAAGACCCCCATTAATGGAAGAACTCGGTCACCAGACACCATAGAATGTAATTACACTTGTAGTACTGCCTACAGATGATCAGGAGCATGAGAAGCGACTATGGGGCCCCATAATGACTCACCCCAGGGCCCCGCTTCCTATAACAACTTCAGCAGCAAATGAATGAGTTAGAAAATGTAAATGTGTGGTCATTACTCCGTGCTTGTCCTCTTTTCCGGCCTCCAGTGCTCTGCATGTCATTATCTATAACTTTGACTCTCTATTGTACAGCACATCCACTCTCTCTAATGAACCCACAGTCATTAACCCCTTAAGGACTTGGCCATTTTTTGCAAATCTGACCAGTGTCACTTTAAGTGGTGATAACTTTAAAACGCTTTGACTTATCCAGGTCATTCTGAGATTGTTTTTTCGTCACATATTCGTCACATTTACACTGGTAAAATGAAGTAAAAAAAAAAATCTTTTTTATTTATAAAAAAATACCAAATTTACCAAAGATTTTTTTTAAATTGCAAATTTCCAAGTTTCAATTTCTCTACTTCTATAATACATAGTAATACCTCCAAAAATAGTTATTACTTTACATTCCCCATATGTCTACTTCATGTTTGGATCATTTTGGGAATTATATTAAATTTTTTGGGGATGTTACAAGGCTTAGAAGTTTAGAAGCATATCTTGAAATTTTTCAGAAATTTTCAAAAACCCAATTTTTAGGGACCAGTTCAGGTCTGAAGTCACTTTGCGAGGCTTACATAATATAAACTACCCAAAAATTGATTTTACAAACGTCGTTAACCCTTTAGGTGTTCCACAAGAATTAATGGAAAAAAGAGATACAATTTAAAAATTTCACTTTTTGGGCAGATTTTCCCTTTTAATAATTTTTTCCAGTGACAAAGCAAGGGTTAACAGCCAAACCAAACTCAATATTTATTGCCCAATATTTACAGCTGTACGGGCACACGGCAGGGCGCAGAAGGAAAGGAATGCCATACGGTTTTTGGAAGGCAGATTTTGCTGGACAGTTTTTTTGACACCATGTCCCATTTGAAGCCCCCCTGATGCACCCCCAGAGTAGAAACTCCATAAAAGTGGCCCCATTTTAGAAACTACAGGATAGGGTGGCAGTATTGTTGGTACTAGTTTAGAGTACATATGAATTTTGGTTGCTCTATATTACACTTTTTGTGAGGCAAGATAACAAGAAATAGCTGTTTTGGCACCGTTTTTATGTTTTGTTATTTACAACATTCATCTGACAGGTTAGATCATGTGGTATTTTTATAGACAAAGTTGTCACGGATGCGGCGATACCTAATACGTATGTATACTTTTTTTTTTTAATGTAAGTTTTACACAATGATTTCTTTTTTGAAGCAAAACAAATCATGTTTTAGTGTTTCTATAGTCTGAGAACCATAGTTTTTTGCTGTTTTTTGGGTGATTATCTTTGGTAGGGTATGATTCCTGCTGGATGAGATGATGGTTTGATTGGCACTATTTTGGGGTGCATATGACTTTTTGATCGCTTGCTATTACACTTTTTGTGATGTAAGGTGACAAAAAATGGCTTTTTTTACACCATTTTTATTTATATTTTTTTACAGTATTCACCTGAGGGGTTAGGTCATGTGATATTTTTATAGAGCAGGGTATTACAGACGCAGCAATACCTAATATGTATACTTTTGTTTTATTTATGTAAGTTTTACACAATGATTTCATTTTCGAAACAAAAAAACTAATGTCTTAGTGTCTCTATAGTCTGAGAGCCATAGTTTTTTCAGTTCTTGGGCTTGGGTAGGGTATGATTTTTGTGGGATGAGATGACGGTTTTATTGGCAATATTTTGGGGTGCGTGTGACTTTTTGATCACTTGCTATTACACTTTTTGTGATGTAAGGTGACAAAAAATGGTTTATTTAGCACAGTTTTTATTTTAATTTTTTACGGTGTTCATCTGAGGGGTTAGGCCTGTAGTTAACACATTGGTGGCCAGTGCGGCCGCCCCCCCCCCTCCCTCCCCTGTAGTTAACTCATTTGTAGCCAGTGGGCCCCCCTCCTCCCTCCCCTGTAGTTAACTCATTGGTAGCCAGTGGGCCCCCCCTCCCTCCCCTGTAGGTAACTCGTTGGTAGCCAGCCCCTCCCTCCCTCCCCTGTAGTTAACTCCTTGGTGGCCAGTGGGCCCTCTCCCCGCCCTCCCCCTCCTAATTAAAATCTCCCCCCCAATCCTTGGTGGCAGTGGAGAGTACCGATCGGAGTCCCAGTTTAATCGCTGGGGCTCCGATCGGTAACCATGGCAACCGGGACGCTACTGCAGTCCCGGTTGCCATGGTTACTTAGCAATTTGTAGAAGCATCATACTTACCTGCGAGCTGCGATGTCTGTGTCCGGCCGGGAGCTCCTCCTACTGGTAAGTGACAGATCATTAGGCAATGCACCGCACAGACCTGTCACTTACCAGTAGGAGGAGCTTGCGGCCGGTCATAGACATCGCAGCTCGCAGGTAAGTATGATGCTTCTACAAATTGCTAAGTAACCATGGCAACCGGGACTGCAGTAGCGTCCCGGTTGCCATGGTTACCGATCGGAGCCCCAGCGATTAAACTGGGACTCCGATCGGTACTCTCCACTGCCACCAATGATAGGGGGGGGAGATTTTAATTAGGAGGGGGAGGGAGGGGAGAGGGCCCACTGGCCACCAACGAGTTAACTACAGGGGAGGGAGGGGGGGGGCCCCACTGGCTACCAACGAGTTAACTACAGGGGAGGGAGGGGGGGCCCCACTGGCTACCAACGAGTTAACTACAGGGAAGGGAGGGGGGAGGGGCTGGCTACCAACGAGTTAACTACAGGGGAGGGAGGGGGGGGGGCCGGCTGCACTGGCCACCAATGTGTTAACTACAGGGGGGGGGGGAGGGGGGGGTCTGTCCCCTGCTGCCTGGCAGCACCTGCCAGGCAGCAGGGGGCAGTCATGTACACAGTTTTTTAGTATATTCTAACCTGAAGCATCCCCATCACCATGACGGATCTTCGGATCCGTCTGTATGAAAGTAACCTACGGCCACGGATCACGGATGCCAATCTTGTGTGCATCCGTGTTCTTTCACGGACCCATTATCACGACCGGCGTGCCTATCACATACGTGACACAAAGGGAGGGAAAAGGGAAAGCCCTGCCCAAGGGAGAGGGAAAGGTGGTGACCCCTATCTCACCTTGAGGCTGGCACCTGACTGCCCTGACGTCCCTAGATGGGTTCCTCACCCGTACGCCGATCACGCGCCTAAAACCCTGGCTTTCCCTAAGATGAGCCCTAGATAGTGAATAGGGCGGTGGGAACACTAGTCCGCACCACTAACTCTATAGGAAAACACCAAGGGGAGGACAGATAATACAGACAACATATATAATCCCAGGTGGGCGACAACAGGAGACAACAAAAAGCCCAACAGGGATCAGGAGGATAACACTCTGGAACAACAACCAGGATTCACAGCTCCAGTGGGTCAGTATAGAAGTCCAGGCAGGAAGCTCTATATCTGGCAACCAGAGACGTGAGAGAGGAGAATATAAGGAGGTTGGGAGTGACAGACAAGAAACAGCTGAGGAGAAGGAGCTACGGATCCCTGAGTGAGACAAAAAGGATAGTAAGGCAAACACCGAAAAAACTATCATTAAGAAACAGCGTGATCTTTAGACATAGAGCGTGCAGCCACCCGCTGCGACTTCCTGACCCCGGGTACAGCGGAGTCAGACGTGGCTCTTGACACCCTCGTGACACCCATTGACTTTAATGGGTCTGTGAACCGTTGTCCGTCAAAAAAATAGGACAGGTCTTATTTTTTTGACGGAGAGGATACACGGATCACGGTCTCGGCTGCAAAACGGTGCATTTTCCGATTTTTCCACGGACCCATGGGTCCGCAAAAAAAAACGGAAAACGGCACAACGGCCACGGATGCACACAACGGTCGTGTGCATGAGGCCTATTACTGTGTGTATTACTCATACAGCTTCCGGCCTGTGAGATCCAGGGGGCTGGATCTCACAGGCTCTTCACCGGAAGGCAGTGCGATGCCTTCCTTAGACGTCGCGCTGCCTTCCATGCCATCGGGTCCCCCCCACAGTCGCATGAGGACCCGATGGCACCGCCCGCCGCCACCGCAACCGCAGGTAAAAGCCGCAAACTGCAGGTCTGAATTGACCTGCGGTTTGCGGCGATCGCTGATACAGGGGGTCACATGACCCCCCCGGCGTTGTGAAAGGATGCCCGCTGAATGATTTCAGCGGGCATCCTGTTCCTATTAACCCCCGCCGCGCCGCAATCTACTTTTAAACTTAGGACGTACCGGTACGTCCTGAGTCCTTAAGGACTCGGCAAACATGGCGTACCGGTACGTCCTAAGTCCCTAAGGGGTTAATAGACCCACCCCTCTGAGGTCTTTTAAAGGCAAGCATCCTCTGCTGCCAGCCCCTAAACAGCCGCCATGCAGGTAGATGCATCCTTGCTTACTGAAATCAAATTTAAATCTCTGTACACACAATTCACTGGCCTGCAGATTTGTGTGAAAAGGGCCTCTATCCTGATCTTTTCTGATTCATGAACAGGACTACAGAGCTTCCAAAACTGCTGAGGGACGTCTACAGCCAGGATATGTTATGGTACCCCATCTGCCGCTGTTCCTTTGACTCTCCCTCAAACTGTCTAGTTCCTGGTTCCTTGTCTCCTGGTTTCAGCTTTGACTCTGCTGTTGCCTCACTTGGTTGCCATGTTCCTGGTTCTAATTTGTGAACCTTGGGTATTTGGTTCCGACTCATATTCTGTTCCTGGACTCTGGTCCACTGGTTATGACTCCTGAACATGCTCCACTAACATCCTTCTGGCTCTGACCACTTGCTTCATCTGACCACACTTCAGTCCTCCTGGCTCTGGTTCATTACTCTATCCGACCATGCCTCTATTCCAGTCCATCTGGCTCTGTCCCTGTCTACTAGCCTACAAAATGTTAGTTTTTTTATGTCTTGGCTGTGCTTTTGCTTCATCTGATTACTGTTTTCCTGTTTCTGACTTCTGGCACTTCCAGAACCTCTAAATCTTGGACCCCTGTACTGTTGCTGGACTGTGATCTCCTGGTTATGGCTTTTGACTTGCACCTGAGTCCTCTAGACTACGCTCCAGTAACATCCTCCTTGCTCTGACTACTGGCTCCATCTGACCACTCTCCAGTAACGTCCTTCTGTATGTAGAAAGCTCCTGAGCTCTCTTTAGTGGTGGTGTAGATAACTATATGCAGTGAGCTCCTGAGCTAACTCTAAAGGTGGCTGTATATATCTTGTGCCCTAAACTCCAGAGCTTCCCCTAGTGGTGACTGTATTAATCTTTATGCAGTAATCTCCTGAGCTCCCTCTAATAGTGGTTATATATATATCTTATGCCCTAAGCGCTTAAGCTTTCTTAGTGGTGACTATATATCTGTATACAGTAATCTCCTGAGCTCCCCCTAGAGGTGGCTTTATATATCAGTATGCAGTAATCTACTGAGTTTCCTCTAGTAATGGCTGTATATATACACTCACCTAAAGAATTATTAGGAACACCTGTTCTATTTCTCATTAATGCGATTATCTAGTAAACCAATCACATGGCAGTTGCTTCAATGCATGTAGGGTTGTGGTCCTGGTCAAGACAATCTCCTGAACTCCAAACTGAATGTCAGAATGGGAAAGAAAGGTAGGCTACAACAGCAGAAGACCCCACTGGGTACCACTCATCTCCGCTACAAGTGGTAGGCAATCAAAGAGTGCCGTGTTTGTGTGAGGGGAGGCGGGGCTTTAATTATTTAAACCTGGCTCTCCTGCCCCCACTTGTCGGTTCGAATGCTTTCGAATCGGCTCGTGGGTTGGTGCCAGAGAAGTGCGTGCGTCACTGGAGAATCGGGTGGTCGGCTGCGTCGGGCTCGTCGCTTCGGTGATTAGGTAGGCAGGGTGGCTGCACACCCGTATCGCTATGTATAACATGGGGGGCTGCCGAGCGTGCCGCGCTGGCGACTGCCTGCACTCCCGATCGCTTCCGGCACCCCGCTCCAGGCACCCCGATACAGGCACCCCGATCCGCTCCAGGCCCCGCGCCAAGCACCTCCGCTCCCACGTGCAGCGTCCCCCAGGCGGGCACCCCTCATCTGTGGCTCAGCAGCGACGGGTCACACGTCCTTCACATACCCAGAGCAGCGGTCACGCCGGCCGTCGGCTCCTCAGCGCAGCTCACTGGCTTGCTGCGCTCCAGCAGGCCTGCCTTGATAGAGGGCGACACCTACAGGCCTATACTGGTACTGCAGTCCAGGTACAGGGCTCCTTGCTTAGGCACAGTGGCTAGGTACTAAGGCAGGACAAAAAAAAAAAATATTTTTTTTATATATTTGGGATATGTTTTAAGGATCAAATATAAAGAGGGCTCCAAAGAGGGGGGCTGGCCATGTCACTTTGCGCACGCAGCCGGGCCGCCCGCAAGCCCATACGGCGAGTCAGGGGGTTGGTTCGGGCGCAGTCGCAATAATCCGGTGGACAGCTAAGGAGCGGTGGCAGGAGTGAAGGGTCACCCAGCCATCGTGCGCTCACTCACATGTCTGTCCTTGTTTATTCAGGTCCACAGGTGGTTGGCTAACTTACGATACTGTGGGGTTTGTGGCTGTCATGGCCGCCAGGTGAGTCAGGGGTGGTGCAGGCGTGGGCCAACCCCCTCCTTTTCTCCTGCATAGGCTTGGGGGACGGGGGATGGTGGACTATTATGGCCAGGCCTCTGGCGCATCTCTTACAGGGTGGCGCCTACAGTCGTGGCCTTTGGTGGGGGGGAAAGAAGTAAAAAAATAAAAATAAATGGTACAGATAGGAATGTTGCTTTGCCAGGTCTGTCACGACTACAGACTCCTTATAAAGCCCTGCCACGACTGCAGGCATCAGTCTGTCACGACTACAGACCCGCTCTAAAGCCCTGCCACGACTGCAGGCAACAGTCTGTCACGACTACAGACCCGTTATAAAGCCCTGCCACGACTGCAGGCATCAGTCTGTCACGACTACAGACCCGTTATAAAGCCCTGCCACGACTGCAGGCATCAGTCTGTCACGACTACAGACTCGTTATAAAGTCCTGCCACGACTGCAGGCATCAGTCTGTCACGACTACAGACCCGTTATAAAGCCCTGCCACGACTGCAGGCATCAGTCTGTCACGACTACAGACCCGTTATAAAGCCCTGCCACGACTGCAGGCATCAGTCTGTCACGACTACAGACTCGTTATAAAGTCCTGCCACGACTGCAGGCATCAGTCTGTCACGACTACAGACCCGCTCTAAAGCCCTGCCACGACTGCAGGCACAAATCCGTTACGACTACAGACTCGTTATAAAGCCCTGCCACGACTGCAGGCATTAGTCTCATGTCAACAGACTCGTGAGGTAATACTACCACGTCTACAGGCGATGGTCCGTTACCGCTACTCCCGAGGTAGGGTCCCCTCACGACTACAGGGGCCAGTCGGTCACATCCACAGACTCGGTCGCACTCCCGTTGACTACAGGCACTGGGTGGGCATCTACAGGTAGTTGCGTCACGTCTACGCACGCGGGTCAGCCACGGCCTGGGGGGTCAGCCTTCACGGTCACAGGTAGGTCCGGTCAGGCCTCAGTCTCCCAGCGGGTTCCAGTCACAATAACCAGCCCCCAGGTGGGGGCACTCCCGCGCCGGCGCATAATGCCAGGGAGGTATGCGGCTCCCCACGCGGCACACGATTCAAACCGGCGGGGGCCGGGGCTCACGGTAAAGGAAGGGCTCCCTCTGATCCGGTGCACATTGCCAGGGAGCGGCGCTGCTCCCCATGCGGTACGAGTGTCCAGCCGGCGGTGGGTCGGCCCTGGCTGAGGGGGGGGCTCCCCCGCACTGGTGCACTCTGCCAGGGAGCAGCGTGAGCTCCCCACGCGGCTGGGGGTAAAGGTGCAGGACACCGTTTCCCCGCTCCTCATCTTCAATAAAGTCTGGCACGGGCCGCCGTTAGGTAGGCAGGGATCGGGGGAAGGAGTACTAGGCTCGGTCAGGGGGAGCAGATCATAGGCGGTGGCTGGCTTCCTGCTGCCGGCCGTACAGAAGGTTCCAAGGGGGTCATTTAGGCACAGGATGTTAGTTAGTCCGTGCAGGTGACCTGCGTTATACCATGCTCTTCGTGCTCGTACTCAGAGCTGTGCCCATACTGGAGCTGCGTAAGTGGTTTATAGTTAAAAAATAAAATAAAATAAAAATTCAAACCACAATTAGAGTCTTTCACGCATGGCTTCTCCGTTTTAGGTTTACACATACGACTCCTCCATTACAGTCTCTCACGCATGGCTTCTCCGTTTTAGGTTTACACATATGACTCCGCCGTTAGAGGCTCTCACGCATGGCTTCTCCGTTTTAGGTTTACACATATGACTCCGCCATTAGAGTCTCTCACGCATGGCTTCTCCGTTTTAGGTTTACACATACGACTCCTCCATTAGAGTCTCTCACGCATGGCTTCTCCGTTTTAGGTTTACACATATGACTCCACCATTAGAGTCTCTCACACATGGCTTCTCCATTTTAGGTTTACACATATGACTCCGCCGTTAGAGGCTCTCACGCATGGCTTCTCCGTTTTAGGTTTACACATATGACTCCGCCGTTAGAGGCTCTCACGCATGGCTTCTCCGTTTTAGGTTACACATATGACTCCGCCATTAGAGTCTCTCATGCATGGCTTCTCCGTTTTAGGTGTACACATATGACTCCACCATTAGAGTCTCTCACACATGGCTTCTCCGTTTTAGGTTTACACATATGACTCCGCCATTAGAGTCTCTCACGCATGGCTTCTCCGTTTTAGGTTTACACATACGACTCCTCCATTAGAGTCTCTCACGCATGGCTTCTCCGTTTTAGGTTTACACATATGACTCCTCCATTAGAGTCTCTCACGCATGGCTTCTCCATTTTAGGTTTACACATATGACTCCGCCGTTAGAGGCTCTCACGCATGGCTTCTCCGTTTTAGGTTTACACATATGACTCCGCCGTTAGAGGCTCTCACGCATGGCTTCTCCGTTTAGGTTACACATATGACTCCACCATTAGAGTCTCTCACGCATGGCTTCTCCGTTTTAGGTTTACACATATGACTCCGCCACTAGAGTCTCTCATGCATGGCTTCTCCGTTTTAGGTGTACACATATGACTCCGCCATTAGAGTCTCTCACACATGGCTTCTCCGTTTTAGGTTTACACATATGACTCCGCCACTAGAGTCTCTCATGCATGGCTTCTCCATTTTAGGTTTACACATATGACTCCGCCACTAGAGTCTCTCATGCATGGCTTCTCCGTTTTAGGTGTACACATATGACTCCGCCATTAGAGTCTCTCATGCATGGCTTCTCCGCTTTAGGTGTACACAGATGACTCTGCCATCAGAGTCTCTCACGCACGACTTCTCCGTTTAGGTTTACACATATGACTCCGCCATTAGTCTCTCATGCATGGCTTCTCCGTTTAGGTTACACATATGACTCCGCCATTAGAGTCTCTCGCGCATGGCTTCTCAGTTTTAGGTTTACACATATGACTCTGCTATTAGAGTCTCACGCATGGCTTCTCCGTTTAAAAAAAAAAATATATATATATAAAAAAATAATATATATATATTTTTTTTTTTCCACTTTTTCTTTCAGGTTTGTCCAGGGGCAGATCGGTTGCCAATGCCAATTCCTCACCAGGCCCAGCTGCGCTGGGACTAGTCTCTCATCTCACCATAGCTAACAGACTGATGGCCAATTCCTTGGCCAGTAATACCCTGAGAGCTTACAAGACAGCTTGGCGCCTGTTTCAGAAATATGAACACCTACCCGGCTGCTGGCCGGGGGGACTATCACTCACCTATTGGGCTTCGTCGGGTTTTTTGCCACTCTCAATTAAACCTGTCCTATAGCACTGTTAACTATACCTGGCAGGTATTCAGCACATTCGGGTTTAGTTAACAGGTTCAGAGGTCGATCCTCTCTCGATCACAAGACATTCCTTCCACAGGGGCGCAGCAGCTGCGGCGTCCATGCATAAGGTACCAGTACATGTAATCAAACGGTTGGGTCGTTGGAGTTCCGCGTGTTCCATGCGTTACATCCCGGATCCTTAATACAAAATGTCACTGGCTTTCCGAGTTTTGGTTTGTAGTTTCTGTTATCAAAGTCTTTCAAAACTCCTATGTCTGGTTCTTTTGGCCCCTTTAGGCTACCCTTCGATAAGCAGTTCCGGCATAACTCTGCTGCTTCTAGGTAGGGGGGGGGGGAGTATAGGCTTAGGTAGGGGACCCTCTTGTAATGAGCCGATCCGAGCACAAGTGGTAGGCAATCAAAGAGTGCCGTGTTTGTGTGAGGGGAGGCGGGGCTTTAATTATTTAAACCTGGCTCTCCTGCCCCCACTTGTCGGTTCGAATGCTTTCGACCCACCCAGAAGCCCTCCCTTCTTCTCAGGACTCATCATTGGTGTGGCCCCCTTTAGGCTACCCTTCGATAAGCAGTTCCGGCATAACTCTGCTGCTTCTAGGTAGGGGGGGGGAGTATAGGCTTAGGTAGGGGACCCTCTCGTAATGAGCCGATCAGAGCACAAATAGGAAAAAGAGTCAACAATTTGCACAAGCTCACCAAAATTGGACTGTTGAAGACTGGAAAAATGTTGCCTGGTCTGATGAGTCTCGATTTTTGTTGAGACATTCAAATGGTAGAGTCCTAATTTGGCGTAAACAGAATGAGAACATGTATCCACGCAGTAAGCTCCTGAACTTCCTCTAGTGGTAGCTGTATGTACAGTATGCAGTAATCTCCTGAGCTCCCTCTTGTGGTGGCTGTATATATCTGTATGCAGTAATCTCCTGAGCTCCCTCTAGTGGTGGCTGTATATTTCTGTATGAAGTAATCTCCTGAGCTCCCTCTAGTGGTGGCTGCATATATCTGTATGTAGTAATCTCCTGATCTCCCTCTAGTGGTGGCTGTATATATCTGTATGAAGTAATCTCCTGAGCTCCTTCTAGTAGTGGCTGTGGATATCTTTATGCAGGAAGCTCCTGAGCTCCCTTTAGTGTTGGTTGTATATATCTGTATGTAGTAATCTCCCGAGCTCCCTTCTAGTGGCAGCTGTATACATCTGTATGCAGTGATTATTTTATCACCCCCTAGTGGTGGCTGTTTATAACTGTATGCAGTAATGTTCTGAGCTCTACCTAGTGGTGGCTGTATATATCAGTATGTAGTAATCTCCTGAGCTCCCTCTAGTGGTGGCTGTATATATCTGTATGTAGTAATCTCCTGAGCTCCCCTAGTGGTGGCTGTATATATCTGTATGCAGTAATCTCCTGAGCTCCCGCTAGTGGTAGCTGTAGATATCTGTATGCAGTAATCTCCTGAGCTTCCTCTAGTGGTGGCTGTATATATCTGTATGCAGTAATCTCCTGAGCTCCCTCTAGTGGTGGCTGTATATAACTGTATGTAGTAATCTCCTGAGCTCCCTCTAGTGGTGACTGTATATATCTGTATGCAGTAATCTCCTGAGCTCCCCCTAGTGGTGACTACAGACAGAATTGCATTGTATGAATGCAGAGCATTTGGAGTTATGTGCGTATCAGGAAATGGAGCTCTGGTCACTATAAAGATATTATATATAATCAGTACAGTATGTTGGAACTAAAAACAAAATATTGTTCAAAGGCGGACTTGCTTTTTTCAATTACTTTTCATTTTCTATGTTGTATGTCTGTCAACCCTTAAACAGAAAATCCGGTTCACCAAACATAAAAGAAATCTCAATGATCTGTTAAATTTAGAAATGAAATATAAAAGACCTAATGAAAGGGGAAAACAGCAACCAGATATTAAAACAACAAAAGTGGAAAAATGAAAATCTAGAATCTGTTGCCGTCTTCCTGGATAATTGTTTGAGATATACCAGGGTGTATGAGCTCTGACACAGGTTGAACTCCCTTTGGTATTTCAGCGTCTGACACAAAATGCCACTTACCCACTTATCCCCAAAAGTGTTGCTAAGGTGGTAAGTAATCCACCGAGACACCACATATCATGGAAGAGAGATATGATGCCTCAGAGCTTTTAAGGATTTTCCAGTGAGTCGCCTGGTGGAACGCTGGAAGCAAGATAGAAAAATCCTTTCTGGATCTTTGGAGAATTCATCAATTTAAACTGTAAATGTTCTATTTTTTTTAATTAGGGATGACAATTACAAAGTAATTGTCACAATTTCCAAATTTATATATGCAATTTTTATTTCCCACAATTTTTTCAAGAATTAATTATATAGCACCAACATATTCCTTAGGCTACTTTCACACTAGCGTTTTTCTTTTCCGGCATAGAGTTCCGTCACAGGGGCTCTATACCGGAAAAGAACTGATCAGTTTTATCCCCATGCATTCTGAATGGAGAGTAATCCGTTCAGTTTGCATCAGGATGTCTTCAGTTCAGTCGTTTTGACTGATCAGGCAAAAGAGAAAACCGCAGCATGCTACGGTTTTCTCTCCGGCGAAAAAAACTGAAGACATGCCTGAATGCCGGATCCAGCATTTTTTCCCATAGGAATGTATTAGCGCCGTATCCGGCATTCAAAATACCGGAATGCCGGATCCGTCCTTCCGGTCTGCGCATGCGCAGACCTTTAAAAATGAGAAAAGAAAAAAAACGGATCCGTTTTGCCTGATGACACCGAAAAAACGGATCCGGTATTGCAATGCATTTTTCAGACTGATCAGGCATTTTTCAGACTGATCAGGATCCTGATCAGTCTGAAAAATGCCTGATCAGTCAGAAAAAATGACATCCGTTTGCATACAGTTTGCCTGATCAGGCAGTCAGTTCAGGCAACGGAACTGCCTGCCGGAATCAAACAACGCAAGTGTGAAAGTACCCTTAGCTCTGTACATAAATTGTCATCACTGACATCATTCTTTGGCTCCAATGGAGCTCACAATCTAAGTTACAAAGTTAAGATCAGTACATTTTGAAAAGCATTGGAGGAAGCCCACACAAACACAGGAAGAAACTACAAACTTCGCTACCAGACAAGAGTGCTAATTTTAATCCTTTAAAGACCACTAGTCAGCAGGATCAGCCCTACTACACCAGACATACTGTTTGGTATGGGTGATATTGCTGATGAATATGATACCTGTCTTGTAAAAAATCAGTTTGTGGTGTTCCTGGGAAAAAATACTTTTATTCTTTATATAGATCAGGGATTCAGTGCACCAAAGGGCATGGCTGCCACTGGAAAGCTCCGGAGCTGAGGTGCACCGAAGGGCATGGCCAGCACTGGAAAGCTCCAGAGCAGAATGTCACGGATGGTGTAACAGAAAACAAGAAGTTACAAATAAGGATCCGACTGGCTTGATCCAAAACTAAGGAACAAAAGGGTGACCCCTATTTAAGCCCTGAAACTCTCCCTGTCTTCTCAGCCCATGCAAAGATCTCTATGATAGAAAATTGCATGCCCTCGTGCCTCGACTGTATGACACCTGAACACCCTATAATAGTGAGGGGACACGACCACCGGCTCCCTACACTTAATACGGAGGGAGTCAGGGTCACCTAGGATCAAGCAAACAGGAAAACACAAATCAATGAACAGACTTATCTGTAGAAGGATCAGTTGTAGCATCCAGCATGTACACACTCCACGAAGTTGTATAAACCGCAAAGTGATGCAGTATGGGAGGGGATTTAAAGGGATGCATTCAGTGCAACTAGATGACAGCTGAGAGAGGGAAACAAGATGACAAAATGAGAGCAAAACAAAAGAACCTCAAGCAGGAGGTTCTGAAGAACGTCTGTCAGAGCTTCTCAGATGTCTGGCGGTGACACAGAGGTGCACTGAAGGTCGTGGCCAGTACTGGAAAACTATGGAGTTGAGGTGCACCGAAGGGAGTGGCCAGCACTGGAAAGCTCTAGAATGAGTTGCACCAAGGGTACTAGCCAGCACTGGAAAGCTCCAGAGTGGTAGGTGCATCGAGGGGTGTGATCATCACTAGAAAGCTCTGAAGTTGAGCTGCACCGAAGGGTATGGCCAGCACTGGAAAGCTCTGGAATAGAGGTTCACCAAGGGGCTTGGCCAACACTGAAAACCTGAAAAGGTGAAGCCCTTATTTGAATAAAGAATAAAAAGCTTGTTTTCTTGGGGACAATACAACCAATTTCCACAAGGCAAGTATCATTTAAATCTGAAGGTTCAACCCTACCAGGCAGGATGGACTTCTGCACTAGGATGTAAATTGAGTAGCTTCAGTTTGATATGTCATTTATTTGCCAATCAATAAACTTTTTACTTGATTTTTAGATGTTTTGAACCCCTCTAGATATCTTTCCGATTTTTTTTTTTATTATCATAAGATCTGAAACACAAAAAGAATTTCCTTCTGAAGAACATTTCCAGAGACTAAAGGCATCGTACTGCTCAAAGTGATGTAAAAGAGCAGACTGTCTCATTAATTTAGTGCAGACATTGTAGATATTGCATAAATATTGTACATGAACAGAGAAGACACAATCACCCATCAAAGAAATTCCAAAAGGATTGTAAATTCAAAGAGGAGACCTCTGCCTCGCAACCCACCCAAAGAAAAAACACTATGCCACCCAAATACATACACTACAAAATGTTAGGGATATTCGGCTTGTGAACCTAAAATGCACTCTAATCATTACAGGTGAACTTAATTTGACCTTCTCTAAAACTTTGAATGCACATGTCCAACTGTTCAATGCTTCAATACTTTTTGCACAACTTGCTGTTCTCTAACAAAAAGCTTAATAGCAAAATTCACAACAGGTGTTTGATCCGTGAACACCCAATACATTTCCTAGTTCAATTAGAATTGAAACAGTCCTCCTCATCATGCTGTTTACATCTTGACATCACAAGACCAAGACAACACCTAGCAATTGATCAACAGTACCTTGCCATTGTGAAGCTTCGAGCAGGATGTTCTCAGATGGAAGTGGCCACTAGAGTGTCACAGAGTGTCATCAGCAGGTTATATCAGAGATACAGAGAGACTGTAAGAGTCATAGAAAGGCATAAAAGTGGACGTCCTTTGGCCACATCCCACACTGATGATCACTTCATTGTGAACAATGCCCTGTGGAACCAGATGATGATGAATGCCACACAACTCCAGGTACATTTAAGGGAGGTCAGAGGCACCCAAGTATGACGTCGGATCATTCAAAACCATTTACATCAGCGTGGTATGTGTGCTAGATGACCTGGAAGGGTACCTGACCACACCACCAGGCACAGGCATCATTATCTTGCATGAGCCAGGGAACATCTACGCTGGAAAAGGGACTAGTGGGCCCCAGTGCTGTTCACTGATGAAAGTCAATTCACGCTGAGCAGAAATAATGGCTGAGACGTCAAAGAGAGCGTTATGCATCAGCCACTGTTGTCACCAGATGAGCCTTTGGTGGTGGTGGTGTTACAGTGTGGGCAGGTGTGTCTAGTCAATGCAGAACTGCCCTACACTTTGTGAATGGTCTAGTGACAAGCCCATACTACCTGAAGAACATCATTAATCCAGTCATTGTGCCTCTGCATGACCAACACAGGCCTAATTTTATCTTCATGGATGACAATGCGTCAACTCATCAAAGTCATATCATTAGGGAACGGCTGCTGGAGACTGGGGGACCTCAAATGGAGTGACCTGCACTTTCTCTAGACCTGAATCCCTTTGAAAACCGATAAGATCAGCTGAGTCGCCATGTAGAGGCTCGTTACTCTGTACCCCAGAACCTCAATGACCTGAGGGACACCCTTTAAGAAGAGTGGGATGCCATGCCTCAGCGGACAAGTCGAATTGTGAACAGCATGAGACGTCGTTGTCCTGCTATAATTGATGCTCGAGACCACATAACAAGTTTTTGAGACACTGACATTTTGTGGCGGTATACCCAGCACTGGTGTTGGCTTTTGTTTTAATAAATTGCTTAAGATGAGGAAATCACTATAATCACTTACCCCTAATTGTAGCCCCAAACTTAATGGTATTGGATTGTTGTAAATACTGTAGTTTATTCTATGAAAGTTGCCAGAATCATGTAAATCTATCATGACCATATTCTTCACTCTGGTTACCACTGATGACCACATAGAAATTCTTTACCAATATCAAAATTTCTGGTGTCATTATATGTAAATCTTGCTAAAACGTTCCTATGTTTCAACCAGTGGGTTGAAGAACAGTCTTATTGCTATTAACACCTAATCTTAATCTGGTCTTAATAGTCATCAGATGACCACAGAAGCAATTTCACCTCTTTCTGAGCATAAGATGATCACCTAGGTAGAAGGTGAGATGGCCTTGCAGTTCGCCCGAGGTCGTTTTGCGTCGAACTTTGCTTGTTTCCGAACAAGCGAACATATGGCGATATTCACACGCTCCATTTTTTTTTCATTTTTTGCATTGCGCCGAACTTTTACCCTTGACACATCCATCAGGTGGGACAGGACAGCCAATTTAGACATTTCAGAACATGGAAACACCCCCTACCCTATAAATAAACCTGATCTGGCAGCCATTTTACATTCTGTTTTTTGCCAGTGTAGGGAGAGGTTGCTTTGTGGAGCAGGGACAGGCTGTTAGGGACACCAAATGCTAGCTAATAGGGCCACAGTAAGGTGTGACTTACTGAGGGGTGTGATATACTAACATAGAAAGTATAGTGTATTTGTATTGTGCAGCAGTTGTGTGCGGTTCTGCTGCGATACCGCAGCTAGATAGAAGGACAAACGCAATTGAAGTAACTAATTGCAACGGGTGTGATATACCTCTTGCCCCCCAAAAAAACTGGTTGAGGGCTGCGATATACCTTCTTCCACAAAACCCTGATTGAGGGGTGCTATATACCTGTTTCCACCATATACTGATTGAGGGGTGAAATACACAATTTTCGGCCAAATACTGATTGAGGGGTGTCATATACCTTCTTACACAAAATATTGATTGAGGGGTGACATATACCTGTTTCAACCAAATACTGATTGAGGGGTGCTATTGCTATTGCTATATACCTGTTTACGCCAAATACTGATTGAGGCGTGCCATATACCTTCTTCCACTAAATACTGATTGAGGGGTGCTATTGCTATATACCTGTTTACACCAAATACTGATTGAGGGGTGCCATATACCTTCTTCCACTAAATACTGATTGAGGGGTGCCATATACCTTCTTCCACTAAATACTTATTGAGGGGTGCTATTGCTATATACCTCCTTCCACCAAATACTGATTGAGGGCTGCGATACACCTGCTTCCATAAAATACTGATGGAGGGGTGCCATATACCTGTTTCCGCCAAATACTGATTGAGGGGTGCTATATAAATGTTTCCGCCAAATACTGATTGAGGGGTGCCATATACCTTCTTCCAACAATTACTGATTGAGGGGTGCTATTGCTATATAAATGTTTCCGCCAAATACTGATTAAGGGGTATAATATACCTTCTTCCACCAAATACTGATTGAGGTGTGCAATACACCTTTTTCTGCCAAATACTGATTGAGGGGTGCCATTTACCTTCTTCCTCTAAATACTGATTGAGGGGTGCTATTGCTATATACCTTCTTCCACTAAATACTGATTGAGGGGTGCAATACAATGGATGTTCAATCTGCAAAGAAAAAAAGGGGGTCAGTCAGCACATCCCAATGCGCAGGTGCACGTTGCTGTGGCTGAAAACACAAAGTAAAAAATACAATGCAACAGCACTTTGCAAACCAAATAAAGTACAAAAAAGTATTCTAATGCTATGCTTATTATGTAAATTAGAGATGCTTGGCAAATACATTTTGTACAAAATATTTGGGCCCATCTGCCACACGTCAAGACAATCTCTGTAAGACGGGAAACTAGCACTAAATTCTACCTGTTATGTGCCATGACGGCTACCATACAATTCAGGGAGTGTAGCTCTTAGCTGGCCAGCTACACCAAGTGCAAGTGTCTAGTATTTCTACACAGCACAGTGAAATGAAGCATTACATAGTATCCATTGTACCACACACAGTGCCTCCAGGGGTGGACACTGTTGTGCCATTTTCCTAAGTAATGAAAGTCCTGAATTCCAACAGGGTTTTTGACAATATATTCTCTACAGTAGGGATGCCCAATCTTTGGCCCTTTGGCCTTCCCAGTGTGCCAG
This sequence comes from Bufo gargarizans, assembly GCF_014858855.1. Lineage (NCBI taxonomy): Eukaryota > Metazoa > Chordata > Amphibia > Anura > Bufonidae > Bufo > Bufo gargarizans. The sequence continues at coordinate 197,951,113 of NC_058086.1, forward strand.
GACAGCCTGCAGCTATTAGGGCATGCTAGAAGTTGTAGTCTTACAAGAGCTGGAGGGCTGCACAGCACTGATCGAAAGGCAGCTGAGGACGAGCTAAACTCAGGATCTCCTCTTCCACAAACAGCTTATTTACCGACGCCTCCGTAGACCGCACGCACAAACATGATCAAAGCCTAAAATATTGTTTGAATAACAGAATGATGAAAAATAAGAAAAGTCATTTTTAAAAGATCGGACTTTTATGTGCTGCAAAATTAGTCAAATTCTTCACCATAAAATGTATTTCATTGCAGGGAACATTGTGTCTTCTGGAATCCACATTACTCACCATTCCGTTTCTTCTACAGACATCTACTTACATTGTATTTAAAAGGAACAGAAAATGTTTGAGTCACGCACAACACTACTTTATCACAGGTTTTATGGGGTTATTATGTGTCAGTCTCTACTGTTTGAGGTTTATATCATATCTTATTTTATATTGATTATGAAAAAAACTGCTGAGCTGGACAAAGATTAGACAATCACACCCAATCACAGTCACCTTGGGGGTTGTAAACTATTGATCTCAAACCAAGAAGGAATGCAATGTTTCTTTTTCTGCAATTGAGTAAGGAGAAGAAATTAGTTTTTGTATATTGTTAGGGCTAGTTAACACACAGAAACCGCGCGTAATGAAAAAAGAAGCATCCTGCCCTATCTTGCTGTGGTTTCCATGCCGGAACAAGCTCTGAGATCGTGACCATGGTGGCCAAACACTGACCAGCCCCATTTATAAGGGGATAATCAGCATGCATACCCAAACCCACGGGAGAAACCTTAAGTCTCAATCTCAGCTTTCTGCAGCGGGTTCAATTGGCAAAATACTCATTGGATTTTTCTGATGAATATATTGCCAGTGTGAACTAGGCCTTATGCTTTAAGGGGTATCCCTATCTTATAAAGGAGAAGAATATCAATAGGATATGGCACTGCTCTATGATGGGTGGAGATCCAACCTCTAGGACACTCACCGATCCTTAGAATGATGGGCTAGTTGTCACAAATACAGGGGAGGGGAGGGACACAAAACTAGGCCTCAAGGCTAGGGAGAGGGAAAAGGTCACCTCCTAGGAAGCCCCTAAACCTGGCCCTGACTCCTGTCAGTATGTATAGACCCTAAAGGTGGGAAAATACATACGCCGTAACCTAGACCCTAGGAACCCTGAAATGCCCTAGGTAGTGGCAGGGAATGAGACTACTGGTTCCTTCCCAGGTGAACGAACCAGCATCTCCCTGAGGACTAGTAACAACAAGCACAGGGGAACAACCTGTCACAACCAGACAGCTGAGAAGCTCTGACAGAGGCCTTTCAGAACCTCCTCCTTGAGTTTCTGTGTTGTGGTATTCAGCTCCTCCTCTCGTTAGCCTCTCTCAAGCTGTCATGTGTTGGACTAATTGCTTCCCTTTAAATTCTTCCCCAGAAGGCTTTTCTGGGCGGCTTATACTACTTCCTGGAGTGTGTGTGCACGCTGACTCTGTCCTCCTGTTTGCTTCAAAGCTAAGTGTTGTACCTTTATCTGTTATTTTCTGTTTGCTGGATCCCAGGTGACCCTGACTCCCTCCGTATCTTGTGTAGGGAGCCGGTGGTCGTGTCCCCTCACTATTGTAGGGTGCTCAGGGCTTTATAGTCAAGGTTCGTGGATATGCAAACCTCCACCATTCGGATCTTTGCATAGGTTGAGCAGCCAGGGAAAGTGCCAGGTCTTCTGCAGGGGTCTCCCTTTGTTCCTTAGTTTTTGGATCCAGCGAGTCGTTTATACATGTTGCTTTGCCTTGTTTCCTGTACACCGTCCGTGACATTATAAGCCGCCATAACCGTCTCAAGCATGGATCCGGTTTCACTTTTGGCTGAACGCTTCCAGGGCCTTTCATTGGAGGTAGCTGATCTCCGTAAGACTTTTTCTCAGCTTCAAGTGACCGGTTCAGCTTGCGTTCATGGAGTTTGTTCTGAGCCTAAGATCTCGCTCCCGGATACGTTCTCCGGTGGTAGTGAGAATTTTGTGCGTTTTAGAGAGGCTTGCAAACTCCATTTTCGCCTTCTTCCCCACTCCTCTGGTGATGAGGAACGGAGGGTGGGGATCATTATATCGCTGCTCAGAGGTAACGCTCAGTCCTGGGCCTTTTCGCTGCTGGAGGGGGCACGGCCTCTCCGTTCAGTGGATGAATTCTTTTTAGCCCTGGGTCAGATATATGATGATCCGGATCGTATTGCTCTGGCTGAGTCTAAACTACGTCTATTATGCCAGGGTAAACAATCCGCAGAAATATACTGCTCAGAATTTCGGAGATGGGCAGTTGATACTGGTTGGAATGATGCTGCGCTCCGAAGTCAATTTTGCCATGGTCTTTCAGAGGGATTGAAAGATGCATTTGCCTTTCATGAGAGGCCTATTTCTTTGGACTCTGCTATGTCTCAGGCCGTTCGTATTGACAGGCGTCTTAAAGAGAGAGGAGAGATGTCTCCTTCCTGTCATACTCAGTCCCAGGACAGTGCAGCGGTCCCGTTCTGTGCGCAGGGGTCTCAGTCGCCGTCAGCCCCTTCTGAGCAGGAGCCCATGCAGCTGGGGTTGATTGCTTCTGACAATAGAAGATTCAGCTCGCATGGGAGGGTTTGTTTTTGTTGTGGAGGTATAAATGATTTGGCAAATATTTGTCCCTCTAGGAGATTCAGGCAGTTTTCTGGGAGTAATAAAGAAACAAACAGGAAAAAATCTTTTAAAAATGTTCCGTCTGTTACTATTGGCAGGGTTGAGGCGGAAATTGAAGGTTTTCCATTTGCTTGTAGTTCCCGTTTTGTCCTGCCGGCTAGGGTGGCGCTAGAGAGCAAGAACATTTTTTGTGAGATTTTTGTGGATAGTGGAGCAGCGGTTAATCTCATTGATAATCAATTTGGGATAACTCATGGTTTCCAGGTGCGCACTTTGGGAAAGGATATTCCTGTTTTTGCCATCGATTCCGCTCCACTTTCTCAGAAATCATTAAAGGGCATAGTTCACAATATCCGTTTAATTGTGAGTGATGCTCATGTTGAGGATGTGTCATGTTTCGTCCTTAGCGGTTTACCCACCCCTCTGGTCTTGGGGCTGCCCTGGCTCACTAAGCATAACCCCACCATTGATTGGCAAGCGAGGCAAATAAATGGTTGGAGTGACTTTTGCAGAGAGAATTGCCTCACGACATCTGTTTCTGAGGTTGCTACTAAGACTGTACCATCTTTTCTCTCTGAATTTTCGGATGTCTTCTCTGAGAGTGGAGTTCAGGATTTGCCCCCGCACAGGGAGTACGATTGCCCTATTAATCTCATCCCAGACGCCAAGCTGCCTAAATCTCGTTTATACAATCTTTCCCAACCTGAGAGGATCGCTATGCGTGCTTATATCTCTGAGAGTCTGAGAAAGGGACACATACGACCCTCGAAGTCACCTGTTGCCGCCGGTTTTTTCTTTGTTAAGAAAAAAGATGGTTCTTTAAGACCTTGTCTGGATTTCAGGGAGCTGAACAATATCACAATTCGTGACCCTTATCCGCTTCCTCTGATCCCGGACCTATTTAACCAGGTTGTTGGGGCTAAAGTCTTTTCCAAATTAGATTTAAGAGGGGCATACAACCTGGTCAGGGTCAGAGAAGGGGACGAATGGAAGACGGCCTTCAATACCCCTGAGGGCCATTTTGAAAATTTGGTTATGCCCTTTGGTTTGATGAATGCCCCAGCCGTTTTTCAGCACTTCGTGAACAGCATTTTTTATCATTTGATGGGAAAATTTGTATTAGTTTATTTGGATGACATTTTGATTTTTTTCTCCCGATTTCAAAACTCATAAGGAACATTTACGTCAGGTCTTGCTCATCCTGCGGGAGAATAAATTATATGCGAAACTGGAAAAATGTGTGTTTGCGGTTCCAGAAATTCAATTTCTGGGGTTTCTTCTCTCCGCTTCTGGTTTTCGCATGGACCCCGAGAAGGTCTGCGCTGTGCTTGAGTTGGAGCTTCCTGAGAATCAAAAGGCGCTGATGCGTTTTTTGGGCTTTGCCAATTATTACAGGAAGTTCATTTTGAATTATTCTTCTATTGTTAAACCACTCACTGATATGACCAGAAAGGGGGTAGATTTTTCTTCTTGGTCAGTAGAGGCGCGTAAGGCTTTTTCTGATATCAAGGAAAGTTTTGCTTCCGCTCCCATCTTGGTGCAACCTGATGTTTCTTTACCCTTCATAGTTGAGGTTGATGCTTCTGAGGTGGGTGTGGGGGCGGTCTTGTCTCTGGGTTCCTCTCCGGCCAATTGGCGACCGTGTGCCTTTTTCTCAAGAAAACTCTCCTCCGCAGAGAGAAATTACGATGTGGGAGATAGGGAATTGTTGGCCATCAAGTTGGCTTTTGAGGAATGGCGCCATTGGCTAGAGGGAGCCAGACACCCTATTACCGTATTTACTGACCATAAAAATCTGGCCTACTTGGAGTCAGCCAAGCGTCTGAACCCGAGACAGGCCAGATGGTCGTTGTTCTTTTCTAGGTTTAATTTTGTTGTCACGTTCCGCCCTGGAGTTAAGAATGTGAAGGCAGATGCCCTGTCACGTTGTTTTCCGGGAGGCGGGAATTTTGAAGACCCGGGTCCCATTTTGGCTAAAGGTGTGGTGGTCTCTGCTCTTTTTCCTGAATTGGAGGCAGAGGTGCAGGCAGCCCAGTCAGAGGCTCCTGATCTTTGTCCTCCTGGGAGGTTGTTTGTGCCTCTCGCTTTAAGACACAAGATTTTTAAAGAACACCACGATACGGTCCTTGCTGGGCACCCGGGGGTAAGAGCCACACTGGATCTCATCGCTCAGAGATTCTGGTGGCCTGCGCTTCGTAAGTCGGTTGAGGGTTTTGTGGCAGCCTGCGAGACTTGCGCTCGTGCCAAAGTCCCTCATTCATGGCCATCAGGTCCTCTCCTTCCCTTACCCATTCCTTCCCGTCCTTGGACACATCTGTCCATGGACTTCATAACGGACCTGCCTCGTTCCTCGGGGAAGACTGTGATTCTGGTGGTGGTGGACCGTTTTAGCAAAATGGTGCATTTCATCCCTTTTCCTGGTTTGCCCAATGCTAAGACGCTGGCGCAGGCATTTGTTGATCACATTGTCAAATTGCACGGTATTCCTTCAGACATAGTCTCTGATAGGGGCACGCAGTTTGTTTCCAGATTCTGGAAGGCTTTCTGTTCTCGCTTGGGGGTTCGGTTGTCATTCTCTTCTGCTTTCCACCCGCAGTCAGACAGAGCGCGTCAATCAGAATCTGGAGACATATCTGCGTTGTTTTGTGGCGGAGAATCAAGAGGATTGGTGTTCTTTTTTGGCCCTTGCTGAGTTTGCTTTAAATAACCGTCGTCAGGAGTCCTCTGATAAGTCACCATTTTTTGGTGCATATGGGTTTCATCCACAGTTTGGGACTTTCTCAGGAGAGGGGTCTTCTGGTTTACCTGATGAGGACAGATTCTCCTCGTCTTTGTCATCTATTTGGCAAAAGATTCAAGATAATCTAAAGAGCATGAGTGAGAGATATATGCGTGTGGCTGATAAGAGACGTGTGCTTGGTCCGGACCTGAATGTTGGTGATCTGGTGTGGTTGTCTACCAAGAATATCAAATTGAAGGTTCCCTCCTGGAAGTTGGGTCCTAGGTTTATTGGGCCTTACAAAATCCTGTCTGTCATCAATCCTGTTGCCTACCGTCTTGATCTTCCTCAGACTTGGAAGATCCATAATGTTTTTCATAAGTCCTTATTGAAACCTTATGTTCAACCCATTGTACCCTCGCCTTTGCCTCCTCCTCCGATTATGGTTGATGGGAATCTTGAATTTCAGGTCTCTAGGATTGTGGATTCTCGTCTTGTTCGCGGTTCTCTTCAGTACCTTGTTCAGTGGGAGGGGTATGGTCCTGAGGAGAGGATGTGGGTCCCAGTGACGGACATTAAGGCCTCTCGTCTCATCAGGGCTTTCCATAGGTCCCATCCTGAGAAGGTGGGTTCTGAGTGTCCGGAGTCCACTCGTAGAGGGAGGGGTACTGTCACAACCAGACAGCTGAGAAGCTCTGACAGAGGCCTTTCAGAACCTCCTCCTTGAGTTTCTGTGTTGTGGTATTCAGCTCCTCCTCTCGTTAGCCTCTCTCAAGCTGTCATGTGTTGGACTAATTGCTTCCCTTTAAATTCTTCCCCAGAAGGCTTTTCTGGGCGGCTTATACTACTTCCTGGAGTGTGTGTGCACGCTGACTCTGTCCTCCTGTTTGCTTCAAAGCTAAGTGTTGTACCTTTATCTGTTATTTTCTGTTTGCTGGATCCCAGGTGACCCTGACTCCCTCCGTATCTTGTGTAGGGAGCCGGTGGTCGTGTCCCCTCACTATTGTAGGGTGCTCAGGGCTTTATAGTCAAGGTTCGTGGATATGCAAACCTCCACCATTCGGATCTTTGCATAGGCTGAGCAGCCAGGGAAAGTGCCAGGTCTTCTGCAGGGGTCTCCCTTGGTTCCTTAGTTTTTGGATCCAGCGAGTCGTTTATACATGTTGCTTTGCCTTGTTTCCTGTACACCGTCCGTGACACAACCAAATACAAAGAGCAGTACAACTTATCTTATAGAAAATGGATGAGCAGGAACAAAGGTAAGGTCCACACACCAATTCTTCCAAATCCAAGCAGAGAATATCAACCGCATGGTATGAAGTGTAAGACCTGCACCTGACAAGAGGTGTGGTCATTACCAAACCACAACACTGAGAATCAATAGACTGTCAGTTAATCTCAAGTGTAGTCAGTCTCTCCGATATTCTAACCTCTGTCACAGAAGGTACCGTGACAGTAGTATAGTGCTGAACCTTCTTCTATGCAGAGCAGCAGCCTGGCCACCCACTGTGCAGGCAACCCCCGTCCCATTCCGCTCCCTGCACAGCCTAGTGGCAAAGATGCTTCTGTACAGGATAACTTTAGAAGGGGACTCATTGGCCCATTTATTTGAAGGATTGGTGGAGGTTGGACACCACTTATATGCTAACACTTTACAAAAATGGCAATAAGACCTATAGTAGTGGTCCCATTTATCCTTTGTCCACAGGATAGGACAGAATAGGGATTAGCCTCTAATTTGTGGGAGTCTAGCTATAGGGCCCCTGTCCATCATGAGAACAGGGGACTTATGTTGTCCTGTTTGAAAGTAATGGATGGTCATGGATGTCCACCGATGGTCCATTTAGCTCTATGGCACTGCTAGAAATAGCCAAGCACTGTACTCACCTATTTTTGGTAGTCTTATAGAGTTGATATCGGGGATAAGTGTTTGATAAGTGAGGAACCAAACTCTGGTGCCTCCTCAGATCAAACACTTATCCTCTATCTGATACTGTCCTGTGGATAGGGGATATGTGCTTGTGGGACAACTCTTTTAATAAATGATTCATAATATACAATAGTGTTGAGCGCGAATATTCGAATAGCGAATTTGTTTTGCAAATATCGGCACTTCGCTAATTCACGAATATTTAGAATATAGCGCTATAAATTCGTTATTTAGAATATTCTTTTTTTTTTTTTTATTGTTAGATTTTTTTCTTTTCCCACTTGCTAAAAGCAGTTCTTACCTGTTCTGAGAATTCCTGGCTTCCTGGCTGCTCCAGTCAGTGCCCGTTGCCTCTTCTGCCGACTTCCGTGCTCATGGAGTGTCCCCATCACCATGGGAACGCCTCCATACTAGAATGTACTGTCGGATGTGAGAATTTAGTTGAAATCGCAATGCGATTAATATAACTTGAAGTAATCGCATTGTGATTTCAACTTAGACCTGGTTTACTATGGTTGGCTTGGTAGAATTAGCGAAGATGACGAATATGACGAATGTATTCGTCATATTCCTCAAAACGAAGATAACAGAATATTCTCCATCTTCGTTTTAACTCCATATTCGTCAACTTCGCAAATTCTAGCAATCAAATAGGAAAGTTGACTATAGAGACAGCTGTGTTTAATTCGCTATGCGATTATATTACTTTGCTTTTTTTAAATAAATAGAATAATTATAATACTTGATAATTATTATAATTATTCTATTTATAAAAAAAAAGCAGAGTAATATCATCGCATAGCGAAATAAACACGGCTGTCTCTATAGTCAACTTTCCTATTTGATTGCTAGAATTAGCGAAGTTGACGAATATGGAGCTAAAACGAAGATGGAGAATATTTCGTTATCTTCGTTTTGAATATGACATCTTCGCTAATTCTAGATATCAAACCAATAGGAAAGTTGCCTTAAGTTAAAATCGAAATACGCGATTATTTAAATCGCATATTAATCACAATAACTAGAATAATGACGAATATTCGATGAATATGAGACAAATATTCTAGCGAATAATCGCTAATTTCGTCAAAATCGAATATGGCACCTCCCGCTCATCACTAATATACAACTGGTCCATCTTGGGCATATATAGCTTTTATGATCACTGTACGCCATAGCCAATGACCATGCAATTATTTTTTATGTATTTCATGTATATTTCTGCTAACATCTATTGTCCTCCAGATATAGTACCTTTTAACAGGATGAAAAACATGGTGTGAACCTAGCCAAAGGCAGAATACAGAAGGGTTCCTCTTTCACCAGGAGGTAACAAAGACAATAACTTTGTGATCAACAGTTGAGACTAGTGTTGATCGAGCACCAAAGTGCTCAGGTGCTCGGGTGGAACACTTCGGGATGCTCGGGTTCTCTACCGAGCACCCGAGTATAATGGAAGTCAATGGAGAACCCGAGCATTAAACCAGGCACCCACTGCTCTGAAGAAGGGAGGGTGTCTGGTTCATAGGAAAATGTCAGAAATTGATGGAAACACCACCGAAATGGTTCGGGAACCGCATGGGGAGGATGTCTGGATGCATCTTAGACTTCCAGGTCGCTGCTGGGAACGATGTTGTCCGAGTAGTACACCACTTTTACAGACTGACAATAATACGCACAAAACCGAAGATAAAATCGATTTTAGAGGAAAAATTGTTAGGAAACATTCTTTCCTGTATATTTACTTGTATATAAAGTGCAAGTGCTGCCAAAAATTACAAGGAACCGGCACTCCAATACACCCTTTGTTACACATAAAGGAGGGCCTCATACACAGCCTTATAAAAATTATGATTGATGGCCTGCTGGTGACACTCAAAAGCTGATCCTACCATCTAAAACATTAGGGGTGAGGGCCTGCTGCTGATCCTACCATCTAAAACATTAGGGGTGAGGGTCTGCTGCTGAGCTGACCCTCTTAAACATTAGGGGCTAGGGCCTGCTGCTGATCCTACCATCTAAAACATTAGGGGTGAGGGCCTGCTGCTGATCCTACCATCTAAAACATTAGGGGTGGGGGTCTACTGCTGAGCTGACCATCTAAAACATTAGGGGTGGGGGTCTACTGCTGAGCTGACCATCTAAAACATTAGGGGTGGGGGTCTACTGCTGAGCTGACCATCTAAAACATTATGAACGAGGTCCTGCTGCTGTGCTGAACATCGAAAAATTTTTGGATGAGGGCCTGCAGATGAGATGACCCTCTAAAACATTAGGACTGGAGCGAGGGCAGCCTAATAAGCATGTTGATATGATGGAGGAGGAGGATGAGAAAAGGGAGATTGAACCATAAACTTTTTTTTTGTGGTGGAAGGGGTGCATGGAATACAGTGCATTCAATACACCATAAAAGCCACATTTAAAGTGCCTTTATATTGAGCCGCTTTACTCTGGTGGAATAGAGAAGTCAGGGGCAATCCAGGCCTTGTTCATTTTGATAAGAGTCAACCTGTCAGTAGTGGTGGACGAACATCTGCCGGGACGATTCGCGAACGCGTTTGTGGTGGGCCCCATTCACTTAAATGGCAGGCGAACCTGAAAAACCTTCAGGTCATATTTGCAGCCACCAAATACTTACTAGAAGTACACAAATAGTCCCACAACATGGACAGTGACTTACCAGAGAGGAATCATTGGCATAAATTCCCCCCCAAAATATGTATTTTAATCGGGGGCCATTTTTATGCGTCTTAAAGGGAAACACTCAAAAATGTGCATTGCTGGAGCCTAGAAATGTTTTATTTCCTATTGGTTTGATGGTCCTTATGGTGAATGCGGTTCATACGCCACCGTAATGAGAGGCAGAGGAGTGAGACAGGGGTGTGATTATGTGGCTAGAGATAACAAATGTACAAACCGGATTCCCAAAAAGTTGGGACACTATACAAATCGTGAATAAAAACTGAATGCAATGATGTGGAGGTGCCAACTTCTAATATTTTATTCAGAATAGAACATAAATCACGGAACAAAAGTTTAAACTGAGAAAATGTACCATTTTAAGGGAAAAATATGTTGAATCAGAATTTCATGGTGTCAACAAATCCCCAAAAGGTTGGGACAAGGCCATTTTCACCACTGTGTGGCATCTCCCCTTCTTCTTACAACACTCAACAGACGTCTGGGGACCGAGGAGACCAGTTTCTCAAGTTTAGAAATAGGAATGCTCTCCCATTCTTGTCTAATACAGGCCTCTAACTGTTCCATCGTCTTGGGCCTTCTTTGTTGCACCTTCCTCTTTATGATGCACCGAAAGTTCTCTATAGGTGAAAGATCTGGACTGCAGACTGGCCATTTCAGTACCCGGATCCTTCTCCTACGCAGCCATGATGTTGTGATTGATGCAGAATGTGGTCTGGCATTATCTTGCTGAAAAATGCAGGGTCTTCCCTGAAAGAGATGACGTCTGGATGGGAGCAGATGTTGTTCTAGAACCTGAATATATTTTTCTGCATTGATGGTGCCTTTCCAGACATGCAAGCTGCCCATGCCACACGCACTCATGCAACCCCATACCATCAGAGATGCAGGCTTCTCAACTGAGCGTTGATAACAACTTGGGTTGTCCTTGTGCTCTTTGGTCCGGATGACATGGCGTCCCAGATTTCCAAAAAGAACTTCGAATCGTGATTCGTCTGACCACAGAACAGTATTCCATTTTGCCACACTCCATTTTAAATGATCCCTGGCCCAGTGAAAACGCCTGAGCTTGTGGATCTTGCTTAGAAATGGCTTCTTCTTTGCACTGTAGAGTTTCAGCTGGCAACGGCGGATGGCACGGTGGATTGTGTTCACTGACAATGGTTTCTGGAAGTATTCCTGAGCCCATTCTGTGGCGGATATGTGTGGGCTGGTATGAGGAAATTCAATTACAAGTGGTCGTCATAGCTGTTGAATTCCTCCTAGATCCTTGAGTCATTCATTTTTAGAAATGTGAGGTAGTCCACACTGTCGTGAGCTAGGCGAGTGCGCTTATCGGTCACGATCCTCTCTGCTGCGCTGAACGTCCTTTCAGACAGGACACTCGACAAGGGGCGAGCCAAGAGTTCCATGGCAAATTGTGCCAGCTCTGGCCACAGGTCAAGCCTGCACACCCAGTAGTCCAGGAGTTCCTCACTTCTCAGAGCGTCCACATCGGCCGTTAACCCGATGTAGTCGGACACCTGTCGGTCTAGGTGTTCCCTGAAGACTGGATCCAGAGGTCGGCTGTCGATAGATTGGCAGCAAGAATGATCTCATATCCGAAGTGACCAACACATCTTCAAACCGCCCTCTTTTTGCAGGCCCAGTAGGATTGGTATACGCACCTGTTTAGCTGTGGGTGGAAATTTCTCTGCCAGCGCCTACAACAGCAGAATGCAGCATCTCTCGAAGCAAGGCCTGGAAATGCTGCATTCTGACAGCCCCCTGTGATGCTGGTAACATGTCCGCCATTTTGTGTTTGTACCGGGGGTCTAAGTATGTTGCCACCCAGTACAGGTCCTTAACCTTTATGCTTTTTATATGGGGATTTCTCTTCAAACACTGGAGCATGAAGGCCCCCATTTTCACTAAATTGGAAGCAGTGGAACACCCTGGCTCCTGCTCATCACCAAGGAGAATGTCGTCCTCAATCTCCTCTCTCCAGCCACGAACAACACCAGGGATTCTCGAAAAGTTTAAAGCCTGCACTTATTACTCCTCCTTATCCTCCTCCTCCCACCAGCCACCATCCTCCTCTGACTCCCATTCAGACTCCTGCTGATTTGTCTCAGATGGAGCAGCCCCCCCTGGGAATTCATTTACTATTGAGACTTCATCATCTTCCTGCTCCTGCTCCTCGACGGCTTGATCAATGACACAATGCAATGCACGCTCCAGAAAGAAGGCGTAAGGTACGATGTCACTGATGGCACCCTGGCTGCGATTCGCCAGTTTGGTGATCTCATCAAATGGCCGCTAGAGCAGCCTATCAAGCATATACAAGGTGAAGTTCCAGCGCGTCGGGCAGTCACAAATCAGACGTCTGACGGGCAGATCTTCTAAAATGACCAGAGATTTTCCTGGCCTGCCACAAGACGCCCTGGACCCGGAGTATTTGGCAGCGAATCGCTGCACGACTAAGTTCAGGACATGTGCCATGCATGGCACGTGTGTCATTTTGCCCTGTTTCAGCGCACTCAGCAGATTGGCACCGTTGTCGCACACCACTTTACCAACTGTCAAATTGAGCAGGGTTAGCCACTAATCGGCCTGTGACCACAGACCTAAAAGCAGTGTGGGACCGATGTGGCTCTTGGCTTCCAGGCACAACAACCGCAGCACATACGCTTGAACATTTGGGCCACAGAAGCTTACCTTGTGCCAGATGAACGTGACGACGGCTTGGTGGAAGGTGGAGTGGAGGACAAATGGGAAGAGAGAGGAGAAGGAGAAGAAGCAGGACGTGGAGATCTGGGAGTGTGGCTTTGTGGGTTCTGACAGCGTTGCTCCCACTAAGCTCGGTGATGGGAGGCCAGGTGCATTCTTAAGGGGGTCATCCCTAGGTGAGTGTTGGGCTTACTTACCGCGACTTATGCGTTGACAGCACAGGCTGCAGATGGCAACACTATTGTCAGCAGCTGACACGTTAAAAAAAGCCCATGTGCTGGCGTCCTGGGAGCGCAATATGTGACTGTGCATGGTGGGTGGCTCGCTCCGGGTACATTTGTAGTCTGCTTTTTGCCTCCTGTGCACTGCGAGTTCTGCCTGCTTCTCCTCCTTCTCCTCTCTATCTGCTGCTCCGTCTCTCCCTCTGAACTCTCCTCCTCTTCCTCTCTTGTGGGCACCCACGTGACATCCATCGACACGTCATCATCGTCACCTTCACCACCACTGACATTAGAGATCTCAGAGTAGGCAGCAAAAGTTGGGACCACCCTCATTGGGCTGATCTGGGTATTGTTGTCAGACCGCTGGGTGGCGGCAGTTGCTACCTCCTCTTCCTGACCTGATGACAAGAATGGCTGTGCATCAGTAAGGTCTGGGAATGTATGGGAAAATAATTCCTTTAACTCGAGTGGAGGGGCTATGGTGGTGGTGGTGTCTTTGGGGGTGCACACGGCAGAGAGTGAGGAGGGTGCAGATACAGAGGATGAGGAGGGTGTAGAAGCGGAAGGCTGAATGAGCCACTCAACCAACTCTGGTGCGTCCTTTGACATAATTGCACGCACCTTCTCCAACTTCTCACTTAGGCTCCGGCCTGGTGCACCTGCCTGACCCCTTACATTCCCTGCGGAACAGCATGCCTCTTTCTCTGCCTGTCATTTTCAAAATGACCCTATGCCAAAGTCCCTAGAGAAGAGCAGTATTTATGGAAGCTGATATATGGCAGGCCTCAATTAGTTATTAGTTGAAGCTGGTATATCACCCTCAAGCAGTAATTTTGTGGATGCGGGTATATGGAAAACCTCTATCACTATTTTGTGGAAGCTGATATATAGCAGGCCTCAATCAGTATTTTCTGGAAGCATACAAGTGCACTATAATATACTTTCTATGTTAGAAAGTATATTATAAGTATATCACACTCCTTTTGCGGCCCTATTAGCTAGCGTTTGGTGTTTTTAACAGCCTGTCTCTGCTCCAAAATGCAACCTCTCCCTACACTGGCAAAACACAGAGTGTAAAATGGCTGCCAGATCGGGATCTGTTATAAGGTGGGGGTGTGTCCATGTGCTGAAACGTCTCAATTGGCTGTCCTGTCCCACCTGATGGATGTGTCATGGGTAAAAGTTCAGCGCAATGCAAAAGAATATGGCGTGCGCGGACATCGTCATATGTACGCATGTTCGGCGGATCACAAATGCACAAATTTCGCCACAAACAAACCACTGGGCAAACCGCAAGGCCATCACTACCTGGTCATAATTTTCAGTTGACAGTCAGATGCACATATCAGTTATTATTCCCCCAGCAGCACTAAATTCCCGCTCTGACAAAACGCTGGCGGCAGGGCAGGCCAGCATCTCCAAGGCGCAGAGCGCCAGTTCGTGCCAAGTGTCCAGCATGGACATCCAATAGTTGTAAGGCACAGAGGGATCATTGAGGACGCTGACACAGCCTGCTACGTACTCCTTCACCATCTTCCAAAACGTTTCCCTCCTTGTGACACTAGGTCGCGCATCAAGGTGAGGGTGCTGGTGGGGTGTCACGAAACTGTCCCAGGCCTTGGAAAGTGTTGCCTTGCCTCTGCTGGAACTGCTGTGTGTCCCCTCGTCTCCTCTCCTCAGTTGCCCAAGGAAGTACGGACTCAGGAATGAGAGATGAGAAGTTCTTTTTGTAGCGGGGGTTGAGAAGGGTGAACAATCAGTAATCGGTGTTGGCCAAAATGCGTAAAATGCGAAGGTTACGGGAAAGGCAGCCTAACATGAAGTCAGCCATGTGTGCAAGAGTCCCAACAGACAAGACTTCGCTGTCCTCATCAGGAGAATGACTCTCAATCTCCTCGTCCTCTTCCTCCTCTTCAGGCCATCCACGCTGTACAGATGGAATAAACCTGCTGTGGGTACTACCCTCTGTAGCGGAGGCAACCATCTCCTGCTCCTCCTCCTCATCATCCAATTCACACTGAGAAGACGAACAGAGGGTGGTTTGGCTATCATCCTGTGTACTGTCTTTCCCCATTTACACCTCTTCCACATGCAAAGCGTTCTCCTTCATTGTGAGCAGCGAGCGTTTCAGTAGACACAGAAGTGGGATGGTTACGCTAATAATACCGGCATCGCAGCTCACCATCTGTGTTGATTCCTCAAAGTTGCATAAAACCTCACCGAGGTCAGACATCCATGCCCACTCCTCTCTTGTTAAGAGCGGAAGCTGACTGGAAAGGCGATGACCATGTTGCAGCTGGTATTCCACTACTGCCCTCTGCTGCTCACAAAGCCTGGCCAACATGTGGAACGTGGAGTTCCAGCTTGTGCTCACTTTGCACAACAGTTGGTGAGCTGGCAATTTCAAGCACTGCTGCAGCGTTGACAGACCAGCGGCAGCTGTAGATGACTTTCGGAAATGGGCACACATGCGGCGCACCTTCACCAGTAGTTTAGGCAAATTGGGGTAGGTTTTGAGAAACCACTGAACCACTAAGTTGAACACTTAGGCTAGGCATGTTACCACCAAGTTACGACCATCATCAGACACAACCATGCCTGGTTGTAGGTTGAGTGGCGAGAGCCACAGCTCAGTCTGGTCCCTTATACCCTGCCACAGCTCTGCGGTGGTGTGCTGTTTGTCACCTAAACATATTAGTTTAAGCACGGCCTGTTGCTGCTTCCCCACTGCAGTGCTACACTGCTTCCAGCTACTGACTGATGGCTGACTGGTGCTGCAAAATGATAATTTAGAGGTGTAAGAGGTGGAGGAGGAGAAGGAGGGTTGCAGCCACTAATGTAGGTGGTGGCGGAAATCCTTGGCGTCGGTAGCACCTGTGCCATCCCAGGGTACTACTCGCTCCCAGCCTCCACAACGTTCACCCAGTGTGCCATCAGGGAACTGTAGCGTCCCTAGCCACAAGCACTTGTCCATGTGTCAGTCGTTAAGTGGACCTTCCCAATAACTTTGTTGGTCAGGGCACGGGTGATGTTATGGGACACATGCTGTTGTAAGGCGGAGATGGCACACAGGGAAAAATAGTGGCAGCTGGGGACTGAGTACCGAGGGACCACCGCCACCATCAGGCGGCGGAAAGACTCAGTGTCCACAAGCCTAAATGGCAACGTTTCCAGCACCAGCAATTTGGAAAGGTGCGCATTTAGTGCTATGTCCTGTGGGTGGCTGGGTATTTGCGCTTTCGTTCAAAGGCTTGGGGTATGGACATCTGTACACTGCGCTGGGACACAGAAGTGGATGTGCTAGCTGATGG
This sequence comes from Bufo gargarizans, assembly GCF_014858855.1. Classification (NCBI taxonomy): domain Eukaryota; kingdom Metazoa; phylum Chordata; class Amphibia; order Anura; family Bufonidae; genus Bufo; species Bufo gargarizans. The sequence continues at coordinate 197,967,393 of NC_058086.1, forward strand.
TGCTTGCGAAGGTCCAGGTGCAGGGCCTGCATCTTGGACAGGGGATTGGTCAGCACGTAACACAGGGGAAGGGGAGGCAGTGGTGTTACCCGCAGGCACTGATTGTGGACCCAGGCGTTCGGCCCACCTATTAGGGTGCTTTGATGCCATGTGGCGGATTATGCTGGTGGTAAAATTGCGAGTGTTCACGCCCCTGCTCATTTTGGTACAGCACAGCTTGCAAATTACAATTCTTTTATCGTCCGCACAACACCTAGCACTTGGCAAGGGAAATTGCCGCAAGAGGTGCTCTGGGAAACAGTTGCGGGCCTGTTTGGTGTGGCCCGCCTTCTCCCTTTTGCCACCCCACTGCCTCTTCCAGCCTGTTGCGGTGCTGTGGATCCCTCCCCCTCTGTACTGCTGTCCTCGCTTGGCTTTCCACCTTTCCAGGTTGGGTCAGTGATTTCATCGTCCACCACCTCCTCTTCCACTTCCTCACTCTGGTCATCCTCCTGACTTGTTACCCGAACAAAAACCTCACTTATTGACAACTGTGTCTCATCCTCACCATCAACCTCTTGAGACACTAATTGCCGTTGACTTATTGGCAACTGTGTCTTATCATCATCATCCACTTCGTGAAACACTAATTGCCATTCCCCACCGCCATCTTCTTGTGACTGTAGATGCTAAAGAGTTTGGGCATCAGTGCACACGATCTACTCATGTCCCTCTTCAAGCTGGCTTGGTGAGAGGCCCAAATCAAGGAATGGCGATGAAAAGAGCTCCTCGGAATATCCAAGTGTGGAATCACTTGTTTGCCAAAACACTCCATGGTGGAAGGGAGGAGGATCAGGGTGAGGATTCTGTTGAACAGACTCTTGGCTAGTGAGACTGGACTTTGTGGAAGACAGGGTGGTGCTAAACCGACTGGAAGCATTATCTGCTGCAATCCAACCGACCACCTGTGAAGATACCAGATGTGCAGCACATGAAAATACAGATACTGTAAGCCTGTGCTAGCAATTCTCCTGTGGTGTAGCTATCAGTGTGTGAAGAGTAGGAGAAGAGGGTTGCATTGACAATCCAACACAATGGGCAGCACATTGAACACATTTTATAAGTGGTCAGAAACTTGTAAATAACTCATGAAAGAATAAAGTTACGTTAAAACCAAGCACACCATTGTTTTTCTTGTGAACTTCCCAATAAGTTTGATGTGTCACATGACCCTCTTCCTATTGAAAAAACAAAAGTTGGATTCAAAATGGCCGACTTAAAAATGGCTGCCATGGTCACCACCCATCTTGAAAAGTTTCCCCCCTCACATATACTAATGTGCCACAAACAGGAAGTTAATGTCACCAACCATTCCCATTTTATTAAGGTGTATCCATATAAATGGCCCACCCTGTACAAAGGCATTCATATTTCCAATTTTAAGAAACCATTTATGTAGCTTGAATTTTTTTTACTGAATAATTAGTACATATCACAGGTCATTCTCACTCCACAGTCAATTAGTTAAGCAATTTAAAATGTACCACTCTGCTCATTCAGGCAGCTTCCAACTTTGTTACAGTAAAATAGCTAAGCTGATCAGATAATAGTACTTCCCAAGAGAACCAAATAGATGAAACAAGTCATTCTCATCCTTCTATCAGTCAATAGATGAAAGTGAGAAGAACCTGGAGTGATATTTCTAACACTCAGACAGAATGGCATATTGTCAAGGTAGCTGATCAGAAGGTGGAGGAACCATGAGAACCAAGTAGATACAATAGTTCATTCTCACACTCCTGTCAATCAGTGGATCAATATGCAAATGGCCTTGGCTACCATATACATTTATAACTGCTCATTCAGAAAGAATATCAGATTCCTATTCTGCCAGTAGCTGATCAGAAGGTGAAAATAACCAAGTAGAAACAGCATGTGTTTTCTACTTTTTTATCAATCAATAGAGCAATGTGAGAATGAATTGAGGTAACCCAATCATGTTTTACTCTGCACATTTTCAGCCAGAACTTCAGTTTCCACTCTATTAAGATGGTTCAGCTAATCAAATGGTAAAGAAAACCAAGACAACCAAATAGAAATAACAGGTCATTCTCCCTCTTCCAGCAATCAGTGGATCAATATGGGAATGGCCTGGAGTTATATTTGTAACATTATTAATTTAGACAGAATGGCAACTACACATACTATCAAGATAGGTCATCAGAAGGTGGTCAAGTAGATACTACAGGTCATTCTCACTCTTCTATGACCTGGGAAAACTATGACATTACACTGTTCCTTGAGTTAGAAAGTCAGTTTCTCACATGATCAAGATAGGTAGGGTGATCAGAAAGTAAGAAGAATTAAGAAGATACAAGAGGCTATTCCCATTCTCCTATCAATCAATGGATCAATTTGACAATGACCTGGTTTAACTCTATCATGTTTTCATTGCTTATTTAGCCAGTATATCAGTTCCTCACATTCTTAAGATAACTAAGGTAATCCGGGGATAAGAAAAAGAGACAAGTCGATTTAGCAGGCCATTCTGACTCTCCTATCCATCAAAGGGGCAGTGTGAGAATGACCTGGGGAAACCATGGCATTTTTTTACAATTATCCTTCCACTAGAAAGTCTATTTCTCACCATCTCAAGATAACTGATCAGACAGCTAGAGGAACAATTAGTTCTATCACAGATTCTCATACTGCATTTTCTGATCCCCAATAGGAACGTTTGACTATAGCATGAGAATCTAACTCTGTCCACCTCAGGTCTAGGCTCTCTGTTTTTTGCAATTTGTTCAGGGTGCACAACGAGTTATCTCTACAAAAACAAACCCTCAAACTCTGCAAATTTATTTGCTCCTCTATATAGAGATTTCCAGATTATTAGACGACTATGACCCAGTCTGCTTGTCCTACCCGGCACATACAATTTATGTAAAGCCCTCATTGTTCTTAAGAATGAATGCTACTAACAGCAGCGGAACAAACCCAATGCCAACAAGTGCAGTGTATATCTATCGGTTTATTATATTTATTTTATTAGCCCTACATAAAGAGACATCATTTACAGCAGTTAATAAAATTGTGCTTCAATTTTGTATGATAAAATATCTCGGCACTTTCCTTTTTATGGCAAAAACAATAAGCCGTTTACATCAAGAGTCACGGCACACAAGAACAGAATAAAGAATGCAGATCCTAATTATAGATTTGCTTTACATTTTTATGCAGGAATCTATAGCAGCCAAGATGGAAAGAGTTTTATTGGAGCTGAGAGATTTCAATGAGAAGATGCTTGTCAATGTGGAAAAGTTCTAGGATTCTAGTCATATGCTCAGATCTGACAAGACGAATTGTAAATTCTAGTGTAGAATACTCTGTTATAGAAGCAACCCAGTCCAGTCTGCTTACACTTTTTCTGTTCTGGCTCATAGACGGGGTCATGAGCTAAAGACTTTCCTCTATGATGTTATTTTTACATTAGCATTCTAATGTTAAAGGGATTTTTTTTTAGCTCTGGAAACATTCAGCAAGCTGCTGTTGATGGATCTTGTGTTCTTATTATGTGACTTCAAAATATTTATTCCTGCCTTGAACCGTTCAACCTTTACTGAACAAAAGGATCCTTGGGTCATGTTAGTGTATTAGGTTGTTATTACTGCATATTTGCTACTTTTGAACTGACTTGGACTTGGGACACCCTCGAGTAGCAGAACCTAGGAGCAACTGCTATCTTTGTACCCCTATAGCTATACTTCTAGTATGCCTCCAATTTCAACTTGATACCCCCGATATTGGCATATTAGTTACAATCAGATATTATCCATGTCTATTTAGACCCAGCAGTTTTGACTGGCATCAGCACGTCATTCCGATGCAAGTCTTTTAATCTGATATCCCAAAGTCTGGAAATTTTGCTAACCTGCCCATAAGATATACAGTACAGACCAAAAGTTTGGACACACCTTCTCATTCAAAGAGTTTTCTTTATTTTCATGACTATGACAATTGTAGATTCACACTGAAGGCATCAAAACTATGAATTAACACATGTGGAATTATATACATAACAAAAAAGTGTGAAACAACTGAAAATATGTCATATTCTAGGTTCTTCAAAGTAGCCACCTTTTGCTTTGATTACTGCTTTGCACACTCTTGGCATTCTCTTGATGAGGCTGGTGACTCGGATGAACTTATCCTCCGCAGCAGAGGTGACTCTTGGTCTTCCTTTCCTGGGGCGGTCCGCATGTGAGCCAGTTTATTTGTAGCGCTTGATGGTTTTTGTGACTGCACTTGGGGACACTTTCAAAGTTTTCCCAATTTTTCGGACTGACTGACCTTCATTTCTTAAAGTAATGATGGTCACTCGCTTTTCTTTACTTAGCTGCTTTTTTCTTGCCATAATACAAATTCTAACAGTCTATTCAGTAGGACTATCAGCTGTGTATTCACCTGACTTCTCCACAATGCAACTGATGGTCCCAACCCCATTTATGAGGCAAGAAATCCCACTTATTAAACCTGACAGGGCACACCTGTGAAGTGAAAACCATTTCAGGTGACTACCTCTTGAAGCTCATCAAGAGAATGCCAAGAGTGTGCAAAGCAGTAATCAAAGCAAAAGGTGGCTACTTTGAAGAACCTAGAATATGACATATTTTCAGTTGTTTCACACTTTTTTGTTATGTATATAATTCCACATGTGTTAATTCATAGTTTTGATGCCTTCAGTGTGAATCTACAATTTTCATAGTCATGAAAATAAAGAAAACTCTTTGAATGAGAAGGTGTGTCCAAACTTTTGGTCTGTACTGTACATATAATGCCACAGTGTTATATTGGTGGCTTGTGTATGTCTCTGCTTTGCTGTGTCTATTAGGATCATTACTTATTGAACAACTACCAATTCCATTTTTGCCTTCACTACCACTCCCCTCCTCTCTATGCTCTGCATGGCTGCTTCTAATTGCTAATCAGCTTCTGTTGTGGCACTGTACTCCTGACCTCATTTCCTTGCCTGAGCAATTTGGTTCCTAGCATACTTGTTCCTTGCTAAGGTGTTTGTTTTCTGTTGTCTGCCCGTGTACTAACCGTTGCCTGTTACTACTGTGACCCTCGGACCTGTTTTTTGTGTTTGCATGAATTCTGTCTGAGTTTTACCTGATTCTTTTGTGCTCTGCTCCCTTTTGGTCAGCTGTCAAACATATTGGGACTACTCCAAGAGGTAGTTGCCTGGTGGCTCCCCTGCAGTGAAGTCCAGATCCCTGTACAGGGAATACTAGGGGACTGCAAGGATAATGCACTTAGGTTTAGCCAAAAGTCAATCCAGTTGGTTGACACAGTGGTCCAAAACCCACCGTTGTAACACACAGGAACCACCTACTTCAACCTGTTGGGAAGCAGCAAATACATCGCCCTGGTGGTTAACTCATTATCTGTGTCGAATATTCTAAAAACTCTTCCGATACCTTAAAATTTTTGATAGTCCCTGCTTAATAGTCCACAACATTCCAAGTTATTGGATATGCTTTTCTTAACATATCTTCAAAAACATTTTGCCCTAATCATAAATTTTCCTCATAATTACTGTTATTTTTGGCAACTCGCTAATTGTTCCATGTTTGTCGCTTTACAGGCAATTGGTTTTACTTGAGGATTTTCGAGGCTGTAATCCATTCTCATCTCGTGAACGATAGCATGGGAATTCTAGTTTGGCAAAAAAGGGCTCTGATGCCAGCATGAACACGTATGATTAAATACACGTCCCTCGCAATCTGGACTGGCGCCCACACAGAGCAGCATTGAACGCTTGAATCATCACAGGCTTGGGATGTGGGGAACATGATGTAAAGGAAAATACGGGAAACATTTTTTAGAGAATGTTACAAGGTATTGTCAGCAGCCAAACCTCTCTCATTGCCGGGTCTCCTCACTGCGTGGGGTTAGATACAATGTATCACATAGATCCAGGCTTGTGAAGACCTCAAACAATAGGAGGTGTTTTTGCTGTTCCTTTTTCAATTCTTTTTGGTAATCTTTTAAGCTAGAACTTGCGGGGATTTCAGTCTCAGTTGTGGATATAATCGCTGTGGCCTGTCACAGAACTATAGAAAAAGTATCTGAAAGTCAATTGTAGTACTAATCACTGGATCAAAAGAAAAGCCACATTTTGAAACACAGTTCTTCGGAGCAATTATTTATTTTCTTTAGTCAGTGCTTATTTCTGCAGAGGTAGAAAATAGCAGATAAAATGTAATAGATCAGGGTTTTCTAGCTGATGGTGTACAGACTTTTATATAAGTCATAAAGTCCAGCATGTCAGAGGTGCGACTGCTTAGAGAGAATGTATAAAAAAACAAGTACAGATTGGCTGATAGCAGGAATAACAAAGGTTGCACTTATGTCTATTGCTATGGGTTATTGTTCACACTGTTTTGGCAGCATTACCACATGTGTAACTGTTAGGTACCCTCATGATTTCTCCCAGCACCTAAGTGTGCCATGTATGTGATGACAGTCGCCATATAATATGCTGTTATGTGCCTTACGCTTCTGTAAGACGCAAAAGAAGTAGTGAGATGCAATTGCATTATATCAGTAGTAATAGGTCCCAAAAACTGGGTGTTTCGCTAGTCATCTGATTGACTTTCTCAATTAGCGTGACTTGACAAAGGAAGGAATATCCGGCATTAACGATGGTGACTCATGCTTCAGTCAGCAAAATCCGTTTATTGCAATATGAGGTTTAGGAGCTGAAAGAGTTAAGGGCCATAATTTATCATACCTTTACTCTAGAAGGTTGGCATCATAAAGTCGCAAAAATAGGGCTTTTGTGACTTTTTGCTAACTGCTTGCACAAAATTTTGTGACTTTTTGAATTTCTACACCACTCACTCCAGTTTTGTAACGTGGGTGGGAAAGTGGGTGTGGTTAGCTATGTTAATGAGTTTCACTCCAGATTTATCTGTGAGACTTTTCTTAAAAAGTCTCACTCCAGCAGTACGGTGAAGAAGAGAAACTGGAGTAACTTTATTTTGCACAAAAGTGTTAGGTTTAAGGATAAGGCTACTTTCACACTTGCGGCAGAGAGATCCGGCAAGCAGTTCCGTCGCCGGAACTGCCTGCCGGATCAGGCAAAATGTATGCTAACTGATGGCATTAGTAAGACTGATCAGGATCCTGATCAGTCTTAAAAATGCCTGATCAGTCGAAAAAATGCATTGAAATGCCGGATCCGTCTTTCCGGTGTCATCCGGCAAAACGGATCCGGCATTTATTTTTTTCACCTTTTTTTCAGTCTGCGCATGTGCAGACCGGAAGGACGGATCTGGCATTCCGGTATTCTGAATGCCGGATTCGGCACTAATACATTCCTATGGGAAAAAATGCCGGATCCAGCATTCAGGCAAGTCTTCAGTTTTTTTCGCCGGAGATAAAACCGTAGCATGCTGCGGTTTTCTCTTTTGCCTGATCAGTCAAAACGACTGAACTGAAGACATCCTGATGCAAACTGAATAGTTAACTCTCCATTCAGAATGCATGGGGATATGCCTGATCAGTTCTTTTCCGGTATCGAGCCCCTGTGACGGAACTCTATGCCGGAAAAGAAAAACGCAAGTGTGAAAGTACCCTAAGAGAAATTTATCAAACATGATACATTTACTAAATGTGACACAAGGTAAACCAATGTAGGCTCTCGCAAAACTGACTTCAAATATTCCCCTTAAAGGGAGTCTTTCACCTAATCTGAGCGTTTTAGACCGCTCAGATCAGGTTATAGACTCTTTAACCCTCATTACGATCATACCTGTCTCTTATGTCTCCCTCGCCCAGATAATGAAAATAACACTTTTTAAACTTATGCAAATTACCTTCTGAAGGTGCCCAGGGGCGGCGTTACTGGGCGATGTGCCCAGAAAAACACACCTCCAGCCGGCGGACGTCACGAGCGGCACCAGAGGACGGCGGGCTGGGAACTGGCCCGCACCTGCGCACTGCTCTGCCCATTATGGGCAGAGGAACATCCTTTCATATTGCGCATGCGCCGGCCGGCTGTCTTTAGTTGGCCGGCGCATGCGCAATATGAAAAGCTGTTCATCTGCCCATAATGGGCAGAGCAGTGCGCAGGTGCGGGCCAGTTCCCAGCCCGCCGTCCTCTGGTGCCACTCGTGACGTCCGCCGGCTGGAGGTGTGTTTTTCTGGGCACATCGCCCAGTAACGCCGCCCCTGGGCACCTTCAGAAGGTAATTTGCATAAGTTTAAAAAGTGTTATTTTCATTATCTGGGCGAGGGACACATAAGAGAAAGGTATGATCGTAATGAGGGTTAAAGAGTCTATAACCTGATCTGAGCGGTCTAAAACGCTCAGATTAGGTGAAAGACTCTCTTTAAGAAATTTTCCCCCCAAGATATTGATTGGCACTTACAATGCTGTTCCAACAACTCTCCCAAGGCAATTCAATCAAACCTAATAACTTCAGTCATATAAATTGGAATCAACATCTTACCTCCATGAGGTGCTTGACCTCATGTTCATTGTCATTAACAGAATTTGCTGACTGAAGCATGAATCACCAGTATTTAATGCCTGAGATTCCTTGTACAAGTCATTCTGATTGAGAAAGTCGGATGACTAGTCAAATATGTGGGTGGAATGCCCTATATGTGCTCAGCAGTGTCCTCCAGACCTCAAGAGGAGGCATAGGCAGAATACATAGTGGCAAGGAGGCGCTGGAGTAGAGTATAGGATGTGTCATCCAAACTTTCATAGGTTACTAATTGATGCACCACCTCAAAGCCTAGTTAGGGCAGCAGAAGCAGCTGAACACCTGCAGCAGAGTAGGGTAGCCTGGAGCAAAGGTAGCTGACTTGCACTTCCTAACATTCTCACCCTGAAACAGCAGGTGACCTGTGATAAAAGCCAGGTCAGAAGATACAGACAGCTTGAAATAATGGCATGTGGATTGTGTCTGTGTGTTAAGTGCTTCAAGAGAAGAAGAGATATCATGACTTATGACTGTGCAAAGTGAGCGTTAATGTGTGGGACAGAGGTACCACGACCTGTAAAGATGCCGATGTAGAGTATGTGGTTTGTGAGAAGAGTTGCCATGGACTGTAAAGCCACAAAGCAATCTTCATTGCTATAAAGTTGGGTGCAATGCCTGAGGAGGGCCTGTTGCCAACTTAAAGAAAGTGTATATTCACCAACCCTGTTGCCACTGACCAAGACTGTGCATCTCATTGAGAAACGCATGTAACCATAACTTTGTTTCCCCTCGTGAGGCTGAAGCCCAAAGCTAGTTGCCTCAAATGAGACTAGTAAAAGCCACTGTTCCTGTGGCTGACCATTTCCTTTCATCATCCTTGAGTTGGGAGGCACGTATACCACTTGTGGGCTATCTAGTCATCTTCCCTGGTGTGATCCAAGCATGCAGGTTCTGTTTGAGCTTTAGGTGCCACAAACACTTCAGTACAGCAAAGACTGATTCAACAGAATTAAGACTTTTTGCCTTTGACTAGTTGATGACCCAGGGATATTTGTGTGCAAGGGAAACATAAAATATAAAAAATGACTACTCTGAAAAGAAGCTTACACATAGCGTAATATTTTTTTCTGGTGATATAAAATATTCTGAGCACCTTCCACTATTGTTTTCTTTAAAGGATAAAACTCCCTTTGAGCTGTTGCAGTATGTCAAGCCTCTGGCCCCTGTAGACGACTATTCTCCTTCATTTCTCTTGAACTGAGCTTCAACAGATCTCATTGTCATTGATTTACAAGAACAAAGGGATAGATGATTTATTTTTGGCCACAAGACTTCTATTTGGGACACGTCAAGACGAGGTATGAATAAAAAAATTAAGAAAATGACTTTTTTGCTCCAGAGCTCCCATAACCATCTACATAGTAGTAAATTGTTTCCAACTCCACCATAAGGCTCCATGATTCGCCATAGGCTGTACTGACGCCCATGGTGTATCCTTGGTGCAACACCTCCAATTTTTTGCTTCATAATTTTTCCTAAATAAGGTACGTGAGATCTGGAATATAGTCGAAGAAGTAATAAACCAACTTACACCAGTGCTCCTCAAAACTGTGAAGTTGCAAGGAGCTAACCATTGGTTGTGGAGCACAGCTTTGAATGGAGCTTTCACAGAAGTGATCATATGCTACAGAAAAGGTAAATTGAGATTTATTTATAAATTTTTTTTTTTTCGTTTTTGGCATCGACTTCTACCACCAGCTAGCCCCGGACACTATGCAATCTTATTGCAGATTTACCTGTATTTTGCATACCTCTCATGGATCATCTGGGTCCAAAGCATAATGGGCGATTTCAGACCCTGTTCTCAGAACTTTTTTGACTCTTTTGACCTTTTTTACTAGACTGAATTTGTTTTGTCCCTCATATGAGTGACTACGATACTCAGATTGGGTTTATGGGTCAACATGATCCATACCAATCTGCCTCCTGTTTTTCTCTTAGATATTTTATCCATTTTTATCTAATGTAACTGTGTTTCTAATCCAGTTTCTCCTAATTTTCATTAGACTGTAACCTACCCAATGTTGGAAATACATCTTCACTAAAATGACTAACCATTGGTAATCCTAATATCCTTGACATTTATGACGTTTTCCATATTTAAAATATATGATCTATGGGTCCCATTGTAACGGGGAGCTGGCGATGCGCTTCCCCTCTGCAGCGCCGCTGGCATCCCGCTCGTGAGGAGGAGTGAGGACGCGGCCGGGGTCCTCATCTCCATAGCGACCAGAGGGCGAGGAGGACCCGGCCGCACACGCTTCCTCGGCGTAGCTGGCGTCTTCCATCCTCTAGACAACGAGCATGTGGGGAACTAAGCGCCTATATTGATAAGTCGGCACTCAGCTGTTCTGAGTTGCTGGGGAAGGGTCATGTGACGCTGGCCACGTCACATGATCCATCAGGAGGACCAATTTAAACAGGTAACCTGCTGGCCACAGGTTGCCTGTGATTGGTCTTGCTACCCTCACCAGCATTGTGTACTCTGTGTGTTTTGACCTCGGCACTGTGTTTGACCTCGACCTTGTGACCTCCTGGGATATGACGTGACCTCTTGGCTTCTGACTCCGGATTGTGTTTTGACTTCGTTATTGTTTTGCTCCTTGTGTACCCGCGTCACCTCCTAGCTTTGACTTTGGCTTGCCTGACTCTATTACGGTATACCTCTTACCTTCTTAGGCCCCTGCACGTATCTAAGCGAGGGACTGCCGCCAAGTTGTACGCCCTCAGTTAGGACAGGCCGTGCAAGTAGGCAGGGACAGAGGTGGGGTGGAGTTTAGGGCAGCACTTATCCCCCCTCTGTCGTGACACCCATACTTTTATTTATTGTAATGTACTTAAATTGCCATGCTCTGTCTCTTCCTCTTTCCCGTTGCCGCCTAACAGTTTTCCTGTAGGCGGCTGGCAGGGATGTTTGGCACAGAGAGATCAGCTTATTTATAGGAACTGGGCAATGGACACAGATTTTTCCTATCTTACTTTTCCGCTTTTCTGGCATGAGTCCTCAACCTTAACCAAAGTCATGAAAAGGTAAGGTGCTATACAGACCTGTCCTTTCTTATCTCTCCTCTTGGCCCAACATATCCCAAGATTATTTTGGGATACTCTGTAAGGAGTTGTTTATGCTATGTGTGTGTGTGTGTGTGTCTAAATGTGGTAACCTAGTGGTTGTGATGAAAATTGCAGCCTTGAAGCAAAGGCTTTTGCCAGGATGCCAAGATAACACATTTATAAGCGTGAGAAATTAGAGACCTTAACAGAATTTGCAGAAAGGTAAGGGTGGACATGTCTGTAGTAGAAATTGTTCCTTCCAGTTGTTTCTTTCTCTGAATTCTCAAGGAATAAAGACTGACTGTTCTGGCCATTGACTTCTGAAACATGCTTTAATTAAATTATTAGCGGTTTGGGTAATTAGCTGTCAGTTGTCTCCAGAGTTTACAATGTTGACTTTTTTGGGTATTCATTTCGAAGTTAAAATTTCAAATGATAAAGTACAAAAAAAATTGCCTTGTCGAAAGAGAACAAAGAACAAAAATAAAAACGTCCTTCTCCCGTAAAAGAAAAAAAGACGAAAGGATTAAGTAGGACAAAAGGAGACATTTATATGTCCAAAAGACTTTTTAATAGAAACGACATCAAATTGTATAGTGATGATCCCATTAAATACAGTTTGAGTGGTTTATTTAAATTCCCAATAAAACGTCCCTTTTATAGAATATAATACAGATATTTCCATTGAAGGTTTCACAAAGGAAAAGATTGACAAAGGCTATTAAAACACTAGAAATAAAAAGTATTAGAAAACTGAATTTCCCAGAAATTTATTAAAGTGAACTTTAGTCTTGGACAGTATGGAAGGATGTCTTCTGTAACTCTGTAAGGTTGGGGAACAGCAGTTCCCTGAAAGTCTGGAAGGGCACTGCAGCTCCTTTTGCTGCCTGGCAGCATAGCCCCTTAAAGTGCCAGGAGATGCCACCACTCTGTCATTCAATGAGTGGAGAGACAAGTTTGGCCTCCTTCTAGATATGCAGCCCTGCTCGTCACTACTTTCCTTGATGATGCAAGCTGTGACATGGTGGCCAGCGTCACCTCTCTGAAATAGAAAGGAGGGACTGATATATTAGCACCTGCCACCCACCATGTTGATGAGAGCGATGCATACGGTAATGAGAACGGTTAGTGCCAACACCCTGGTACACTGGAGACACTTTATTGGGGGGGGGGGGGGGGAGGATTTGATTCCCCATTATCCATCTTTTACATAAACAATATAGAAACTTCCAAGCTAACATCCCTCTGACAGCCCACATGAATGCTTGATTTCAATGAAAACAAAAGTCTGTGAGAAAAATGTGAAGAAAAGGCGGCAATTTGTATAGAAAAAATGTATAATAGTCCTTTTATGTCCTTAATGAGCAGACCCTAGTAAATGGTCCCTGAAGGGCAAATCACTTAAAATGGTTGGAAATGCCTACATAGGACATTTCCTGGGACTTCTGACTAGGTGACAGGTAATTTCTATATAGTGCTGGACATACACATTAGAGCAAAGACAACTGAACGCTGCCAACCATTGAATCTGCTCCATAATCGTTGATTTGAGGAAGAAAGATTGGACAGTTGAAATTCACCATTCCAAAATACTTTTGTTTTCCCTGGAGTTAAGCATGCTTGGCCAAGTATGGGGAAGTCTTACGGATCCGCAAGTGAGGATCCACTGTGCCAACTAACCAGGTTGGTGTAGGGCAAACCCCAATGGCATTATTCCGGCACTATCCTAGTTTTCAGCCTATACCCTCTGGGCAAGTCTTGGACATTCATGAAATAGTCATCGGGAATGAATGATCCATTGGATGTGGCTGTGACTTTATAGTCAGCGATGACAACTGATATACAATTTCCAGCATATGATATCAGACAATTGTCCCTATATGATAAAAAAACACAGAACAATACATGCAGTGAAATAATCCCAAGAGGACAATGACCCCATTCTATTCCATCTCTGACGTAATAAGGACAATACCTTTCATTTCCTGTCCTGTACCACTCGACATGCGAGAAGTGAATGAGGATATTTCATAGATATACAGGAAAATCTGTGTAATTAGGTAAAGCTTGCATTATAATTATTCTATTTGTAATATCTGTCATCGGTTTCCTCAAGAGAACGCTGTAATATGATTAAGTCATTTCCAATGACATTATTCTGTGCATTTCATATCTTTGGGGAGATATGACGGGAACATTGTTATTTGCAGAAGACAAAATAAAGATGGTGAAAGGACAAGGTATTAAGAGGTATCTGGCTCACGGATCTTGCCTGCTTATGCGGCAAAGGGCAGAGAGTATATGGTAACCTCATGTCTTCTCCATAATGGGATTTTAATAGTCCGATGGACCTGCTTTGTAGCCTCAAGTTGTTGGGCAAGAAGAAGAGTGATGGACCAAGTTGGATTAATGGTCATAAGTCAAGTCATTGGGCAGGCTGGCAGTGTATTGTGACGTCCATAGAATCTGATGAGAGGAAACAACATTTAGAAAGTGACAAACCTTTTAGATATACTCTGTGCACAGAGATAGGAGGCCTGATATCAATGACCAAACACCCTACCCCCAGCATGGTGTTGGTTCTTCTGTCCTGAAAGATAAAACCTGAGTGTTTGTTTCCCCCTCCATCCATTTCTATGACGCTTGGGCCAATTCCCCACTCTTTTTCTTTCTACTAATGCAATTCCTCCTTGGGAAGAAGAAGGTCTTGGTCCTCTTCACATCACCCATGGGCCAAAACAGGGATGGGACATCTCTCTTGACAGGCCCTGTAGCAGGCCCTGGACTGTTTTTATGGTGTCTACACGCTTGCTTCCATGAGAACCACTTACATGACTGGATAGGATACTTCATTGTGTCAGTTAAGTCAGTGTTTGGATAAAGCTGCCCCCTACCCCCCATGGAACTTGTCTTACTTGGTTCTTTTCAGACACATCAAAAGATGATAGTCATGAAACCCATTCTAAGTAACTGGTTCAGCGATAAAAAGCAGAAGACGGGAATTAATGGGTCACCATCACTTAGTGGGGTCCAGAATTAGAGGAGTCAATGTTACTAGTGGGGTACCAAAGGGGTCAGTACTGGAGGGGTCACCATATACCAGTATACTGTATATGTATATACATATATATATATATATATATATATATACACACACACATACTACAGAGGACAGTATACTGTATATATACTACAGAGGACAGTATATTGTGTTTATATACAGTACAGACCAAAAGTTTGGACACACCTTCTCATTCAAAGAGTTTTCTTTATTTTCATGACTATGAAAATTGTAGATTCACACTGAAGGCATCAAAACTATGAATTAACACATGTGGAATTATATACATAACAAAAAAGTGTGAAACAACTGAAAATATGTAATATTCTAGGTTCTTCAAAGTAGCCACCTTTTGCTTTGATTACTGCTTTGCACACTCTTGGCATTCTCTTGATGAGCTTCAAGAGGTAGTCACCTGAAATGGTCTTCCAACAGTCTTGAAGGAGTTCCCAGAGATGCTTAGCACTTGTTGGCCCTTTTGCCTTCACTCTGCGGTCCAGCTCACCCCAAACCATCTCGATTGGGTTCAGGTCCGGTGACTGTGGAGGCCAGGTCATCTGGCGCAGCACCCCATCACTCTCCTTCATGGTCAAATAGCCCTTACACAGCCTGGAGGTGTGTTTGGGGTCATTGTCCTCCTGTTGAAAAATAAATGATGGTCCAACTAAACGCAAACTAGGATGGAATAGCATGCTGCTGCAAGATGCTGTGGTAGCCATGCTGGTTCAGTATGCCTTCAATTTTGAATAAATCTCCAACAGTGTCACCAGCAAAGCACCCCCACATCATCACACCTCCTCCTCCATGCTTCACGGTGGGAACCAGGCATGTAGAGTCCATCCGTTCACCTTTTCTGCGTCGCACAAAGACACGGTGGTTGGAACCAAAGATCTCAAATTTAGACTCATCAGACCAAAGCACAGATTTCCACTGGTCTAATGTCCATTCCTTGTGTTCTTTAGCCCAAACAAGTCTCTTCTGCTTGTTGCCTGTCCTTAGCAGTGGTTTCCTAGCAGATATTCTACCATGAAGACCTGATTCACACAGTCTCCTCTTAACAGTTGTTCTAGAGATGTGTCTGCTGCTATAGCTCTGTGTGGCATTGACCTGGTCTCTAATCTGAGCTGCTGTTAACCTGCGATTTCTGAGGCTGGTGACTCGGATGAACTTATCCTCCGCAGCAGAGGTGACTCTTGGTCTTCCTTTCCTGGGGCGGTCCGCATGTGAGCCAGTTTCTTTGTAGCGCTTGATGGTTTTTGTGACTGCACTTGGGGACACTTTCAAAGTTTTCCCAATTTTTCGGACTGACTGACCTTCATTTCTTAAAGTAATGATGGCCACTCGTTTTTCTTTACTTAGCTCCTTTTTTCTTGCCATAATGCAAATTCTAACAGTCTTTTCAGTAGGACTATCAGCTGTGTATCCACCTGACTTCTCCACAACGCAACTGATGGTCCCAACCCTATTTATAAGGCAAGAAATCCCACTTATTAAACCTGACAGGGCACACCTGTGAAGTGAAAACCATTTCAGGTGACTACCTCTTGAAGGTCATCAAGAGAATGCCAAGAGTGTGCAAAGCAGTAATTAAAGCAAAAGGTGGTTAATTTGAAGAACCTAGAATATGACATATTTTCAGTTGTTTCACACTTTTTTGTTATGTATATAATCCCACATGTGATAATTCATAGTTTTGATGCCTTCAGTGTGAATCTACAATTTTCATAGTCATGAAAATAAAGAAAAGTCTTTGAATGAGAAGGTGTGTCCAAATTTTTGGTCTGTACTGTGTATATATATAGGTTGGATACCAAGCTAGCCATGTCCCGTTGATGTCATTTAAGGTTTCTTCCTCCACCCAGCCACGTACAACACCAAGGGTCCCCGAAAGGTGAATTGAATAGTTTTTTCGAACGGGGAGATGGTTAAAAAAAACGCTGGCTCCCTCCCCTTTGTTTGAATCCATGGTCACTGCGTCTGTGCTGTGCAATTTACTGTCACACCCGATATGAGTGGTATTTTCTGTAGTTGTCTTCTCATCAGTTTAATCCCTGTTACTTCCCCAATCTGGGTTCCATTTATTGAATTGTTTTTTTCGAACGGGGAGATGGTTAAAAAACTGCTGGCTCCCTCCCCTTCGTTTTAATCCACGGTCACAGCGTCTGCGCCGTGCAATTTACTGTCCCACCCGATATAAGTGGTATTTTCTGTAGTTGTCTTCTCATCAGTTTAATCCCTGTTACGTCCCATATCAGGGATTGCCTTTTGTGAAAAAAAAATTGCCTTCACAGTGACAGACCAAACTCTGATACACCAAACTGAATTGATTTTAGGAACCGGGAGATGGAAAAAGCAGCTTGGTCGGTCCTCTTACTCCCAAGTTGGGGCACTGCGCGTGCACGGAGCACTGTGCTGTGACACCCTATATGAGTGGTGTCTTACCTAGTCCTATTCCTATCAGTTTAATCCCTGTTACGTCCCCTATCCGGGGACGTGTGTCGAATTGATTAACCATTGTCGAATTAACGAACCATTACAACATCCTGGAATAATTTAGTTCTGAGCTTTGTACTTGCTTTGTGTTGGAATTAATGGGGATTTTTTAAATTGTCTGCATTATTTCTAATAAACTATTAAGAGACTTTATTGTGATTTTTTTATTTTATGTATTAAAAACCCTTACATCTTAAAAAAAAATAACATTAATGTTTTTTCTATGAAAAATTATCCAGCCGATCGCTTTTAGTCGGATTGAGTTCCTCTAGAGCGCTATACAAGGACTTAGTAACATAACATAACATAGTCTGATCATAATGAAGCAACGGCCTTATCATCTGGGGTGTGGCAACATTGCCAACACACTTATAGAGGTGATCGCTTCATTGTGATACGCAAGCCCCTTCACTACAACAAGGTACCGATCACAAAGGGGAATTGACACATGTATGTGCCTTTTTTTTGTTTTGTTTTTGCAGCCACAGTGCAGCACCAGAGGCCAGAAAAATTAGGCATGTACACATGCCTGAAAAATGTGGTATTGTTGCAGCCGATGCTGTAGCAGCGGCCGGAAAAATTGATGTTTTCCAGGCAGAAAGGTGACTAAAACATTGCGGCTTGAACCCTAGTTGGCGGAGAATTCACGAAAGTCATCCGGTATGCAGACATTAAATACAGCAGCGTGGGGACCATTTTGAGGCCAAGGCATGTCATCAGGCCTTTTGTTAGTCAAACGTATCCCCCACTGTCAGGCCCTTCAGGATCCATGCCTCATTCATCTTAATGAAGGTGAGGTAATCAAGACTTTTTTGACCGAGGCGACGTCTTTTGTCAGTGACAATGCCTCCTGCTGCACTGAAGGTCCTTCCTGACAGGAGACTTGAAGCGGGGCAGGCCAGAAGTTCTATCGCAAACTGGAAAAGCTCAGGCCACAGGTCAAGCCTGCACACCTAGTAGTCAAGGGGTTCATCGCTCCTCAGAGTGTCGATATCTGCAGTTAAGGCAAGGTAGTCTGCTACCTGTCGGTCGAGTCGTTCTCTAAGGCTGGATCTCAAAGGGCTGTCGCGATGTGTAGGACTGAAAAAGCTCTGCATGTCCTCCATCAACAACACATTTGTAAAGCGTTCTGTCCTTGCTGCCGTGGTCGTGGTAGGAGGAGGATTACATTCACCTCTTCCCCAGTTAGATTCCCGTTGTGCTGTAACATCCCCCTTATAAGCTATGTAAAGCATATTTTTTAGTTTGGTTTTGAACTGCTGCATCCTTTCTGACTTTCGGTAATTTGGTAACATTTCCACCACTTTCTGCTTATACCGGGGGTTTAGTAGCGTGGCCACCCAGTACAGGTCGTTCTCCTTCATCCTTTTTATATGAGGGTCCCTCAACAGACATGACAGCATGAAAGACCCCATTTGCACATGGTTGGATGCCGAGCTACTCATTTCCCGTTCCTCGTCCTCACTGATGTCATTGACGGTCTGTTCTTACCCCCAGCCACGTACAACACCACGGATCCCAGATAGGTGACAACAACGAGCACCCTGGGATGCCTGCTGTGGTTGATCTTCCTCCTCCTCAAAGCCATATTCCTCCTCTGACTCCTCTTCCTCATACTCCTCTTGCAGCGTTGCCGCATGTCCGGCAAGCGATGATGACAAGGCTGTTTCTGGTGGTGATGGTGACCACAACTCTTCCTCTTCCTCTTCACGCTCATCTACAGCCTGATCCAGCACTCTTCGCAGGGCACGCTCTAGGAAGAAAACAAATGGGATGAGGTCGCTGATGGTGCCTTCTGTGCGACTGACTAGGTTTGTCGCCTCCTCAAAAGGACGCATGAGCCTACAGGCATTGCGCATGAGCGTCCAGTAACGTGGCAAAAAAATTCCCAGCTCCGCAGAGGCTGTCCTAGCAACCCGGGTCATACAAATACTCGTTGACGGCTTTTTCTTGTTGGAGCAGGCGGTCAAACGTTAGGAGTGTTGAATTCCAACGTGTCGGGCTGTCGAAAATCAAGCGCCTCACTGGCATGTTGTTTCGGCGCTGAATGTCTGAAAAGTGCGCCATGGCCGTGTAGGAACGCCTGAAATGGCCACACACCTTCCTGGCCTGCTTGAGGACGTCCTTTAAGCCTACTTATGCACAAAGCGTTGTACGATCAGATTACACATATGTGCCATGCACGGCACATGTGACAACTTGCCCAAATTCAATCCCGCCAACAAATTGCTTCCATTGTCACACACCACTTTGCCGATCTCCAGTTGGTGCGGGGTGAGCAACTGATCCACCTGTGCGTTCAGGGCGGACAGGAGTGCTGGTCCGGTGTGGCTCTCTGCTTTCAGGCAAGTCAACCCCAAGACAGCGTGACACTGTCGTATCTGGGATGTGGAATAGCCCCTGGGGAGCCGGGGGGATTCAGTTGATGTGCAGCCAGACGCCACAGCAGAAGAGGACTCAGCCGAGGAGGTTACCGAAGAGGATGGAGTAGGAGGAGTAGAAGAGGTGGCAGTAGGCCTGCCTGCAAGTCGTGGCGGTGTCACCAACTCCGCTGCAGAGCCACCCATTCCAAGTTTGAAGTTGTCAGCCGTCAGCAGGTTGACCCTATGCGCAGTGTACGTGATATACCTGCCCTGACCGTGCTTTGAAGACCAGGTATCTATGGTCAGATGGACCCCTGCCCCAACACTGTATGCCAGAGATGCCATGACTTCCTTTTCAATAACTGAGTAGAGGTTTGGGATTGCCTTTTAAAAAAAAAAAGATATTGTCTGGGTACCTTCCACTGTGGTGTCCCAATAGCGACAAATTTTTTGAAGGCCTCAGACTCCACCAGCTGGTATGGTAAAAGCTGGCGTGCTAAGAGTTCCGTCAAGCCAGCTGTCAGACGCCGGGCAAGGGGGTGACTCTGTGACATTGGCTTCTTACGCTCAAACATTTCCTTTACAGACACCTGACTGGGGGCAGATGAGATGGAACTGCTGAAGGTGAGAGGCGGAGTGGCGGGTGGTTGAGAGGGGGCAAGGAGGACAGCAGTGGTTGACGTGGCTGAAGATGCTGGACCAGGAGGAGGATGCTGGCTTTGAGTTTGTGTGCTGCTTGTACTCATCATGTGTTGATCCCATTGGCGTTTGTGATGTGAGATCATGTGCCTTCGCAAAGCAGTTGTACCGAGGTGGATGTTGGACTTCCCACGACTCCGTTTCTTCTGGCACAGGTTGCAAATGGCATTGCTGTTATCAGAGGCAGACACACAAAAAAAATGCCACACTGCTGAGCTTTGCAATGACGGCATTCTGGTGGTGGCAACAGCATGCGTTGATTAGCGTGCTGTCTGGCTGACCCCGGGTGCCGATACATGCTGTCTGACTGTGCCACTAGCTCCTTGAAACGACCTCCCCCTGCTTCCAACTCGTCTCCTCCTTCTCTCTGTCCCCCCTTCTGAACTTTCCCCCTCTTCTTCTTCTCTTCGAGCAGGCACCCACGTGGCATCCACGGACACATCGTCATCATCAACCACTTCACTTGTATCTTACACCTCAGCAAAGGAAGCAGCAACGGGTACAACATCATCATCATCATAACACTGTACGTCCATGTGTGTAATCCTGCCTGACTGAGACATATCCCTGTTATCTACATCCTCTGACAATAATGGTTGCGCATCACTAATTTCATCCAACTGATGTGTAAATAAATCCTCTGAGGGATCAAGTGAAGCGGCTGTGGTGGTGGTGGAGGCGGGCGGGAGAGTAGTAACTTGAGAGCAGGTGACCAAAGCTAAGCTGGAGGAGGATGGTGCATCAAGGTTCTTAGCGGAAGCTGTTGAAGTTTGGGTGTCCTGTGTAAGCCAGTCAACTATGTTCTCAGAATTTTTCGGGTTCAGGGTACGTGACCTCTGAACACTGGGCATTATTCCAGGGCCAGTGGAAATCACAGCACCATGACCACGACGGCCCCTGCGGGGTGGCCTGCCTCTGCCTGTCATTTTTTTTGTTGATAAGTGGTACTATGCGTGCAAGGTACTGTGCCACCCTATATAAGTGGTTGGCAGTGGGCACAGTACAGTCTGTGTGGGCCTGACACACTGGCTTGCAACTGCGATTATATCACAGAGAAATAATAAATTGACTTTTTTTTATCTGCAAGGTATTGTGAGTGACACCCTGTAACGGTATGAGTGGTGGCCTAGCCAGTGGCCACAGTACAGTCTGTGGGCCAGACACTCACTGGCTTGCAACTGCGATTATATCACAGAGAAATAATAAATAGTTTTTTTTTTATCTGCAAGGTATTGTGACACCCTGTATGAATGGTGTGCACACAGTACTGTCTGTGAGCCTGCAGCCTCTCACACACGGGCAGGCAACTGCAACATTATATATATATATATATATATATATAAATAAATAAAAAGCAGACTGATGTACCAGCTCTAAAAAGGCCTTTTTTGGTGCTGTCAGGACGCTGTCCTTACAGCAGATGAGTCTGTGGACACAGAACACTGCCCTAGCTAAGGCTTTCCCTATTAAATCAGAAGCAGCAGCAGCACTGTCCCTCCTCTCAATGTGAATGCAGCTTCCGAATGAATCTAAAATGGATGCTGTCCAGGAGGTGGGAGGGTCTGGGAGGGAGGGTCTGCTGCTGATTGGCTGGAATGTGTCTGCTGTCTGTGAGGTACAGGGTCAAAGTTTGCTCAATGATGATGTATAGGGGGCGGGCCGAACATCGCATATGTTCGCCCGCCGCGGCGAACGTGAACAAGCTATGTTCGCCGTGAAGTGTTCGCCGGCGAATAGTTCGGGACATCACTAATGCTCTGCCAGGCCTCTACTGCAACTGTCTTCAGTTCCTGCTTGTTCTTAGGGCATTTTCCCTTCAGTTTTGTCTTCAGCAAGTGAAATGCATGCTCACTCGGATTCAGGTCAGGTGATTGACTTGGCCATTGCATAACATTCCACTTCTTTCCCTTAAAAAACTCTTTGATTGCTTTTGCAGTATGCTTTAGGTCATTGTCCATCTGCACTGTGAAGCGCCGTCCAATGAGTTCTGAATCATTTGGCTGAATATGAGCAGATAATATTGCCCGAAACACTTCAGAATTCATCCTGCTGCTTTTGTCAGAAGTCACATCATCAATAAATACAAGAGAACCAGTTCCATTGGCAGCCATACATGCCCACGCCATGACACTACCACCACCATGCTTCACTGATGAGGTGGTATGCTTAGGATCATGAGTAGTTCCTTTCCTTCTCCATACTCTTCTCTTCCCATCACTCTGGTACAAGTTGATCTTGGCCTCATCTGTCCATATGATGTTGTTCCAGAATTGTGAAGGCTTTTTTAGATGTCGTTTGGCAAACTCTAATCTGGCCTTCCTGTTTTTGAGGCTCACCAATGGTTTACATCTTGTGGTGAACCCTCTGTATTCACTCTGGTGAAGTCTTCTCTTGATTGTTGACTATGAGTCATGACACACATACACCTACCTCCTGGAGAGTGTTCTTGATCTGGCCAACTGTTCTGAAGGGTGTTTTCTTCACCAGGGAAATAATTCTTTGGTCATCCACCACAGTTGTTTTCCGTGGTCTTCCTGGTCTTTTGGTGTTGCTGAGCTCACTGGTGCGTTCCTTCTTTTTAAGAATGTTCCAAACAGTTGTTTTGGCCACGCCTAATGTTTTTGCTATCTCTCTTATAGGTTTGTTTAGTTTTTTCAGCCTAATGATGGCTTCACTGATAGTGACACCTCTTTGGATCTCATCTTGAAAGTTGACAGCAACAGATTCCAAATGCAAATAGCAGACGTGAAATGAACTCTGGACCTTTTATCTGCTCATTGTAATTGGGATAATGAGGGAATAACACACACCTGGCCTTGGAACAGCTGAGAAGCCAATTGTCCCATTACTTTTGGTCCCTTAACAAGTGGGAGGCACATATTCAAACTGTAAGTATAGCATCAAAGGATGAGGCAGCACTCCAAATGAGGTGAAAAATTGGTGGATCTTTTATTCCCCTTGCAACGTTTCAACTGCTCAATGCGGTCTTTCTCAAGCATACAACATGGTGTCATAACAGGGTATATATACCCACAATGCATAGCACAAAATAAAGTGATAATAATTCAATTAAAAATAAATAATCATATATAAAATACAATAGACATCTCGAAATTGTGAAAGTCACATCAATGGTGATTTACATGATATAATACATCGCATACAAAATCGATGACCATAATACAAACAAAGCAGTGCATTAATTAGTGATAATGAGACACATCATTACAATGTGATATCACCTGTGTATCAATATTTAAAGTGATCAAAATCAATAAAATTTAAAAACTCACACGGCGGTGCCTGGACCTGAGCGCCAAGAGTATGCGTCCTCACAATCAGACCGCGCATGCCCAGGATCCCAGCAACGTCACACCACACAGACGCAGCCCTGCGACGTCAGCGGACACGTGAACAAGCACATGACCTACCAGGGGAGGCGTCGGGCCAAGTCACGCAGGCGATGTGAGGCAAGCGTCGCCCGGCCAACGACGCCGGCACTACCGACGTAGTTGCCCCAGCAACTGTAAGCCAAACACCGCCGGCAATGACACACCCATGCTAGAAAAAATGGGCCGGCGCAGCCAGATTAAAGGAGACAGGAGAGAAGACAAGGGGCATAGCAATCTGTAAATCCGAAAAACAAACACACGGGAGCATATACGTACTCCCATACGGCAACTGTATCCAGGTTTAAAGAGTAGAGTGAACGTGGTATATACGTATAAAGTCTGTGCCATACTAACATAGAGTAGGGGAACAGGGGCCAGTGGTCTGGCCATTCTCACGACATGACCACAGGTCCATAAAGGGTGAAGGGTCAAGGACACGTCCATGCCCAAAAACCCCAAACCCAAAAACTGTCCCCTAGACCTATGAAATGAGAACGTGGTATATACCTTCAAAGTCTGTGCCATACTAACATAGAGTAGGGGAACAGGGGCCTGTGGTCTGGCCATTCTCACGACATGACCACAGGTCCATAAAGGGTGAAGGGTCAAGGACACGTCCATGCCCAAAAACCCCAAACCCAAAAACTGTCCCCTAGACCTATGAAATGAGACAATTGAAGAAACCACCACTCATAAACAACCCTATACAGTCAACCCACATGATGTTGTCACAACCAGACAGCTGAAAAGCTCTGACAGAAGCCTTTCAGAACCTCCTCCTTGAGTTTCTTTGTTGTGATGTTTAGTTCCTCATCTCGTTAGCCTCTCTCAGCTGTCATGTAGTTAGACTGATTGCATCCCTTTAAATTCCGCCCCATAATGCATTACTGGGCGGCTTATACTACTTCCTGGAGTGTGTGTGCATGCTGATCTTGTTTTCCAGTCTGCTACAAAGTTAAGTGCTGAACATTTATCTGTTATTTTCTGTTTGCTGGATCCCAGGTGACCCTGACTCCCTCCGTGTCTGGTGTAGGGAGCCGGTGGTCGTGTCCCCTCACTATTGTAGGGTGTTCAGGGGTTATATAGTCGAGGTACGTGGATATGCAACCATCCACCTCTGGGATCTTTGCATAGGCTGAGCAGCCAGGGAAAGTCTCAGGTCTTGTGCAGGGGTCTCCCTTTGGTTCCTTAGCTTTGGATCCAGTGAGTCATATATGCATGTTGCTTTGTCTTGTTTCCTGTACACCGTCCGTGACATTATAAGCCGCCAAAACCGTCTCAAGCATAGATCCGGTTTCACTTTTGGCTGAACGCTTCCAGGGTCTTTCATTGGAGGTAGCTGATCTCCGTAAGACTTTTTCTCAGCTTCAAGTGACCGGTTCAGCTTGCGTTCATGGAGTTTGTTCTGAGCCTAAGATCTCACTCCCGGATACGTTCTCCGGGGGTAGTGAGAATTTTGTGCGTTTTAGAGAGGCTTGCAAACTCCATTTTCGCCTTCTTCCCCATTCCGCTTGTGATGAGGAACGGAGGGTGGGGATCATTATATCGCTGCTCAGGGGTAATGCTCAGTCTTGGGCCTTTTCACTGCCGGAGGTGGCACGGCCTCTCCGTTCAGTGGATGAATTCTTTTTAGCCCTGGGTCAGATATATGATGATCCGGATCCTATTGCTCTGGCTGAGTCTAGACTACGTCTATTATGCCAGGGTAAACAATCCGCAGAAATATACTGCTCAGAATTTCGGAGATGGGCAGCTGATACTGGTTGGAATGATGCTGCACTCCGAAGTCAATTTTGCCATGATCTTTCAGAGGGATTGAAAGATGCATTTGCCCTTCATGAGAGGCCTATTTCTTTGGACTCTGCTATGTCTCAGGCCGTTCGTATTGACAGGCGTCTTAGAGAGAGAGGAGAGATGTCCCCTTCCTGTCATACTGTCAGGGAACCAGGGGGGCCGTTTCGCATCGGGTTTGCAGGCGCGGGCGGCGGGCGCAGATAGCTCCTCCTCTTCCACCTGACGTCAATGTGGCCAGTGCGCCTGCGCGAGTCGGACGCCGGGTGCGCGGTACACAAGCCGCGTGCGCGGGGATACAAGCGTAGTGCACATGCTCCATTCCAGACCACAGGTGCTACTAAGGCTAGGGGAGGGCTTCAGCCTCCGTCACCGCCCTCAGCCTTATGATTGGCTTCTGACTAAGGAAGCCTCCTGGTTGCCCAGCAACCAGGGGGGCGGTCCTGGGTTCCCTGTGTACTTAAAGCCAGTCAGAGCCTTGACTCATTGCTGAGTTATTCAACCTTATGGTGAACACCCAGCTCCCTCCTGTGAACCTGTTGTTTAATCTGACTTCCCAGCTACCGACTCCTTGCCTGTTTCCTCGATTACGATTTCTGCTGCCCGCCACGACCCGGAACTGGAACCGACTACCCGATTGGATTGACCTTTTTTGTACTACGCTAATTTTTGGGATTATTTTGTCCCTGCCAAAGGATTCCATACCTGATCCACTATTCCAGTCCTGACATAATAACTCAGCCCAACCATAGAATCCGCGGGACCTGCAGACGGTGCCCCTTCTTTGTCCGAACAACTGACGATGATGGCGCAAGCCCTTCAGGACATGCAGGCCAGCCATGCACACCTATTAGGGAGAATGCGTGCCCAGGAGCTGCGCCAAGCCCAGTTCACTGCACTACCACCCTCACCTCCTCCCGCTCCACGCACCTCACTAGAAGTGGTGAACAGTGAACCAGCAGTAGCCCTACCAGAACGCTTTTCTGGAGACAGGAAGAAATACCGTTCGTTTATTATTTCCTGCGAGCTACTGTTCTCCTTGAAACCCCGCACTTACTCCTCGGACTATGTCAAAGTACGGACAGCTATCTCCCTGCTCACGGGACCCCCACAGACCTGGGCCCATCAGCTCCTGCAAACTGATAGCCCAGTGCTGTCCTCTTGGGGCTCCTTTGTTTCCGCCATGCAGGCACTCTTTGACGACCCCCTGCGCGCTTCCACCTCTAGGGACACTCTCCGTGCCCTGCGACAAGGAAGGCGTCCAGTGGAGGACTACATTACGGAGTTCCGGGAGATCGCACCAGATACCGGACTCAATGAAGTGGCCCTTATCGACCAGTTCCGGATCGGACTGTCGGACCAATTAAAAGACGAACTCGCCCGTATCGGGATCCCAGAGGTCCTGGAAGGGCTGATGAGCACGGTTACCCAACTGGACCGCCGTTTCCGGGAACGAAGGACGGAGAGACAGCACACTTTAACTCCTCCTGTACGGCGATCCAATCCTCTTCCCGTTTCAGTCCTTGGGCAATCCTCCACAGTGGGAGACCTCACCCCAGACGAACCAATGCAGGTCGGAGTAGTCAGGGGTCCACTCTCAGCAGTTGAGAGGTCCAGAAGGCGGACTCTCAATCTCTGCCTCTACTGTGCCAAATCCGGGCATATGTTGAGAGACTGTCCTGTCAAACCACCTACAGGTAGGACTGTCAGTTCCGCTGTGTTCCTGAACATACCTGTATACCACGGTTCTTCACATCTAACTCTATGTGTTTCTCTGCAGCTGAACGGAACTGGCCATGAACTCACGGCCTTAATCGATTCGGGCGCAAGCAGCTGTTTTTTTGATTCCAAACTTGCCACTCATCTAGGAATATCCTTGCGCTCCAAGGAACACCCATCCCGACTCCACATGGTGGACGGCAGTACATTAAAAACCGGACCTGTCTCTTTGGAATCACACCCTCTTACCCTTTCCATTGGTCGCCACCACCGTGAAGAGATCGTGTGGGACATTGTACCCTCTCCTTTATTTCCTGTTATCTTAGGCATCCCATGGCTTAAAAAGCACAACCCCCAAATTGACTGGGCCCTGGGACGTGTCACATTTCAGTCCTCTTATTGCATCTCCCACTGCATCTCCTCCGTTCCTGGCTCTCTGCTGGTCCTGGCCTCATCTCCTCGGGTATTACCTGCTAAATACGAAGAATATGCGGATGTCTTTGAGAAAGCAGGGGCAGACACCTTACCTCCCCACAGACCTTATGACTGCCCCATTGATCTACTCCCCGGGGCCTCGCTGCCATACGGACGGTTATACAACTTATCTGAGCCCGAGACCCAGGCGCTGAGGGATTACATTGAGGAAAGCCTGGCGAAGGGCTTCATCCGCCCGTCCACCTCCCCAGTCGGTGCAGGTATCTTTTTTGTGGGGAAGAAGGACGGGGGTCTTCGGCCCTGTGTGGACTACCGCGGCCTTAACAACATCACCAGGAAAAATAAATACCCTCTCCCTCTCATCCCTGATCTCCTGGACCGAGTGAAGGATGCCAAAGTGTTCTCCAAAATCGACCTCCGGGGGGCCTATAATCTTGTGCGGATCCGTGAGGGCGATGAATGGAAGACGGCTTTTCGTTCCAGATTCGGCCATTATGAGTATCTGGTGATGCCCTTCGGGCTTTGCAACGCCCCAGCTACCTTCCAAAGCTTTATCAACGATGTCTTCCGCGACCTTCTGGACACATATGTGGTAGTGTATCTGGATGACATCCTTATTTTTTCCCACACACTTCAGCAGCATGAGAGACATGTGAAGGTAGTCCTCGAGCGCCTTCGGACACACCGACTCTATGGGAAGCTGGAGAAGAGCATCTTTGAGGTTCCTTCTATTGAATTCTTGGGATACATACTGTCCCCCGGAAAAGTGGAGATGGACCCCAAGAAGGTGCAGGCCATCCTAGAATGGCCTATCCCACGAAACCGACGAATGGTCCAACAGTTCATCGGTTTCGCGAATTTCTACCGTCGCTTCATCCGGAATTTCTCGGCCATATGCGCTCCTATTACGGTCCTAACCGGGAACAACGTTCCATTTGTATGGACCCCTGCCGCTCATAAGGCCTTCCAAACCCTCCAGAGGCTCTTCACACAAGCTCCGGTATTGGCGCAGCCTGACACTGCTCTCCCCTTCTACCTGGAGACAGATGCCTCAGAGAAAGCTGTCGGGGCAGTTCTCTCCCAAAGACAAGGGGAGAAACAACTCCTACACCCAGTGGCGTTCTACTCCCGCAAGTTAACCAAGGCGGAACGAAACTACGATGTGGGCGAGAGGGAACTACTGGCCATAAAAAATGCGCTGGAGGAGTGGCGGCATCTGCTGGAGGGAGCCAAGCACCCGGTAACTGTCTATACTGATCACCGTAACCTAGAATACCTTCGTACTGCTAAGAGGTTACGGCCCCGGCAAGCCAGGTGGGCCCTCTTCTTTTCCCGCTTCACCCTCCAGATAACATATCGTCCTGGATCAAAGAACGGGAAGGCCGATACCCTCTCCCGTCTTCATGACACCGATGCCGTGTTTTCACCTCCAGAAACCATCCTTCCAAGCACCTACTTTTTGGCCACACAACATTCATTACTCGAAGAGATCCGACAAGCCAGCGTGACCGTACCGTCTGAAGCAGCACACCTGCCACAAAGGCAGGGTCTACGTTACCATCAGGGAAAAATCTACGTGCCTACTTCCCATCGGGTTCCGATCCTGCAACATCATCACGACCACCCAACCGCAGGTCACAGGGGAATACGCAATACCTTAGAGTACGTGCAGAGGCAGTTCTGGTGGCCTTCCCTAGCGGCAGATGTACGGTCCTTTGTGGGCTCATGCACTATCTGTGCCATGCACAAGAGACCCCACACCCGGCCAGTCGGCCCACTACAACCTCTACCCGTGGCAATGGTGCCCTGGAGGGACCTCGCAATGGATTTCGTGGTGGACTTACCTCCTTCACAGGGCCACACTACGATCTTGGTTGTAGTAGATAGATGTACCAAGATGGCCCACTTTATTCCAACTACCGGCCTTCCAACAGCCCAACATACCTCAAAATTGTTTCTACAGCACGTGTTCCGCCTACATGGACTCCCCTCCTCTATTGTATCTGATCGGGGTTCGCAGTTCACCTCCCGTTTCTGGAGCCAATTTTGCCGCTGCCTCCACATCACCCGCAACCTGTCCTCTGCTTATCATCCCCAGTCCAACGGCCAGACGGAGAGGACGAACCAAACCTTGGAGCAGTATCTTCGCTGCTATTCGTCGTACCTACAAGACGACTGGGTGGACCTTCTCCCTCTGGCAGAATATGCATACAATCAACAGCAGCATACCTCTACGGGACTCTCACCCTTTTATGCGAATTACGGGTACCATCCCTTGACGCTTCCAGACCTTCCGGTGGACATTCCCGTACCTGAAGTGGCCCAGCGCCTCCGTCGTCTCCGGGGTTTGCTACGTACCCTAGTGCAGAAGCTCCACATTACCCAGCAACAGCAAAAGACTCAGGCGGATCGGAGACGCACCGAGAGCCCCAAGTACAGAAGTGGGGATAGGGTATGGTTATCTTCTCAGCACCTTAAACTGACCTGCCCGTCCAAGAAATTGGGCCCTCGCTATTTGGGACCATTCACCATCGCCTCAATGGTCAACGACGTCGCGGCGAGACTAAACCTGCCCACTTCATTTAACATCCATCCGGTGTTTCATGTATCACTACTGAAACCCTACCGTGCCAACACCCTTGTGGGCAGAGTGTTGATGCCACCCGCTCCCATTCAGGTGGATAACAATGATGAATATGAAGTCCAGGGGATCTTGGACTCCCGCAGACGCCGTGGAGTCTTGGAATACCTTGTCCACTGGAAGAGATATGGGCCAGAGGAGCGTTCCTGGGAACCAGCAGGTAACCTTCATGCAGACGCCAAGGTCCGCGCATTCCACAGGGCTCATCCTGATCGGCCATCCCAGGTTCGCGTCCGGCGGCCGCTCCTTGGTGGGGGGCTCTGTCAGGGAACCAGGGGGGCCGTTTCGCATCGGGTTTGCAGGCGCGGGCGGCGGGCGCAGATAGCTCCTCCTCTTCCACCTGACGTCAATGTGGCCAGTGCGCCTGCGCGAGTCGGACGCCGGGTGCGCGGTACACAAGCCGCGTGCGCGGGGATACAAGCGTAGTGCACATGCTCCATTCCAGACCACAGGTGCTACTAAGGCTAGGGGAGGGCTTCAGCCTCCGTCACCGCCCTCAGCCTTATGATTGGCTTCTGACTAAGGAAGCCTCCTGGTTGCCCAGCAACCAGGGGGGCGGTCCTGGGTTCCCTGTGTACTTAAAGCCAGTCAGAGCCTTGACTCATTGCTGAGTTATTCAACCTTATGGTGAACACCCAGCTCCCTCCTGTGAACCTGTTGTTTAATCTGACTTCCCAGCTACCGACTCCTTGCCTGTTTCCTCGATTACGATTTCTGCTGCCCGCCACGACCCGGAACTGGAACCGACTACCCGATTGGATTGACCTTTTTTGTACTACGCTAATTTTTGGGATTATTTTGTCCCTGCCAAAGGATTCCATACCTGATCCACTATTCCAGTCCTGACACATACTCAGTCCCAGGACAGTGCAGCGGTCTCATTCTGTGCGCAGGGGTCTCGGTCGCTGTCAGCCCCTGCTGAGCAGGAGCCCATGCAGCTGGGGTTGATTGCTTCTGACAATAGAAGATTCAGCTCGCATGGGAGGGTTTGTTTTTGTTGTGGAGGTATAAATCATTTGGCAAATGTTTGTCCTTCTAGGAGATTCAGGCATTTTTCTGGGAGTGATAAAGAAACAAACATGGAAAAAATCTTTTAAAAATGTTCCGTCTGTTACTATTGGCAGGGTTGAGGCGGAGATTGAAGGTTTTCCGTTTGCTTGTAGTTCCCGTTTTGTCCTGCCGGCTAGGGTGGCGCTAGAGAGCAAGAACATTTTTTGCGAAATTTTTGTGGATAGTGGAGCAGCTGTCAATCTCATTGATAATCAATTTGCAATAACTCATGGTTTCCAGGTGCACACTTTGGGAAAGGATATTCCTGTTTTTGCTATTGATTCCGCTCCACTTTCTCAGAAATCATTAAAGGGCATAGTTCACAATATCCGTTTAATTGTGAGTGATGCTCATGTTGAGGATGTCATGTTTTGTCCTTAGCGGTTTGCCTACTCCTCTTGTGTTGGGGCTACCCTGGCTCACTAAACACAACCCCACCATTGATTGGCAAGCGAGGCAAATAAATGGTTGAAGTGACTTTTGCAGAGAGAATTGCCTCACGACATCTGTTTCTGAGGTTGCTACTAAGACTGTACCATCTTTTCTCTCTGAATTTTCGGATGTCTTCTCTGAGAGTGGAGTTCAGGATTTGCCCCCGCACAGGGAGTACGATTGCCCTATTAATCTCATCCCAGATGCCAAGCTGCCTAAATCTCGTTTATACAATCTTTCCCAACCTGAGAGGATCGCTATGCGTGCTTATATCTCTGAGAGTCTGAGAAAAGGACACATACGACCCTCGAAGTCACCTGTTGCCGCTGGTTTTTTCTTTGTTAAGAAAAAAGATGGTTCTTTAAGACCTTGTCTGGATTTCAGGGAGCTGAACAAGATCACTATTCGTGACCCTTATCCGCTTCCTCTGATCCCGGACCTGTTTAACCAGGTTGTTGGGGCTAAAGTCTTTTCCAAATTAGATCTAAGAGGGGCATACAACCTGGTCAGGGTCAGAGAAGGAGACGAATGGAAGACGGCCTTTAATACCCCTGAGGGCCATTTTGAGAATTTGGTTATGCCTTTTGGTTTGATGAATGCCCCAGCCGTTTTTCAGCATTTTGTGAACAGCATTTTTTATCATTTGATGGGAAAATTTGTATTAGTGTATTTGGATGACATTTTGATATTTTCTTCTGATTTCAAAACTCATAAGGAACATTTACGTCAGGTCTTGCTCATCCTGCGGGAGAATAAATTATATGCGAAACTGGAAAAATGTGTGTTTGCGGTTTCAGAAATTCAATTTCTGGGGTTTCTTCTCTCCGCTTCTGGTTTTCGCATGGATCCCGAGAAGGTCCGCGCTGTGCTTGAGTGGGAGCTTCCTGAGAATCAGAAGGCGCTGATGCGTTTTTTGGGCTTTGCCAATTATTACAGGAAGTTTATTTTGAATTATTCCTCTATTGTTAAACCACTCACTGATATGACCAGAAAGGGGGTAGATTTTTCTTCTTGGTCAGTAGAGGCACGTAAGGCTTTTTCTAATATCAAGGAGAGTTTTGCTTCCGCTCCCATCTTGGTGCAACCTGATATTTCTTTACCCTTCATAGTTGAGGTTGATGCTTCTGAGGTGGGTGTGGGGGCGGTCTTGTCTCAGGGTTCATCTCCTGCCAAATGGCGACCGTGTGCCTTTTTCTCAAGAAAACTCTCCTCCGCAGAGAGAAATTACGATGTGGGAGATAGGGAATTGTTGGCCATCAAGTTGGCTTTTGAGGAATGGTGCCATTGGCTAGAGGGAGCCAGACACCCTATTACCGTATTTACTGACCATAAAAATCTGGCCTACTTGGAGTCAGCCAAGCGTCTGAACCCGAGACAGGCCAGATGGTCTTTGTTCTTTTCTAGGTTTAATTTTGTTGTCACGTTCCGCCCTGGAGTTAAGAATGTGAAGGCAGATGCCCTGTCACGTTGTTTTCCGGGAGGCAGGAATTTTGAAGACCCGGGTCCCATTTTGGCTGAAGGTGTGGTGGTCTCTGCTCTTTTTTCTGAATTGGAGGCAGAGGTGCAGGCAGCCCAGTCAGAGGCTCCTGATCTTTGTCCTCCTGGGAGGTTGTTTGTGCCTATCGCTTTAAGGGCTCTTTCACACCTGCGTTCTTTTCTTCCGGCATAGAGTACTGATCAGGATTATCCTAATGCATTCTGAATGGACAGTCCGTCCTTCAGGATGCATCAGGATGTCTTCCGCTCCGGAACGGAACGTTTTTTGGCCGCAGCAAATAGCGCAGCATGCTGCGCTTTTTGCTCCGGCCAAAAATCCGGAACACTTGCCACAAGGCCGGATCCGGAATGAATGCCCATTGAAAGGCATTGATCCGGATCCGGCCTTAAGCTAAACGTCGTTTCGGCGCATTGCCTTATGCGACGTTTAGCTTTTTCTCAATGGTTACCATGGCTGCCGGGACGCTAAAGTCCTGGCAGCCATGGTAAAGTGTAGTGGGGAGCGGGGAGCAGCATACTTACCATCCGTGCGGCTCCCGGGGCGCTCCAGAGTGACGTCAGGGCGCCCCAAGCGCATGGATGACGTGATCGCATGGATCACATGATCCATGCGCATGAGGCGCTCTGACGTCATTCTGGAGCGCCATGGGAGCCGCGCGGACTGTAAGTATACTGCTCCCCCGCTCCCCGCTCCTACTATGGCAACCAGGACTTTAATAGCGTCCTAGGTGCCATAGTAACACTGAAAGCATTTTGAAGACGGATCCGTCTTCAAATGCTTTCAGTACACTTGCGTTTTTCCGGATCCGGCGTGTAATTCCGGCAAGTGGAGTACACGCCGGATCCGGACAACGCAAGTGTGAAAGAGGCCTAAGACACAAGATTTTTAAGGAACACCACGATACAGGCCTTGCTGGGCACCCGGGGGCAAGAGCCACATTGGATCTCATCGCTCGGAGATTCTGGTGGCCTGCGCTTCGTAAGTCGGTTGAGGGTTTTGTGGCAGCCTGCGAGACTTGCGCTCGTGCCAAAGTCCCTCATTCACGGCCATCAGGTCCTCTCCTTCCCTTACCCATTCCTTCCCGTCCTTGGACACATCTATCCATGGACTTCATAACGGACCTGCCTCGTTCCTCAGGGAAGACTGTGATTCTGGTGGTGGTGGACCGTTTTAGCAAAATGGTGCATTTCATCCCTTTTCCTGGTTTGCCCAATGCTAAGACGCTGGCGCAGGCATTTATTGATCACATTGTCAAATTGCACGGTATTCCTTCAGACATAGTCTCTGAACGGGGCACGCAGTTTGTTTCCAGATTCTAGAAGGCTTTCTGTTCTCGCTTGGGGGTTCGGTTGTCATTCTTTTCTGCTTTCCACCCGCAGTCGAATGGCCAGACAGAGCGCGTCAATCAGAATCTGGAGACATATCTGCGCTGTTTTGTGGCGGAGAATCAAGAGGATTGGTGTTCTTTTTTGTCCCTTGCTGAGTTTGCTTTAAATAACCGTCGTCAGGAGTCCTCTGATAAGTCACCATTTTTTGGTGCATATGGGTTTCATCCGCAGTTTGGGACTTTCTCGGGAGAGGGGTCTTCTGGTTTACCTGATGAGGACAGATTCTCCTCGTCTTTGTCATCTATTTGGCAAAAGATTCAGGATAATCTAAAGAGCATGAGTGAGAGATATAAGCGTGTGGCAGATAAGAGACGTGTGCTTGGTCCGGACCTGAATGTTGGTGATCTGGTGTGGTTGTCTACCAAGAATATCAAATTGAAGGTTCCCTCCTGGAAGTTGGGTCCTAGGTTTATTGGGCCTTACAAAATCCTGTCTGTCATCAATCCTGTTGCCTACCGTCTTGATCTTCCTCAGACTTGGAAGATCCATAATGTTTTTCATAAGTCCTTATTGAAACCTTATGTTCAACCCATTGTACCCTCGCCTTTGCCTCCTCCTCCGATTATGGTTGATGGGAATCTTGAATTTCAGGTCTCTAGGATTGTGGATTCTCGGCTTGTCCGCGGTTCTCTCCAGTACCTTGTTCATTGGGAGGGTTATGGTCCTGAGGAGAGGATGTGGGTCCCAGTGACGGACATTAAGGCCTCTCGTCTCATCAGGGCTTTCCATAGGTCCCATCCTGAGAAGGTGGGCTCTGAGTGTCCGGAGTCCACTCGTAGAGGGAGGGGTACTGTCACAACCAGACAGCTGAGAAGCTCTGACAGAAGCCTTTCAGAACCTCCCCCTTGAGTTTCTTTGTTGTGATGTTCAGTTCTTCATCTCGTTAGCCTCTCTCAGCTGTCATGTAGTTAGACTGATTGCATCCCTTTAAATTCCGCCCCATAATGCATTACTGGGCGGCTTATACTACTTCCTGGAGTGTGTGTGCATGCTGATCTTGTTTTCCAGTCTGCTACAAAGTTAAGTGCTGAACATTTATCTGTTATTTTCTGTTTGCTGGATCCCAGGTGACCCTGACTCCCTCCGTGTCTGGTGTAGGGAGCCGGTGGTCGTGTCCCCTCACTATTGTAGGGTGTTCAGGGGTTATATAGTCGAGGTACGTGGATATGCAACCATCCACCTCTGGGATCTTTGCATAGGCTGAGCAGCCAGGGAAAGTCTCAGGTCTTGTGCAGGGGTCTCCCTTTGGTTCCTTAGCTTTGGATCCAGTGAGTCATATATGCATGTCGCTTTGTCTTGTTTCCTGTACACCGTCCGTGACAGATGTATAATATACAAAATACTTCTGCGCCCCATGGATCTCCCCCATCACCAATATCTCAACGGAGGAACGTAGAGAACTGTGCCCACCGTCCATAAGCAACGCCATTCGAGTATAGATGACAAAAATCTAGAGAAAGAAAACAGAAAAATATTGTTTAAAACAATGGATACAAAATTAACTGTAAATCCAATAATTCCAGTCAATAATATAATGAATGACACCAAGCGAGTTCACATACACCAGGGCAGGACAAAGAGAGGATCAAAAACACAATGAACAAGCCCCATCCTATATCACATTCCACTTGAAATCAACATTGAGACCAGCAGGTCTCAAGGTATTGAGGCGATGGATCCATCTCAGTTCTCTCTGTTTGAGAGCCAATGACCTATCACCTCCCCTTCTGAACGGGGTGATTTGACCCACTATTACAAATTTAAGATCCCTCTCCTTATGGTTAGCCTCCACAAAGAGTGTAGGGACAGGCAGATCTTTCCTTTTTTGTCTAATTGAAAATCTGTGATTGTTTAAACGTGTCTTCATGTCACATGTAGTCTCCCCAACATATAGGAGACCACAGCGACAGGAGAGCACATAGACAACATATGAACTGTTACATGTTAAAAAGTGACCAATATCATACTGGCTCCCCGTTACAGGATGAGTAAACCTCTCCCCCTTGATCATGTATGAACAATCCACACACCCAAGACAAGGATAGGAACCCCGCCTCCGAGAGCCAATATGGGTTTGCACCAAAGTTTTGACTGGAATGTCTGCCCGAACCAATTTATCAGAAAAATGAGCACCAGAATTCCCTAAATAAATAAAAGAATTTATTATTTAGATAGGATGTAAGAGATCTAAAGAAAAGCAATAATATCATAAACCAATACATCATGTCATATGAATGATTACATGACATAATAGCGAGTGAGATCAGCTGCTGGGACTCATTCAATAAAACAGGCAAATTAAATCGCATCATTGAGCCGACTGGGCTTGACAGTGTTGAGGGTGAATATCCACTGTGCCTCTTTTTTAAGCAACAGCGTGTCGATATCACCTCCCCTGGGTAGTGGCCTGACATGTTCTATTCCTTGGAATTTAAAACAATCCAAATTGCCAGGATGACAAGTGGCCACATGTTGTGCCACAGGGGTGTCTCCAGAGTTTTTGATTTTTAGGAGATGCTCACCTATACGCCTCCTAAATTCACGTTTTGTTTTGTCTGTATATTGTATACCACAGATACAGGTGGCTAGGTAAACCACCCCAACTGTCCTACAATTAATTAAGGACTTGATGGAATATTCATGTCCTGTGGTAGAGCTCTTGAATTTTGTACTTTTCCAGATAGCTTTGCAAGCTATGCAGTTGCCACACTGATATGTACCATTAGGTCTGTTGGCCCCCAGCCACGTGGCATCCCTGGGGGTGGTAAAGGCACTGTGAACCAGTTTGTCCCTGATATTGCCTCCACGTCTATATGTAATCATGGGGCTACTGCCTACTAGGTGACCAACATCCGGATCAGTTTTTTAAATATCCCAATTCTCAGTGAGCAACGTGCGTATCTCGCTACTTGCTGTATCAAAAGTGCCAATAATTCATATCTGTGCCTCATTAGATGTTCTATTCCTAGGGTGCAAGAGTTCTTCTCTATTACATGCAGCTGCATGCTGATATGCTTCCTTCAGAATTGGTTTCGGATAACCCTTATCTGTAAACCGTTTTTTAAGGTCATCAGCCGAGGCTTTGAAATCGGACCAATGAGAGCAATTACGTCTCATCCTAAGGTATTGCCCCTTAGGAATGCCCCTCTTGAGTGGGTAAGGATGTCCACTCTCCCATCTCAAGAGGGCATTGGTGGCCGTTGGCTTTCGGAACACTTTTGTTTTGATATAACCTGAGGGATCAATCTCAATTGTAAGGTCCAAAAAAGTGATCCGTGTCCCATCAATTTCTGATGTGAAAAACAGACCCAAGGAGTTGATGTTCAATCTTAAAACAAAATCCAAGAAACTCTCAACACTGTCAAGCCCAGTCGGCTCAATGATGCAATTTAATTTGCCTGTTTTATTGAATGAGTCCCAGCAGCTGATCTCACTCGCTATTATGTCATGTAATCATTCATATGACATGATGTATTGGTTTATGATATTATTGCTTTTCTTTAGATCTCTTACATCCTATCTAAATAATAAATTCTTTTATTTATTTAGGGAATTCTGGTGCTCATTTTTCTCTTATTCCCTTGTGTTATTAGTATATTTGCCATTTTTTTGTCACTTATTATGGGGGGTATGTATTTATCCTCCTTTAATAATTAATAGTTACAAGAAATGTGGACTTTATAGCTATGTATCTTTATGTTAGTGATGTCCCCCTCAGTATGTGAAACTTAAGCGATCGTCACAGACCTCTTATTATTCCTCCCTCCTGTTGCAGTATACGATACAGTGAAGGGAGAAGGCATCTGTCATCAATTCTTCCTCTCCCCTACAAGTGACGCTCGTGGGTGGGCGGTGCCAGGATTTTCAAGTCTTGGATTGACGATAGGATGGATTGCGTGTCATCCGGCTGCGACGGAAGGATTGGTGCGAAGTCGGATGATGTGTTTCGTTCCCGATTGGGCACTTATTGTGAGTTGGCTTCACAGATGGGAGGAGTTTCCTCCATTTAAACAAGTCTGCGCTACGCGCGAGGTACGGCCACACTGCCGGAGGCTCTCTGCTGCACGCACGTCATCAGTGGCGTGCAGCACATTCTCTGTTAAGACAATCCTGAGCTCCCTGTTAATCGCTGTACCCAGTGTGAGGGGACAATATCTAGCGATAGCAGTGGACTCGGTGATTGATTAGTGCTGCATGCAGCATATTTACAGTCAGATGTTGTGAAGTCCCCTGTTGCTCTGTTGTACACCCAGTGTGAGAGGGTGATATTCAGGGATAGCGGTGGACTTTATAACTTGCTCCTGATAAACCAACAAATAAGTTGGACAAGAGAAACGCGTCGAGCTGTTAATACAGCTATAGACTGACTTTTGCTGATTATAGGAGCCCAGTGGTTCATTCCTGTGTATAAAGCCACCGATTTAGGGTTGGTTCATCCTTACAGTGTAACCTGACATTGTGTGGTGTGCAGTTTCTCCCCGTAATTAGGAGACCTGCCACACTATATACGGTTTCAATCAGGTGCATTGGTTTTGGATGTCCATTTCCCCATTGTTGGTAGAGGAACTACACCATACACAATTCACTCCTTTTATTGGAGTTCTAGTGGTAGGAGTTTTAGTAGGGATCAGCATCATTAGTCTGAGATATCCCCTTTTATCCTACCAAGCCTAATTTGCTGTGGAGACTTTTAATAGATCATTTGGAGTGCTGCCTCATCCTTTGATGCTATATATATATATATATATATATTGTGGGGACTCTGGTAGACAGGATTAGCAGACGCAGTATAGAGGCAACAACAAGTTCTTTGGATCAAACAGTTCAGTGTTTTATTCACACTTTAGGCAAGTGACAAAACAAGCAGTCATATACAAACAAAAAGTCACCTTGCGGTGTTGGTGGTAATTCACACCATGCGGCAATTGTGACTCAAAGAGCCCTTGAGCTTAGCAGCACCAACCTGTTTTCATGCCAAACAGGTAGCAAGCCTTTATCCCGACACAAGGCTCCCAGGTCACAACACAGAGACACGGCTTATGAGCGTAGCTGCCTATTTAAGGACAGCCAGGTGCTGCCAAAACCCGGACCGGCACTTAAAATCTGGTCTAGTATTTGACCTCACCTGGTTGTAAATTAGCCCAGCAGCACATGCTCTCACTGTGTCACAATATATATATATAGAGAGAGAGAGAGTGAGAGAGAGCAAGCGGGCCGCAGGGGCGCACGTGAGTGCCGGTGGCCGGATGGGTGCAGTAGTTGTACTCACAATTTCCTGAAGCTCCCTGAGCCGGCATGCAGTGACGAGAAGGGCGCACCAGTTTTTCCCTCCAGGGCATTCTCTGGTTCTGGGTTTCTCCTGCCTTAGGGTCCATTCACACGTCTTCAAAATGGGTCCACATCCGTTACGCAATTTTGCGGAATGGGTGCAGACCCATTAATTTTCAATGGGGCCAGAATGTGCTGTCCGCATCCACATTTGCAGATCCACATCTGCATTTGTGGATCCACACTTTCGCATCCGTGCTTTCGTTTCCGCAAAAAAAATAGAACATGTCATATTCTTGTCCGCAATTGCGGACAAGATTAGGCATTTTGTATTATAGTGCTGGCGATGTGCGGTCCGCAAGTTGCGGAATGCACATTGCCAGTGTCTGTGTTTTGCAGAACCGCAATTTGCGGATCCGCAGAACACTTACAGACGTGTGAATGAACCCTTATGGAGGTTGAGGAGCCCTTGATGTTGCTGTTTTACGGTGCGAGGCAGGGTCCCGGTTGTTGTGACGCCAGGACTTTGCAGTGCAAATGTAGTGTGGTATGATGATGAGACCGGTGTTGGTATAACAAATTCACAGCACTTTACTGAAGCCAGTCAGCAGGTGATCCACACAAGATCTATTCACACGAAATTCCGGCTTTATAGTCAATTCAAGTAGTTCCCAGAGGTCATATATGGAGGCTAGCTTCTCTCTCTCACAATCAGACTGGTCAATCTCTCCTTTTTCCAGTTAAAAGGGATGCACTTTCCCTATCATGAGATATATATGAGTATATGATATTCACAGTATCCTCAGAGGAATACAGTCTCTGAACAGGGGGCCCTCCTGTCCTTTAATTATGGTGGGCAGCTTGTAGCTTACAGTGTTTCCACCACATGCAGAGGAGGCTGAAGCCAGGTTAGCAGCAATTACTTTCTTTGCCAAAGTCAGTAATCCCTTTCTGTTGGCTAAACCTTCCATAGATCTTTTCCCTTCTGAGGGCTGGAACATAATTTGCTTATGGGGCTGTAGGGGAATGGAATCTCCCTCCAGGAGGTGTTCACTCCTCAGCATTCAGCCATGAATTCCAGAATCTTCCTCAAGATGAAGGGTGGAGCCAGCCCTGAGTAGCCTCATGGGACTCCAACTATACAACTAGAGATAGACTTGCTGTTCGCAGGGCGGTAATTTCGCGGCAAACTTTGCGCGTTCGCAATTCGCCGAACATATGGCGATGTTCACCAGCACCATATTCTTTTGCATTGCGACAAACTTTGACCCATGACACAACCATCAGGTGGGACAGGACAACTAATTGAGACATTTAAGCACATGGACACACCCCAACCCTATCAAAGAAACCCGATCTGGCAACCATTTTACATTCTGTGTTTTGCCAGTGGAGCAGGGACAGGCTGTTATGGACACCAAAATGCTAGCTAATAGGGCTACATAAGTTCTTTAAAGGACTGGTATAGGTGTGCTATCAATAGGTGTGACATACTGAGGGGTGTGATATACTTCTAATATACTTTCTAACATAAAATGAGCCACATTCGAGTTAAATTAGACGGCCATCTTCCCACCCTTTTCAACCCTCTTCCCCCTCACGGGGCTGTCTTCTAGAGCAGCCCGACCTCTCTTAAGGGAGATAGTGGTGTCTATCTCATTTGCCACCACCGCCTCCCTCTGCGCACCACTCCTGGCTTCCTCAGATTCAGAGCCCAGTTTTGCCACCCCTCCTGAGGACCTTATATCCCCACCAGAGGGGGGCGCGGGGCCTCCTGGAGGCCCTCCCTCCTTTGTACCCGTTCCCCCACCTTCAACCTTCTCCCCAGAAGAAGAGGAGGCGGAGGTCTCATCCAAGGTGAGGTACCAGTTGGAGAGCAACAGAGGGGAGCCGGTTACGCCTTCCCTGGCTACTTTTTAGTCCGGTGTTTCAGTCTGTTTTTGGACTCTGTCCCACTATCCTCTGCAGCGCTTTCATAGTGCGAGTACAGAGTATCTTCCGGCGCTCCAGTCTCTCGATCTTCTCATTTAGCTCCCTGTCCCCTAGGGTCTCTGACTCAGGAGGGGCAGCCGCTTGGAAAGGAGCAGGCGTCACCCCAGGACAGGGTTCCTCCCGCCCCCTCTCCACCTGGCGCCTCTCCCTCCGCCTCTGCCGGGACGGACCGTTTTTGTTCTTCACCGACCCCACTATCTTTGCCAGCACCCGCCTCAGCCGAAGGGACCTCCCGGCCCGCTCCTGCGTGAGCTCGGGCCGCATTGACCTCAGAGAGAGGACAGTGACTGAAAGGGTGCCCTAGTTCACCACACAGGTTGCATCTAATCTCCTCACAAGAAGCGGCTAGATGACCTGTCCCCCCCATAATGCGCACTTTTGCACTTGGCACCTGGCGCTGAAGTGTGTGGGGCTGCCGCACTTGTGACAGAGCTTAGTCTGCCCCATGTAGAAAACCAAGATTCTATCATGGCAGATAAAGGCAGATGATGGAATGTTGGAAACTGTACTCCCCAGACGCTTACGTTTTATGTTAAACGTCCAGGCGCCCGACCAAATGCCAAACTCATCCAGGTTCTTAGATGGATCCCCCTGGACCTTTCCGTACCTGCCCAGCCAGGTCATCATGTCAACATAAGAGAGCAACTCGTTACGGGTCAGCACAGTCACTCTCTTAACCTCACTCTGGCGGGTTATCGCTTTTGCAAGTGAACCTCGCCAGTCTGGCTTGTTCTTTGCCAGCTCATATCCGGACCAGAAGAGCTCTAGCCCCTCTGGCCGGACAAAACTGATGTCGAACTCCTTGGAGCCATATGGATGGATCAAGTCAAAGATGTCAGTTGCCTTGAAAACCATCCCAAGCAGGAGCTCCGCCACCCTCTTTCTTGTAGGGCACACATCCTTGCTACACCACTTTAGATAGACCACATTCCGTCTGACTCCAGGGCCATTTGTGAGTAAAGACCAGGCGGTCTCGCCCCCTCTCTGCTCTTGGAAAGCCCCATGTCTGTTTATCCAGATTGACAGATCCACCTTTTTGAGGGCCTCCAGCAGTCGTCGCTGCAAGTCACCATCACCGGACTGTGAGAGCGAGGAAGCCAACGAAGACAGCCCCTCCCCCCTACGGAAGCATAACTTCTGCCAGGTACTACGGACGCAGGAGGGGCAGCCGAGCCGGCCCCCTCCCCCCTATTCTACCTACAGCAGGAGCTGCCCCAGACGCCTCTGAAGGGCTACACGAGGGGCCCCAACCGCTTTTCCAGCGACCAGCTGACCCTCCGCTCTCGCCCCCCCATCAAGGCCCAGAGCAACACCCCCAACAACCTTAACAATTTTGTTATCACCACAAACATTCTGAGTGACCACTTCTGCAGTGGTCACTTCCACTCTGTCCTCCCCCAGACACACAGCTGGGCCAGAGAGGACAGCAGGATCAGTGGGAACTTTAATATGAACTCCGAGCTCTGTAGCTTTGGAAACTGCATCATTGGCCAGGAGCACCTGCGCCGTG
Organism: Bufo gargarizans; assembly: GCF_014858855.1. NCBI lineage: Eukaryota > Metazoa > Chordata > Amphibia > Anura > Bufonidae > Bufo > Bufo gargarizans. Next base: position 198,010,713 of record NC_058086.1, read on the forward strand.
GTCACCATTTCTGCCTCCCCCTCACTTGTGGAGGACGGAGGGGATGCAGAGGACGCAGCTGGAACAGGTTTCTCATAGTTAATTTTAATGCTCTTTACCTTCTTTACTTTTTTTCCTTTGCTGTCTTGGCAGGCCTTTTCAACACCTCAGACCGTCGTGCCGTGGGCAAGTGCTCCCGGCAACGCCGATCCCGGCCGCAACGGCCGCCAAGGTCTTGCTCCCTCCTCCCCCGGCCACAGACATGCCCCCGAACACGCCCCCAGGAGCCCCCGATACCGCAAAAGCACCAGGAGGCGTGCCCAGAGACATGCCCACGGACCCTCCCACCGCCCCCGCAGCACCGCCGACCCACTGACACAGGCAGGCAGGGCAACAAGCACCGCAGGGACAGTAGGACTGGAGAGAACAGCAGGAGAAACCCCAGTGATTACAGGGGGAGCAGGCACACCAGCGGCAGCCACATAACACTGACGCAGGCCCACCACACACCTTTCCAGTGTGACCAGGACCGCGGCGGCAGGCGCGGCCACTCGTGCCGCCAGACCACTCCCCCCTCTCTCCGCCCTTGTTTCCTTCGTGTCGGGCCTTTCGGCCCGCCCCTCTCTCAGGCCGCCCTCGCTACTGCAAGCGAGGACGGCGTCCTGCGCTATTTTACAGTCACTATTCTCCCCACTCCAACGCTCCGGTTCCACTACAGAGACCGGGCTAGGAAGGATAGTGGGGGCTGCGTCCTGCACCGACTTTGCAGCCGGCTCAGAGCGCAGCGGGTGAGCTACATATACATATCTCACCTTGCTGATGATTGTTCTTTCTCTTTTTACGTTTCTTCTTTGCAGGGTACTCGTCATCCAGGAGCTCTTCTCCAAACGCAAAGCCTTCCTCGTGTATCTTGGGGGATTCCAGATGACGAATATTTGCCATTAACTGTCCGCCAATTCCACTGCTCTCACTGAAATCTTCTTCATCTGAACTGGTGGGGGGCAGACACACCTGCTCTGCAGGAATGCTTGTTTCCATAATCTGCCCCACCCGGTCCTCTGCTTGCACTTCCCCCTCTGGCTCTTCCTCTTCACTTGAAGAGTCTGCCGCCTGCTGTCTTTCTTGCTGAGCCATTTCAGAGAACCTCTCCTCATTTTTTTACTTTTCTTGGAAGGTGCCACTACTTCTTAAGATAACCACTCTTCTCACTTCCAATTCCTTTACTTCTTCTTTCAAAAGCTTAATCTTCTCTGAGATTTCAGGCCTCTTACTCTTGAAGGCCCTATTCGCCTTTTCCCTTTCCAGCTTTAACTCATTTCTGAGTCTTTTTAGCCTTTTACCTGCTTCCTCGTACTCCCGGAGGTAGGCCATAATTCGAGAGCTTTATACCGTGACCGCCTCCTGGGGGCCTCATGCTGCCCCAGTTGGCGTCCACCACTCCCAGCCCACCCTCAGGAGCACTCCGCTCACCTCTTGGAAGGCTACTATCCACCTTCTTGGACTTGCTGGAGGTCCTCACAGCTTCACCCCCAGGGGCTACAGGGGCCACTTCAACATGACCCCTGCACGATCTTCTGACCCGGGGACGGATGATGGTTCAGAGGCCGGTTGCTCACCTCCCCTACCTCCCGCCGGCCTACCCCGGGAAGCAGGATCCTGGGTCATTGTTGGACGCATTGCCCAGGACCCCACCAGCTCCCTAGGGAAGGGCAAGGCAAGGCCTGGGCTGGGGAAAGGTGTTATTCTTCCCACAGGCCTGGTGTTGCTGTCTTCAGGGAAAAGATGGTAAAAACCCTGGAAGTTTGGCTTGGATGCAGGAGCTCACACAGACAGAACCTTCCTCCGCAGCTGCTGGCACCATTCCTGAGATACTCCCAAAAAATTACCTGCATTAGCCAATACAAGCCTGCAAGTCTTTCTCTTCATATGCCAACTGCCATACACACGGTCACATGTCCCTTATCAGCCAATAGAAGCTCACAGGTCCTACTCCAGGTTTCCATAACAACTGATCACAGGTTTTAGCAGTTTGCAGGTCCTTAAATATTCAGTCACATGATGTGTCAGGATTAGATACACAGCTCAGCAGACAGTATCACACAGGATAGGATTAGATACACAGCTCAGCAGACAGTATCACACAGGATAGGATTAGATACACAGCTCAGCAGACAGTATCACACAGGATAGGATTAGATACACAGCTCAGCAGACAGTATCACACAGGATAGGATTAGATACACAGCTCAGCAGACAGTATCACACAGGATAGGATTAGATACACAGCCAGCAGACAGTATCACACAGGATAGGATTAGATACACAGCTCAGCAGGCAGTATCACACAGGATAGGATTAGATACACAGCTCAGCAGACAGTATCACACAGGATAGGATTAGATACACAGCTCAGCAGACAGTATTAGATACACAGCTCAGCAGACTGTATCACACAACATAAGATTAGATACACAGCTCAGCAGACAGTATCACACAGAATAGGATTAGATACACAGCTCAGCAGACAGTATCACACAGGATAGGATTAGATACACAGCTCAGCAGACAGAATCACACAGGATTAGATACACAGCTCAGCAGACAGTATCACACAGGATAGGATTAGATACATAGCTCAGCAGACAGTATCACACAGGATATAATTAGATACACAGATCAGCAGACAGTATCACACAGGATAGGATTAGATACACAGCTCAGCAGACAGTATCACACAGGATAGGATTAGATACACAGCTCAGCAGACAGTATCATACAGGATAGGATTAGATACACAGCTCAGAAGACAGTATTAGATACACAGCTCAGCAGACAGTATCACACAGGATAGGATCAGATACACAGCTCAGCAGACAGTATCACACAGGATAGGATTAGATACACAGCTCAGCAGACAGTATCACACAGGATAGGATTAGATACCCGGCTCAGCAGACAGTATCACACAGGATAGGATTAGATACACAGCTCAGCAGACAGTATCACACAGGATAGGATTAGATACACAGCTCAGCAGACAGTTTCACACAGGAGAGGATTAGATACACAGCTCAGCAGACAGTATCACACAGGATAGGATTAGATACACAGCTCAGCAGTCAGTATCACACAGGATAGGATCAGATACACAGCTCAGCAGACAGTATCACACAGGATAGGATTAGATATACTGCTCAGCAGACAGTATCACACAGGATAGGATTAGATACACAGGTCAGCAGACAGTATCACACAGGCAAGGATTAGATACACAGCTCAGCAGACAGTATCACACAGGATAGGATTAGATACACAGCTCAGCAGACGGTATCACACAGGATAGGATTAGATACACAGCTCAGCAGACAGTATCACACAGGATAGGATTAGATACACCGCTCAGCAGACAGTATCACACAGGATAGGATTAGATACACAGCTCAGCAGACAGTACCACACAGGATAGGATTAGATACACAGCTCAGCAGACAGTATCACACAGGATAGGATTAGATGCACAGCTCAGCAGACAGTATCACACAGGATAGGATTAGATACACACCCCAGCAGACAGTATCACACAGGATAGGATTAGATACACAGCTCAGCAGACGGTATCACACAGGGTAGGATTAGATGCACAGCTCAGCAGACAGTATCACACATGATAGGATTTGATACACAGCTCAGCAGACAGTATCACACATGATAGGATTAGATACACAGCTCAGCAGACAGTATCACACAGGATAGGATTAGATACACAGTTCAGCAGTCAGTATCACACATAGTGGCGTCGCTAGAGGGGGGCGAGGGGGGGCAATTGCCCCCCCTATGTTGTCCCTTGCCCCCCCGGGTGCCCCCCCGCTGATTCCCCAGAGTGAATACTAATGAGCGCTTCCATTATGGAAGCGCTCATTAGTACCGAAGGACCAGGAAGTGGTGAACGCTCTGTACTCACCACTTCCTGGTCCTCGGCTGTCGGCTGTGCAGGGCTGCGCACAGCGTAAGGTCGCTCTGTGACCTCACGCTGTGCGCGCCAGTTTAGAGCACAGTCGACTGAGGAGAAAATGGCAGGCGGCGTCCGTCCAGGAGCAGGAGAGGTAAGTGTTTTTATTTTTTATTTTATAGAAAATGTGGCTGCTGGGGGCATAATGGGGGCTAATTGGAGGCATATGGGGCATTTGGAGGCATATGGGGGCTAATTGGAGGCATATTTGGGGGCTAATTGGAGGCATATGGGGGCATTTGGAGGCATATGGGGGCTAATTGGTGGCATATTTGGGGGATAATTGGTGGCATATTTGGGGGATAATTGGTGGCATATTTGGGGGATAATTGGAGGCATATTTGGGGCTAATAGGAGGCATATGGGGCTAATAGGAGGCATATGGGGCTAATAGGAGGCATATGGGGCTAATATGAGGCATAATGGGGCTAATAGGAGGCATAATGGGGCTAATAGGAGGCATATGGGGGCTAATAGGAGGCATATGGGGCTAATTGGAGGCATATGGGGCTAATAGGAGGCATATGGGGCTAATAGGAGGCATATGGGGCTAATAGGAGGCATATTGGGGCTAATAGGAGGCATATGGGGGCTAATAGGAGGCATATGGGGGCTAATTGGAGGCATATGGGGGCTAATTGGAGGCATATGGGGGCTAATAGGAGGCATATGGGGGTTAATTGGAGGCATATGGGGCTAATTGGAGGCATATGGGGCTAATTGGAGGCATATGGGGGCTAATAGGAGGCATATGGGGGCTAATAGGAGGCATATGGGGGCTAATAGGAGGCATATGGGGGCTAATAGGAGGCATATGGGGGCTAATTGGAGGCATATGGGGCTAATTGGAGGCATATGGGGGCTAATTGGAGGCATATGGGGGCTAATTGGAGGCATATGGGGGCTAATAGGAGGCATATGGGGGCTAATAGGAGGCATATGGGGGCTAATAGGAGGCATATGGGGGCTAATTGGAGGCATATGGGGCTAATTGGAGGCATATGGGGGCTAATTGGAGGCATATGGGGGCTAATAGGAGGCATATGGGGGCTAATAGGAGGCATATGGGGGCTAATAGGAGGCATATGAGGCTAATAGGAGGCATATGGGGGCTAATAGGAGGCATATGGGGGCTAATAGGAGGCATATGGGGGCTAATTGGAGGCATATGGGGGCTAATTGGAGGCATATGGGGCTAATTGGAGGCATATGGGGCTAATTGGAGGCATATGGGGCTAATAGGAGGCATATGGGGCTAATATGAGGCATATGGGGGCTAATAGGAGGCATATTGGGGCTAATAGGAGGCATATGGGGGCTAATAGGAGGCATATGGGGGCTAATTGGAGGCATATGGGGGCTAATTGGAGGCATATGGGGCTAATAGGAGGCATATGGGGGTTAATTGGAGGCATATGGGGCTAATTGGAGGCATATGGGTATAATTGGAGGCATATGGGGGCTAATTGGAGGCATATGGGGGCTAATTGGAGGCATATGGGGGCTAATAGGAGGCATATGGGGCTAATAGGAGGCATATGGGGCTAATAGGAGGCATATGGGGCTAATAGGAGGCATATGGGGGCTAATAGGAGGCATATGGGGCTAATAGGAGGCATATGGGGGCTAATTGGAGGCATATGGGGGCTAATTGGAGGCATAAGGGGGCTAATTGGAGGCATATGGGGGCTAATTGGAGGCATATGGGGGCTAATAAGAGGCATAATGGGGGCTAATGAGGCATAAGGGCTGATATGGGGGCTAATGAGGCATAAGGGCTGATATGGGGGCTAATGAGGCATAAGGGCTGATATGGGGGCTGATATGAGAGGCATAATGAGGGCTAATGAGAGGCATAATGTGTCATCCACAGATGCCCCCATAACAGTGTGTCTTCCACAGATCCACCATAACAGTGCGCCTGTGCACTGACGAGAGACAGAAAGAAGGGGAAAGAATCCGTGGAAGCAAGCAGAGGACGGCACTGCAGACGACTGAATAGCTTCTTTTGTAAGTAAATTGCTTTATTATAACTGTATCCCTGCATATCGCAATTCTCTCGTATTTTGTAATCTTATTGATATATACTTATTTTGTTTGTGCCCCCCCATTTTTGACTGTGGTATCTTTGTGCCCCCCCTATATATTGTTCCTAGAGTCGCCACTGATCACACAGGATAGGATTAGATACACAGCTCAGCAGGCAGTATCACACAGGATAAGATTAGATACACAGCTCAGCAGGCAGTATCACACAGGATAAGATTAGATACACAGCTCAGCAGACAGTATCACACAGGATAGGATTAGATACACAGCTCAGCAGACAGTATCACACATGATAAGATTAGATACACAGCTCAACAGACAGTATCACACAGGATAGGATTAGATACACAGCTCAGCAGACAGTATCACACAGGATAGGATTAGATACACAGCTCAGCAAGCAGTATCACACAGGATAGGATTAGATACACAGCTCAGCAGACAGTATCACATAGGATAGGATTAGATACACAGCTCAGCAGGCAGTATCACACAGGATAAGATTAGATACACAGCTCAGCAGACAGTATCACACAGGATAGGATTAGATACATAGCTCAGGAGACAGTATCACACAGGATAGGATTAGATACACAGCTCAGCAGACAGTATCACACAGGGGAGGATTAGATACACAGCTCAGCAGACAGTATCACACAGGATAGGATTAGATACACAGCTCAGCAGATAGTATCACACAGGACAGGATTAGATACACAGCTCAGCAGACAGTATCACACAGGAGAGGATTAGATACACAGCTCAGCAGACAGTATCAGACAGGATAGGATTAGATACACAGCTCAGCAGGCAGTATCACACAGGATAGGATTAGATACACAGCTCAGCAGGCAGTATCACACAGGATAGGATTAGATACACTGCTCAGCAGACAGTATCACACAGGATAGGATTAGATACACAGCTCAGCAGACAGTATCACGCAGGATAGGATTAGATACACAGCTCAGCAGACAGTATCACGCAGGATAGGATTAGATACACAGCTCAGCAGACAGTATCACACAGGATAGGATTAGATACACAGCTCAGCAGACAGTATCACACAGGATAGGATTAGATACACAGCTCAGCAGACAGTATCACACAGGATAGGATTAGATACACAGCTCAGCAGACAGTATCACACAGGATAGGATTAGATACACAGCTCAGCAGACAGTATCACACAGGATAGGATTAGATACACAGCTCAGCAGTCAGTATCACACAGGATAAGATTAGATACACAGCTCAGCACACAGTATCACACAGGATAGGATTAGATACACAGCTCAGCAGACAGTATCACACAGGATAGGATTAGATACACAGCTCAGCAGATAGTATCACACAGGACAGGATTAGATACACAGCTCAGCAGACAGTATCACACAGGACAGGATTAGATACACAGCTCAGCAGACAGTATCACACAGGATAGGATTAGATACACAGCTCAGCAGACAGTATCACACAGGATAGGATTAGATACACAGCTCAGCAGACAGTATCACGCAGGATAGGATTAGATACACAGCTCAGCAGACAGTATCACACAGGATAGGATTAGATACACAGCTCAGCAGACAGTATCACACAGGATAGGATTAGATACATAGCTCAAGAGACAGTATCACACAGGATAGGATTAGATACATAGCTCAAGAGACAGTATCAAACATGTCGCAGTGCGACACTATAGCCTATCATTATAAAAATTGAGACAAAATGCCACGCGACACATGTCGTTGTGTAGCCCTAGCATTAAAGGAGCATGGTGCTATGGAGGTCACTGTTAAAGGGGCGGGCACTGTGGAGATCACTGTTAAAGAGGCGTTCACTGTGGAGGTCACTGTTAAGAGGGCAGGGGCCACTATTAAAGGGGCAACTGCTGTGGAGGTCACTGTTAAGGCAGCAGGGTACGGTGAGGTCACTGTTAAGGGAGTGTGGGTACTGTGAAGGTTAAAGCTAAGGGGGTTGGCTGCTGTGGAAATCTCATTTTAAGGAGGCACTGTGGGAAGGTCAGTGTTAAGGGGTGGGGGGCTTTGGAGTTCACTGTTAAGGGGGCGAGGTGCTGTAGAGGTCACTGTTATGGGGGATACTGTCAATATCTTTTAACGACACACACAAACATTAAATGAAATAGATGAAATATACCCGGGTCCTTCTGCTAGTATATACTGTGGGTATTTGCTCTGGTAGACAGGCTTGCGGATGCAGTACAGAGGCAATGACAACGTCTTTAACTTAAAGGGAACCTGTCACCAGTTTTATGGTGTCCTAACTAAGGGCAGCATAAATAAGTGACTGATTCTCTTAGCAAAATGCTGGGTCACTTTCTTTAAGGCCCCATGCACACTGCCGTGTTTCACAGCCGTGTGCGGGCCGTGGAACCGCGGCCTGGATCCCTCCTGAGAGCAGGAGCGCACGGCGTCACTGGTTGCTATGACGCCGTGTGCTCCCTGCTGCCGGCACAGTACAGTAATACACTGGTATAGATCATACCAGTGTATTACTGTATTGCGGCGGCAGCAGGGGGCGCACGGCGTCATAGCAACCAGTGACGCCGTGCGCTCCTGCTCTCAGGAGGGATCCAGGCCGCGGTTCCACGGCCCGCACACGGCTGTGAAACACGGCAGTGTGCATGGGGCCTAATTGACCCAGTCAATCTGCCAACATCTTGTATTGAAAAGCTCCAGCTGATAATGATGAGTCATGAATATTCATGAGCTCCTGACTCTCCCCGCCCACCTGCTGCTGAATGACAGTTTATTTCCATATGAATCAGCAGCAAGTGGGCAGGGGAGTGGCTATAGCTCTGAATTAAATATACGCTGGACTCAATGACATCACGCTGGACTCAAATCAGCTCATTAGCATGCAGCATCTTTGTGTGTATATTATGAGGTAACCATCTGTCACACCAGTAAGTGAATACATCTAAGGCACTTTTTAGTAGTTAATGATTGTATATAATTAGTTATATTATAATCAAATATCCACATGACAGGTTCCCTTTAAACAGTGCAGTGTTTTATTCACACATAACTAAAGTGACAACAAAAAGGCAGTTTCAAGGAAAAACAGTCACCTTGTGTCTGGTGTTTGTTCACACCAGGCTGCAGCACATAAGTCCTTGGGTGAAGCAGAAGTCCATGTGCTTTTTCCAAAACAATATAGCAGGCCTTAGTCCCGGCCCAAACTCTCAGGCTCGAACACTCAGACTGACAAAGCTCCAGTATCAGATGGAGGATAATCCACACCAGCTGAGACTGCTGGCTGGGTTTTTATCCCAAACCAAAAATCCGGCCTGGAACTTGGGGAACAGCCACCCACCCTGCACTTTGGCTGCTCCCAGTAAGAGCCGGCCCGGATCGGCTTTACAGCCACACTAAATAATCAATAGTGTCAGCTAGCACTAGCTGCCGATGACACTTAAAATAACCGGCTCGTACCTCACCGAGGCCAGGAACCTCGGTGACACATATCTTCCGTCAATGACGGACCCTTGCGCTTTCCTACAATATATATAGAAGAAGTAGGACATTTAAGTAGAAGCAGCAATGGCGATTTCCTCATTTCAAACAATTTATTGAAACAAAAGCTGACACCAGTGGTGGAAGGAGGATCCATGAGAATGTGTGTATGTTGAGAGATTGTTTGTGGGATTGTATGGAGAGGAAGACGAATGTGTTTCTGTTAAGTTTAGATTTTGAAAAGGCGTATGATAGGTTGGCTCATAAATTTGTGTATAGAGTGTTGTTAAGAGTGGGATTTCCAGCTGAGTTTGTGTGGAGAGTGAGAAGTATGTATGATGGAATTTAGTCGAGTGCTGTTGAATGGCTGTGTAGGTAAAAGAGTGAATGTGTTCACTGAGGCAAGGGTGCCCATTGTCACCCATTGTGTTTATATGTGCGATTGAACCATTGTTGTGCCTGTTAAGGAAAGATAAGGTGATTCGTGGAGTGCAAGTGCCAGGAGGTGGTGGGGGTGAATGGAAGCCGAGTGGTTATATGGATGATGTGTGTTCAGTGAGACGTGTGAAATTGTTAGTGTCGATATTTTGTGGAGCATCTGCTTTTCATGTAAAGAGGAGTGCTAGGGAGGGATGTTGGAGTCAGTGTGGTGGAAGGCCTGATTAATGTATTAGGTGAGAAATTAGAAGGGAAGGATAGTTGGGAAGAGGTGAAGGTGAGAGTAAATTTTTGGAGGATGAAGGATATGTCCTTTTTTGGCAAAATTATGGTGATTAAGAGTGTTATCTTGCCTATTTATTTGTACATTGCAGTTGTTTTTCCACCAGGTTATATGATGATGAGAAATCTGAATAGAATTTAGTTTGTTTTCTTATAGTAACATAGTACATAAGGACGAAAAAAGCCCTCTGTCCATCCAGTTCAGCCTGTCATCCTGCAAGTTGATCCAGAGGAAGGCAAAAAACCCCTGTGAGGTAGAAGCCAATTTTCCTCACTTTAGGGGAATAAAAAATTCCTTCCCGACTCCAATCAGGCATCAGAATAACTCCCTGGATCAGCGACCCCTCTCTAGTAGCTATAGCCTGTAATATTATTACACTCCAGAAATACATCCAGGCCCCTCTTGAATCCCTTTATTGTACTCACCATCACCACCTCCTCAGGCAGAGAGCTCCATAGTCTCACTGCTCTTACCGTAAAGAATCCTCTTCTATGTTTGTGTACAAACCTTCTTTCCTCCAGACGCAGAGGATGTCCCCTCGTCACAGTTATAGTCCTGGGAATAAATAGATGATGGAAGAGATCTCTGTACTGTCCCCTGATATATTTATACATAGTAATTAGATCTCCCCTCAGTCGTCTTTTTTCTAAAGTGAATAACCCTAATTTTGATAATCTTTCAGGGTACTGTAGTTGCCCCATTCCAGTTATTACTTTAGTTGCCCTCCTCTGGACCCTCTCCAGCTCTGCTATGTCTGCCTTGTTCACTGGAGCCCAGAATTGTACACAGTACTCCATGTGTGGTCTGACTAATGATTTGTAAAGTGGTAGGACTATGTTCTTATCACGGGCATCTATGCCCCTTTTGATGCAACCCAATATCTTGTTGGCCTTGGCAGCAGCTGCCTGACACTGGTTTTTGCAGCTTAGTTTGCTGTTTATTAAAATTCCTAGATCTTTTTCCATGTCAGTGTTACCGAGTGTTTTACCATTTAATAAGTACGGGTGACTTGCATTATTCCTTCCCATGTGCATAACTTTACATTTGTCAGTGTTAAACCTCATCTGCCACTTATCTGCCCAAGCCTCCAATCTATCCAGATCCCTCTGTTGTAGTATACTGTCCTCTGTAGTATATATATATATACAGTATACTGTCCTCTGTAGTATATATACAGTATACTGTCCTCTTCAGTGTTAATTACTTTACACAGTTTAGGGTCATCTGCGAAAATTGATATTTTACTATGCAAGCCTTCTACAAGATCATTAATAAACATATTGAAGAGAATAGGGCCCAATACTGACCCCTGAGGTACCCCACTAGTGACAGTGACCCAATCTGAGCATGTACCGTTAATAACCACCCTCTGTTTTCTATCCCTCAGCCAGTTACTTACCCACATACAGACATTTTCTCCCAGTCCGAGCATTCTCATTTTATATACTAACCTTTCATGTGGTACAGTGTCAAATGCTTTGGAGAAGCCCAGATATACGACATCCATTGATTCGCCGCAGTCAAGTCTAGAACTTACCTCCTCATAGAAACTGATTAAATTAGTTTGGCATGACCGATCCCTCACGAAGCCATGCTGATATGGCGTTATTTGCTTATTTCCGTAGAGATGTTCTAACATAGCATCTCTCAGAAAACCTTCAAACAGTTTACCCACAACAGATGTTAAACTTACCGGCCTATAGTTTCCAGGCTCTGTTTTTGGACCCTTTTTGAATATTGGCACCACATTTGCCATGCGCCAATCCTGTGGGACATTCCCTGTCAGTATAGAGTCTGCAAATATCAGAAATAAGGGTCTGGCTATGACATTACTTAATTCCTTTAGGATACGGGGGTGTATGCCATCTGGTCCTGGCGATTTGTCTATTTTAATCTTTTTAAGTCGCTGTTGTACTTCTTCCTGGGTCAGACAGGACACTTTTAATGGGGAATTTATTTTTACATTCTGCATGTCATCTGACAGTTTATTTTCCTCAGTGAATACATTGGAGAAAAAAATATTTAACAGCTTTGCTTAAAATTTTTAACATTTATATAATTGAAGAATATTTTAGGGTTAGTTTTACTCTCTTTGGCAATTAATATCTCGGTCTCTAGTTTGGACGCTTTTATTAGTTTTTTACATGTTCTATTTTTTTCCTTATAGTATTTCAGTGCTTCCGTGCTACCTCCCTGTTTTAGTGTTTTATATGCTTTCTTTTTGTCATTTATTGCCTTCTTTACAGTTCTGTTTATCCACATTGGTTTCTTTTTGTTCTTTAACCTTTTATTCCCATGCGGTATGTACCTCTCACAATGACAGTTTAGGATGCTTTTAAAGATATCCCATTTTGTGGCTGTATTTTTATTTGTGAGGACTTTATCCCATTTAGTTAGGCCTATGGCCTCCCTTAGTTGGCTAAATTTAGCTTTTTTGAAGTTTGGTATTTTTGTTCCTCCCTGTAGAAACGCTCTTTTGAATGATAATTGGAAGGTTATTACTTTGTGGTCACTATTTCCCAGGTGTCCCCCAACCTGCACGTCTGTTGTTCTGTCAGGCCTATTGGTCAATACTAAGTCCAGTATGGCCGTCCCTCTAGTCGGGTCCTGAACCAGTTGGGAGAGGTAATTGTCTTTGGTTATTGCCAAGAACCTGTTTCCCTTATGAGATATACAAGTTTCAGTTTCCCAGTCTATATCTGGGTAGTTGAAGTCCCCCATAATAACCACCTCATTATGATTTGCCGCCTCGTCTATCTCGTTTAGTAGTAGATTTTCTGTGGTATATTAGGTGGTTTATAGTAAACTCCTATTAGTAATTTATTATTGTTTTTAGCTCCATGTATCTCTACCCACAGTGACTCCACATGTTCATGGCCCTCTCTTATATCTTCTCGGAGTGTGGGCTTTAGACCGGACTTTACATAAAGGCAAACCCCTTCCCCTCTCCGGTTTTGACAATCCTTTCTAAACAGGCTGTAACCTTGTACATTAACCGCCCAGTCATAGCCATCATCCAGCCGTGTCTCAGTTATTCCCACTATGTCATAGTCCTCCTCACACATCACTAATTCCAGTTCACCAGTTTTATTAGTCAGGCTTCTGGCATTAGTATACATACATTTGAGAGGTTTATGTATATTTTTTACCCTACACCTTTCCTTCTGAACTTTTCTAGTCCCTCCTTCCATTCCTCCCCCAGTCCCATTACCTTGCCCCCGGTCTCTATCTGCACTATCTTCCCATCCTATAACATAATTACCCTCCCCCAGTCCCTAGTTTAAACACTCCTCCAACCTTCTAGCCATCTTCTTCCCCAACACAGCTGCCCCTTCTCCATTGAGGTGCAGCCCAACCCTACGATAGAGCCTGTAGCCGATAGAGAAGTCGGCCCAGTTCTCCAGGAACCCAAACCCCTCCTTCCTTATGGGCATCAAAGATGGAGAGAGCCAGGAGGGAAGTATTAGTTAAAAGGTTAAGTAAAGGTGGCTTGGAGTTTCCAAATTTGGGAGTATATTTTGGAGTTAATATTGTTTTGTTTTTGCTAATAATACAGTCCTGATCAAAAGTTGAGGACCACTTGAAAAATGGCAAAAAAATCATATTTAGCATGGCTGGATCTTAACAAGGTTCCAAGTAGAGCTTCAACATGCAACAAGAAGAAATGGGAGTGAGACAAAACATTTTTTGAGCATTCAATTAATTGAAAATAACGATTAAACTGAAACAGGCTGTTTTTTAGCTGATCAAAAGTTTAGGACCACACCTCAAAAAAAAAACGAAACCCCGCCAAAACAGAAATACAACTTCCAAACATGAACTCAGTAATGAGTAGCTCTGCCGTTATTGTTGATCACTTCAAAAATTCATTTCGGCATGCTTGATGCAAGCTTTTCCATGAGGTGAAAGGAACATTTCTCCAAGTGGTGAAGAAGGCCGCACGAAGGCCATCTACTGTCTGGAACTGTTGTCCATTTTTGTAAACTTCCCTTGCCATCCATCCCCAAAGGTTCTCAATTGGATTTACATCAGGGGAACACGCAGGATGGGCCAAAAGAGTGATGTTATTCTCCTGGAAGAAGTCTCTTGTCCTGCGGGCATTGTGTACTGTAGCGTTGTCCTGTTGAAAAACCCAGTCGTTACCACACAGATGAGGGCTCTCAGTCATGAGGAATGCTCTCTGCAACATCTGGACATAGCCAGCGGCCATTTGACGCCCCTGCACTTCCTGAAGCTCCATTGTTCCACTGAAGGAAAAAGCACACCAGACCATTATGGTGCCCCCTCCACTGTGGCGCGTAGAAAACATTTCATGTGGGATCTGCTTGTCATGCCAGTAACGTTGGAAACCATCAGGACCATCAAGAGAATAAAACTTTCTTCCACCTTTGAATGTCCCATGTTTGGTGCTCTCTTGCAAAGTCCAAATGAGCAGTTCTGTGGCGTTCAAGGAGACGAGGTCTTTGAAGAAATTTTTTGTTTTTGAAGCCCTTCAGTCTCAGATGCCGTCTGATGGTTATGGAGCTGCAGTCAGCACCAGTAAGGGCCTTAATTTGGGACGAGGATCGTTCAGTGTCTTGACGGACAGCCAATTGGATCCTCCGGCTCAGTGCTGGTGAATTTTTTTTGGGTCTTCCACTTGACTTTTTTGTTCCATAACCCTCAGGATCATTTAAGAAATTCCAAATGACTGTCTTACTGCGTCCCACCTCAGCAGCGATGGCGCTGTGAGACCCTGCTTATGCAGTTCAACAACCCGACCACGTTCAAAAAGGGAGAGTTTTTTTGCCTTTGCCATCACAACGTGTGACTACCTGACAGAAAATGACAATGAATCCACATCTTTGCACAGATTTGGCCTTTTAAAGGCATGTGGTCCTAAAATTTGGATCAGCTGAAAAACAGCCTGTTTCAGTTTAATCGTTATTTTCAATTAATTGAATGCTCAAAAAATGTTTTGTCTCACTCCCATTTCTTCTTGTTGCATGTTGAAGCTCTACTTGGAACCTTGTTAAGATCCAACAATGTAAAATATGATTTTTTGCCATTTTTCAAGTGGTCTTAAACTTTTGATCAGGACTGTAGTTAAGATATAGACAAAATACTCATGTATGTATAGGTGTTTATTTGGAACCTACTTGATACGGTTGAAGTGGTGTTTGAGGGATCTGAGACGTCCAATTTAGTTCGGGGTGCCAGTGTGGTATATGTCGGTGTATACGTTTTTGGTCAAGTAAGAATTATGTGTAGTAGATGTTAGGATGTTGCGTAATAAGAGCTTGGTATACAAGATGATAGAGTGTAAAGAGATGGAGTGTGGAATAAATATGGTAAGGGATGCTGATATAGAGACGGTATGGAAGAAAGTTAGGATGTTTGTGTTAACAAATAGACAGAGTGAAGTGGCATAGTTTACATGGGGTGTTACCAGTAAGAGAGCTTCAAAGGAATTGTGGATTAGTTAGAAGTGATGTATGTCCTAAGGAGGGTTGTGGTGGAAATGAGAGTATTGTACATTTATTTTGGAATTGTAAGTTTGCGAGGGAGTTGATTAGAAGAATTGGACCATTATGGAAAGGAATAACTGGGATCAGTTTGTTGTCCTTTCAGTTGTTTATGTTTTGGTTTGAGTATGAGTGATGGGGTGAAGGAGAGAGTGTTGGCGTTGTTGTTGGCTTGTATAAAAGAAGTGTTGTGGGATGTAAGGAATGTATATGTGTTTAAGAGGAAAGAATTGACAGTTACAGATAGTGTACGAATGGTATTAGGAAAGTTGTGTGTGTGTTATTTGTGAGATAAAAAAATTAAAGAGGAGGTTGATGCGAATATTGAAAAGGAAATTAATGTAGTAGATTGTTATTCTTGAATTGTACCTTTTTGTGAGTATATCGGGAAAAATGAAAAAAATAAAAATACAAATTAATTGTTCTTAGATGATGATGGGTGGGAGAAGTATGATCTGTAGTTTAATGATCCTATGGTATCCCCATCTGAGGGGGAAAAAAAGTTTGTTTTGCATATCGCATTGTGCACAAGGCTGCCATTGTAAGGTATGCTGACTGTACTTGTCTCATGGAGAGGTTGTTGGCTTGCATTCCTGGTTTTTGGCTTATAGCCTTTGTGTTATTGTCTGTCTGTTTTATGTTATAAGCAATGACTTTTTTATTATTATTATGAGGTAGTGTCGTAGCTACAAGGAGAAATTATTGTTAATAGGTAACATAGTATTTATTAAAGAGGTTATTGATAATAGCTATAAAAAGAAATTATAGAGGATAGGTAGCATAATATCTACATCGAGAAGTTATTGATAATAAATGAAAGAAGAATATAAAAGTATAGAATGATTAAACATGCAAAAGAGTACATAGAAAAATTGCTTAAGATTTATTACAGGGTAATAGAATAAAATAATAAGGTATGGGTGAAAGGGTTAATAAAGGAAAGGGGGTGAGTTTAAACAGATTAAGGTAAATAATTAGTTTAATATAGCCTAACCAATGGGATTTGGGGAAGTTTAAGCAGTGAATAATTAGGCAATTGAGTTAATTGTTACAAAGAAACTCTTTCCTTGAATTTTAGTAAACAGATGTGCGTCTTATAAAATGAAAAATATGGTATAGCTCCTCCTGTCTCACTTGAATGGCACAGCTCCTTCCTATTAACCTAATAATACATAATCAATAAAGTAAAGGCAAATACCACCTTCAGCAACTTTACTTTACCATTTAGGACCAACTTTTGACAAAGACATCTCCAGCACAAGATTTAACTAAAAGTGAGACAAGAGAATTACAACATCGCACAGAGCTTACACTTTTCTCAAAAAAAATAAATCATACAAGCTAATCCTCTTTCTAGAACAAAAGAACCAGAAAGAATGAATGAATGAAAGTGAGAACTATCTTACTTGGTTGACTTGCCTTGTGGGGTACTCTTTATCATTAGGGAGACCAAAAAAATAAGCATGCATATTGTATGCCAGGTTGGTTTCTAGTGTCTAGGCTGGCTGTTTCAATTTTTGCCTCAGGCAGCACGAAGGTTAGGTGCTGCTCTGCCCTGCCCCGCCCCGCCCCGCCCCGCCCCGCCCCTGGCCACAAAGCACTGAGGGAAGCTGAACTCATGCACCAGGGCCCATGAGCCTTTAGCGACGCTCCTGTAGAGATGTATACATTGTAATTCTCTTTTCTCATTGCTAGTTGAATGTTACTTTAGAGGCCTCTCTGGTTCATATAATGTTGAATCAAAACGATAAAATAAAATATATAGCTGTTTTCTGTTTTTGTTATACAGGTGATGTATGCATCTGGGTAGATACTATTTCTATTATGGAGACCAGTTGATACACTTGATAACTACTGTAGGCTAGACAACGCTACTTTGGATTTCTGGGTAAAAAATGTGCTAATTTATCATGCCTAACATCTGTCAGTGTCAGGTAGGTTTAGGAAAGCTAATTTGAATATCTTTCCTAGCATTCCAGAGGGGCATTGTCTGGCCTACAATACTGTGAACTAGTACTCGGCATGCCATGGGCTATCCATAATGAAAAAGGTACCCTTTAGAAAATCCATATACCTGTAGATGGTTGAGAAACACACATTTGTTCTCTTTCTCGCAATCAAAATGAATCTTGCCTGGTTTGCTCGTCTCTAGAAAAAGGACTTAGGAATCGTAGTGGACAGCATGCTTAATTGTAGAAACTGGTGTCTGACAGCAGCTACCAAGACCTATAAGATTATGTGGCACATCAAGAATGCACCTGACATGAATCTAGTTTTACCACTTTATAAATCACTAGTCACACATAGAGTACTGTGTACAGTTCTGGGCTCCTGTGAAAAAGAAAAACATAGCAGAGCTGGAGAGGGTTCAGAGGAGGGCAACTAAAGTAATAACGAGAATGAGTGGACTACATTTTTTTCAGCTGGTGTTTATTAAAAATATTGTTCCATTCTGTCACAAAAGGGTTAGCTGTTTGTCCAGCTGTGTGATTGGTACTTTAAATTTGAACCAGTCATCTAATAAATCTTATGTCTAAATTACTAAAAGGCCATAACCACTTATTTAAGACACATTCTTATCAGTAAGGTAAGAACTGAGCTATAATGAGTGTTAATAAGTCAGAGATCAGAGATAAGGAGCCATCTGCTAAGTTGCCTGATGGAGCAGAGTAAAAAATCAGAGCCGCTACTAGAGAAAAACTCAAGGCTGTACAGAGACATGGATTCAAAATTTTTAATAAAGACCAATTTAAAAAAATATTTTAGCTAAAAAATTAGTACAATGAAACAATAAAAAAATGCCCCCAAAGGCGTACAAAACCTTTAATTAGAGATAAGCTAATTTAAAAAAAAATTCTATTTGGCCGGTTCGCCGAATGTTTTGAAAAAATTAGGTTCGATCTGAACTTATTCGCGGTGAATCTCATTTAAAAAAAATGCTATTTTCTGGCTGCAGAGAGCCTTTATAGTGGTGTAGAACACTGTGCCTGTATAGTGGTGTAGAACACTGTGCCTGTATAGCGGTGTAGAACACTGTGCCTTTATAGTGGTGTAGAACACTGTGCCTGTATAGCGGTGTAGAACACTGTGCCTGTATAGCGGTGTAGAACACTGTGCCTGTATAGCGGTGTAGAACACTGTGCCTGTATAGCGGTGTAGAACACTGTGCCTTTATAGTGGTGTAGAACACTGTGCCTGTATAGCGGTGTAGAACACTGTGCCTGTATAGCGGTGTAGAACACTGTGCCTGTATAGCGGTGTAGAACACTGTGCCTGTATAGCGGTGTAGAACACTGTGCCTGTATAGCGGTGTAGAACACTGTGCCTGTATAGCGGTGTAGAACACTGTGCCTGTATAGCGGTGTAGAACACTGTGCCTGTATAGCGGTGTAGAACACTGTGCCTGTATAGCGGTGTAGAACACTGTGCCTGTATAGCGGTGTAGAACACTGTGCCTGTATAGCGGTGTAGAACACTGTGCCTGTATAGCGGTGTAGAACACTGTGCCTGTATAGTGGTGTAGAACACTGTGCCTGTATAGCGGTGTAGAACACAGTGCCTGTATAGCGGTGTAGAACACTGTGCCTGTATAGCGGTGTAGAACACTGTGCCTGTATAGCGGTGTAGAACACTGTGCCTGTATAGCGGTGTAGAACACTGTGCCTGTATAGCGGTGTAGAACACTGTGCCTGTATAGTGGTGTAGAACACTGTGCCTGTATAGCGGTGTAGAACACTGTGCCTGTATAGCGGTGTAGAACACTGTGCCTTGCAGTAACACGCATAGGGAGTCTGCTGTGTTAGTGAAATATTACTGTGAGTCCGTATGACATGCAGATGACAGGCCTCGCTCTAAGAATCACTGCACAGTTCACTTATTTGGGCAGTCACGGGGCCAAAACTGACCAAATAACTCAAGTGTGAACTCAGCCTTACAGGTCGTTGTTAGCGCCAAGAAGAAGTGCACTCCTTCTACACCGTCGTCAGCTGATTCCACAAAGATGTCTACAGAACCTGTTCTATTAAACACTTATACAAGTAGAGCCCCCGACAGAGTGGAGAGGGTGTCAGCAGTAAGTGTGTGTTGACGTCACTGATTATTTTGCCCTTCCTCTGATCCGTCAGAACAATAACCCCCAATTTTTCCCAAAAAGGCTGTATCACAAACAAATTTCACAACTGAATGACAATGTAAATTCACTGCAGACCGGCTAATAAGACATATATTCTTTTTCCTATTAATGCACCCTAAAAAAATAAAAATAACAATCACACAGCTAATAGGACGTATGTATCTATCCTATTAATACACCCTGTAAATGGCTGTAGTACAATGGAACTTCATCGCTGAACGGCAATCATTTTTTGTTTGCCACTAATACACACCAAAAAGGGCTGTAATTTTCTCACTTTTGACACACAACGGCTAAGCACTTTTTCCCACTAATACAAGCCAAAAAATGCTTTAGGACAAATAACTGCACCGCACAAGGGCAAATAAGATATAGAAATATTTCCTTATAATAAGCCCTGTTAATGGCTGTATCACACAGCACTTGCACCCCAATAACAAGAACGGTTTGCTGAAATTACAGAGCTGTATAATGGAAATTTGGGTCTACAGTCAGCAGGGCCGGCCTTTGGGGTGTGCGGGCTGTGCGGCCGCACAGGGCGCCATAGCAACAGGGGCGCCGGGCGGCCGACAGCCCGCAATGTAATATGGGCAGGCGAGGCGGCACTTATGTTTTCCCACGGGGCGGCCCCCCCCCTCCCTCCTGTATTCAGCAGGGGGCGCCCGTTGCGGTTTAAAAAAAAAAAAGTTCCTTATATAAGTTGGGGGCGGCTGGCGGCGCCCCCCATTCTGCGCCGCCTGAGTGGCTGAGGCTGAGCGCTTGCCGCTCTAAAGAATCCTGCGCCTGTTAATGTAGCGTGGCCGAGCTCTGTTAGGTCCGCGGTACAGGAGCTTTTGTTTCCTGTACCCGGCCGGACTGACAGGAAGTGCTCACTTAGTGTGCACTTCCTGTCAGTCCGGCCGGGTACAGGAAACAAATGCTCCTGTACCGCGGATCGAACAGAGCTCGGCCACGCTACACTAGAGGTGGAGGTGGGAGTAGAAAGAGAGTGACAAGGGGGGAGGGGGGAGGAAAGAAAGAGAGTGACAAGGGGGAAGGGGGGAGGAAATAATGAGAGTGATGGGGGGGGGGGAAATAATGAGAGTGATGGGGGGGGGAATAATGAGAGTGATGGGGGGGAATAATGAGAGTGATGGGGGGGGAATAATGAGAGTGATGGGGGGGGGGAATAATGAGAGTGATGGGGGGGGGAAATAATGAGAGTGATGGGGGGGGGAAATAATGAGAGATGAGAGTGATGGGGGGGGAAATAAAGAGAGTGATGGGGGGGAAATAATGAGAGTGATGGGGGGGATGATGAGCGTGACAAGGGAGGGTGGGTGGAATAATGAGAGTGACAAGGGAGAGGGGGGGGGGGAATAATGAGAGTGACAAGGGAAGGGGGGGGGGAAGAGAGTGACAATGGAGTCCCCAGAGCCAGACTGCAGCCAGAGTCCAGATCATTTTATTGTCCTGGTGGTAAGTAGACAATGCAATATGTTTATTATTTAATTGTTTAGTTATTAATACTACATTGGAAACGAATTTTCTCAGCTGGACACCGGCCGACACTGCGCATGCGCTGGGAGCCTCACCAGCGGTTAGGGTAGGGAAAAAGCACTGGCCCGTACGTAATTTTTCCCTTCCCTAACCGCTGGTGAGGCTCCCGATGCATGCGCAGTGTCGGCCGGTGTTCAGCTGAGAACATCCATCCGATCACTGCGCCTGCGCATTGGCCCATAGTTTTTCCCTACCCTAACCGCCGGCGAGGCTCCTGGCGCATGCGCACTCTGCTGTGAAATTTCCCTAACCTGTCGTTGTGCGCCTGCGCGGCGCTGCACACCTCCTCACGTCATGTCCGGTGCGACCGGAAGTGACGAGGGTAGGGAAATCTCACGAACTAGGGAAGTATAACATTACACCGGCCTTTGGGGTGTGAGGGCTGGTAACTACTTGGTTGGATAGTCAGCCAGCCTATGCCATGATGCCAGCCACAAGGTTATCTCGCACAGGGCGCCTGAACACCTAAGGCCGGCCCTGACAGTCAGTGCAGCAAGGTGTAATAGGATTGTTCCTATTACCCAGGTTGTAACCTCCCCGACTGAACCCTGTTCTACAGAAATGCTATGGAATGATTCCTCCCTATCTTTTCCCTGCACCTTGAATAATCCTTCCCTGCACTTGTAAATCGTTTTTTTTAGCACAATGAAGTCTTTCCTAGCACTGTCCCTAGCGCCTGCTGAAGTCTCTCCCTGCAATAAGAACACTGGAAAATGGCAGAATTCAAGATGTCTGATGCTATTTATAGGGCTGTGACATCACAGGGCTGGCTGGCTGCTGATTGGCTGCATTCATGGCATTGTGGGTGATCCCTCGTTTCAAGAGTTTCTTGCTCCATATCCTCACACGTGCAGCAGCCATTTTAGGAAAAAATGCGATTCATTACCACAAAGCGCGAGGAAATTCAGATTTGGTGCGAATCAAATTTTTCCTGAAATTTGGATAGAATTCCACTTCGTCAACTTTGATTCTCCTATCTCTACCTTTAAGGAAAAACTCTTGAGAAGTGATGTTACTACTTGGAAGCAGATTTGATTGTAGATTTCATAGAAGTCTATGGGGAAACTGCAAGACCTCAACCAAATACTCATCTAATACTCTTATAAAAACTACTGATTCTTCTGCCACTGATTTTGCCATGCGAATTAGCCTTAAGGTTCCAAAAGGCTATTCCTGCCCAAATGAGACTTGGAAGCTTTTACACAATACCTATTAATAAAACTAATAAGAGCTACTCAAAAGATCCAAAAGAGCTCCCATGAGGTCATTAGAGTTTCCATAATGCTGGATATACAGTCGTGGCCAAAAGTTTTGAGAATTACACAAATATTAGTTTTCACAAAGTTTGCTGCTAAACTGCTTTTAGATCTTTGTTTCAGTTGTTTCTGTGATGTAGTGAAATATAATTACACGCACTTCATACGTTTCAAAGGCTTTTATCGACAATTACATGACATTTATGCAAAGAGTCAGTATTTGCAGTGTTGGCCCTTCTTTTTCAGGACCTCTGCAATCCGACTGGGCATGCTCTCAATCAACTTCTGGGCCAATTCCTGACTGATAGCAACCCATTCTTTCATAATCAATTCTTGGAGTTTGTCAGAATTAGTGGGTTTTTGTTTGTCCACCCACCTCTTGAGGATTGACCACAAGTTCTCAATGGGATTAAGATCTGGGGAGTTTCCAGGCCATGGACCCAAAATGTCAACGTTTTGGTCCCCGAGCCACTTAGTTATCACTTTTGCCTTATGGCACGGTGCTCCATCGTGCCGGAAAATGCATTGTTCTTCACCAAACTGTTGTTGGATTGTTGGAAGAAGTTGCTGTTGGAGGGTGATTTTGGTACCATTCTTTATTCATGGCTGTGTTTTTGGGCAAAATTGTGAGTGAGCCCACACATGAATGGTCTCAGGATGCTTTACTGTTGGCATGACACAGGACTGATGGTAGCGCTCACCTTTTCTTCTCCGGACAAGCCTTTTTCCTGATGCCCCAAACAATCGGAAAGAGGCTTCATCGGAGAATATGACTTTGCCCCAGTTCTCAGCAGTCCATTCACCATATTTTCTGTAGAAGATCAATCTGTCCCTGATGGGTTTTTTTGGAGAGAAGTGGCTTCTTTGCTGCCCTTCTTGACACCAGGCCATCTTCCAAAAGTCTTCGCTCGTTTCCTCACTGTGCGTGCAGATGCGCTCACACCTGCCTGCTGCCATTCCTGGCACTCCGATCCCGCAGCTGAATCCTCTTTAGGAGACGATCCTGGCGCTTGCTGGACTTTCTTGGATGCCCTGAAGCCTTCTTAACAAGAATGGAATCTCTTTCCTTGAAGTTATTGATGATCCTATAAATTGTTGATTGAGGTGCAATCTTAGTAGCCACAATATCCTTGCCTGTGAAGCCATTTTTATACAACGCAATGATGGCTGCACGCGTTTCTTTGCAGGTCACCATGGTTAACAATGGAAGAACAATGATTTCAAGCATCACCCTCCTTTTAACAGGTCAAGTCTGCCATTTTAACCCAATCAGCCTGATCTCCAGCCTTGTGCTCGTCAACATTCTCACCTGAGTTAACAAGACGATTACTGAAATGATCTCAGCAGGTCCTTTAATGACAGCAATAAAATGCAGTGGAAAGTTTTTTGGGGGATTAAGTTAATTTTCATGGCAAAGAAGGACTATGCAATTCATCTGATCACTCTTCATAACATTCTGGAGTATATGCAAATTGCTATTATGAAAACTTAAGCAGCAACTTTCCCAATTTCCAATATTTATGTAATTCTCAAAACTTTTGGCCACGACTGTACACAAGGTAGGCCTGGAAGCTTACGTAACTAACTACGTTATGAAAGTTGCTTACCAGATCAATTACAACCTTCCTGAAGTCTTTGAGGGTCCATATGACTGGAATTACCCAAAGGAGACTTGGAAACTTATATAACTACTCATGAGTTGCAACTAGATCTAGGGAGGCTCTCAAGAAGTCCACAGGTTCTAGAAGACCAGACTTTGAAGCCTACTCTTAAGAGTTACCATATCAAATTGATGTTTTGTCCCAGTCGACCATATCTGGATTTTGGGTTACTCCCAAAAATGAATTGTCAGATGGAATACAGAGTGTCAAAGTAAACCCCCATTAAAAGTGGTCTGTCTGACCCAGGAAGAAGTACAGCGGTGTCTTAAAAATATTAAAATGGACAAATCACTGGATCCAGATGGCATACTCCCCCAGATTCTAAGAGCGTTAAATAATGTAATAGACAGACCCTTATTTCTGATATTTAACCCCTTGAGCCCAGGAGGATTTTTCATTTTTGCATTTATTTTCATCTTCTACTCCTTGCCTTCCCAGAGCCCTATCTTTTTTTATTTTTCGGTTCACATAGCCATATGAGGGTTTGTTTTATGCTGGACCATTTATTATTGCCTATGATGTAGTTGGACGTTTTAAAATGCGGTGTAATTTGAAAAAAACGCAATTCCGCCTCAGTTTTATGTATTTTGTTTTTATGACGTTGACTATGCAGTAAAATTGACCTATACTCTTCATTCTCTGGGTCAGTACGATCACAGCGATACCATATTTATATTTTTTTTTGTGTTTTGAAAGTGAAAAATTAAAACATTTGGAAAAAAATTGTTTTTCTTTTTCATTGCCATATTCCGACCCTCGCATAGCTTTTTTGTATTTTTGTGTAAAGAGCATTTTTTTGCAGGATGGTATGTAGTTTTTACAATCTTTTTTATGTGTATGACATTTTGATCACTTTTCCAAAAAATTTTAGGAAGTGATGCAAAAATGCTGAATTGTCCATATTTTTTTCCGTTACATCTTTCACCGTATGCAATAAATATTTTTTTTATATTTTGATAGAACGGGCATTTTCGGATGCGTCGATGCTCATGATGTTTATTTTTTATTGCTTATTTATTTTTATTTTGGAGAAACGGATTTGATTTTTTTCAAACTTTATAAAACTTTGGCCCCCCTAGGGCCTAACAACATACAATTAGAGATAAGGGAACATTTGCAAAATTCAATTTGGCTGAATTTACCTAAAAAATTGCTTCATAATGAATTACTTTGTCACGAAGCGCATTTTTTTGTAAGTAGCAGGTGCAATGACAGGGAGCTGCGATAGCGCCGCCCCATCATTGTACCCCTCAGATGCCGCGTTCATACATGATTGCAGCATCTGAGAGTAATAATACAGTTTAAAATTAACAGAAAAAATAATTTAATCATACCGCCTCCAATTGCTCACGACGGGCCAACCGCCACCATCTTGTTTAAAGATCTTGCGTGAAATCTTGCGCGGCCCGAGATGATGTTGTCACGCCGGCTGGCATGGTGACACCATACGTCAAAAGGTCAAGAGTCAACTATCAAAAATGTATTCATCTGGGCTCTAGCCTTCCTCCTGGGCACGTGATGCTCCTCCTCTCCAAATCCAGCTTCCACCGACATCGTGTCTGTTATCCGGTTTCCAGCCTGGGTTATGAACAGGTTGTCACATCTGCTGTGGATGGGGTCAGCACTTTTCCTCTCCCTGGCACATGCACAGATGAGATAGATTCAGGAGCAGTCGCATGCGCCAGGGAGAGAAATTGTTCTGGCCTCGCCCATAGCAGAAGTCACATCCTGTCCATAGCCCTGGCCGAAAACCTGGTAAGAGATGTGACATTGGTAGTGCTGAGTTTTCAGGAGGCGTATGAATACACCTAGTGTTGAGCAAATCAAGACATCAAAAGTGGAATTTGATCTGAAGTTTAGGAAAAATTATATTCGCCACAAATCCGAATTTCAGGTGATATATGACCACGTCTGGTCAGCGTGATCATGTGGTGACGTCTTTACACACAGGTCCTTTGGCGGGTTTTCTTCAATCAGGACGGGAGCGGACAGCCTCTCCACAATCAAGTGGATGAGATGAGTATATATATATATATATTTTTTATCCTTGCAGTCTCAGATGCCACAATTAGTGTTAAATGTGGCATCTGAGGGGTTAAATGATGGGGGGTGGTGCGATTGCTGTTCCATACAATGAAAAGCGATTTGTGAAGAAGTATTCAAATTTCTTGACGAAGTTCGACAAAGCAGCCGAATCGAATTTTTCATCTACAGGTGAGTTAAGTGTAATTAGGGTGGCTTAACAGGACCCACTGGGTACCAGAAAACCTCTTTAAAGCTGAGCAAGGCAATTATTTATACCACTAATTGATCAGTTAATTCACCCAAATTCTTATTCATCCTATATCTTCTAATGTAGGACATTCCTAGAATCTCAAAACACCCTGAAGCACCATAAAGTGGTAGCTAGGAATATTATTTTCGATAAGTGGTTCCTGACAGATGTTCTATAAAAAAAGTTTGGTCAGGGGCCAAAAAAGCTGACTGACGGCGTACCCCCATATACAGTATTTACCAGGTGCCCTTTAAATACTGTCTTCTCAATGCCTGCTCCTTCCTTTCCTACACACAAAGCCAGCCACAGAGTATCTGCTCACCTCCTCATGTTCCTAAGGCATCTAAAAATGAGGTGACCTTAGCAGGAACCTGAGAGATCTGGAAGATTGCTTCAGTCTCTGTGAAATTGTATCTGCTTCCTAGGAGAGAAGGTGATCATTCCCCAGAGACTTAAAGGGGTTCTCTGGGCTAATGATATTTGATGACAAAGCCTCAAGATAGGTCTTCCATGCCCAATCAGTAGGGGTCCAAAACCTGAGAGGAGAGCCGGTAGTCTGTTCAAAGTGTAGTGGCCGCACCAGGTTACTGCAGCATAGCTGCATAGCACAGCAAAGGCCTTGTTGAGGGAAGTTTGGATTTAAATATATATGTATATATGCCCTTACATACAGGTCCTTCTAAAAAAATTAGCATATTGTGATAAAGTTCATTATTTTCTGTAATGTACTGATAAACATTAGACTTTCATATATTTTAGATTCATTACACACCAACTGAAGTAGTTCAAGCCTTTTATTGTTTTAATATTGATGATTTTGGCATACAGCTCATGAAAACTCAAATTTCCTATCTCAAAAAATTAGCATATTTCATCCGACCAATAAAAGAAAAGTGTTTTTAATACAAAAAAAGTCAACCTTCAAATAATTATGTTCAGTTCTGCACTCAATGCTTCAATGCAGCGTGGCATGGAGGCAATCAGCCTGTGGCACTGCTGAGGTGTTATGGAGGCCCAGGATGCTTCGATAGCGGCGTGGCATGGAGGCAATCAGCCTGTGGCACTGCTGAGGTGTTATGGAGGCCCAGGATGCTGCAATGCGGCGTGGCATGGAGGCAATCAGCCTGTGGCACTGCTGAGGTGTTATGGAGGCCCAGGATGCTTCAATAGCAGCCTTAAGCTCATCCAGAGTGTTGGGTCTTGCGTCTCTCAACTTTCTCTTCCCAATATCCCACAGATTCTCTATGGGGTTCAGGTCAGGACAGTTGGCAGGCCAATTGAGCACAGTAATACCATGGTCAGTAAACCATTTACCAGTGGTTTTGGCACTGTGAGCAGGTGCCAGGTCGTGCTGAAAAATGAAATCTTCATCTCCATAAAGCTTTTCAGCAGATGGAAGCATGAAGTGCTCCAAAATCTCCTGATAGCTAGCTGCATTGACCCTGCCCTTGATAAAACACAGTGGACCAACACCAGCAGCTGACATGGCACCCCAGACCATCACTGACTGTGGGTACTTGACACTGGACTTCAGGCATTTTGGCATTTCCCTCTCCCCAGTCTTCCTCCAGACTCTGGCACCTTGATTTCCGAATGACATGCAACAGTCCAGTGCTGCTTCTCCGTAGCCCAGGTCAGGCGCTTCTGCCGCTGTTTCTGGGGAATGCGGCACCTGTAGCCCATTTCCTGCACACGCCTGTACACAGGGGCTCTGGATGTTTCTACTCCAGACTCAGTCCACTGCTTCCGCAGGTCCCCCAAGGTCTGGAATCGGTCCTTCTCCACAATCTTCCTCAGGGTCCGGTCACCTCTTCTCGTTGTGCAGCGTTTTCTGCCACACTTTTTCCTTCCCACAGACTTCCCACTGAGGTGCCTTGATACAGCGCTCTGGGAACAGCCTATTCCTTCAGAAATTTCTTTCTGTGTCTTACCCTCTTGCTTGAGGGTGTCAATGATGGCCTTCTTGACAGCAGTCAGGTTGGCAGTCTTACCCATGATTGCGGTTTTGAGTAATGAACCAGGCTGGGAGTTTTTAAAAGCCTCAGGAATCTTTTGCAGGTGTTTAGAGTTAATTAGTTGATTCAGATGATTAGGTTAATAGCTCGTTTAGAGAACCTTTTCATGATATGCTAATTGTTTTAGATAGGAATTTGGGGTTTTCATGAGCTGTGGCCAAAATCATCAATATTAAAACAATAAAAGGCTTGAACTACTTCAGTTGGTGTGTAATGAATCTAAAATATATGAAAGTCTAATGTTTATCAGTACATTACAGGAAATAATGAACTTTATCACAATATGCTAATTTTTTTAGAAGGACCTGTATATGCATGTATATTGGCCCTTTTATATTGTGTACATGTACATGCAGGTAGATGTGCCCCAAACATCTATATATGTGTATCTGCCATGGCTCCAAACATCTATGTATGTGTATCTGCCATGGCTCTCCCCCAGGTATATATATATGTATATATATATATATATACAGGTCCTTCTAAAAAAATTAGCATATTGTGATAAAGTTCATTATTTTCTGTAATGTACTGATAAACATTAGACTTTCATATATTTTAGATTCATTACACACCAACTGAAGTAGTTCAAGCCTGTTATTGTTTTAATATTGATGATTTTGGCATACAGCTCATGAAAACCCAAAATTCCTATCTCAAAAAATTAGCATATCATGAAAAGGTTCTCTAAACGAGCTATTAACCTAATCATCTGAATCAACTAATAACTCTAAACACCTGCAAAAGATTCCTGAGGCTTTTAAAAACTCCCAGCCTGGTTCATTACTCCAAACCGCAATCATGGGTAAGACTGCCGACCGGACTGCTGTCCAGAAGGCCATCATTGACCTCAGTGGGAAGTCTGTGGGAAGGAAAAAGTGTGGCAGAAAACGCTGCACAACGAGAAGAGGTGACCGGACCCTGAGGAAGATTGTGGAGAAGGACCGATTCCAGACCTTGGGGGACCTGCGGAAGCAGTGGACTGAGTCTGGAGTAGAAACATCCAGAGCCCCCGTGTACAGGCGTGTGCAGGAAATGGGCTACAGGTGCCGCATTCCCCAGAAACAGCGGCAGAAGCGCCTGACCTGGGCTACAGAGAAGCAGCACTGGACTGTTGCATGTCATTCGGAAATCAAGGTGCCAGAGTCTGGAGGAAGACTGGGGAGAGGGAAATGCCAAAATGCCTGAAGTCCAGTGTTAAGTACCCGCAGTCAGTGATGGTCTGGGGGGCCATGTCAGCTGCTGGTGTTGGTCCACTGTGTTTTATCAAGGGCAGTGTCAATGCAGCCGCTATCAGGAGATTTTGGAGCACTTCATGCTTCCATCTGCTGAAAAGCTTTATGGAGATGAAGATTTCATTTTTCAGCACGACCTGGCACCTGCTCACAATGCCAAAACCACTGGTAAATGGTTTACTGACCATGGTATTACTGGGCTCAATTGGCCTGCCAACTCTCCTGACCTGAACCCCATAGAGAACCTGTGGGATATTGGGAAGAGAAAGTTGAGAGACGCAAGACCCAACACTCTGGATGAGCTTAAGGCCGCTATCGAAGCATCCTGGGCCTCCATAACACCTCAGCAGTGCCACAGGCTGATTGCCTCCATGCCACGCCGCATTGAAGCCTCCTGGGCCTCCATAACACCTCAGCAGTGCCACAGGCTGATGGCCTCCATGCCACGCCGCATTGAAGCATCCTGGGCCTCCATAACACCTCAGCAGTGCCACAGGCTGATTGCCTCCATGCCACGCCGCATTGAAGCATCCTGGGCCTCCATAACACCTCAGCAGTGCCACAGGCTGATTGCCTCAATGCCACGCCGCATTGAAGCCTCCTGGGCCTCCATAACACCTCAGCAGTGCCACAGGCTGATTGCCTCCATGCCACGCCGCATTGAAGCAGTCATTTCTGCAAAAGGATTCCCGACCAAGTATTGAGTGCATAACCGAACATAATTATTTGAAGGTTTACTTTTTTTGTATTAAAAACACTTTTCTTTTATTGGTCGGATGAAATATGCTAATTTTTTGACATAGGAATTTTGGGTTTTCATGAGCTGTATGCCAAAATCATCAATATTAAAACAATAAAAGGCTTGAACTACTTCAGTTGGTGTGTAATGAATCTAAAATATATGAAAGTCTAATGTTTATCAGTACATTACAGAAAATAATGAACTTTATCACAATATGCTAATTTTTGGAGAAGGACCTGTATATATATATATATATATATATATATATATATATATGGGCCTATAACTGCCCATTTATCCCCCAGGTTTATAATGAGTATATATATGTATATAGATGCGCCCCAAGTATCTATATACCGTATTTTTCGCCGTATAAGACGCACCGGCCTATAAGACGCACCTAGGTTTTTGAGGAGGAAAATAAGAAAAAAAAATGTTTTAACCAAAAGGTGCACTTTTGGTGGGTTTTGAACTAATTGTGGTCTGTGGGTGACGCACTGTTATGGGGGATCTGTGGGTGACACTTATGGGGGATCTGTGGGTGACACTTATGGGGGATCTGTGGGTGACACTTATGGGGGATCTGTGGGTGACACTTATGGGGGATCTGTGGGTGATGCACTGTTATGGGGGATCTGTGGGTGACACTTATGGGGGATCTGTGGGTGACACTTATGGGGGATCTGTGGGTGACACTTATGGGGGATCCTCTCTGGATGGCACTGTTATGAGGATGAGGATCTGTGAATGACAGTTATGGGGGGGATCTGTGGATGACACATATATAGCATCTTATGCTATGTGTCATCCACAGATCCCCTCCATAAGTGTCCCTGTAGTGAATGACCCTCAATACAGGGGGTGGGGGTCGCATCTGCTTTAATAATGACAGCGGGGCCCGTGCAGTGACTATTCTACTACACGGGCCCCGCTTACTGTATAATCATATCTCTCTAATAGTTAATTGTTGTATGCATGTAATCGCATAATGAGCGCTAATGAGCGCTGTGTATTACCGTACTTAAAACTAGAAGCGCTCGCCGTTCGGAGCAGAGAGGAGGCAGGCCGGGAGGACGGGCGCTGGCAGTGTGAGTCATACGTCACGCGCCTGCGCCGCCTGCTTCATTCATAAGTGGGCGGTGCAGGCGCGTGACGTATGACTCACGCTGCAAGTGCCCGTCCTCCCGGCCTGCCTCCTGCCTCCTCTCTGCTCCGAACGGCGAGCGCTTCTAGTTTTAAGTACGGTAATACACAGCGCTCATTAGCGCTCATTATGCGATTACATGCATACAACAATTAACTATTAGAGAGATATGATTATACAGTGAGCGGGGCCCGTGTAGTAGAATAGTCACTGCACGGGCCCCGCTGTCATTATTAATGCAGATGCCGCCCCCAGCCCCTCCTCCCTCACAGCTGATACACCCGCCGCGCGGCATCGCGGCGGGTGTATCATTGAAAACTGGGCAAAATCAGCTACATTCGCCGTATAAGACGCACTGCTATTTTCCCCCCACTTTTGGGGGGAAAAAAGTGCGTCTTATATGGCGAAAAATACGTTACATATATTTATACTTAAAATTCCCCCCCATAGGTTCAGCGGTTTAGCCAGTTCCTGCAGGGGGGTGGATATGTCTCCAGGTGGCTGGTGACTTCAAAGGCTAAGGGATCAATTGATTTGAGGCACTTTGTTGAGTTATCAGCCTAGTTACTATTCACGGCCCCACCTTGTGTTTGTGACATGGCTGGGCGTGTGGTGCTGCTAGCCTCAGGGGGCCAACTGGCAGGCATACGTCACAGTCACACTATGATGTTACATCCCTGAGGAGGGGGGAGGTGGACTGTTTCTGAGGCTGATATAAGAGCCTGAAACCAGGAACAGGGGTCTCTTGGAATCTGGACTACAATCAGAGACATAGGGGATGGGAACAGCTCCCTGAAGGAAGAGAGGCCACATGCGGCCACATGCTCCTGGAAATGGCTGAGTACCAACCATCCCCTAACCCCTGGCTGCAGCAATAATCCCTGATGAGCCTGTACCCTGGAAGCAGCCCAGTCACCCCCTGTATAACCCTTGGTTACCCTTAACCTCTCCTGCCCTGAGTCCCCCTATAATCCTAACATCCCCTGTGTTCCCCCAGGATTGTAGATCCCTCATATCCCCTGTTCCGTAATAACCCCTGGTTATTCCCCGTAGGGATAGTATATTGTCAGGATTGGGTGGGCTGCTGGTAAAGTGTATGCATGTGCAATTGTAGTTAGAAGTTGGGGAGGACTTGGGACTGTGTTAGTGTAGTTAGAAGTGTATTGTTATAGCGTGTGTACTTATATTGTTGTGTGCTGCTATAGATATATATATGTATCCCATTGATATAGATATATATATAATTATAAGCAAATATTAGACTGTGACATATAGTGTGTGAATAAATCCCTGCAGAGCATTAACCCCTTCAATGCCTGATCCCTGCAACCTCCACCCTGATAACTCATTACCCTGTGTTCCTTGGCCTGCAGGTATAAACCCTTGCAGTGCCACAATTGTGTGATTTACCCTCTTGTACCCCCGTAGGGACAGTGAGTAGCCAGGCGGTATTATTGTAAGTATAGCTAGTGTGTGGGGTGGAATTTGGGATTGTGCTGTGTAGTGTAGTTAGGTTTGTATTGTGTTTATTGTAGTGCCGTTTCTATACTGCGGTGTGTACTTCTATATGTATATATATTCATATCCATTGATCTATGAATATATATAGATATAGCGTATTGTTAGACTTGTATAATTGTATTGTGTAATAAATATTCCTTATTGTTCATAATACAGTGTATGGTGCTTTTACTAGTCGCCGCCCTAGTATAGTGATAGTAAGTCGCACGTAGTGTAGTTCAGTGTAGTGTATAGGTAACAGAGGTATCTATATTTGTATATTATGATAAAGGCATAAATAGGCAGAGTCATCAATAGACGATTCGCGCCTATTTATGAATATTAATTATCGATATTTGCATAAATATTGGTGATTAATATTCCCCTTTAACAGGCCTATATACACTGGCAGGTGATTGGGCCAGTTATTATATGAATTCTCAGTCCAGATAAAGGTCCCAAGGAAATGTGCTGAGGATCAGTCAAGAAATTAGCAAAACAACTGTCTTGTAGCACCAAAAAAAATCCTTGTTTATTGACAGTACATTGCCTTGTGTAAACTATGAACCTCTATGGGGATAAATGATCGTAATAATGATCATTCATCCCCATACATCCCCAATCATTGATGCACATAAATGCAGGTAATGAGTGGGAATAATCAGGACCAAACATCCCTGTATCTTCAGTCTCTGCCTCTCAGCCTCCATGCTGCTGCCCAGTGCTCCAGTCTCTGTCTCCTTAGGCGCACATGCGCACTAACCTCCAGCCTCATAAATGGTCAGTGGGTGCATGATGAGTAGCGGTGGCATCCATGCCCACAGGATACAGCAGGAATGCAGTGGGCAGGGACTATGGGCCTAACAATCTGTTCCTGATCCATAGGCTGAAGGACTAGTACATGACCCAGGGACTCCAGCACTAGTAACACTTACAGAAAATAATTATTTTGCAAGTTTATAAAACTTGAGCGGAAAATAATTGAACAACTCAATTTGCCCAACTCAACTTTTTTATCTCTACAAATGCAATTTTCTCTCCTCGCCTTCATGGCCTGCAGTTTCTACCTTGAGTTGGTTTTTGAAGACGTCGGAAACCTCTTCTGGAAATACAGTAAGTCAGAGTTTATGACTCTAAATTACAAACCGAATACGTGAATCTGGAAAATATAAAAAAAGAGAAAAAAATAATGAAGACAGAACGTAAAGGAAGAACGGCTTTTCCTCACACGGGATCCTTAGTTCATTCTCATCCAAAACAAAGTGTTTATCTTCCATCGACACATCCACCATCTGCTCAGAATTGTACATTAACAAACTTAATTTCCCTTTCGGTTGGTAAAACCACAATGCAGACTAAAATTACCATCATTTCGGGAAGCGAGCGTGTGAGAGAATAGATGATTAGGTGTCTTTTTACAAAGCTAAGTTCGATTAATTCAATATTAAACCGGCACAAGATGCAGCAAAGAATGCAAACCTCAGGCTCGAGGGGAGAAAGAGGTGGACAAACACCCGGCTCCACAGAAGGCGGGCACGTCCACAATTCATTTACCTCATTTACATGCTCAAGTAGTAACGTGGTGAGGAATTTACATAGGTTCACGTTGTCCTGACAACCTGGTCTGTTTGTGCCCCGGAAGGCACAGAATTCTCCAACCCTGGTAGAGGCAGATGTTTCGATGGCTCGACCATCTGTTCCTACTACGTCTCCTTCACTGTGTTTTTATTTCCAGCACTTCGCTGCTATTGTTATGCTCCTTGAAGAGCGCTTATAATTGACTTGATGTAAATTTGCTGACAAAGGATCTTTTGCTCTTCCAAAACTCAAATTCCAAGAACTATCACGGGGGCAAAGAGGACCAGAGGGAGGTCATTGATGAAGTCTACTATCGGCATGTCAGACAGTCAAGTGGCACTAGGTTTGGTGGGATGAAGAAGAGTTTATGGACTGAACCATAAATTGTGTGTTCTCAGGCTAATATCTAAAGGAAACCCAAAATCATTGGGTAGAAGGGGCATTTGCTGAAGGCAGTTACACCTCAGTATTATTAGTATAGGTAGCCAATCCTGGGTTCTCTTTAGTTCAGTACTTCACAAAGTGTAAAGTGAGGCAGCCTCTAGTTAGCATCAGGTCCATCTGGGCAATGACCACTGGTGGTAGTGGTGAGGCTCATAGCTGTTTTCCTAACTCCCCCATACATATGCACTATCGGTATGACCAATCATGCGTGTGTTCTCAGTGGGAATAATCTTTAGCATTGGCTTTTCTCTTCCTGAGAGTGGCTTAGGCAGGGTGCTGGATCTCCTTAAAGAGACCAGTCCTGTATGGAGACCTATTGGCAATGCTCTAGGGCAGTGGTTGGCAAAGCGGCTCTTTAGACCCTTCAATGTGGCTCTTTGGTGCGGGCTCCCACTCAGTGGCGTACATACAAGGGTCGCAGTTGCGACCGGGCCTGGAACTCCAGGGGCCCGGCCACCTGTGGACCCCCCTGGCCCCTGCAGTTAGTGTTCCCTTATGTCTAAATGGCTCGGGTGGGCGGCCGCGCAGCCATATCGCGCGGCTCAAGCTGCTTGCAAAATGTCCGTCATGTGCCTCCTGCCCCATCTGTCTGCTCCTTCCACTTTATAAATGAAGCAGGCAGGCGGGGCAGGAGGCGCATGATGGAGGGAGAGATGTCACGCTGTGCACAGCAGCAGAAGGGCGGGCAGCGGCGCTCTAGTTCGGCTGCCCACTGCCGGCCATGTGAGGAGTGGTGAAGAGGCCGCCGCTCAGGAGACTTGGAGCGAAATGTCCTGCAGCAGAAAGGTAGGAGCTGCCCCCGGTGTGTACACAGCGCCGGGCACTGCACCGGCCCCGCTGCAAGTGTCCCTGCCTCCTCCCTTCCCCCCACTAATACATTACTTTACTAGAAGGCACTTATGGGGGATATCTGTGGAGGGCACTTATGGGGGATATCTGTGGAGGGCACTTATGAGGGATATCTGTGGATGACACATATATAGCATCTTATGCTATATATGTGTCATCCACAGATATCCCCCATAAGTGCGTCATCCATAGATATCCCCCATAAGTGCGTCATCCACAGATATCCCCCATAAGTGCGTCATCCACAGATATCCCCCATAAGTGCGTCATCCACAGATATCCCCCATAAGTGCGTCATCCACAGATATCCCCATAAGTGCGTCATCCACAGATATCCCCCATAAGTGCGTCATCCACAGATATCCCCCATAAGTGTGTCATCCACAGATCCCCCCCATAACAGTGCGTCATCCACAGATCCCCCCATAACAGTGCATCATCCACAGATCGCAGTACGGAAGGATTGCCATCCAAAATCGGCCTGTCCCGCAGTATGTAAAAACACACTCTGGGCTCATGCCCATGAATGTAAGGGCGCCGTGCCTGTGCTGCGGACCGCAAATAGCGGTCCGCAATGCACGGATACAGACCATAGGGCAGCTGCATGAGGATCGCGGACCCATTCACTTGAATGGGGTTCGCGATCCACATCCGACTGCCCGCAGCGCAAAATAGTTGCGCATGCTGAAGTAAATGGGTCCATGATGCGGGCTGCACACGGCCGTGTGCAGCCCGCATCATGGACCCATTCACTTCAATGGGTCCAGGATCCGGGATATGAGTGCTACAGTGTGCTTCCGTGGTGCTTCTGGCTGTGCCTCCGCACTGCAAAATGTAGTGCATGCGCAGTATGCGGCCCGCAATATGGCAACGGCGGGCACGCGGTCGTGTGCATGAGCAGTCCTCACTGGTACTGTTGACGCAATATTTTAGGTTTTAAAAATGTGGCTCTTGAAAGAAATTTCACTCCTGGTTTTGGCGATATTTGGCTCAGTAGACAAAAAAGTTTGCCCACCACTGCTCTAGGGGAAAAGAATATGCAAAGAGGTATCTCCCAAGGAAGAGAACCATCTCACTAGCAGCATCTTGCGGAAGTGGCTCCTTATGGGTCAAAATCCAACTTTATAACAAGCCTTGGGATTTGATTAGAGAATATAATCAGACCAGATATCCATCCATAGACAGCTGTTTATAGGTGCTTGCCCCTCATCAGTACAGAACAGGACTTTGGCTGGCTTAGTGAGAGGCCTTGAATGCGGTTTAAGCAGGGTGATGAACCTTGTTGAATAGACCAGTCCTTCATTGAGACTTGCTTGAAGTACTCCATGGTATATAGACTTATTGGCAATGCTCCATGGGAAAAGTATCTCCCAAGGAAGTACTCCATGGTATAGAGACTTATTGACAATGTTCCATCGGAAAAGTATCTCGCAAGGAAGATAACCATCTCTCTACCATCACCTTGTGGAAGTGGCTCCTTATGGGTCAAAATACAACTTTATAACAAGCCTTGGGATTTGATAAGGAAACCTAGCCAAGCCATATACCCTTAGTAGAGAAAGTCAGGAAGCCCACTATACATTAGATGTTTGGCAGGTTCTGCTGAAATTGGTGGGTTCTTCTAGCATCCATCATTTATCAAGTCAACTATCGTCACATCAGACAGTCAAGCAGCACTAGGTTTGCTGTAACAAGGAAGAATTTAGGCAGACCCATAAATGGCATGTTCTGATACCGATTATAAAAGGGAGAGCTACTACTAGGACAAAACATGGGGCAGGAGGGGCATTTAGGACAGCGACACCTCTCTGTATGATGTCATAGTGTTAATAGACTGTAGCCAATCCTAGTCTCAGGTTCTCTTTAGTCTAGGGCTTCTCAAACTGTGAAGCGAGATTCCCCCTAGTTGTGCTGAGAAACATCTGGGCAACAACCACTGGTGGTAAGGGCGACAGCTGTTCCCCTGGCTCCCCCATTCACATGTACTTTTGGTTTGACCAGTGAGGGTAGTGAGCTGCTGCCAGGAACCTTCGGTGGTCACATCTGTTCTGAGAATAAAAGTTGGGAGGCTCCGGGCGTGGCTAGGCTTCTGAGAGAGATGGCCGCTTGAGAAGAGAGCTCCAGCACTGAGGCGACTAAAAGCAAGCAAACCCAACTTTTGCACGGATCTGGTTGCACTGTCCGAACCCTATTTATGCCTGACACCCTTCCTGACATCATGGGGAAGTCAGAACGGCAGCTACCCAGACTAAAAAGCAGCAATCTAGACGACTACTTTGACAGCAGAGGAAACACCAAAGATGGCGTTGAGCCCAACTGTAGGATACCTTCACCAGCATGTTCCCGCTAAACATCACAACACCTCCCCTTACCTCCAACACCGGATGATGTCAGATCTTCCACAAGCGCGGTCCTCAGTATCCAAGATGGCGCTCGGCCCAGCACACCGCGGGAATC
Organism: Bufo gargarizans; assembly: GCF_014858855.1. Lineage (NCBI taxonomy): Eukaryota > Metazoa > Chordata > Amphibia > Anura > Bufonidae > Bufo > Bufo gargarizans. The sequence continues at coordinate 198,049,281 of NC_058086.1, forward strand.
CCCATCCAGCAGCCCGCAAAAGCAGAGACCTAGAATGGAGATATTGGAGCGGACACAGGTCAGTGCGCACTCCCATGCCCCAAAACCAGCTGCCACAACCACTGACCCATTCCAAGATTACCCCACCTAAAATAAACCTCTATCAGAGGGCACTTTAAAAAATATGCTCATAGCATAAAAAAATCCTCCCTGCACGCAGATATTGCAGGTTTGATTAACCCACTCACTACCAGAGTTGAAACTAAATTGGCTGAGTTTGCTAACTCCCATAACTCAACCATAAATGCCCACAATGACATGGCATATGAAATGGAGGCCATGAAGTTGAAGATAGCAGATATGGAAGATCGCTTCAGGCGTAATAATGTAAAATTTAGGGGCATCCCGGAGGAAATCACACCTCAAGAATTACAACCATACCTGAAAGGCCTCATAAAAGTGCTCCTACCACATATACCCACTCCAGACATGATAATTGATAGAGCCTATAGGGTACCGAAACTCCCCACCTGGGCCCAAATGTCCCACACGACACCCTTGCCCGCATTCACTTCTTCCACACCAAGGAAACATTAATGGCAGCAACCAGGAAACAAGGGACACTCCCACCGCCATATCAATCCATCAAACTTTTCACAGAACTGTCTATGGCAACCCAATGCCAACGCAGATCACTACAACGCATCACAATGGCTATTCGGGAACATGGCGTTCCTTACAAATGGGGATACCCCTTGAAATTGATACTCCACAAAAATGGCAAGGCCCACATCATCAAGTCTTTTGAAGAGGGGAAAGACCTACTCCAATCCTGTCAAATCCCATTACCCTCTAGGAAATCAAAAGATGACCCCCCAGTGGACCCCTCTAAATTAACCCGGCACTCAGCGAAATGAAGGTCTACGCATAGACTGATGATGATATTGAATTATTTAAACGCCTAACATTGGACTGATGAGTGCGCTAAGGACTACATCCTTTGGGAATAAGTGTAACATTTACAGATATGGTGCTAATCCTCTTCTGGAAAATACCATAGTATAACTACTACTCTCAGCCTCAAAAGTGGACTGGTCTGCTCTTTTTCTCATTTTTCTTTAATCTTCCTTTCTGGTTTAAGTTCTGGTTGTAACTAGTTTAGATATTTATTTGTGAACATATTTTTTACCAGCTTCATATCTTCTTAGGTACTACGAAACTTACACAGTAGCCTTCTCTCCGTTAATATGGGGCTCAAAATGATGTCCTTAAGTGCCAAGGGGGTCAAATGCCTTCAAAAACGGTCCTACATCTGGAAAGAAGCATGTGCGTCCAATGCTGATGTTTTGTGTATTCACGAAACCCATCTAACACAAGGTGACGCGACAAGAGTACATCACCGCCTCTTCTCTAACATTATGCATTCTCATTTCAGCAAGAAATCCAGGGGGTACTTATAGCCATTAAGAATATGGTTGCCTAAACCCCTATCACCACCAGAGCAGATTCTGGAGGTCTTTATTTCATACTGGTATGCTCCATTAACAATATTACAATTACATACACACTAGTTAACCTCTATGCACCCAATATGCCCCAGCTATCTTTCCTACATAAAAGAAATGCGACATGTAAACAAAATGAAAAAAGGAAAGGTTATTCTCTGTGGAGATTTTAACTCCATATTGGACCCATCCTTAGACTCTAAATCTCCATCACAGAGATCTGAAAATTGAATAGCCTCATTCCCACACTCAGCAGGCATCATTGATTTATGGAGAGCCCAACACAGTCAGGAGAAGGACTTTACCTTTTTTTCTTCGCCCCATTTATCATATTCCCGTATTGATATGTTTATGGTTGACCACACCACTCTTCTACACACCTTCTCTACAGATATTGGACTCATTCAGTGGTCCGATCACGCCCCGATCACTATAACCTTAATAAACTTTACCAAACCCAGAGAGCCCCTATATGGAGAAACAATACATTTCTATTCAATAACCCCAAATATGTTGAGGAACTCACCATAGGCCTAAAATAATAATTTCAGTTCAACCAGGGGTCTGTCTCGGACATTTATGTCCTCTGGCAACCACATAAGGCATACATAAGAGGGTCTTTAAGTAAACTAAGCCATACAGTAAAAAAAATCTGAGGAAAAGAGATCACCCAAATGCTTGAAAAAATAGCCCATCTAGAAAGAATTAACAAAAACTCCCCAACAATTCAATGCTCTGATGAACTAAGGACAAACTAAGAGGCATTTTACTTCAAAATTATAGCAAATAATTATTTTGACTCAAATCTAAACATTATTCTCAGGGTAATAAAGCAGGGCAACTACTCGCTAGACAACTTAAATGCCAGCAATCAAAATACCTCATATCATACATCCTAACACTAAAGCCAAGCTGATAGACCCAAGAGACATCGCAGAACAATTTAGCATATACTATCAAGGACTTTATAATCTCAAAGATGTTACCCCTCTACCACATAACTATTCAACCTTGGTAACAGATTTCTTAGCGCAAGCTGCACTTCCCACCCTCACTTCTGCACAATTACAGTCCCTGAATACCCCATTCACTGAACTAGAAATCAAAAACTTGATTTCTTCACTTCCGCTGGGCAAATCTCCAGGCCCAGATGGACTATCTAACGAGTATTATCGCCATTTTCAAACTGTACTAGTTCCATATTTACAAGACATATTCCATCGGACATGTTGACAGCGCTAATAGTAACCCTCCCAAAACCAGGTAAATCTCCGGCGAGTGGTCTCAATTTACAGGCGCACCTCCTAGTGCGACATCTCACTGTATCAAATCTCCGGACACACCTCAAAATTTTAGGCCCATCTCTTTTCTTAACTCTGATATAAAAATCTTTGCTAAGCTCATTGCAAGCAGACTGTCCCCACTGGTCCCATCTCTGATCAAGACGGACCAGACTGGGTTTGTAGCAGGGAGACAAGCCTCCGACAATACTAGAAGAATAGTAGATCTGTTTAACTATGCTGAAATACATGGCTTACCAGTGCTTGCAGTGACACTGGACGCAGAGAAGGCATTTGATCGCCTCCACTGGTCCTTTGCTTTCTCTGCACTCCATAAGATGGGATTTATGGGATACATAATGAATGCCATTGAAAACTTATACTCCTCTCCCTCAGCTAGAGTATAGGTCAACGGAGTGGTCTCTGATCCTTTTTAAATAACCAACGGATCCAGACAGGGATGCCCCCTATCACCTCTATTATTTATCCTCGCCTTAGAACCCCTTGCGCAACATATCAGAAATTCACCAGATCTTACAGGAATTGAGATAGGGGGACGAACCCACAAGATCACGCTTTATGCAGATGATATCATCCTTAGGCCTCATGCACACGACCGTTATGTGTTTTGCGATCCACAAATTGTGGATCTGCAAAACACAGATGGCGTCCGTGTGCGTTCTGCAATTTGCGGAACGGCACAGACAGCCATTGATATAACTGCCTATTCTTGTCCGCAAAACGGACAAGAGTAGTACAGGTTATTTTTTTATCGGACCACAGAACGGAGCAACTGATGTGGACAGCACACGGAGTGCTGTCCGCATCTTTTGCGTCCCCATTGAAGTGAATGCGTCCGCAAAAACTGCGGCTCAGATGCGGACCAAAACAACAGTCGTGTGCATGAGACCTAACACTAACAAAACCCCTTACTTCTCTACACTGCGTCTTAGACATAATCTCCCATTTTGGTGACCCTGTTGCAGGCTCAATATGTCTTAGACTGGCAATCATCTGAACTGCCCTATTTGGGAGTCAAGCTTACATCACTGTGCTCTCTCTTATATAAATGGAACTATGAACCACTTCTCTCAACTATGACAAATTACCTCTAAAATTTTGCAATTAAAGCAATATCATGGGTAGGTAGAGTTGCATCATTCCAAATGATGACCCTCCCTAAGCTGATATATGTATGCCAAGCTCTTCCCATCCCCGTCCCTACCACATTCTTTAAGAAAGCACAGGCAATATTGAATAGCTATATTTGGGGCTCATCGAAACCCAGAATTGCCCAAATGCTGCTGTTTAAGAAAAAAGGAGCAGGAGGAGTGGGCTTACCAAACATCAATAATTACTATAAAGCGACTAGTCTCTCATTTACTCGTGAATGTTGGTCCCATGATAGCACAAAAGGATGGTTTCATATAGAATCTTAGTCAATAGGGTAGCGGAGGAATCCATAATACTTCCCAACTCATAAAAGCAAACTCAGTCATCTCTTTTGAATCACTTCAACAGTCTTTTACGCTGCCGCAAGGAGAACTCTACAACTACCTAAGAATACGTCATCTCCTTGAGACCATACTACAATCCCCCCTATCTGTAAACAGTGAGATTATTAGATTATACCAATTCCCTTTCCTTTTCAAAAAAACATACCACAAGACACATTTATGACTTGTTGGGAGACAAGGCTACTTTCGTCAAATCTTCATCTATTAAACGATGGTGTCACCGCCGGCCCTGGGAGAGATCTTAGAAGTTCAAATAGACGGAAGACTCAGGAGTCTATCTGACAGATCTCTCTTGTTTTCATTGATGCTGACAGGTTTACACCCCTTCGCAGATGCTGCTAATTATCAGTCAGGTGGCTCTTTATATGTTCCGTCTCTCACTTGTTTCCATGCTGCTGATAGCTCTTCTGTGGAGTGCTCTGGTTTTGTGGTGGTTCTCCTGTTCCAGTTAGATCTCAAGCTAAGTCCTTTCTCTTTTCTTGGTGTGTCTGTCCTGACTAGGCCTCAGGGAGACTCTAGCTCCTTCTGTTTGGAAGGAGCCGGGTGCCTCTTTCCCTGTTCCCTAAGCTGGGGTTTTGTGCAGTGTTTCTGCTGTCTCAGGTTCCCATGCATGTGCATTTCTACCATTGAGATTTGCACATGTTGTTAGCAGCTTAGGGAGGTGACCTCTTTATTCCCTAGGTTTGGGGCCTAGTCTGTTGTTGTTTAGTTGTGGTTCCCTTTGTTTGTCTTTCCTTCCCTGTACTTCCCATGACAGATGGGAAGCTGAACCGAGGCAATCTTTTTCTGAAGAAATTTGGACAGCTGCTATAAAATTCCTCGCCTCAAACTTTAAGTGTGTCACCGATTATGAAGCAGGGATAAAAACACTCAAGACTGAGACTTTAAGATCGCTCTGACACCAGTGAATAACTGTACTGCAGTGAATATGTAATACAAAATTGTATTTCCAAAGACACTGTATTGTTTATCTTTCCTGAAATGTGAAAATCAATAAAAACTATTTACTCTAAAAGTTGGGAGGCTCCGTACACATTAGACGGTTGGTGGGTCTCGCTGAAATTGGCAGGTTCAGCCGTCATTAGTATAACACTCAATATAATGGTCAGATAAGAGGAAATACAGACACTTTATTCTGGTTGTTGTTTGATAGTAGATGGTTTTCCTTAAAAGAAAAAAACGTATAACGATGAAATAAGGAACATCCGGCCGCCGATCTCGTCGGCATTCTGTGGTGTACGCCCTTCTGTGTGCACAAGAAATCTTTAAGGGATGTTTTTGTGAAACTGAAATGTGTTTCCCTTTTTTCACCATAATTTTTCTCACCAGTAACTTAATTGGCTCTAGATATGGAGCAGAGGAACGTGAGACGTCTCGGAGGATCTGCGAAGAAGTAATGCCACTTTCTATTAATCCATTTACTGATGAAGGGTCTAAGTACATCTTCAGGAAATGTAGTAGTGTTTTGGGGGTCACTGCACAAGTTCTGCACCTATCTAAAAGGCTTCTCACCATTGACAAGATTCCCGCTTGCTTCATTGTATAGAAACATTCCTGTTAACATACAAAGACTGAAAATCAACTCTGACTTAGCGTATTTTGCGGTCTGCAAATTGCAGATCTGCAAAACAAGGATACCAGCCCCTGTGCGTTTCGCAATTTGCGGACCGCACATGGCTGCCACTATCATAGAACTGCCTAATCCTGTCCAAATACGGAGTAGAATAGGACATGCTCTATTTTTTTGCATGGCCATGGAAAGAAACTACGGATGCAGACAGCACACAGTGTGCCGTCCGCATCTTTTGCGGCCCCATTGAAAGGAATGGGTCCGCACCCATTCCACAAAATTGCCAATCAGATGCAGACTCATTCATCTGGTCATGTGAAAAAGCCCTTAAAGGGGTATTCTGGTTATAGAAAGTTATCCCCTACCCCAGCAGTAGGACATCCCACGTTTCATGAGAATGGAGGCCTTATACCCCGTGGAGCCCCCCTGAAATTGAAGGAGCTGCCAGTTTGGGTGCTTTCATAGGAATGAATGGAGTGGCGGTGCGTTTTTCCAACCAGCCGCTCCGTCCATTTCAGGGGGGTCCTTATTTTCTTTATCATGGGGGTCCCAGTGGTAGGACTCCCACTGATCTGATAACTTTCCATAACCGGAATACTCCTTTAATGAAACACACCGTGCTGCCAGCAAGACATCATCAGGAAGGGTTTTCAACTTTTCATCCAATGAGTGCAGCATCCTGCTCCTAGAAGTCGCGTATACTGCAAAGTGCAAAAGTATATTGTCATCATGTATGTATTTACTCTGTAAGCCTATGATAATTATAGGCCATATGTCACAGCCACCACTAAATGGGGCTAGTGTCATCCTTTTCATAAGGAGAGGAGTGAGTCAGCACAGGGTAGTGTGTGGTGATTAGTGCAGATGGAGTGTCTAGTCCAGAGGTCAGCAACCCTTGACACTCCTGCTGTTGTAAAACTACAATTCCCAGCATGCTCCATTAATTTCTATAAGAGTTCTTAGAAGAGCAGAGCCAGTATGCATGCTGGGAGTTGTAGTTTTACAACAGCTGGAGTGTCGGAGGTTACCTACCCCTGGTCTAGTCTAAACTAGTCTGAGTCTAAACTTAGTAAAGAGTGAAGATGTACAGCTGCCATTTTAACTCATCCTGGACTTGGATCCACCCAGGAAGTAGAGGGAGGGAGTAGAGCAAGACCTGTGGAGGTGAACAGTCTACAAAGGATTTATTTGACTCTGTGTTCAGGAGAAGCCTCTGGTGCCTAAGCACACACCAAATACAGTTTGGAGCAAGTGTATATGCTCAGAGGATGAGGCAGCTCTTTAGCTCAATGTTCTGAAGTAACTTGTCCTTCTGTGTGATTAGGACAGGTTTTATGTGTAATAATAGGAAGGTGGCCATTTTATTTCACCTAATGATTGCTCCATGGACAAAACAATGCATTATAACTAAAGGAAGATATTTGGGAATATATTTATAATAAAGTAATGTTTAAGTATTTTAAGCAATTTTATTTTCTTAATTCCCAGAAAACCCCTCTAAAAATATTAAACATAATCTACCGGTAACTATACAATTGATGAAATCTAAGTTTAAATATAATTTAAAGGGGTTCTGCAGTTTTTTTAAACTAATGATCTATCCTCTGGATAGATCATCAGCATCTGATCGGCGGGGGTCCGACACCCGGGACCCCCGCTGATCAGCTGTTCGAGAAGGCAGAAGCACTGGCAGTGGTGCTGCGGCCTTCTCGCTGTTTACCGCAGGCCCAGTGATGTCAAGACTAGTATCAATGGCCCGGGCGTGGCTAAGCTCCATTCAAGTAAACAGAGCTTAGCCCCACCCAGGCCATTGATACTAGTTGTAACGTCACTGGGCCTGCGTTAAACAGTGAGAAGACCGTGGCGCTACTGCCAGCACCGCTGCCTTCTCAAGAAGCTGATCGGCAGGGGTCCGGGGTGTTGAACCCCCGCAGATCAGATGCTGATGATTCAAAAAAAACTGCAGAACCCCTTTAATATAAATCTTAAAAATATATAAAATACAGTATACAAATTAAAAAAGATGAACATAACTTGCACATCTGCTCTGTTAAATTATTCCATTACTTAACCTACATAGTAGACACTTAAAAAAAAAACTCCAATATCAGAATTGTCTCCCCCGAAAAAAAAGCACTGGAAAATGATCAAAAGGTCTTATGTATCCTAACATTGTGTCAATAAAAACGACAGTTTGCTTTGAAAAATATAAGCCTTCACACAGATCTGTGCCAATGATAGGTGCCAGAGTATGGTAACCGACACAAAGCAATTCTTTTTTATACAATTTTTTTTAATTTTTTTTAAAGCAGTAAAAGATAACAAAAGCCATGTAAGTTTGGAATATCCATAATTGTACTAATATGTAAGTTTTACAGAGCAGTGAAAACCATAAAAGTGAAATCCTTAAAAAAAAAATCACTGAGCCTTAAAGGTGCTATGACAGATGTAAAAAATGAAATTCAGCCATAATATATAATAGTACGTGACAATCTCTTTCTAATAAAGCTAGAACCCTCAGATGGCTCCAGAGATCTCCCCATTCATTGCTCCATTTGCTCTGCTAAATTCTCTTTAGGGTGGCAGCTCAGAAGGCGTGTCCTTTCTGCTGCAGCTTTTTCCCTACCAAAGCCCAGGGGGATGTCCTTTCTGCTGTAGCTGTCTCCCTATCACAGGTCAGGGAATGTGTCCTTTCTGCTGTAGCTGTCTCCCTATCACAGATTAGGGGAGTATCCTTTCTTCTGTAGCTCTCTCCCTATCACATCTCAGGGTGTGTGTCCTTTCTGATGCAACTTTTTCCCCCCTGTCACAGCTCAGGGGGCATGTATTTTCTGTTGCAGCTCCCTTCCTATCACAGCTCAGGGGGTATGTCCTTTCTGCTGCAGCTAGCTCCCTCTCACAGTTCAGGGGTTTATCCTTTCTGCTGCAATTCTCTCCCTATCACAGCTCAGTGGGCTTGTCCTTTTTTGCAGCAACTCTCCTCCTAATGGAGCTCAGGGGTGTGTCCTTTCTGCTGCAGCCCACTCCCTGAAACTGTCACAGCTATGGCTGGTGGCAGTTAAAGGGGTTGTCCTGGTTCAGAGCTGTACCCGGACATACCTATATTTTCGCCCAAGCAGCCTCCCGATGCTAGCATCAGAGTATCTCATGCTCCGATACGCTCCCATGCCCTGCTCTAGATCGTTCAGGGCACAAGCTCTTTTTTTTTTACAACAACACACTGCCGGGCGGAAGCTTCTGCCTAGCAGTGTGTTCGGTGATGTCACCGACTCTGATGGGCGTGCTTTAGCGCTGCCCTAGCCGGTTTACTGCCCATCACTGCTGGTGATGTCACCGGGCTTCCTGGCAGCCCCATGATGTCACCGGAACTCCTGAAAATGCCTTTGCCCTGCGCGATTTAGTGCAGGGCAAAGGAGAGCATCGAAGCATGAACTGCTCCGATGCTCAAGTCAGGGGGGCTGCCTGGGTGAAAATGGAGGTATGCCCGGGTTCAACTTTGAACCCTGACAACCTCTTTAAAGGAATGAACTGAGAATGTGCGACCACCTTAGTACATGGATATACACATTACTATATGGATTAAACACCAGGGGGCACCATTATAATGAAGTAAACTGAATATTTCACAACTGGAGCATTTTTGTAACAAAAAGTAATTACAAAAAGAACTTGTTTTTCAGGCTGAATTATATTTTTTAAAAAGTGCTAAACTTGAGGGCTGTATGATTATACGACTGTATGATTATAAAATGATAATTATCTCAACCCGTTCTCTAACGATTGACTGGTTTTCTAAGATCGAGATGGAACAAGAGAAATCTATTCAGTTAGTTTTTTTTTTTTTCTCTTGAAGCCACTATGGATAAAACTGGTAAATTATAACTGGAAATTCATGTTGAACTCGGACCCTTCACATGGTTAAGTTATGAAAGAATAATTCTAAAAATAAATAATTCCGCAGCAATCAAAGTGGAAGCGAGTCAGATCTGGAGGATCCTTGAGTACCAGACCCGGTGAAATATTGCGAGGAAGAAATGTTTATTTTTATGAATCCATATAAATCTTTCCTCAAAAATATGTATTTAAGCCGTTTAATCTGCTGCTCGTAAATTTTTAATGCGCGCTGTATTCTTTTTACAGCAACTGTAAAGCAGTCCAGTTTTAAGGCCTCTTACAAATATATGACAGTAAACTGTGTACATATGACAAGACATAAATAAAATGCTCTGTCAACACTTCGTGAAATTTAATAATCCTCCCGGAAATCTCTGTATGATAAAATGCAGTACGTCTGTCTATTTGCTTTGCATATTTATTTATATTTCAGTGGAATACCTGCCACAGAGGAAAGCCACACCCCAGCTGAAGGAAAACCCTGCCCCTGCTTTTCTCTACTCTGTTATTGCACTGCCCTGGAGCAGGGGTACCCCTGTTTCTCCTATGCAAAGTCATGAACTCCTTACTTTGTTGCACTTTAAAGGGTTAACTTAAACTGATTTTACTGTTTAATACTGCATTTATATGTATGTTGTGATGTATATCCTGTTTAGGCCTCTTTCACACGACAGTATGTCCATTTCAGTGTTTTGCGGTCCATTTTTCACGGATCCGTTGTTCCGTTTTTTGCTTCCGTTGTGGTTCCGTTTCCGTTCCGTTGTTCCGTTCCGTTTTTCCGTATGGCAAATACAGTATACAGTAATTTCATATAAAAAATTGGGCTGGGCATAACATTTTCAATAGATGGTTCCGCAAAAAACGGAACGGATACGGAAGACATACAGATGCATTTCCGTATGCATTCCATTTTTTTTGCGGACCCATAGACTTTAATGGAGCCACGGAACGTGATTTGCGGCCAAATATAGGACATGTTCTATCTTTCAACGGAACGGAAAAACGGAAATACGGAAACGGAATGCATACGGAACACATTCCGTTTTTTTTGCAGAACCATTGAAATGAATGGTTCCGTATACGGACCGCAAAAAACGGCCCGCAAAACGGAAAAAAAACCCGGTAGTGTGAAAGAGGCCTTACACTGTATTTGAACGGCACTGTGAAAAGGGTTAATGAATACTGAGAGACTTTTGGGACTTTCTAGCTAATAATTAGAAGCTAATATTTTTCCACAAATACCATAAGGGTTAAAGAAGAGTATGTTTTGGAGGAGAAAACCCACACTTGTTTGCCACCAAAACCAGACAGAATGACCTTTTTGATGTCTTGTTTAGATATTTTATTATGTCTGATGGCTTGTTTTTGTCTGGAAAAAATGCTTTGTCCTTCCCATTGACTATTATTGAAGTTCTAATGCAAGTCTATGACAGATGAAAACATTGTAACATTGTATCTGTTTGTTCCGTGTTTCTCCACTTCACCTGTCTCTAGAAACTGTATATAAGGAGAGCAGTCAGAGCCCTTATTTGTATGCAGCTAGGGACCAGTATTTAGTAGGAGTCACTCTTCCAGACTGCATGAGCGAGCAGAAAAAGACATTGAAATGGGGACACTGAGCTACAGATCCTGGGTCCCCAGCCCTGTGGCCAAGGAGCCAGATGGACTACTGAGCCACAGACCCTGGGCCACCAGCTTTTGGCCAGGGTACCAGCCTTCTCAGAGAGATAGAGAGAGAGAGAGGGGGACAGCTAGTCTGCCAGGGAGGAGACTGGAGAAGCCAGCCCTATGCCTCACTTGTATTATTTTGAACTTGAGACACTTATAGTAAAGAAGCACACTGGTTAACTGCAGACCCTGACTCTTTGGACTTATTTCCTGTTGGGGTGCACCACGCCTTACCATTCCTTCTGGAGAGCAACAACAGGTGGTGACACCGCAATGATGTCTGGGGGACCTAGCTTTGCGTTGGGGCCACCCCAGTCTAGGCCACTGCACTATCATCTTCTATGGTGGAGAAAGGGGGCTCACAGTCTGGAAAATCACCTGGTGCCATGACAGAGCCCCTCTATTACTGACCCTCTAATGGAATAGAATGTTGTCATCCAGCAAGGCACTGCTACTTAGGCTTTCATCAATATGGTGGTATGATGACTAGTGATGAGCGGCAGGGGCAATATTCAAATTCGCAATATTTTGAGAATATTTGGGCATATACTTTCAGAAATTTGCGATTATTTTCTTGATTGCGAAAATCGGCAATGTAATATTGCGCGGCCAATACAGGCGTTGGTCACTTTTGCTACATTTTTGAAGCTGCTAGAAGTTTCCTGAGACTGGAGAAAATGGTCGGCACGGCAGAATATTACAATAGCTTTATATGCAGATAGAGTGCTCCAATATATTTGCGATTGCGCAAATCAGCAATTAATGATGCGAATATTTTGGCGCAATACGTGAAACTTCACATTCTAGCAGGTCTGATTACATATTACTGATTGGTGCACTAAGTATTGTTGTGACATCACAGCACTATGTCTGTAGCCTGTCTGTATGGACAGCAGAACCTATCACACTACCTAACACCCTGCACTGGAACCAGCTACACTATATCAGGATATAACCTACACTGACTATCTGTATTATATATATAAGCTATCTATCTATCTATCTATCTAATGTAATGACACAGGAAAGCACAGAGCACAGCAATAACACTGCTCTCTCTCAGAACTGCAAAAAAATGCAGAATATGGCGGCGATCGTTCGCTGGCAGGCTGTAGATGCGATTTTTTTTAACCCTTGAAAGGTATATCAGACGCTGTTTTGTTAACAGCGTCTAATATACCTGCTACCTGGTCCTCTGGTGGTCCCTTTTGCTTGGATCGACCACCAGAGGACACAGGCAGCTCAGTAAGTAGCACCAAATCACCACACTACACCCCCCCCCCTCTGTCCCATTAAAACCTTTATTAACCCCTGATCACCCCATATAGACTCCCTGATCACCCCCGTCATTGATCACCCCCGTGTAAGGCTCCATTCAGACGTCCGTATGTGTTTTGCGGATCCACGGATCCGCAGATCCGCAGAACACAGACACCGCGGATCTGCAAAACACGGACACCGGCAATGTGCTTTTCGCATTTTGCGGATCCGCACTTTGCTAGAACTATATAGAAAATGCCTTTTCTTGTCCGCAATTGCGGACAAGAATAGGACATAGAAACATAGAAACATAGAAAGTGTCGGCAGATGAGAACCATTTGGCCCATCTAGTCTGCCCAATATACTAAGTACCATGGATAGCCCCTGGCCCTATCTTATATGAAGGATGGCCTTATGCCTATCCCATGCATGCTTAACCTCCTCCACTGTATTTGCAGCTGCCACTTCTGCAGGAAGGCTATTCCCTGCATCCACTACTCTCTCAGTAAAGTAATACTTCCTGATATTACTTTTAAACCTTTACCCCTCTAATTTGAAACGATGTCCTCTTGTAGCAGTTTTTCTTCTTTTAAATATTCTCTCCTCTTTTACTAACTAACATGTTCTATAGGCTCTACAAAAAACGCAGTGTTTGCCCGATCAGGCCTGATCTTGTGCGCACACTTGCGTTCAGTCCGCCCCACCGCAGTGACAGAATATTTTTTTTCTGATCACTGCAAAAACACCGTAAAATCGCTGCGGCGCTATAAAAAGATCACTTTTGAGGGGCATGGCGAGTTCATAGAAGATTTTTTTTTTTTTGGGCAAAAGTTTGCGGAAATAGATTTTTTTTGTTTTTTTGTTTTTTCTTACAAAGTCTCATATTCCACTAACTTGTGAACAAAAATCTCGCATGAACTCACCATACCCCTCACGGAATCCAAATGCGTAAATTTTTTTAGACATTTATGTAACGGAACGCCTAGCACCCCGACCGGGTACCTCCGTCGATAGATGCTCCTAGTGCTTCCAGAGGACTCCAAGCACTCCACTTGACACCGTCAGCACTGCAGACCCCACGAACCGCCGAAGCTTGGTGGAGGTCTCGCTGTCTCCTACCCACCCTGGACCTACAACAAGGCTCCAGGATCCAGTGGGTGAACCTCTCCTAAATGCAGAGACAGGAACCAGGAACAAGCTCTTACAAGAGCTTATACTCAGGGGAGTATTGTGATATAGCAATCCCCAAGAGTGTAGTTATCGCATTCCCCAAGCACAAGCCAAAACTTCATGAAGGTATAAAAGCAGCCACACTTTATTGAGGGCTACCCGCCCGTATTTATGCAGGTCCCCATCTGGTGGCCACGCCCCTAGGGGACCAGAAGGAAGACTGTGACACAGGACAGATATGCAGAGATACTGTTTACAACCTTAAAGTAAACACAGACATTCAACATATCCCCAGATAGCTCAAGTCTGAGTGCATATCATTAGGCGAATGGCACTCAGATCACATGAATACAATAAAACTAGCCATCTGGGTACCCTCACATAACAAAATACAATTCCAAAGACCGATTTAAGCTGTGCGGCCGGTCTGTCTTCTCCTTTAAAGTTAGTATGGGCCATGATCCTGAGGCAAGAGGCTGGTAAACAGGCCTCTCCAAAACCCAGTGGCGAGGTTGGTTTCGCCACAATTTATATTCCAGACTTCTTCTCACGCTTTAGGGCCCCTAAAATGCCAGGGCAGTATAAACACCCCACAAATGACCCCGTTTCGGAAAGAAGACACCCCAAGGTATTCGCTGAGGGGCATATTGAGTCCATGAAAGATTGAAATTTTTGTCCCAAGTTATCGGAAAGGGAGACTTTGTGAGAAAAAAACACAAAAATAAATAAATTTCCGCTAACTTGTACAAAAAAAAACAACTTCTATGAACTCGCCATGCCCCTCACGGAATACCTTGGGGTGTCTTCTTTCCAAAATGGGGTCACATGTGGGGTATTTATACTGCCCTGGCATTTTAGGGGCCCTAAAGCGTGAGAAGAAGTCTGGAATCCAAATGTCTAAAAATGCCCCCCTAAAAGGAATTTGGGCCACTTTGCGCACCTAGGCTGCAAAAAAGTGTCACACATGTGGTATCGCCGTACTCAGGAGAAGTTGGGCAATGTGTTTTGGGGTGTATTTTTACATATACCCATGCTGGGTGAGAGAAATATCTCTCTATAATGACAACTTTGTATAAAAAAATGGGAAAGTTGACTTTTAGAGAGCTATTTCTCACACCCAGCATGGGTATATGTAAAAATACACCCCAAAACACATTCCCCTACTTCTTCTGAGTACGGCGATACCACATGTGTGACTCTTTTTTGCAGCCTAGGTGGGCAAAGGGGCCCACATTCTAAAGAGCACCTTTAGGATTTCACAGGGCATTTTTTACGCATTTGGATTCCTAACTATTTTTCACGCTTTAGGTCCCCTAAAATGCCAGGGCAGTATAAATACCCCACATGTGACCCCATTTTGGAAAGAAGACACCCCAAGGTATTTCGTGATGGGCATAGTGAGTTCATGGAATTTTTTATTTTGTGTCACAAGTTAGTGGAATATGAGACTTTGTAAGAAAAAAAAAAAATCATCATTTTCCGCTAACTTGTGACAAAAAATAAAAACTTCTATGAACTCACTATGCCCATCAGCGAATACCTTAGGGTGTCTACTTTCTGAAATGGGGTCATTTGTGGGGTTTTTCTACTGTCTGGGCATTGTAGAACCTCAGGAAACATGACAGGTGCTCAGAAAGTCAGAGCTGCTTCAAAATGCGGAAATTCACATTTTTGTACCATAGTTTGTAAACGCTATAACTTTTGCGCAAACCAATAAATATACACTTATTGCATTTTTTGTTATCAAAGACATGTAGAACAATACATTTAGAGAAAAATTTATATAGAAATGTAGTTTTATTTGAAAAATTTTACAACTGAAAGTGAAAAATGTAATTTTTTTGCAAAACTTTCCGTACATTTCGATTAATAACAAAAAAAGAAAAAATGTCAGCAGCAATGAAATACCACCAAATGAAAGCTCTATTAGTGAGAAGAAAAGGAGGTAAAATTCATTTGGGTGGTAAGTTGTATGACTGAGCAATAAATCGTGAAAGTAGTGTAGTGCAGAATTGTAAAAAGTGGTCTGGTCATTAAGGGGGTTTAAGCTAGGGGGGCTGAGGTGGTTAAGCTGGTGACCCCCATTAGATTAATGTCAGTTCCTTTAAATTCCACAGGATGGGTAGACCATTTTAAGGATACTTTCACACTAGCATTATTCTTTTCCAGCATCGAGTTCTGTCCTAGGGGCTCAATACCGGAAAAGAACTGATCAGTTTTATCCTAATGCATTCTGAATGGAGAGCAATCCGTTTAGGATGCATCAGGATGTCTTCAGTTCAGTCTTTTTGACTTTTCAGGACGAAGATAATACCGAAGCATGCTGCAGTTTTATCTCCGTCTAAAATTCCGTCCAACACTTGCTGGAATGCCGGACCCAGCATTCTTTCCCATTGACATGCATTAATGCCCGAGTGTTCCGGCATTGCAGTCTGCACATGCTCAGACCGCAAAAAATGTGAAAGAAATAAATGCCGGATCAGTTTTTCCGGATGACACCACACAGACGGATCCGGCATTTCAATGCATTTGTCATAGGGATCAGGATCCTGATCCATCTGACAAATAAATGCCATCAGTTTGCTTGCGTTTTGACGGATCCGGCAATCCTCTGCCGCAAGTGTGAAAGTATCCTAATATAGGTCATGGTGGGTGTCCTAACTTTCCCACAATGGTAGATGCCAGAGTTAAGAAAAATCAGGCTGCAGTCCCTACAGTAGTGATAAACAAATTATTCTATAGGCAATACATAAAATATGTCAATATATAAAATATGTAAAGTAATACCCGAGCCTCCTCGCCCAATAAATACATTGCCCAAATATACCATAACTGATCCGTCACCAGACTCCTGACGATGCTAGGTGACCAAAAAGTGTATCACCCCCCCCCCCCCCACTATGCAAAGTTATTTTTGCGTTTCAATTTCAAGCAGATTTACGTTCATCTTTAATGCTTCCTGTATAAACAGTAATATAAAATTGATTTCCTGTGGGTTTCCAAACATAAAGTCCACCTCTTCCCAGCACATCATCAATTCTGATGCTTTTTAGCCCTATTTCTCTATCTGTATAAAAACAATAACATTTTATTAGGAATTACGACCTCTCCCCGCAGTCAGGAAGGTGGAGAACACGAAGGGAACTCGCGGTCTTCATCATAAATGAATAAAGCGCTTTTCTGAGGTGTAATAAAAGCCATTCATTCTGTCACTTTTCATTTTGCCTTCATTTCCAGTGCTAGGAGTTCGCCGTGTTGCTTCAAATTTAGATTTCTCTGATTCTGCTCAGATATCGACTGAAAAAAATCTTTGTGTAATAACAATGTAATCTGGAAGAGTGACACAGACGAGGGAAGGGAGACATATGGTCATCAGAGGCCGGCTGCTCACTATTATATGGCGAGATAAACATCTGGAAGCTCTCATCATCTGCTCCTTCTTCTTCAGCGAGTCTTCTTGTAATAGGTCTATATCATCCTATGAAGAATAGTACTGCAGGAAAAATGAATGAATCAATTCTAACTAATCGAAATTTGTCCAAATTTTTAAAAAAAAATTCAAATAGCCAATACCCAATTTATTGAGATTAGATTTGGACAAATTTTTCTCATGAAGCTGTGAGCGAAACGTGCGTCGGGGCACAGGGTCGTCTGGGCGGTATGGTATATTAAAAATAACTGTATGTTATCTTTACCTTGCTTGATTATAGGTGTTTTTTATTTGGCCCATGGCTACACGATTAGCTTCATTGCACTTACACTTTATTAGCTATGTCTTTACTTTTACACTATTCTGCCAGGTATACGCACCAGACACTAAATATTATTGATACTAATGTATCTGTCCGTGTATGTCCCCTGCTTTGGCTATAGGCTTTGTGTGTTCTATGTACCACCACAGATCAAATCTTTTTTAAATTATGTGATTTTAATATGATTGCTATAATAATGGAATAAAGATTAATTGATTTATATAATTGCAGGGTTTTCCTTCTTTTTGGTTTTCACAAATTTTTCTAGAGAGAGAGACAGAGAATTGAATGTGCATTCGAGTACACTCCATGGAATAGATTCCTATGAATTGGACACAAAAATACTTTTTAAGAAATTCGTTCTTATCTAAACTGCAGCAGTACTAAACATAATATGTATGTACAAAGACTAACCTAAATTTTATCTCAAGACACGGAGGCTCCTATTGCTTAACCCTTCCTTTACTGTACCACACAGCAGCAAAGAAAAAAGGAACATAACCATAACAATGAGGCAATAGCCCATCCCCATAGTCCTAGTATAAAGGGACCTCCCCCAATTAGATCTTCCTCTTTCTTTGCTGCTGCCACCTCAGCTTAGTATTACTCTCATGCCTGTTTCTTCAGGCTTTCGTGTTTTTTATTGTCAAGCTTTTTCCCTTATCTTTGTGGGAGTGTTTCTCTGCCATCTTTCTACATTGCTTGGACAGTGCTGTGTTTTTCCTGTGTCCTATCAATTTTATTATCTATATATATATTTTCGGCTCTGCCCCACCTCCTGCTTTACTGGGGGGGGGGGGGGTATTTATTGTTTTTTTTCCCAGCGTTTTTCTCTGCCCGTGCCTCCCACCGCGCCTGTAGGGGGTTTATTCTTAGTGCCAGTTGCCATTCTCACTCACCGCCTCCTGCTTCGGCGCCATCTTTCCTCTCCGGCGCTTCTTCTTCTCCGTTCGGCTCTGCGCCCAAGATCTCGGGACCTTTTGCGGGATCTCGGGCACCATCTTAGTTGTTCAACTCACCGCCGTCTCTTCATACTGGGACGCCATCTTCTCATGCATCGGCCGCACCGCTGAGTGTATTTTCAGCGAGCAGCCCTTGCACTGCGTTTTGTCTTCAGTTCCCGGTCTTTTGCTTAGTTTGGGGTGACTAACCCCTATCAGGTACACCTATCATGTCCTCTGCACCCCCCATAGGCCCGCTACACCAGCCCAAGTTATGCAGGAAATACCTGCTCAAGAGACCAACCCCCCTCCTTCTAAGCAGGGGGTCATGCCTGCATCTATGGGGATACTACCGGTCTCTTCTGAGGCGCAGGCCCTAGCCCTTCAGCGTCAATATCCAATGCTATCATGACTGCCTGGGCTCCATGTCCTCAGTTCTGACGCATTCAATATCCCAAGTGCTTATTGCCAACCCGTCCACTAGTCTGAGCTCCAATCCACCTCCTTTGCCGATCCCAGATGCCTCCAGAATTAAAAGCATTGATTGCTTTGTCTCATCCCATGGCGGCGCGGCTAGGTCGCACAAACGAGCCTGTCTGCGCCAGGCAGAACATGCACGGAATTGGAAATCGGCTCGGTCGCAGTTCGAGGCCGATTCTGACTCCTGTGTAGGGTCTGAGTAGGAGGCCTTGCTGGAATCTCAACGCGATTCCGAAGAGGAGGGTATGGATTTGGCAGTGGACCCGGTTGCGTCAGGTTCTGATGCCCCTCGGTCACTATGGCCTAATGCTTCCAAGTCGGCAACGACTTCGGCTTCACCTGGTCCCCTTATGGACCCAACAGGTGAACCTTTATTTGATCCAGACTCCCTCCACCACCCTAGGTCCGCGGAATAGCTTCCAGCTACCCATGTGGCCAGTTATCTAGAAGCCATGGTCCGTAAGCCCCTCAGCAAAGCGACACGGAATAAACTACGTGCCGAGTGCCCACGACCGGCTATCCCGGACCCTAAGATGGTATATCAAAATCGGGTTTCAGTCCCCGTAGAGGTCTGGATTCGGCTCTACGAGCCTGCCAAGACACATTGCTGGAAATCTTGGGGCCGCTAACAAAAATCTTCGATCTGGCAGAGTCTGTCAAGAGAGAAGGATGACAGGTCGACCCGGAGGAGCTCCGAGGTTGGGTCCAAAGAGCCATTTGGATGGCAGGAAATGCAAACACATCGCTTGCCATTGAGCGGTGCAAGGCCATTTTGATTAAAATAGAGCCAAAGCTAGACAAAATGGCCCTGACAGATTCGGGAAAGGAGGCCCAGGGGTTTCTCTTTGGAGACCCCTTTATAAAGGACCTCGAAAAATTTGTAGAAACCTTCACCGCCCTAGATAAAGCGCAAACATCCATGCACAGGGTTTTTCACGGTAGGGTTTCCTCCAGGGCCGTCTGTCCGGCCGGTCATCCTTTCAGACCCGGGGCTCGGGTCGAGGCTCCTTCTCCTACCAGACTTCAGGTCAAGATCCAAGCCACCAGCCATCTTTCTTCCCACCCCGTGGTGTTCCAGGAAGAGCGAGAGCCTACAGAGAAACCCCCGAATCTCAGGCATCCCTTTGGTAAGTCTTCAACATCCCCTTTCTTCAGCCAGTTGTCTAGGGGGCAGACTCCAGCTTTTTTCTCATGTCTGGGCCACCATCACCACCGACGCCTGGGTTTTAGCGACGGTTCAGGGCTTTCACATAGACCTTGCAGATGTTCCTCTAGTTGTGCCCCAGCTGCACCCCATGTTCTGGTCCCAATCGGCGCGATCCCTCATGGACGAGGAATTACAGGCTTTATGTCAAAAGGGAGCAGTGGAGCGGGCCCCCCATACTCACAGAGGTGTTCTCAGCAAAATATTTCTGGTTGAAAAGAAAGGGGGTCAACAGCGACCTGTCATCAACCTCAAGTCTCTGAACGCTTTCATCAGGTACCGCCATTTCAAAATGGAGGGCATCCACCTTCTCAGGGACATGCTTCTACCAGATGATTGATGGGGAAGTTGGATCTCAAAGATGCGTACGTAACGGTCCCGATCGCATCTTCGTCCAGGGATCTGCTCCAGTTTCTCTGGAAGGGGAACGTTTGGCGCTTCACGTGCCTTCCATTCGGCCTGTCTTCTGCCCCCTGGTGCTTGACCAAGCTCATGCGTCCAGTAGTGGCGTGGCTCCGCAGCTGAGGAGTGAGACTCATAATTTACCTGGATGACATTCTGATCATGGCCAGAGATTGTTCCACCCTCCTGGTCCATCTTCAGATGTCTATCACCCTCCTGTCCGACTTAGGTTTCATTATCAACCACGAGAAATCATAACCCCGTCCAGAACCATGGAATTTCTAGGCTTCATGGTAGATTCATAATCAATGACGCTCAGTCTCCCTTCAGCAAAGGTACCGGCAATTCGCAAGGAATTGCACCACACTCTGGCACTACCCCAGGTTTCTCTCAGTCATCTGGCTCGAGTGACAGGTATCTTCGTCTATTCAGGCGATCTTCCATGCAGCTCTGCATTATCGCGCCCTCCAGCGACTCAAGATCGCCCACCAGCAGGCAGGAGAATCATATGCGGACCTGATCTCGCTAGATCCGGAAAACCGAGACGAGCTAACATGGTCGATCGGCAACCTCTCCGCATGGAACGGCAAGGCGATCGTCGGTCCTCAACCGGATTTGATTGTGAAGTCGGATGCCAGTCTCCACGGATGGGTGGCCCACTGTGAGGGAGTATCCACTGGAGGCCCATGGTCAATGGATAAGTCGCACCTACACATCAATGCCCTGGAGCTCCTGGCAAGTTCCTTTGCGATTCGCAGTTTCGCCAGCGGGAGGGCCAGGGCATGCATCCGTCTCCGGATGGACATTGTCTTGGCGGTCCGCTACATCAATTCCATGGGGGGCACCCACTCCACCATGCTGACCAACTTGGCGAAGGAGTTCTGGGATTTTTGTCTGACTAACAACATCTCAGTGGTAGCGGAGTACCTTCCGGGACTGCACAACACCTCGCCGACTGAAGCTCACGTTACATTTCCGATGCCAGCGATTGGAGGTTAGACGTGATGGTGTT
Source organism: Bufo gargarizans (assembly GCF_014858855.1). Lineage (NCBI taxonomy): Eukaryota > Metazoa > Chordata > Amphibia > Anura > Bufonidae > Bufo > Bufo gargarizans. Next base: position 198,070,915 of record NC_058086.1, read on the forward strand.
CTCCACTATCTCATCGCATTGAGGACCTTTTTGCTTCCCACTGGAACGCCCAGCTTCCCAGATATTTCAGTTGGAGGCCGGATCCAGCCACAGAGGCGGTGGACGCCTTCCTTCAGCAGTGGTCCGGTGCCCTGATGTATGCCTTCACACCGCTCTCTCTGATTCCTCGAGTCCTGGCCAACGTCTGTCTCCAAGCATCACCCTAATATTACCCTTTTGGGGGACCCAATCCTGGTGGACAAGCCCCTCCTGCTTCCCAGCTACCCGGCACTTCAGAAGCCGGCAGCGCATCGGAGGCCTCAGAGTGCAGACATCCTTGGGGGCGCTTAAATCTATCCAAAGCGGTCCTGAAGGAGCTTTTAGACGCTGCTTTAGCTCATCTGCAGAGGGACCTGGAGGACATTAAAGACGACCTCCGTGGCTCAGGCCACAGAGTAATGGCGCTGGAAAACTCCCAGGACGCTATCCTGCAGCATGAGGGGAAAACTTGCTCGGCCCTGCAAACTCACCGAGACCTGATAAACGACGCCCTTCTCCCAATAGAGGACCAGGAGAATCGAAGTAGGCGCCGCAATCTGCGGATCCGAGGCCTACCTGAATCCATCGCGGCAGAGGCTCTTCCCAAGGTGGCGGCTGAAATTTTTGCGCAATTACTAGGCCCGGATAGGGCGGCCACAGTGGTTGTTGAACGCATCCACCGCGCATTACGCCCGAAACCAAAGCCCTCGGACCCACCGCGTGATGTTATTTGCGGACTCCTTAGCTTTGTGGATACGGCTGACCTCCTGCGAGCCGGCAGGGAAACCGACAGTCTGAGGTATGAAGACTCCCCTCTCCTGTTCTTTTAGGACTTAGTGCCCACCATGCTGACAAAACGGTGTATTCTTCGCTCATTGCTTGACGCCTTAAAAGCATCGGCCACCCTGTTTAGATGGCTGTATCCCTTTGACCTGGCCATTTTGAAAAATGGCAGGCAACTCACAGTACGCACACCTGCGGACTTGAAAACCATCTGGGGCCCGCTTGGCCTTGGCCTTTCCACAGTGGAAGAGACCACTGTGGTACTCGGCAGAAGTGGCCCAAATCATTAAAAATAAAAAGCTAGCATTTTGTAATTATAAAAAAACCCAGAGCAATGAAGATAAGGAAATCTACAAGATTAGGCAGAAAGAGGCCAAGCAAGTTATAAGAACTTCTAAAGCGCAGGCAGAAGAAAAACTAGCTCAGTCTATGAAAAAAGGGGATAAGACATTCTTCAGATATATAAATGAAAAAAGGAAATTAAAACAAGGAATAACTAAATTAAAAACAAAGGACGGAAGGTATGTAGAAGAGAATAAAGGGCTAGCCGACTGCCTTAATGAATACTTCTGTTCAGTTTTTACAAAAGAAAAAGAAGGAGAAGGACCTCCACTAGAAAGGATGACTAATAAATCGTTTGATGCATGTGTCTTTACAGAGGAAGATGTTCTAAGTTTGCTGTCTAAAGTGAAGACAAATAAGTCACAGGGGCCTGATGAGATACACCCAAAATTATTAAAAGAGCTTAGTGGTGAGCTGGCAAAACCGTTAACAGATTTATTTAACCAATCATTAGTAACAGGAGTCATCCCGGAAGATTGGAAATTGGCAAATGTCGTGCCCATTCACAAGAAAGGTAGTAGGGAGGAATCGAGCAACTATAGACCAGTGAGTCTGACATCAATAGTAGGCAAATTAATGGAAACCCTATTAAAGGATAGGATTGTGGAACATCTAAAATCCCATGGATTGCAAGATGAAAAACAGCATGGGTTTACTTCAGGGAGATCATGTCAAACAAATCTTATAGATTTTTTTGACTGGGTGACTAAAATAATAGACGGTGGAGGTGCAGTAGACATCGCATATCTAGATTTTAGTAAGGCTTTTGACACTGTCCCACATAGAAGACTTATCAATAAACTGCAGTCATTGAGCATGGACTCCCATATTGTTGAGTGGATTAGGCAGTGGCTGAGTGACAGGCAACAGAGGGTTGTAGTCAATGGAGAACATTCAAAACAAGGTCATGTTACCAGTGGGGTTCCACAGGGATCTGTACTGGGACCAATTTTGTTTAATATCTTCATAAGTGATATTGCAAAAGGCCTCGATGGTAAGGTTTGTCTTTTTGCTGATGACACAAAGATATGTAACAGGGTTGATGTTCCTGGAGGGAAACGCCAAATGGAAAAGGACTTAGGAAAACTAGAAGAATGGTCAGAACTCTGGCAACTGAAATTTAATGTGGATAAGTGCAAGATAATGCACCTGGGGCGTAAAAACCCAAGGGCAGAATATAGAATATTCGACACAGTCCTGACCTCAGTGTCTGAGGAAAGGGATTTAGGAGTAATTATTTCAGAAGACTTAAAGGTGGGAAGACAATGTAATAAAGCAGCACGAAATGCAAGCAGAATGCTTGGATGTATAGGGAGAGGTATAAGCAGTAGAAAGAGTGAAGTGCTTATGCCGCTGTACAGAACACTGGTGAGACCTCACTTGGAGTATTGTGCGCAGTACTGGAGGCCATATCTCCAGAAGGATATAGATACTCTAGAGAGAGTTCAGAGAAGAGCTACTAAACTGGTCCATGGATTGCAGGATAAAACTTACCAGGAAAGGTTAAAAGACCTTAATATGTATAGCTTGGAAGAAAGAAGAGACCGAGGGGATATGATAGAAACTTTTAAATACATAAAGGGAATCAACTCGGTAAAGGAGGAGAGCATATTTAAAAGAAGAAAAACTACCACAAGAGGACACAGTTTTAAATTAGAGGGGCAAAGGTTTAAAAGTAATATAAGGAAGTATTACTTTACTGAGAGGGTAGTGGATGCATGGAATAGCCTTCCTGCAGAAGTGGTAGCTGCAAATACAGTGAAGGAGTTTAAGCATGCATGGGATAGGCATAAGGCCATCCTTCATATAAGATAGGGCCGGGGCTATTCATAGGATTCAGATATATTGGGCAGACTAGATGGGCCAAATGGTTCTTATCTGCCGACACATTCTATGTTTCTATGTTTCTATGTTTCTTGGATGCCTGCAGATCAATGGGACCCTCTACCTACACCCCCAAAAGTTGATAACTGGCTCAACGTCTCCCAAGAAAAGGCTGACAGGGCCAAGAAAGATTGGCTAAACACCTGAACGTTAGGGGTCTGTCACCCCTGCTTCATCATTATGGGTTTTCTCCCTTACACTGCACAGTGATTACGTCTGTGTTCTCAGCTGTCCGGTAACTTACCTACTTCTCCAAGTTCTGAGTTCGTCTGCAAATGGAGATGATTGTGTATTGAGCTCTCAACCTTCCCTAGTTCCTGAGTGCCTTGTTGTGAGGACGGACCTGTTGCTGTTTTCAAAGATTTCTGTTGAACTGTCCTGGTTCGGAATTGTGTATTTGCACGATTACCCTCTCCTCAGCTGGCCCATACCCTGGTTCCTTCACATTGTGATGTTTACCCCCCTCTGACAGCCTCTCAATGGCTCACTGATGCCCCCCCCCCGATGGATCCCGGCATGATGTCGTGAAGAAAAAGGATCCTCTATGCATCAGGTGTCTTGTGGGACTCATCCTATGTGCTCCAGAATGTTTGTTGCCATCTTACATTCACATGCCCTTCCTTTATCCTCCTTTTAAGTTATTGTTTTACCCTACCTGTCCTGCTTTCTTTCCCCTTTTTGTTTTTGCTCTCTGCTCTATTGGTACTTGTCATATGATCTAGAATTGCGCCTATCCAGAGGATTATGCTTTCTATATTGCCACATGACTTATATCCATGACTACTTTTGTTATATCTTCACTTAATTTCCGGGGTCTGAAAGAGCCATGTAAGAGATCTCAAGTGCTTTCGCTTTAACAAAAGGATAAAACTTCGATAGCTTACTTCCAAGAAACGCATTTTTAAACTGCCAAAATTCCGAAATTACCAACTTCGAAATTCACCCAATGGTACCATAGTACTCATACATCTGTCAGCAGAGGGGTCCGTATTTCGGTGCACAAGGGACTTCCTTTTTAACACCTCGCGACTTCCTCAGACTCTGAGGGGCGCTTCTTGTTTATCAAAGCCTCATTGCTGATACCTCTGTTACGCTCGCAAATATATACGCCCCCAATAGGGGTCAGATCCCTTGGCTCATTCGGACCCTTAAACAATTGAGTACCTTTAAAGAAGGAATGTTTATTCTCGGTGGGGATTTTAATGCAGCCCTGGAGCCGTCTCTAGACTCCTCCTCAGGCCGGTCATCTATCACACATAGGCTCCTTAAGGTCTCCCTGAAAAAGTTAGATGTATTAGATGTTTGGCGCACTCTGAATTCCTTGGGAAGGGATTAGACATTTTACTCCAATGCCAAAAATTCATATCACAGGATCGACTACCTATTCCTTTCCTCTGCCAATGCCCCATTAGTCTCTAATGCTAAAATTGGAAGTATTGTCCTTTCCGACCATGCCCCGATTTTTCTAACTCTCTTGCTTACCGGCCTCCCAAGGAAAGATTGGACCTGGCGATTAAATGACATTCTTTTCCAGGACCCTGACAATGTCTCTAGGCTATCAACTTCACTATCCGAGTTTTTCCACATAAATACCTCTGGGTCCTCACCTCCACCTATCCCCATTATTTGGGAGACGCACAAGGCCGAGATTAGGGGCGAATTGATTGCTCTAGGCTCTCATGTAAAGAAACAACGTTCCCAAGCCGAGAACTTATTAATGGCCCGTATCACGGCTCTTGAGCTCACCCATAAGCAATCCCAAGCCTCCCATGTAGCCGCAGAGTTGTATGAATTTAAGAATGACCTAAAAAACCTCTTAAATGCTACTTCTGCCAGAATACAGTTTCGCTCTAAATTTAAAGCTTATGCCCATGGTGACCGAGGGAATAAATTAATGACAGCACTTAGTAAACAACAACATGTGGACTCTTTTATTCCTTTTTTACGCTTGATCTTCCCTCCATAAGCCCCTTACAGGCCTCCCAACTTACTGCCCCAGTCACAGAAACTGAGATCTTGAAGGTACTATCTTCTATACCTTCTGGAAAGAGTCCTGGTCCTGATGGTCTGAATATCTTATATTACAAGACTTTTAAAGCTATATTACTACCGCATTTTAAATCCCTCTGTAACTACTTGCTGACTGGTGGGTCACTATCCCCACAATCCCTAATGGCCCATGTAACCATCCTTCCCAAGGAAAACAAAGACCCTCTCGAATGTGGCAGTTATCTCCCCATTTCTTTATTAAATGTTGATGTCAAGTGGTGGGCTAAGATCTTGGCCCAACGTCTCCAACTGGTGCTACCTGATATAATCTATGGTGAGCAGGTTGGGTTTATCCCTGGCAGACAGGTCAGTGAGAATACCATACGCTTACTTCATTTGATGTCTTGGGCACGAAACAATTCAGTGCCAGTAGCATTACTGAGCACCGATGCAGAAAAAGCCTTCAACAGGGTAAGTTGGTCTTTTATGTTCAATGCTTTGTCGAAGTTTGGCCTACCAGATCAATTTATTGCAGCAATTTTCTCACTGTATCTAGCCGCGTCTGCCAGGGTCAAAGTCAATGGGACCCTATCCCCAACATTTGACATCACCAATGGCACACGCCAAGGGTGCCCACTCTCCCCGACCCTTTTTGTCCTGGTTATGGAAACCTTAATATGTAAGATCCGCCAAACACCTGGGATTGAGGGCATTACCGTGGGATCCCAGAGGCACCTGACAGCTGCCTTTGCGGATGATCTCTTGGTGGTGACTTCGAATCCCAAGTCATCTTTCCCCAAGCTGCTCACCATCTTTGAAGAATTTGGCTTCATTTCAAACTTTAAAATAAATCATACCAAATCCATGGCTCTAAAAGTCTCCTGCCCAGCAAACATAGTAAATACCCTCAAGCACACCACCCCCTTTAAATGGGCCTAACGAGACATACCATTCCTTGGCATTCGAGTGACGGCTAACGCCAAAGATCTCTTTTCCTCCAATTACCTACCACTTCAGCAATCTGTCAAAACCCAACTTCAGGCACTAAAGATGCCATTTATATCCTGGATAGGAAGGAAAAACTACTTAAAAACCTACATAGTCCCTAAATTCTTGTAACTCCTACAGACATTGCTAATTTGGGTCCCGCAGTCGTTCTTCATAGAGGTTCACCGGATGATGTCCTTCTTTCTTTAGAGAGGCCGGTCCCCTAGAGTGGCATACACCATTTTGACTAGAGAAAAGAGATTTGGGGGATTTGGACTGCCCGATGTACATTTATATTACAAGGCCAACCTTATGTGCAGAGGCATAAACATCCTCTCAGACCATCCAGTGAATATTTGCTCCCGTCTGGAGCAGACCTTGCTTACTAACCGTGAGAAACTGATCATGTGGGGTGTCCGTTCCTTCTTCCCCACTGTCACCAAAGTATCTCTGCTTTGGAAAGGGGTATTACTCACCTGGTCTAAACTATACCATACTAAGACACTTACCTTTCCCAGCCCAGCACTTCCATTGCATCGATCCTTTATCCACACCACAGTTTGGACCCCACAGGAATTTGGTCTTTGTTTACGAGATATACTTTGCAGGATGTGTAAGCGCCAGAGGGGGAGTTTCTACACCTCCATTGTTTTAAAATGGACATTAGATCCCTATAATTGCAAAGCTTTCACTTGGCTGGAGCGGAGGCTAAGGTCCGTTCGGACCTCCAACAGACCTCTCTCTACGATGTACAAGGAACTCCTGTCCTCTACTCATTCTGAACTACATTTTTTGTGTTCTTGGGAGAGAGAACTATCCATAAGATTATCTGATCCGGAAAAAGCTTTCATATTGACCCATTCACACGGCTTTAGCCGTTGTATCAAAATTCAAGAGAACTCGTACAAATTGCTCACCCGCTGGTATAAAACACCAGACTTCTTTCACAATCTCTATCCGGAGGTCCTAGAGGTCCTATAGGTCTGTTGGAGGTGTGGGGAGGGCGTCGGCTCTCTTTCACACATCTGGTGGAGTTGCGAGAGAATACGTCCTTTCTGGAACCAAGTTGAAACTATGCTAAATAAGATCTGTTCCTCCTCCATTGTATTGGATCCAAAATGAGTCCTATTCTGGTGCCCCAATGTATCAATTACCCCAGCCATACTCATCATATCTACCCACCATACTCATTGCAGCTGCTCACCTACTGATCCCTCTATTATGAAAACAGACCCTCCATCCCTCCATTCGTGGTTGGATAGAGAATGTAGATCAACTGTCTAGTATTGAAGAGCTGGCCCACTGGGAATCATACTCCTGCACAAGATACCTTAAGATATGGCTCCCCTGGAAGAACTTTACAAGCCTTCATCACTAGAGCAGAGCTTAGTGGTGAACCCTATCGGCCTGGTTTCTAAGAAAAACACTAATAAAAGGTTGATCTGCGACCTGTCCGCCCCTCATGTTTCTGCAATTCCTAGCCTTAATTCACTCATTTCTTCGGAGGAGTTCTCCGTGAAATATTCCTCCACAGACGAGGCCATACAAGCCATTCTGTTGTATGGCAGAGTGTCCGCTTGGTTGGCAAAAGCGGACATCGCGGATGCATTCAAGCTCCTCCCCATCCAATCTCAGTTGTGGCAGTACTATGGCATTAAGTGGGCCGGCTGATATTACTTCGCCAACAGGCTCACTTTCAGCTCCAAAAGCAGCCCTTGGTTGTTCGCCACTGGATCCTGGTTTATCACAGCGGACTGCAGACGGTCATCCATTACCTAGATGATTTTCTGATCATTGAGGGCCCACATGACAGATCAGGCAATCTCGCCACCCTCCTAGAGATATTCGCCAGTCTAGAGGTTCCGCTCGCCCAGGCCAAGACTGAAGTTCTGGCCACTAGGGTCACATTCCTGGGCATCGTTCTAGATTCCATCAGAATGGAAGCCAGCCTCCCAGAAGAGAAGCTCGCCCAATGCCGAGAGGTTATTGCCCACGCTGCCTCCTCCGGGTGCCTCACCAAAATCGAGTTGCAATCTCTTCTGGGCCGGCTCAATTTCACCTCTAGGATCATGCCCCAGGGCAGGACGTTCATATCGAGGCTACTCCAGCTCCTTCCCTTGGTGCCCGACCAGGACAGCATCATCCGATTGGACAGCCACGCAATTGCAGACCTGGCCATGTGGGAGTTGTTCCTCTCCCGATGGAACGGCATCTCCCTCTTCGTTCCTCCATGGTCGCCCTCCTTCCCTACTATCTCATCGGATGCTGCCGCCTCCTGCGGCTGCGCAGCCATTTGCAGTCGCCATTGGCTGGTTGACCATTGGCCCATGTCTGTCCTGGCGGATGCCGAATCCATCAGCACCTCCTCCATGTTGGGATTGTACCCCATTGTCACAGCCGCACAGGTCTGGGGTCATCAGTGGGTCATCAATTTCCACTTACATTGCAGCCACGTCCGGGCCAGCAAAACATTGCGGCAGACGCATTGTCCCGGTTTAATTTTCCCCTCTTTTTCCATGTAATGCCCGAAGCCGATCCTCTCAGATGTCCCACCCCGGCATTCAGTTCCCTGACCATGGTCTGAGTGCTCTCATCTACTCAGTAAGGGGCCTGGCACTGCAGTCCCTTGCCCAAAATACGGCCAGGAACTACCAATCTGGCCTAAGAACCTACCAGAATTATTCCAGGCTCCACCTGCAGGGCGATCTAGCTGATATCTCGTACATCATGGCCTTCATCACTCATTGTCATCATCACCTAAATCTCTCACACACACCATCAAGTTGTACCTTGCTGGCGTCCAACACCACGCCATGCTCCTTAACCCGGGAGGGGGCTCCATTTTTTCAGCGCATGCAGTTAGAGCCACCTTGCGTGGGGTCCAGAAAAGCAGGGTCAACCCCCCTTCCCGCAGACAGGCGGTTATGGGTGAGATGTTTTGAAGGATTTTATCAGCCCTTGATGGCAACCCTTTTGGGCCCTTCTCCAGCTTGGTTATCAAAGCTGCCATGTTCCTGGGCTTCTACAGGTTCCTTAGGCCAGGTGAATTCACTTCCAGCTCAGCCGGGCCGGGCGGTCTGTTAAAGGAACAACTAGTGTGGTGCCAGGACCACTATACGCTCAGGTTATAGTCCACTAAGACAAGCCAGTCTGGTCCCCCAGTCAAGGTGAAATTCTTCGAAACTAGCAATAATTGGTGCCCAGTACAAGTCTTCAGGAAGCTCATGAACGCTATCCGTGAAGCTCCTCCTGACAGCCCACTGCTACCTCATCTAAATGGCCCTCTCACCTCTGCACAATTCATATTCCACATCCGTACACTAGCATCAGGTTTAGGCTTCGACCCTAGCACAATTTCTGGCCATTCCTTCCGTATCGGAGCAGCATCCGCAGCCTCTAAGCACAAGGTCCCCGCACATGTCATCCGGAGAATGGGACGCTGGCGCTCGTCATGCTTCGCCAGGTACATACCAAACCCACAGATAGAAATTTCGCAAGCTTTTCGTTCTCTGGTATTGTGATTCAATAAAGTCCTTGCATTAACTGCCTTGGTTTCCTTTTTGCCCCCTTATAGGCTGCCCTCGTACCCAGCTTCAGGCACAACTCAGCCGGTTAGGTGTCGAGACGGGCACGCCTGCCCGGGTCCAACTGTTAGCCACGACCACAAATTAGGAAGGCTGAAGCCTCAGCCTGCATTTGTGGGAGGGGCTTGAACTTATATCAGCCCAACTCACCGCTACCCGGCAGGCGCTCCGGTCATCGACCCACCCTCCCATTCCCCCTTTTTCTAATCTTCTCCCCCAAGGCAGCCCGCTTATAGGCTGCCCTCATACCCGGCTCCAGGCACAACTCAGCCGGATAGGTGTCGAGACGGGCACGTCTGCCGGGTCCAACTTTTAGCCACGACCACAACTACTATAATACTGCTCCTATGTACATGAATATAATTACTATAATACTGCTCCTATGTACAAGAATATAACTACTATAATCCTGCTCCTATGTACAAGAATATAACTACTATAATACTGCTCCTATGTACAAGAATATAACTACTATAATACTGCCTCCTATGTACAAGAATATAACTACTATAATACTGCCTCCTATGTACAAGAATATAACTACTATAATACTGCCTCCTATGTACAAGAATATAACTACTATAATACTGCCTCCTATGTACAAGAATATAACTTTTATAATCCTGCTCCTATGTACAAGAATATAACTACTATAATACTGCCTCCTATGTACAAGAATATAACTACTATAATACTGCCTCCTATGTACAAGAATATAACTTCTATAATACTGCTACTTTGTACAAGAATATAACTACTATAATACTGCTCCTATATACAGGAATATAACCACTATAACACTGCTCCTATGTACAAGAATATAACTACTATAATACTGCCTCCTATGTACAAGAATATAACTACTATAATACTGCCTTCTATGTACAAGAATATAACTACTATAATACTGCCTCCTATGTACAGGAATATAACTACTATAATACTGCCTCCTATGTACAAGAATATAACTACTATAATACTTCTCCTATGTACAAGAATATAACTACTATAATACTGCCTCCTATGTATAAGAATATAACTACTATAATACTGCTCCTATGTACAAGAATATAACTACTATAATACGGCTCCTATGTACAAGAATATAACTTCTATAATACTGCCTCCTATGTACAAGAATATAGCTACTATAATACTGCCTCCTAGCTGTGAGGACGTGTGTCAGTAGCTCTCCTGAGGCTTTGGATGTCTGGAGAAAGCCCAGGGCGGGGCCACTCTGGGTGGGGATGCTTCATGGGGCCACAAGTGCGGTCACTGGGAAGAACCAGGGGCCCAGTCCCCAATCTGGAGATAGTGACCTCGCAGCAGTGACCACGGCTGCACCAAGTCCAGTGCAAGGACCAAGCAGAGGGATGCCTGTATGGAGCCTTTCTGTGAGTACACTGCCGACACAACCCCCCAATACTCAGCGTGCACCAGAACTATGTCTGGCTGAGCGGATCCCAGCTCTGGTCAAGAGACTAGAGACATTAAAAAAGGCAAAACTACAGCTGCAGAAACAGATAGATTGTGTCTATGAGCTAAAGGCAGCAAACCCCAACAATCAGGCTGTTCATGACAAGAAGTTGAGCTCCCTCGCTGTGCAGCTCGCTGACACTGTGCAGGACATGGAGGCTGTATTGGAGCAGATGGGACCAGTCGCTGAATCCTTCAGGAACCAGCAAAGATTTGAGGGACATGAGGAAAGACCTGCGCCAGAACCATCTAAACCCAAGTCTCCAACCTGTCCAGATGACACCCAGCAGGCCTGTGCAAGACCAGTCCTCAGACCAGCCAGCTTCCCCTTTGAGAAAGGGAATTTGTACAGAGAAGTGGGAGAAAGTGTCCAGCAACAGCAAAGACCTGCAGAGACTCCTCAAAAGGTACCACAAGTTCCAGCAGTTTGTAATGTGAAGCAGGACTATGGACTCCAACCAGAAGGTAACTCTGCAGTAGCAGTGCAGTCACCACAAGCGCTGGGGGGCAGTGGAGAGCAGCAGGACTGTGGACTGAAACCAGAAGGTAACTCTGCAGTAGCAGTGCAGTCACCACAAGCGCTGGGGGGCAGTAGAGAGCAGCAGGACTGTGGACTCTCGCCTGAAGGTAACTCTGCAGTAGCAGTGCAGTCACCACAAGGCCTGGGGGGCAGTAGAGAGCAGCAGGACTATGGACTCCAACCAGAAGGTAACTCTGCAGTAGCAGTGCAGTCACCACAAGCCCTGGGGGGCAGTAGAGAGCAGCAGGACTGTGGACTCTCGCCTGAAGGTAACTCTGCAGTAGCAGTGCAGTCACCACAAGCCCTGGGGGGCAGTAGAGAGCAGCAGGACTGTGGACTCTCGCCTGAAGGCAGCAGTGCAGCAGAGAGCTCACAGGTCATGGCTCAGCAGGACTGTCGGGGCTTTGTAGAGCAGGATCATACTGCCAATGACTGCATTGATATGACTGTATGTGATGTTACTGATGATGTTTCTGCAGAGGGGAGCGCTTCACAGTCTGTGTGGGATTTGGGGTCATCTCTAGAGTCAGATCCCCCATTAGGTCAGCCTTCAGAGGCTTGTGACCCGCAGAGTATTAAGGATGATGGTGGGGAGGGGGCTGTACAGTCTGATGCACAGCACTTCCCCCCTTTAGTTACACCAGAAGTGTCAGACCCCCATAGTGCAGGCGGTCAGCAGCCACCACAGCACCCCCAAGTACAGCAGGAGGGTGGAACTGGTGGTGTCTCCTCTGGTAATGCATGGAGCCGTGGGTCACCATCCTTCACATCTAATGTGAACTATACAGGTCAGGCTTTTAAGAGGAGGAACGTGGTCAGGTTCAGACATAGAGGGGCCAAGGAGGAGTTGCCTGACAGGAGGTTTGTGGTCCGTGAACTTCTGTGCCACCAAATGGGTTTCCTGCCATCTAACATCCTGGCAGTGATAAACCTTCCTGACAGGCAGGGGTATGACGTCAGCTTTAAACTCATGTCTGACCTGGACCGCTTCTGGGCTCATTTCTCCCGGGTAAGAGATGCTGATGGCTGGAATAAGTTCAGCCTTATCCCCATCTCTGGACCAGACACAGCAAACGTCACCATAATATTCTGGAATGAGTCGGTACCATACCAGGATATTGTTGTATGGCTAAAAAGACACTGTGACCTAATGTCAGATCTGACCAAGACTAGGGACGAGGATGGCATATGGACTGGGGGGTGGAAGGTCCTGGTAAAGTTACGGCAGGTTAACAACATTACCCAACATCTGCCCAACTCATTCTTTATTTGCCGGGAGAAAGGGGTATGCTTCTATGCGGGTCAGCCTAGAAAATGTTTTAAATGCGGAAAGGCCGGTCATATTGCGAGTATGTGCACCCTGGTAAAATGTAACTTATGCGGGGAGATCGGCCATGTCAGCGCCACCTGCCAGAACATCCGGTGCAACCTCTGTGGTAGGATCGGTCACTCCCACAGGGACTGTCCAGACGCCTGGCATAATGTTTGTAAGGACTTTCCTGATGAGGACTTGCTGGAAGGGGCAGATGACCTAGAGGAGGAGATGTTGTTGTCAGGGTCAGCAGTGACACCGCCCGAGCCTCAGCACAATATGGGTGACAATATACTGTAGGTGACATAGTGCCTGACCAGTCCCAGCCAGGAGCCACTGAGGGGAACGGGGAGGTCACTGAGCAGGTTGTGGGCACGTCGTCTTCTGCCCCAGCATCAATAAATCCACAGAAAAGACGGAAGAAGGACAAAACCAGCCGTAAGACAAAACCAGCCGTAAGCCTGAGGGGAAATGGACCACTGTCCAAAAACCTTCCAAAAAGAAAGTAGACCCCGGGTTGGGTGTCATGACCATAACAAATAGGTACGGTGTCCTATCAGAGTCAGACGCTGAGGAAGAGATGGAGAGAGAGTTAAAGAGAGTGGTAGATGAATTTAATGAGGACCAAGAGGGCGACCCCCCCACAAAAAGGAAACCCCCGCGAGCTAAACGTCTGTCCGAATCAGACATGGAGACAGGTGGTCGGCAGGTGGGCTCAGACTCAGATCTATGATGATGGGGGTAATATCTCTGCTACTTGTGCTTTGCTTTGCTTTGATGGCTGACTTTAACCTTAAAGTGTTCTCCAGTAATGTGAACCGTGTCAGAGTGAGGAGGACCAGGCACGCGGTTTATGAACATCTAAGGTCTCTTGATGCTGATATATTCTTCCTACAAGAGACACGTTTAAATACTTTAGGACTCTTACGGGAAGCCGAGCGTGAATGGCGGTCTGGTCCATCCTTTTGGTCACTGGCTGTAAAACCAAGTGCCGGGGTCTCTATCCTCTTTAACACCAATGATGTAACTATACATAGGTTGACAGAGGTATTGATGGGAAGGTGCCTAATTCTGGAAGTTACTATTCGGGGTAGGAGGCTCCGTCTCATCAATATCTATGGTTCGCAGACAGTGACTGAAAGGATTAACCTTTATAATGAAGTGAAGCCATATCTCTTCACATCTATCCCTATCATCATGGCTGGAGATTTTAATGCCACCAGGGCATCTAGTGACAGGACCTCTAATAGGCCTCTTACCAGAGACTCCAAGGTCCTAAACAGAATCATTCAACAGGCCGGGTTGTCAGATGTGTTTGTGCAGGGTGGTCGGAAACCAAAATTTACTTATTTTTGTGGTGAAAGAAGAAGTCGGATAGATTTGGCTCTGGTGAGTCCTACAGAGACCATTGGTGAGAAAGATGAGAAGATCGTCCCTTATTCAGACCATCTGGCCTTATATTTCTGTTTGGGTGTCCCAAAGTGTTCTGGGACAGGTAGAGGGTTATGGAGACTTAATTCCAGTCTATTAGAAGACCCTTCGGTTCAGAGTCATGTTCACTCTCTTATACAGAGTCAGCTAGAGAGAGTGGACTTTTATGGCAATATGGCCGACTGGTGGGAGGATGTCAAGAATGAGATCAGATCCCTCTTAAAGAGACTGTCAGTTATAAAGGGGAAGAGTAAGTATGGCCAGTATCTCAAGCTGCGGAAAGAATTGGAGTCACTCTATTCGGCAAGAGGGGGTGACCAACAAAGGATTGACCGGCTGAAATCTGAGATGAGGCAGTATCAGTACAGCAGGTATACCTCCCTGGTTCTTGAACGGGATTATGGGACCTTAGGGTCTCCTGATCCCTTTGAGAATTGCCGGGAGCGAGTGGCAAATAAATCTGTCACCGGTCTCACTGACCCCCAGGGTGTTTTGCAAGAATCTCGGGAGGGTATCCTGGGGGTGGTGAGATCTTACTATGCTGACTTGTTTCAGAGGAAGGTTTTGGATAGTGACAAGATGACCCAATTCTTGGAGGCAACTCCGCTCCCTGATACTAATGATTTGGACTTTTCTCCTTTGACAGCAGATTTGACGGTGGCGGAGGTTAAAGAGGCCATTGATAAGTTACATCTGAAGAAGGCACCAGGTCCAGATGGGATAACAGCAGAATTCTATAAGACATTCAGAGACCTCTTGGCCCCAATCCTCGTGGATGTATATACAAATTGTCTAGAAAGTCACTTGATGCCTCCATCCATGAGAGTGTCCTCGCTGATTCTGCTGTCCAAAGGTAAAGAGCCGAGTGACATCAAGAACTGGAGGCCGATTGCCCTCTTGAATGTCGACAGAAAGATTCTGGCAAAAATTCTGTTTTCTAGATTAGTTTGTCTGTCCTCAGCACTGTTGTCAGGCTGTCAGTTTGGCACAGTAAAAGGGCGGAACATCTCTGGAGCAGTCCTCTCGATAAGGGAGATGTTTGAGAGATGTAAAGCTCTGAGGTGTGGGAGACATGTCGTGAGTCTTGACCAGGCTAAAGCCTTTGACAGAGTAGATCATGAGTATCTATGGGCCACTTTGTCAAAGTACGGTATTCCGGGGCAATTCATCGATTGGCTGAAGACTTTGTATTGCGAGGCTGAGAGCTTTCCTCTGGTCAATGGTTGGCAGGGTGATACCTTCAGGGTTGAGGCAGGGGTGAGACAAGGTTGCCCACTGAGTCCACTGCTGTATGTATTTGCCCTAGACCCATTCCTGAGGTCACTGCAGGAGTGTAGTTTTCAGGGGGTGCCGGTCCCCCATTGCCTGCCCCTGAGTGTTGTTGCCTATGCGGATGATGTGACTGTAGTGATATCTGAGCCTCGGGAGGTGGAGATGTTGTCTGCAGCCATCAGAAGTTACTCAGAGGCCTCAGGGTCTCTGGTCAACCTTGAGAAGAGTCAAGCTCTTTGGATATCAGACAGTGATCCAGACTTTGATCTGACACAATTTGTGAGAGCCTCCACCTATATTAAAATCCTAGGGGTCAAATTTGGGAGGGATGATAACGGCAAACTAAATTGGGAAGAGAAGTTGGAAGCCGGAAATGCAAAGGTTCAGCGATGGATAAACTGGAGGCTGACCTATAGAGAAAGGGTTAAAATGTTGAAGACTTACCTGGTCCCTGTCTTCTTGTATGTCTCTGTCGTTTTTCCTTTGCCGGAATCTTTCTCCACTAGGTTCTTTAGCCTGTTCTTCCAACTGTTGTTGGGGAACAGGTTGAACCTGATAAAAAGAGGGATCACCTACCTACAGAGGAGAGAGGGTGGGTTGGATATGCTGAATCCAAGGGTGTTCTTTGACTCCATGTTTCTAAAAGTTAATTTTGGTTGCCTGGACTCAGAGAACAGCTCCCTGTGGGTGAACAGTGTCAGGGACTGGATATTGCCTTTTGCAGAATCTTGGGTGCGAGGCGGCAGTCTCAAGAGGGGTCGATGGACGAGTGACTACCTCCCCCAGTACCTAGGCTATGGGCTGAAGTGTGTGAGAAGGTGGAAGATAGAGAAGTCCTACATTGAGGGTAAGCCAAGGAAAGATCTATATGTGAGGATCTGTAGGGCTTTCTTTTGTTCTCCACTAGTCTTGAGGGATTGTGTGACTAGCACTTTACAAGAAAGTCTGAAGTTCCTCAATGGGAAACGTCTCCCCGCCAAATTCTTTGACATAGCTTGGTTGTCATTACATGGAAAGCTATTTGTTAGGGGTAACCTGAAATTTCTAAGTGTTTCAGATAGGAACTGTCCTCTCGGTTGTCAGCAGGAGGAGACAATGGAGCACTTAATATCTGACTGTAGGGGTGGGAGGAGAATATGGGAAGAGGTGTCACAAAAGCTAAACATCCCATTACTGCAGTCCCTGACTTATCCTGATATCATCTATGCTGTTCCATCCAGAAATAGTAATGTAGACAGGGGGACAATGTACCTGATCATTTCTGTCATAAAATATTACCATTGGCACATGAGAACCCGCGTGTCTATACACAACGAGCCATTCCACCACACCACAGCCGTAAGCCAAATAATGTCTGAGCTCCAGTGGGTTAAGTCATTAGAGATAAGGAGTAACCCGAATAATAGGAAATTATGGAGAAATGTGTCTTTGGTTTAAAACAGAAAATATGTTTTTTTTTTGTTTTGTTTTTTTTTCCTCCCCAGCAAATGTGGACTTTATCAGTTTAATATAATTCTATAGGCATTCTAGTTGAGTAGTCATTGTGTGTACAATGCCTGTTTTTTGGGGTTTTGTATTGTAAGAATGTATTTTTATTGTATTTTTTTGTTTGTTTTCACAATAAAAATTGCCTCCTATGTACAAGAATATAACTTTTATAATCCTGCTCCTATGTACAAGAATATAACTACTATAATACTGCCTCCTATGTACAAGAATATAACTACTATAATACTGCCTCCTATGTACAAGAATATAACTTCTATAATACTGCTACTTTGTACAAGAATATAACTACTATAATACTGCTCCTATATACAGGAATATAACCACTATAACACTGCTCCTATGTACAAGAATATAACTACTATAATACTGCCTCCTATGTACAAGAATATAACTACTATAATACTGCCTCCTATGTACAAGAATATAACTACTATAACACTGCCTCCTATGTACAAGAATATAACTACTATAATACTGCCTCCTATGTACAAGAATATAACTTCTATAATACTGCTCCTATGTACAAGAATATAACTTCTATAATACTGCTCCTATGTACAAGAATATAACTACTATAATACTGCTCCTATATAGCGGAATATAACCACTATAACACTGCTCCTATGTACAAGAAAATAACTACTATAATACTGCTCCTATGTACAAGAATATAACTGCTATAATACTGCCTCCTATGTACAAGAATATAACTACTATAATACTGCCTCCTATGTACAAGAATATTACTACTATAATAATGCCTCCTATGTACAAGAATATAACTTCTATAATACTGCTCCTATGTACAAAAATATAATTACTATAATACTGCTCCTATATACAGGAATATAACCACTATAACACTGCTCCTATGTACAAGAATATAACCACTATAATACTGCTCCTATGTACAAGAATATAACTTCTATATACTGCTCCTATGTACAGAATATAACTACTATAATACTGCTCCTATGTACAAGATATACTATAATGCTGCCTCTAGTAAGATACAACTACTATAATACTGCTCCTATGTACAAGTATATAACTACTATAATACTGCCTCCTATGTACAAGAATATAACTACTATATACTGCTCCTATGTACAAGAATATAACTACTATAATACTGCCTCCTATGTACAAGAATATAACTACTATAATACTGCTCCTATGTACAGAATATAACTACTATAATACTGCTCCTATGTACAAGAATATAACTACTATAATACTGCTCCTATGTACAAGAATATAACTACTATAATACTGCTCCTATGTACAAGAATATAACTACTATAATACTGCTCCTATGTACAAGAATATAACTACTATAATACTGCTCTATGTACAAGAATATAACTACTATAATACTGCTCCTATGTACAAGAATATAACTACTATAATACTGCTCCTATGTACAAGAATATAACTACTATATACTGCTCCTATATACAAGAATATAACTACTATAATACTGCCTCCTATGTACAGAATATAACTACTATAATACTGCTCCTATGTACAAGAATATAACTACTATACTACTGCTCCTATGTACAAGAATATAACTACTATAATACTGCTCCTATGTACAAGAATATAACTACTATAATACTGCTCCTATGTACAAGAATATAACTACTATAATACTGCTCCTATGTACAAGAATATAACTACTATAATACTGCTCCTATGTACAAGAATATAACTACTATAATACTGCCTCCTATGTACAAGAATATAACTACTATAATACTGCCTCCTATGTACAAGAATATAACTACTATAATACTGCCTCCTATGTACAAGAATATAACTACTATAATACTGCCTCCTATGTACAAGAATATAACTGCTATAATACTGCTCCTATGTACAGGAATAAAAATAATAATAATACTGCTCCTATGTACAAGAATATAACTACTATAATACTGCTCCTATGTACAAGAATATAACTACTATGATACTGCTCCTATGTACAAGAATATAACTACTATAATACTGCTCCTATGTCCAAGAATATAACTACTATAATACTGCTCCTATGTCCAAGAATATAACTACTATAATACTGCTCCTATGTACAAGAATATAACTACTATAATACTGCTCCTATGTACAAGAATATAACTACTATAATACTGCTCCTATGTACAAGAATATAACTACTATAATACTGCTCCTATGTACAAGAATATAACTGCTATAATACTGCCCCTATGTACAAGACTATAACTACTATAATACTGCTCCTATGTACAAGAATATAACTACTATAATACTGCTCCTATGTACAAGAATATAACTACTATAATACTGGATAAGATTGGTACAAGGACACACAGTTACACTACGGCGAGGAGATATTCTCTAGGAATGTCTCAGTTATCTGGTGTTTGGCTTATTGTTCTGGGTTCTATTTGATTCTTATGCTTTTTACAGTTTAGTCTTTTGTGAGTTTCCCTCGTTCTTTATTTAATTGGACCCTCGACGTTTATCTTCATCCTATCATCCACCTCTTAGATTACAGTTGATGATTTTGGTCTCTTTTTCATAGTAATGTGTTTGCATTTAGGGCAGATTTGATATTTCAGTTCTGATCTCTTGTATAAACTGTAATGGGATGATTTATTTCAGTTTTATTTTTAGCACAGAGGCGGTAATACACATATATGTGTCTTTTGTAGTATAATGTTTATTTGTAATGGGGAGCTTATTATTCTGCTTTTAATATGCATTTGGAAAGGTCACTCTATAAACCTTCTTCTCGGGAAGACACAGTGACATTATCTGTAATGCTTCTGTGGATCATTTGGCAGCTCCACTGTATGATGATATACATCGATGATGAAGGCAGACAGATGGATGGAGAAGTCACATCATTCGTCATTACGGCCATGAGGCAATGTGTCACCAAACAATCACCAGCATGGACCCAATCCAAGGACACAACCACACTGTCATTAGGTCAAAAATTCTCTTCTGATTAATCTCTCTTATTATTTGTCCGATAAAACACTCCAAATTCCCTGCAGAGACATAAGGGGAGATTTATCAACACTGGAGCTTTCTGCATCAGTCTTGATACATCCTCCCCTGCGTTGCCGGAGGATGCTCCTATTCCATGACAAGGCACAGGCCTCATCATAAATTAGACACCTGTTCCAGCAATCCATTAAACAGAAATTTACGACAGCTGAGACTCTACAGCCATAGATTTCTGGCTTCATTTGTACCAGAAAAGTTTGTTGCAGCTGCTGACCACGCCCCCTTCCTGTCCTTAACTTTAGGAAAAGTGGTGTGGGCGAAGTAAAAAATAAACCAGGAGATGCGAAAATTTTTGTAAAAAGTTGCAGTTAAAAAGTCACAAACACATAATTTGTTACTTTTTAACGCCACTTTTCAGGTCCAAGGGATATAATAAGTCTCCCCTATAGAAATTCATGATTAATGTTTGATGCCACCACCAGGGGGATCATAAAAGCTTATTGCATACAGATATATACAGCCACCACTAGAGGGAGCTCAGGAGATTACTACATACAGATATATACAGCCACCTCTAGAGGGAGCTCAGGAGATTACTGCATACAGATATTTACAGCCACCACTAGGGGTAGCTCAGGAGCCTACTATATATAGTAAACACAGCCATTACTAGGGGTAGCTCAGGAGCTTACTGCATACAGATATATACAACCACCACTAGATGGAGCTCAGGATATTACTGCATACAGATATATACAACCACCACTAGAGGGAGCTCAGGAGCTTACTGCATACAGATATATACAACCACCACTAGATGGAGCTCAGGAGATTACTGCATACAGATATATACAACCACCACTAGAGGGAGCTCAGGAGCTTACTGCATACAGATATATACAACCACCACTAGATGGAGCTCAGGAGATTACTGCATACAGATATATACAGCCACCACTAGAGGGAGCTCAGGAGATCACTGCATACAGATATATACAGCCACCACTAGATTGAGCTCAGGAGATTACTGCGTACAGATATATACAGCCACCACTAGAGGGAGCTCAGGAGATTACTACATACAGATATATACAGCCATCACTAGAGGGAGCTCAGGAGATTACTACATACAGATATATACAGCCACCACTAGAGGGAGCTCAGGAGATTACTGCATACAGATATATACAGCCACCACTAGAGGGAGCTCAGGAGATTACTGCATACAGATATATACAGCCACCACTAGAGGGAGCTCAGGAGATTACTGCATACAGATATATACAGCCACCACTAGAGGGAGCTCAGGAGATTACTACATACAGATATATGCAGCCACCACTAGAGGGAGCTCAGGAGATTACTACATACAGATATATACAGCCACCACTAGATTGAGCTCAGGAGATTACTGCATACAGATATATACAACCACCACTAGATGGAGCTCAGGAGATTGCTGCATACAGGTATATACAGCCACCACTAGAGGGAGCTCAGGAGATTACTGCATACAGATATATACAGCCACCACTAGAGGGAGCTCAGGAGATTACTGCATACAGATATATACAGCCACCACTAGAGGGAGCTCAGGAGATTACTGCATACAGATATATACAGCCACCACTAGAGGGAGCTCAGGAGATTACTACATACAGATATATACTACCACCACTAGATGGCGCTCAGGAGATTACTATATATATATATATATATATATATATATGTATATATATATATATATATATATATATATATATATATATATATACATATATATATATACAGTACAGACCAAAAGTTCTGACACACCTTCTCATTCAAACAGTTTTCTTTATTTTCATGACTATGAAAATTGTAGATTCACACTGAAGGCATCAAAACTATGAATTAACACATGTGGAATTATATACATAACAAAAAAGTGTGAAACAACTGAAAATATGTGATATTCTAGGTTCTTCAAAGTAGCCACCTTTTGCTTTGATTACTGCTTTGCACACTCTTGGCATTCTCTTGATGAGCTTCAAGAGGTAGTCACCTGAATAAAGAATAGTGATGAGTGGCAGGGGTCATATTCGAATTCACGATATATCGTGCATATTTAGTAGAATATTCGTTGAATATTCGCAAATTTGAATATTCGTTATATTTTATAATTTTTTTACTCGAAAAATCAGCAAGGTAATGATCGTGTAATATGCAAATTTTCATAATGGCGAATTTTCGTAATGCAAATTTTTATTGCGAATTTTTCAATTTCATCTTTTTTTTTTATAGTTGTCATTTTTTTCCAATCTGAACTTCAGATGAGAAAAAAATTACAACTATTAGACAAAGAAGATTATGGCACTATATTAGCTAAATTGCTCTATATATATTTTTTTTCAAATATTCGCTATATTGCTATATATTCTTGTTTTAGAATATTACGAATATTCGAAAAAACGAAGTTATAGCAATATAGCGAATATAAAAAAAAAAACTAATATAGAGCAATTTTGCTAATATAGTGCTCTCTTTGTCTAATAGTTGTAAGTTGAAAAATTCTCACTACAAAAATTTGCATTACGAAAATTCGCAAACAACACTACTCCTAAAGTCAAATATACTGCAGCCTACTCATTGGCCCACAAGCTAGAAGCAGGGAGGGATCATGTTTACTGTAAATCCCGCACCTGTGCCGTCTCGTTTAATATTCGGCGCAGGTGCAGTGAGTAAAGTCTGCAACAGGAGATCGTCCTTTACTCACTGTGCCGAATACTAAACGGAGCGGCGTAGGCTCAGGATTTTACGGGCACAGAGGAGAACTAGGACCGCAATCAAATGGACATGGGCGTGCCAAAGGGTGAGAAGACAGAGCCTCTAGGTGCTGCAGCAACGCCTCAGTAGCACCTAGAGGCTCATTAGCATATTATAAAAGTCTACGGCGGCAGGCAGGGAGTAAAAATCATACAGTTATGTTCTGCTGACATCAGCACATCACTAATGTCAGCCAGATACGTAACGATTATTCTGATGACAGAAACCCTTTAATAGAACGGGTTCTATAGACATATATGTGGAATCAGCTGACGGCAGTATAAAAGGAGTGCGCTCTTTTACGCTATAGAAGGATCTTGGGCCTCTGCACGGTTCTTCATACCGGACGCTAATATCGACCTATAAGGCTGAGTTCACACTTATTTGGTCAGTTTTGGCCCCGTGACTGCACAAATAAGTGAAGTGTGCAGTGATTCTAAGAGCGACGCCTGTCATCTGCATGTCATTCTGACTCACAGTATTATTTCTCTACCACAGCAGACTCCCTATGTGTGTTACTGCAAGGCACAGTGTTCTACACCGCTATACAGGCACAGTGTTCTACACCCCTATACAGGCACAGTGTTCTACACCGCTATACAGGCACAGTGTTCTACACCACTATACAGGCACAGTGTTCTACACCACTATACAGGCACAGTGTTCTACACCCCTATACAGGCACAGTGTTCTACACCCCTATACAGGCACAGTGTTCTACACCACTATACAGGCACAGTGTTCTACACCGCTATACAGGCACAGTGTTCTACACCCCTATACAGGCACAGTGTTCTACACCCCTATACAGGCACAGTGTTCTACACCGCTATACAGGCACAGTGTTCTACACCCCTATACAGGCACAGTGTTCTACACCGCTATACAGGCACAGTGTTCTACACCCCTATACAGGCACAGTGTTCTACACCCCTATACAGGCACAGTGTTCTACACCGCTATACAGGCACAGTGTTCTACACCCCTATACAGGCACAGTGTTCTACACCCCTATACAGGCACAGTGTTCTACACCGCTATACAGGCACAGTGTTCTACACCCCTATACAGGCACAGTGTTCTACACCGCTATACAGGCACAGTGTTCTACACCGCTATACAGGCACAGTGTTCTACACCGCTATACAGGCACAGCGTTCTACACCACTATACAGGCACAGTGTTCTACATCACTATACAGGCACAGTGTTCTACACCACTATACAGGCACAGTGTTCTACACCGCTATACAGGCAGAGTGTTCTACACCACTATACAGGCACAGTGTTCTACACCGCTATACAGGCACAGTGTTCTACACCACTATACAGGCACAGTGTTCTACACCGCTATACAGGCACAGTGTTCTACACCACTATACTGGCACAGTGTTCTACACCACTATACAGGCACAGTGTTCTACACCACTATACAGGCACAGCGTTCTACACCACTATACAGGCACAGTGTTCTACACCGCTATACAGGCACAGTGTTCTACACCGCTATACAGGCACAGTGTTCTACACCGCTATACAGGCACAGTGTTCTACACCGCTATACAGGCACAGTGTTCTACACCGCTATACAGGCACAGTGTTCTACACCGCTATACAGGCACAGTGTTCTACACCCCTATACAGGCACAGTGTTCTACACCGCTATACAGGCACAGTGTTCTACACCGCTATACAGGCACAGTGTTCTACACCGCTATACAGGCACAGTGTTCTACACCGCTATACAGGCACAGTGTTCTACACCGCTATACAGGCACAGTGCTCTACACCGCTATAAAGGCACAGGGTTCTACACCGCTATACAGGCACAGTGTTCTACACCGCCATACAGGCACAGTGTTCTACACCGCTATAAAGGCACAGTGTTCTACATCACTATACAGGCACAGTGTTCTACACCGCTATACAGGCACAGTGTTCTACACCACCATACAGGCACAGTGTTCTACACCACTATACAGGCACAGTGTTCTACACCACTATACAGGCAGAGCGTTCTACACCGCTATAAAGGCACAGTGTTCTACATCGCTATACAAGCACAGTGTTCTACACCGCTATACAGGCACAGTGTTCTACACCACCATACAGGCACAGTGTTCTACACCACTATACAGGCACAGTGTTCTACACCACCATACAGGCACAGTGTTCTACACCACTATACAGGCACAGTGTTCTACACCACTATACAGGCACAGTGTTCTACACCGCTATACAGGCACAGTGTTCTACACCGCTATACAGGCACAGTGTTCTACACCGCTATACAGGCACAGTGTTCTACACCGCTATACAGGCACAGTGTTCTACACCGCTATACAGGCACAGTGTTCTACACCGCTATACAGGCACAGTGTTCTACACCGCTATACTGGCACAGTGTTCTACACCGCTATACTGGCACAGTGTTCTACACCACTATACAGGCACAGTGTTCTACACCGCTATACAGGCACAGTGTTCTACACCACTATACAGGCACAGTGTTCTACACCACTATACAGGGACAGTGTTCTACACCGCTATACAGGCACAGTGTTCTACACCACTATACAGGGACAGTGTTCTACACCGCTATACAGGCACAGTGTTCTACACCACTATACAGGCTCTCTGCAGACAGGAAATACTGTAGCTGTTTTTTAACGAGATTCGCCACAAATAAATTTGGATTGAATCTTTTTGAAAAATTCGGCCATCTGACCAAATCGAATTTGTGATAAATTCGCTCATCTCTATTAAGGACATTAAAGCATGTTATTAATGGCACATGTTGGGGCAATATGGAAGGCATTCACGGGAATTGCTGCCTGGAACACATTATAGGGGCACTATGGCTGTCACTTTTTGGGTTGATGTAGCAGTCACTGTTGGCAGAAAGACTGTCATCATAATGGGCACACTGTCTCACATGGCCGGTGCATTGTGGACTGCGATTTGTGGTCCACAGCACGGGCACACGATTGTGTGAATGAGCCCTAAGTCTGGGGATACATGATGATCTTGGTGACCAAGGATCACAGTGTAGAGTGCGATCATAGAAATGAATGGGGTCGCAGCACGACTCTCAGGTTACCCAACCCTGCTTGATTTTTTGCAATGCTGGGGTCGCGGTCGTAAAAAACTTGCGAGTTGCGCTGCAACCCCATTCATGTTAAACTCCGATCCTTTGTCATGTGACACCTGTCGTAAACGAGATCACTGCCTATCCACGCCTTATGGAGACACTGATGCTGTTACTGCTATGGGTGAACAGTGGGTTTTACTGTTATGGGGCACTATGGCCATTAGTGTTCTGGGGGCAATGTGAGTGTCCCTGTTATGGGGCACTATGGCAATTAGTGTTCTAGGGCACTGTGGTTGTCCCTGTTATGGGGCACTATAGCCAGTAGTGTTCTGGGGGCACTATGGCCATTAGTGTTCTAGGGAAACTGTGGGTGTCCCTGTTATGGGGCACTATAGCCATTAGTGTTCTGGGGGCACTATGGCCATTAGTGTTCTGGGGGCACTGTGGTTGTCCCTGTTATGGGACACTATGGCCATTAGTGTTCTGGGGGCACTGTGGGTGTCCCTGTTATGGGGCACTATGGCCATTAGTGTTCTGGGGGCACTGTGGGTGTCCCTGATATGGGGCACTATAACCATTAGTGTTCTGGGGGCACTGTGGGTGTCGCTGTTATGGGGCACTATGGCCATTAGTGTTCTGGGGGCACTGTGGGTGTCGCTGTTATGGGGCACTATGGCCATTAGTGTTCTGGGGGCACTGTGGGTGTCCCTGTTATGGGGCACTATGGCCATTAGTATTCTGGGGGCACTGTGGGTGTCCCTGTTATGGGGCACTATGGCCATTAGTATTCTGGGGGCACTGTGGGTGTCCCTGTTATGGGGCACTATAACCATTAGTGTTCTGGGGGCACTATGGCCATTAGTGTTCTGGGGGCACTGTGGTTGTCCCTGTTATGGGACACTATGGCCATTAGTGTTCTGGGGGCACTGTGGGTGTCGCTGTTATGGGGCACTATGGCCATTAGTGTTCTGGGGGCACTGTGGGTGTCGCTGTTATGGGGCACTATGGCCATTAGTGTTCTGGGGGCACTGTGGGTGTCCCTGTTATGGGGCACTATGGCCATTAGTATTCTGGGGGCACTGTGGGTGTCCCTGTTATGGGGCACTATGGCCATTAGTATTCTGGGGGCACTGTGGGTGTCCCTGTTATGGGGCACTATGGCCATTAGTATTCTGGGGGCACTGTGGGTGTCCCTGTTATGGGGCACTATAACCATTAGTGTTCTGGGGGCACTGTGGATGTCCCTGTTATGGGGCACTATGGCCATTAGTATTCTGGGGGCACTGTGGGTGTCCCTGTTATGGGGCACTATAACCATTAGTGTTCTGGGGGCACTGTGGATGTCCCTGTTATGGGGCACTATGGCCATTAGTGTTCTGGGGGCACTGTGGGTGTCCCTGTTATGGGGCACTATGGCCATTAGTGTTTTGGGGGCACTGTGGGTGTCCCTGTTATGGGGCACTATGGCCATTAGTATTCTGGGGGCACTGTGGGTGTCCCTGTTATGGGGCACTATGGCCATTAGTATTCTTGGGGCACTGTGGGTGTCCCTGTTATGGGGCACTATAACCATTAGTGTTCTGGGGGCACTGTGGATGTCCCTGTTATGGGGCACTATGGCCATTAGTGTTCTGGGGGCACTGTGGGTGTCCCTGTTATGGGGCACTATGGCCATTAGTGTTCTGGGGGCACTGTGGTTGTCACTGTGATGGGGTGCTGTTGATAACAATATGGTTGCACTGGGTCTGTATGGCGCACTTTTTTGCATGTCAGACTTGGGCGCCATTGTCCAGACCGATCCCCAGGAAAGGTCTGGGTCATTTCTTCTAAGTTTTCTGGCTCTGAGCACCGAACGCCCTCATGGGTACCTAGCCCTATTAAAGGACGGACCAGACGTGAGAACGTAACCCCAGCGCCCGCACCTGATGATTTCTGTGCTCATGTTAACAACTCTGGTGCCTGGATCCTGTAGGGACTGTCACCTATAAGTATGATTCATCTTCGCCCCACGGACGGAGTATTTTCATATATTTTCATTTTACGCAGCGTCATTTGGTGAGAACGCGGAGAGTAAATAATAGATAAGTGTTGTCCACGCTGTCCAGTATAATGAGCCTCCATCCCTCCTCAGACCACGTGTTCTGCGCTGCGAATGATTGCACTATGGGGGTCACTGAATTCTGCATCCTATAGATGTGACTCTGCCATACCTTCTGCTTCCTGCAGCATTTAATTAAATCCCAGAAGACTCTGGTAACACTGACCTCTGTACCAGGGAAGTGTGATGGATGCCGGGCAGGCAGAAGAAGACATTGCTCCCTGAAGAGCTGCCATAGAAAATAACTATGGAGGCATAATTTAGTATCTGCAAAGCTCTCTGTGTGAAGAGATAACCAGGCATAGACTCCATCACTTCACCCACTTTACCTATAGGACCCTTTTTTACATTGCCTTTGATGTGACCTATATTTCACTCACTCCATGTATGATGTGGATCTCCAGGAGGAAATGAAGCACAGGTGCTGGAGCTGCGTCTACACATTGACACAAGAGAGATGGTGCTGCTGCAGGACCCA
The DNA here is from genome assembly GCF_014858855.1 of Bufo gargarizans. Taxonomy (NCBI): domain Eukaryota; kingdom Metazoa; phylum Chordata; class Amphibia; order Anura; family Bufonidae; genus Bufo; species Bufo gargarizans. Next base: position 198,099,490 of record NC_058086.1, read on the forward strand.
CAAGGATAATGCTGCTGCAGAGGAAGATGATAGTACAGCACCTGTAGAAGATCCACTGCTGCCGAGGTAAATGCTACACCTGCAGAGGACAATGCTGCAGCAGCACCCAGTGCGAGAGAATAATACAACCCATAGAGAACAAAGCTGCTGGCGAGCAAAAAAAATAAAAAACTGAGAGTAAGCTGCTGCTGCACCCACAGTGAATATCTGCTGCAAAACTGAAGAGAAGAATGATGCCTGTGGTGGATAATGCTGCCTACAGTGCATATAGGTACAAAGCCTGTAGATTATAACTCTGCCTGCTAGTGGCAAAGCTGGCACAGAGTATAATGCTATTGTATTCTGCTGCAGCACCCGCAGAGGATAGTGCTGCTGCAGCACCCGCAGAGGATAGTGCTGCTGCAGCACCCGCAGAGGATAGTGCTGCTGCAGAACCCGCAGAGGATAGTGCTGCGGCAGCACCTGCAGAGGACTGTGCTGCTGCAGCAACTGCAAAGGATAGTTCTGCTGCAAAACCGCAGAGGATAATTCTGCTGCAGCAATTGCGGGGGACAATGCTGCTGCAACACCCACAGAGTACAATGCTGCTGCAACACCCGCAGAGGACAATGCTGTTACAGTATCAACAACAGTACAGTCACTGTATTGTAAATGCTGCAGATTTCCTTCAACATAATTGCAGGTGGGAAATCTGCAGCATTTACAGTAGCAGAGAAGTGGATGAGATTTAAAAAAAAAATCTCATCCACACACTGCAGAAGCATCTACATTGAAATCTGCATATAACTTGATGTGTGGTGTGAATTTAAAATCCACAGCATGTCAATGTATGTTTGTCGATATCTGCAGCGTATTTCGCCCACTGCAGTGCAAAGTGTGAAATCAGGGGGAAATCTGCAGCATTTTCGCACTGAAATCCGTAGCAAAATCTTCATGATTTGGTGCAGAGTTTCAGCAGATCTGCTTTCGGTTTTGCGCAGAGGACAGACCATGTGTGGCTGTATAACATCTAAAGACATCACATCAGGACACAATTGTATAATTCACTCACACGGCTTGAAGATGGCGCCCTGCAGTACACTCACCAGTACCTTCTCACAGATGCATCCCACATACTGCATATAGTCCGTCATCCCCGAGGGTATTCGGAAGCACATGTTTCCATTACAAGTTTCTGTCTCCCCTGTTGTCTACAGCTGTCATGTACCTTTCATACATCTGTTGTTGTTGTTGTGACACTTTACACAATATTTGTTGTGCAGGACTTGTGCTTTCGCTGCAATCTACATCTTGTCTGGTCATCATGCACACAACATTTTCATTAGGAGGAACCGATTATGGGGCAGGTTATAACATCTCTTTATGAATGCACACATTGGAATGTGAATAGCAAATAGAAATTCTGTAACTTATAGTGTCTATATTGGCCCCTCTACATATATTGTTCTATAATCTATACCCAAAAACAGTCTATGCAATTGTTCTGATAAGCCTACAACTCTATCTATTTTAAGCCCTCCAACCAATCCCAAACCTTAAAGGGAGTCTATCACCTAAAATGACCATTATACACCCCAAACATGATGATATCCATTACATTCCCCATTTTATAATCTTACCTTTGATATTGCTGTCCGTCGCCTATTCGCTCTTAAAAACACTTTTATTCCATATGCTAATCGGGTTCTGAAGGTGCCCAGGGGCGGCGTTTATGCGGCCGGTGCCCAGGCTCCACGGCGCTGTTCAAATCAAACCCCTCCCCTTTCACCCCTCTGGCCCGCCCTCGGTTCTTCAGATACCATCCTCCAGTCAATGAGCAATCCGGCGCCTGCGCCTGCGCCCTCCATTACTCACTAGGGCAGAGGCAGCAGAGCGTTTAATGCGCATGCGCCGGCCCGTACATCCCGATATTTTGGCAGTTTACTTCCGCCGGCTAGATCGGGATGTACGGGCCGGCGCATGCGCATTAAACGCTCTGCTGCCTCTGCCCTAGTGAGTAATGGAGGGCGCAGGCGCAGGCGCCGGATTGCTCATTGACTGGAGGATGGTATCTGAAGAACCGAGGGCGGGCCAGAGGGGTGAAAGGGGAGGGGTTTGATTTGAACAGCGCCGTGGAGCCTGGGCACCGGCCGCATAAACGCCGCCCCTGGGCACCTTCAGAACCCGATTAGCATATGGAATAAAAGTGTTTTTAAGAGCGAATAGGCGACGGACAGCAATATCAAAGGTAAGATTATAAAAT